>NC_064639.1:263397330-264022330 GCF_023864345.2 Schistocerca serialis cubense
TTTCTGGAACTGGTTAGTTTCTCTAAAGTTTCTACGTAACGTAGAATTTCTAATAATAGTGCTGTAGAGGAACAAAACCAGCTTCAGTAAACTACACTACGCCGTGTTCCTAACTGGTCGGTTCTCTCTTATTGGAGATTTGCAAAAGAATGCTGGACTGCACAGTAACTGCGCTATAAAATTTGCGTGGCACAGAAATAACCTACACAATTTTTAATAGCTTCTGATGTCCACCTCGCGGGACTGAAAGCGAAAGCAATTTTCCAATCTCTAAACATCCGAAAACATTATGCTAATTTGAAAGTGCCGTGCATAAGAGTAATAGGTTATCTGCGTTACAAATTAGTTCCTCCTTCCTATCACTTAGGCTATTAGTTTCTCTTCAGCCGAAGTGTTCATTCTCTTGACGTCACTGTTACATCTCTTCACATTTAGACACGTTTAGACCAGTAGGCAGCATTCATGCATCATTTTATTAAAACTGCTTTTTTATATTCTCTATTGGCATTTGCAGACTGCTGATTCACAGTTGTGTCACTTACAAGACAAATTAGTAAGCTTCTAACCCTTCACATCTCCCCGCAATTTTCATTCATAACATTAAATCCATTAAATACCATTTTCTCTTTGTTAGTACTTTCACTAACTGTAGTATTTGTTTCTCTTCAGTATATTTCGAAGTTCTTTCTTTTGTTGCTTCTAGATTGTTTTACAGCTTTCTGCGTACTGTAACAAACAGATTTATGATAAACAGATATCACACTTTTATTCTAGATATTGGAAAGAATCTGAAACGAAACATTTTTATGTGTATTATTTGACTGCATCTTGTGATATCTCTAACTCAAGCTAAAACCATTCTACTGTAACGGTGTTGTCTCTTAAATGAGTGAAATGTCATAACAACGCACCATTTTACTATTCATATTGTTGTTGTGCTGAATCATTTTCATTCTGTTGGATTCACAGGTTTCAATAAATGTTGTTGAAGAAATACTCCTGCAAAACCATTCAACAGTTCAATATATGTGTTTCATGTACAGCTGAATAAGAAAGCTTCGTGGAATTGATATACTAAAAGCTAACTCATTTTCAGTTTCTGTTATTCTCAGCTAATTCCTATTAAAGGGTCTTAACCACCCTCACCTTCCTTAATCTAAGTGGACGATTTACCTTCTTCCATTTTGTCATTTCGTATCGTTTGCGATCTATTTTCAGCGAGATCTTATGAACTATAATGAGCAAGTGGTTCAACCACTTCTTAATCTGAATTCCAATTCTTAATCTGAATTGCAACTGAATTACAATTGCTTTAAATGCACGAGGAAACTTCATTTTGGCTTAAAATCCCTCCCACATCCCTTTGCTGCAGTCTTTGGAAAATTATGCAGTTCTTTATTTTCTAAATTGTTCCTTCATTCATCTCAGTCTCTATGTTTGCTTGAGTACTTCCATCTATTTATTTTCGTTTTTAACTTTACCAATGGCCTGCAAAGACGTTACCAATTGGTAACACAGTTTTCCATTTTTCGTTACATCCTCACTAGCTCAAGTATATAGTAACTAAAATTTTTGGGTAGTAGTCCATTTTCCTGTTTATGCTGGTTTTACAAGATACTCATTTTATCCTGGATTATAAATAAATTTAATTGCTTATATTTATCTCATTCACTCATTTATACGTCCATTTCATCGTCTGTTCAAGCATATGTCGTGGTACTGGTATTAGTTTTCGATAGTGTATATAATTACTGTTCGGCGTTCAAGAAACATGTAAAAATACGTAACTAAACGTTTTTATGAGAAACTTCTGTTTCTTTTCTTGCTTGCAACAGAGGTCAGGAACAAGGACAGTAAGTATACAGAGTTTTATGAAGGCGTGTCATCATATGTTTCCCTTATAGCTGTGTTTTCGCAATATAGTCGCTTGTAAGAAATAGAGAACTAATTGGCTTCTGTAGTAGAAGAAAGTCCGCATGCTGCATATTGGTAGAATTGTTGCAAATCGTTATACTACGGGAACCTGGGCTAAAGGGACAGCTTGCAGGTGCCTACTAGCTCGTAAATAGCATTTCATAAGTGCGCTTCGCTAAGAATCAAAGACCGTAATAAGTGCGATGTACTTACGTCTCCCTCCGGGAAAGGCATCGACTGGATATATGAAAACGTGCGAGGATTACTATCGACATAATGTTGTAACTTTGATATGATATGAAATTTAAGTGTTGCTGGAGGTTGTTCCTTCTTAGAAGAACTATCATTTGTTATACTTAAGTATCTGACGAAAATGTCACAAGTATAGAAGTTGTAATCTCTTTACTTTCTAAATGTTGATGTGGATATTGATCGTAAGATAATTATTTTTGAAGACACTGCTTCCGGCTTCGATCTTTCGTGTCGAAGCAGAAGATATAGCAGTATAATAGAGCATAGCATGCAATGTAGTGTAGCCTTCTAGAATGCGTGTTCCTGACAAATGAACTGCCGATACACTTCTAGGGCTTCATCAATTTGTTGGCTTAAAGTAACGAAATATTTTAATCACAAAATCTCTGTGCTTCACTATAAATTAATTGAATACAGGTGCAGGAAGCATACGTTGCATATCCTCGAACTCGATAGTTGTGTTCTGGAACAGTAGAAAGAAGTTTCAAGCGACAACTGTCTTGTAACGTTTTTAACGTAGTATTACTAATAAACATAAATCGGGGTACAGTTCATGATTCTGAAACAACGTCAAGATAAAATAGGAACTTAGTTTTGGAACTTCTTCAAGGTCGAAAGAACATAACATGTGCAGCACTGACCACATTGTCCGAAAAGAGTCTGTAACGTTTTGGGTAATCAGCGCGTACACAAACAAGGTTTCTGGAGTGTCGGCTATAATATCACAAATAATGCTAGTCTCACGTCATCCCTAGAGGGATTCCATCAGTGATTCACTGATCAAGCAGACCGCTCAAAAAGAAAATCACGGCTGGTATATCTACGTAACATTCTCTGAAACTATTTCGAAGCGATGAGATAAGTAAGAAGGCCTTTTGAAACTTACAGCTACACTCTCAAGTCTTAAAACAATTTCAGGAGAGAGAAAGAAACAAAGAGACAGGCTATAATTCCACCAATCATCCACGAGTCATCTATACTTGGATTTCATGAATAGAAACACACAGTCTCAAAATTTGAAAAGGTACATCTTCTCAATCTTTTCAGTCACGTCTCTTTTCCATTTGTTAATAATACCGTACTGTATATTTCAAGTAAATCTGCAACGTACACCATATACCAGCGACAACACTATACTCTTTACTGTACACTCTTCTGAACTTCACACTGCTTGTGAGTTTCTTTTAAGCTTAGGTGGCAATGCGACATTAGAAAAATTGGCCATAGCTGCCTGTGATTGTTTTCACCGTAAGGATTCGCAGAGATAGATTCTAAATGCATTCCATACATGGAAACATGTTTCATTAGACTTTTACTTTGCGTAGCTGTTGTTATTTGGCTTTCGATGTATCAGTTTTCATTACCTTTCCTTGAAAATATGTCCACTTTTTCTGCTATAGACATCAATCAATGTTGCCGCTTTTAAAATCAGATTCACGTAAATGTTATTTCTGTCTTAAGTCAGAAAAAGAAAGATATCTGATACCAGGTCCTTACAAAAATCCTGAGTTGAAGAGTTACGAGTATTAGAGGGAGAACTTCTTGATAACTGCAGTTGTACGAACCTCCACACAGGTCATGTACATTTTTATTTGCTATTCATTCATGCTTTGGCACCCCCACCCGTCATATTCTCCGTGTACGACGAATGTATCTTGCTTTGCCATAGGCTGTAAGTTACGTCACTATCTGTTCTGATATTTCAACTAATTTTTGTTTTCGCTTTTAATAATTGTTGTAGAATATTCACGACCATCTGCTTACGGCATATTAGATTTCTAGTGTGGATTGTAACACAGTTTTACACAAACGCAGCTAAAATTTTTATTCCTACCTTTCGTATGTACTTGTTATTTCTGTAATTAATTTCTTTTTTAAGCTGTATCTCTGTGTAACAGTTCCCAGCACACCTGAAGATTTTCACGTATCTTCCACGGCTATTTCTTCCATCACTCTTGCTTGGAGGCTACCAGAAGGGGGCAAGAAGCTCGCAGCAAGTAAGCAATATTTGTATTTTCCTCCAATCCTTTAAAATTACATTTGAAAGTACTAATTGCGGCGACCACTATTATTCTGTTATTGTTACAATATTTATATTTTCCATCATTAGCAATTTCTTAATGGTAATGAATTATTTTCGTACAAAAAAATTTTTCCATAAACTGCTTAATATTTCTAAGAGAATTTCGTTACCAAAAGGAAGGAAACTCAATGTTGTACAAAGCTATTCACAAGTACCTTCTGGGTCTGAGAAGATGACAGTGCAAAAGCTAGAAGACATATTAAGAGTGTACATTCATCAGTGGGTAGGGCAGCTCTCCAATTTTGCAACTCACACTGCTGCTGGTCATGCGGCAGACGATAAGAAGTGCATACAATCCATTGTAGCCACCGACAGTAATTGCCTGTGATGGCGCTACAGTAGCCAACTTTGTGAAACAATTCATTAGGATGCCGGTCTGCAGGGCGAATGAATTCGATGTGACAAGAGGACGCGGATGCTTTGTCTACATGTTCTGACCCGCCTGCCCCATAGTGCAAATGCGCTACGATGTGTGTTACGAGACTATACTCGGTGAGATGGTCTGTCGTCTGATAGCCGGTATTTTTCTGTATACCTCGTTATCTTTTACGCAGTTGTCCCTGGAGGTACTTGTGAATAAACCTATATAATTTCTGTATTTAAAAATACAATAGAAGAAATAATTAATTAAATGAAAAATCTTTTTAACCTGAAGCTGTGACAATACATGTAAAATTTAAATCCAAAAATGTTGGAAGCATGCAAAAAAAATTTATACGTGACTGCTTCATGTAACACTAACAATTTTCATACATTGCAAATAATATGAACTGTTGTGCTATTTTTTTCAACGACAGCCACTCTCTACACTCCATACCGTTATCTACTGCATACACCCAACGTTCTTTGTTTTAAATTTTACAACAATTGCCGTGGCTATGAAACATTCACAGGCTCAAATTTTCAGGATTATCTGCATGGGATTAGGAATCTCAAAGGGTCTATAAGAAATTATTTCATTCTGTTTAGTCTATTTTAAGAATGTGCTACTCTAAACATTTTTATTTAAATAATTATTTTATGCGGCTTAGTTTTGCGAGTGTGAAATTTTTCAACGGATTGCAAAGGTTCCGCTGAGTTCACAACAGAGGCATGTGTAATTTCACGTTTATTTCAGTTTATCTTCACCCGCTTCTTTCTACGTATTCTCACGAAGAGGCTGTGAAGGTAAAAGCGGGAAAGAACTGAGCTCACTCTGAGTCTTACCAGCAGTTGTATTTACTGAGAAACATTCGTGACTCGAAAAGGAACAACAATGGTACACAAGTACCCTCCGCCACTCACATCAGACAAAAAAGCGAGATAATATTGCATTGCCATCCAGTTCTGAGCTACGCTGAAAGTTTCAAATCTGTAATTAATTGAGATGTTAGTTGAGAATCAGCTGCAAAATTTACACCAAGCAGAGAAACTTACAGAAATCAAAGTACCCTGCGCTACACACCTGACACTAAAGCAAGTTAATATTGTATTGTCATCCAGTTCTGAGCTGTGCTGAAAGTTTCAAGTCTGTAGTACTTCACTAAGTTAGTTCAAAACCATCTGCAAAATTTGTATCGAACACAAACAAGAAAGCGACTTAATAGAAACGTTTTTAAGTGAGATCCAATTGGAATGATATTCAACTGGAGCTGATACAAGTACCTGCAAGTAACAGGTTGGCTATACTTTCAGATATGAGATACAAAAAGCTCAGCCAAAAGAGTAGCAAGTAGTTCATCTCAGTTCCAGCATGCTGAACAGTGTCATATCTTAAATATCGTAAAATATACTTAGCAAAGAGTTTGGACAGTACAGGAGGTGATTACATGTTTCATCAAGTCTGGGAACAGAGCTACGAATCAGAATAGTGAAGATCTGGACCTCAGAAAACAATACGTTTACGAAATATTAACATTGTTTTCCAGCGATATATTAGGTACAGCGTGGAAACAGAAGACAGAATTACTTTGCTCACTTAAAAATTCTTGGCGTGTTCCCGTAGTGAATCCATTTTTTTTAAATATCCATAGCATTGAGAGAATAGAGAGTACGATTTGTAATCCATATCGCAGTAATTTGTGATAGCACACAACCAAACGGATGATGATGCCATTCTGAAGCTGAGTTCACGTGCTTCGTATTTGCAGAGAAATGAAGGAAATATAAAATTCTCTTCAATCAGTCTGTATCAGGAATAGCAGGCTAGTAAAATCAAAAGAGAATAGTTTCCTTTAAACCGTTATACACAGCTACGTCAGACTATGTTGCTGTGTTCCTTGTCGATGTAGTGCTATCAGCACATGCGCAGTTGAGATTGTGTTAGCAGATATTACAACCCAAATGAAAAAAAAATTATCGTTATTATCTCGTAGAGAATCTCGACATTCGATACGTAGATAGTTTACAGATTGTAGAAGTATAACTACCACAATTAGGTTATCTCACGAAGCGACAACATGAAGCAGCAGTCATACGTCTTTCCATAAGTTTCTTGAAATAAAAGTTTTCACCCATCACATATTTCATATTCCGTCTGTTTAACCTTTCATTTTAAAAACTCTTCTCGGTGTAATTACTGCATTAGTATCCTATGATACAGTTAACAAAGTGCAGTTTATTGAACTTTGTGGGTATATTAGCATTTCATACGTTTCACATTCTTCCATGGTGAAAGTTCTTTGTTACACTCAGTTTGGCTGAAGAAGATAAAGTTTAAAAAAAGTTACGATGTGGATCAAGTAGTGATCATTCACATAAACTGTTTCGGGAAGGAACTCCAGGTTTCATTACATCAGGAAAGTTTGGTTCATAAATGATAATAATGGAACAATAATGTAATTATTCTAGTTCAGTACAGAAGAGACGAACAAAACATAAAAAATTGTAGTCTCGTAATGGTCTATCTGTATTATGCAAGATCTTCGCTAATCAAAAATTACATACAAAAAAAGTTGGAATATTATCAGAGAAATGAACATGGAGACTTCAGGACCGCATATAGCAAAATGTGAGCCATGAACGAAATAATTAAAATGGTTTATCTTTTTTCCCGAGAAGGATTTTAACTCATATTGAACAAAATCTGTACATGATCTGTCGAGAAAGGGACTATCTATTATACTGTGCTATTATAATGGGTCGTATATATGTCCTTTCTATAAATTCCTTCTATCAGCAGAGTGATAAGTTCAGAAATGGAAGAGAAATCAGGTAATGATGTTAGGTATCAACATCATTAAATGTAGTTTTCTGATCTGCAAACTAGGAATGGAAGATAAAATACAAGATTATGGAAGATGTACGCACCACATGCATATTGGTGATGATATACTATTTGCCTCTGGTGCATGAAAACTTCATTTACAAATCTAGGAACCGAACAGAGTAGTTTTGAATATAAGCACTTAAAACGAATCATAATGGAAAGAAAATAATCTATACCTATCGCATTGAAAAGAAAATAGCACAAATTAATAATGAAGTTATGCAACTGCTTGAAAACGGTTTTGTTTCTTCAGCAGCTTTATACAACGATTAGATGGGGACCAAAAAGAAGTAAAGAGCAAATATGCTCTGCATAAATTTTTGTGGCGAAAGAAAGGTTTTCAGAACACGCATACAATGAGTATGATATGGAAGGTTTAAAATATGTGCGTCTTTCCATCTGTTAAGAAAGCCATGGAGGTTTTCAGAGATATACTGTCAAAAGCTTAGCTTTGTAAATATGCATTTTGTTAATTCCTAGTAAAGCGGCAGAATGACAAACACCTCTAATTCATATTCTGACAGAGTCGACTGAACATGAAAATCAATAATAATAACAATGTAGTAGTTTATTAGACCAACAAAACTTTTTATGTGCTATTGATTTGTAATGACGCAGATAAATTTTCTATTACTCACGTAACTGAAGTAGAAATCCAGTCCTCTACTATTGTATGTATGATGTAAATAATCAACTGCGATAAATCACTACATTTAGTTAGCTTCAGATATGCCATTTGAGAATCTGGGTTAGTATTCAAATGGTAAAGTAAAGTGCGTAGTAATGCTGCATCATTTGGGTACTGACATTAAACTACTTTGCTGCACGTTAAATTTTAAAAATTATTACACAAAATATTATAGTCTTCTAACTAAATGAGAACCTTTTAATTAATTCTTGGTTAAATGATGTCCACTGACTGTTGCTGTCACGGTTTGAAACCCAATGAACTTCGTAAAACTACTTCCTGAGATTATATAATTTTGTTGACATCACTGACCTGAGAGAAGCGGGGGAACCAGACGGACTTAACTTTATACTGCATTTCGGCTGGACGTCTACTCACTGATGCTGCTTAATTTCTGCGTATAGTGCTGGACCGAAGAAGACAGCGCACGACCGCAATGGCGTACGCCCTCTAGTTACATTAAAATTAATTATTTGTTAAACGTTAAGCCAATGTAAATTATTGCTGTGAAGCTAATACCGATTCCCCTCCCAGAATGTTTAGCTTGTCTGTAGCCACGGCAAGTGTCAGAATCTTATTTTTAGGTTTGATTGTTGGGTGAAATACGGCATACATGAGTACAATGTACACCTTCACGTCACTCTTATTATCCCGAAGCGTGCAAATTTATTCAGGTTTTCTTGAAATTCGCACGGAGGACTCAAGAATGGCCTTTACGGTCCGTGTATAATGTAGATCTGCTGATACTTTGTTCAGAATGATTGATAGCGTGTGACTTTCGTTGCCCTATACAACAGTTCTGATGATCACAGCTCATACTCGAACACAGGTAATGTAGCTGTATCAAACTCTAGCATTTCGCCTCGTCCTTCTGCTGATCATTTTTCATCCTTCCACACTATCCAGTTGCTCGCTCTAAATTTACAATGTTGCTTTCCTTTAATAGCGGAACAGCCTGCCATTTGTTTAACAATGCATCAGATTGAATAACGATCCCACATTGTCCATACCGAATCAGTTCAGCAAAACACTTCCCAACTCTTCAGTCTCTCAAAATAGTTTCCGGCTCGTATTAAGTCTTGAATTCAAATCCCCGCAAAACTGGATGGAAGTTTCCAAAATTAGCTGCACTGTTTCAATCCTACGTTCAGTAGCTAGTGCAGTTACTCTTGTCTCGTGTTTTAACAGAGTGATCTTCCGATTTTGTAAAAGCCTACAAATATTACGAAAGTGCCTAGCTGCACTACTGCGTTATATACAGGGTGTCCAAGCTATCTTGTCCACCCAAAATATCTCTGGAACAATAACAGCTATTGGAAAACGACTTTCACCGGTATCAATGTAGGGCTGGGGCCCATGAATGTACATATTTGGAAACATTCTAAAACGAAAGCATATGTGTTTTTTAACACAAACTTATGTTTTTTGAAATAGACCTCCTGTATTTTTTCTTCAGCAATCCATAGCATGACAAACTACATACACAATGGCGTTGATTGCATCGCAATATTCCCATTACATCCCGAGATATTGAGACGCGAAGTTGACGCTTGAAACACCCAACATGCGCTGCTAGCGCACGTCCTGAGGCTCAGGCGTGAACCCCATGCTGCCCGTAATCGCGATGTGATTGACATGTGTAATCACACCTCCATACTTATCAAGAAGTCCGAAACGAATAATACGGTCTGCTGCCATCAACTCTCATAAGCACATCATGGTTTCCCTCTTGCATGTTTTACGTATCTACGTACACAAAATAAACCAGTACCGATCGGTCTACACCCGCCAGGTTGTCTTATTTATCCTGCACACCCAAAATAAGGTTTATCTAATGCGTTATATGACCCATTGTGCCTGTCGCGCAGGGCCTGGCTCTACCTAGTCAAGTGTCCAACGTAGTTCCCACTACTGCCACAGTTACCACTTCGCGTTGTTTATGATTTGCGACCCATGAAAACTCCTGTACTCCACCACCCTCCGAGCATCCCATTTGTTTTTGCTTTGGGTGCGGTACACCGCTTGCCAGTGTAGTCGTGCATCAGATTAATCTAGTGACGGCACGGAGGTAGTACACATTATGAATAAACATTGTGTTGTTGAACTTATACTGTACAGTATAATGTACACACATGAAGATATGGTAGAAATGCTGCTGATCTATGGAGAATGTACGTTGATGGGAAATACGTTATGAGATTGATTGTTTGTTTATAGTACTGTTAGCGAACATTATGATTATTAAGTTAATATGTCTGTTTTCTACCCTACTCTACATACCTGTACTGTACCCTGTTGTAGGTGGAGGAAATGCTGTTCAGGCAGAACGACTGTACAGAAGACAAGTCCCTGACAAGCCATCGCCTTCGCGCCGGATGTTTCGTCGTCTCACATCTCGTCTACGTGAAACGGGAAGCTTAAATCCAAGACCTCGACATCGTCCTAGAACACGCACAGATGAACGTGCTGAAGTTGCTGTGCTCGCTACCATAGCTGTGAATCCTCAAATCAGCACACGTCAAATTCAACGTGAAGTTGGTGTGTCGAAATCAAGTGCACAGCGTATTCTTAAACGTCATAAATTTCATCCTTACCATGTTCATTTACACCAGGATCTTCATGGAAATGACTTCCGCAATAGGGCACCATTTTGTCGGTGGGCTCAGCAAAAACTTCAGACTAATCCAAAATTTTTTGCAGATGTTCTCTTTACCGACGAGGCATCATTCTCCAACAAAGGAATTGTCAATATGAGGAATATGCATTACTGGTCCGCAGACAATCCAAAATGGCTCCGTCAGGTAGAGAATCAACGTCTGTGGAAAGTTAATGTTTGGTGTGGGATTATTGGAGGTACCATTATCGGACCTTTCTTTATAAATGTCATCCAAAATGTCAGACAGTACTCCAGATTTATACGACACAATCTTCTTGTTCTCTTGGACACCGTACCTCTGAACCGGAGAATGGTCATGTGGTATCAGCATGACGGATGCCCTGCACATAACGCCTTACGAGCGCGACGACTTCTGAACCGTAAGTTCCCTGGTAGGTGGATTGAACGAGGTGGCCCAGTTAGGTGGCCTGCCCGATCTCCGGACCTTACACCGCTGGATTATTTTCTTTGGGGAGCAGTGAAGGATGCTGTTTACCAACATGAACCAACAACATCAGAGGACATGAAGCAACGCATTATTGATGCTTGTACAGCCATCAAAGAGGAAACGGTAGCACGAAGTAGGGCATCATTCATCCGCAGAGTGACCCTATGTATGCAAGCCAATGGGCATCACTTTGAGCACGAGATGTGATCGCTATGTTTAGTATGTAGTGCTGGTATCACAGTGGAAGTTTCTACAAAGGGCCATTTTACACAGTGATGTTAAAAAACATTTGTTTCCAACATTTTGTCATTTAACGCATTAGATAAACATAACATTAATAATTATGTGATAATAAAACTAATTGGTTAAACATGTTTATATTCATCTTCTGTGTCCTACCGGAACTTCCCAAATAAAAACATTTTTACCTAAACAACGGTGAAACTTTTAGTCCACTTGCTCGTTTCACTAAAACCATCAACATGAATTTTACTATTACGAGTGAATGAATAACTGTCACTTGCGCTAGATCTACAGTAAAGTAAAGTTTTGACGTTGAACGGCATTACCTTTTTAGTAACGGATTAACGATAAGCGAAGTTAACTTTGTGACTAACGTTGCGGTACAAAGATATGATACAGAACCGCATCACCCCTAGCCTATGGGATAAATACCTGCTGGAATGTACGACGTTAATGCAGGATGGCAGCAGACCGTATTATTCGTTTCGGACCTCTCGATAAGTATGGAAGTGTGATTACGCATGTCAATCACATCGCGATTACGGGCAGCATGGGGTTCACGCCTGAGCCTCAGGACGTGCGCTAGCAGTGCATGTCGGGTGTTTCAAGCGTCAACTTCGCGTCTCAATATCTCGGGAAGTAATGGGAATATTGCGATGCAATCAACGCCATTGTGTATGTGCTTTGACATGCTATGGATTGCTGAAGAAAAAATATAGGAGGTCCATTTAAAAATCCATAAGTTTGTATTAAAAAACACATATGCTTTCGTTTTAGAATGTTTCGAAATAAGTACATTCATGGGCCCCAGCCCTACATTGATACCGGTGAAAGTCGTTTTCCAATAGCTGTTATTGTTCCAGAGATATTTTGGGTGGACAAGATAGCTGGGACACCCTGTATAATAAACAGTAGTTGTTTATGCACGATACATTACGATCAAAACAAAAATTTACGCGAATACAAAAAATACATACAATAAAATTTTTTATAGCTTGTTGCCGATTTTACATCAACATAGAACAGTACGCAACACAATAAGAAAACAAGAGAAAAATTAACACATCTAAATAAGACGCTAATTAAACACAAATGTACGTAAAAAGTCCTCGAGTATAGTATGTCAAATAATTGAAGACGTGGTTGATAACGAAGATGGTAACGATCATGATGTTTTCTGCTTCTTCATTTCATAGGTTAGACTTAAGCACTGTCCGTCTTTAATTAAGTCTTCATTAATACTCTCTACCTGTCTCTTCACAAACCATTGCTACTATGGAAATGTGTTTGTTATGCATCCTCTCTTTATTCTTTTAGGTGCTGTTGCAGAGTTTACTTGTTGGACATTATCTTCTATTCCGCCCATGTATTTCTTGTGAAGTCCACAAGTAACTTTATTTGGTTTCATCAGAATATTATTACAGTATTTGTTATTCTACCTTCAGCTGTTACCATGCACAATTACTGGAAGAGTCATACTCTTGAAAAAAGAACTACTTTTTATTTGAACTCAGATTTTAATGTGTGGACGTATGGTGTTAAACACTTCGAAACATACACAGTTTTATTCAAACTTCTTTATAACAGTGCGCACCAGTTTGGCAATGGAAACAACATTATAGTGACTATTATTTTAAAAATCATGTTGTTCACAGAAATTCTGATTCAGTCCAGATCTTTCCCTAGCTAGTTATCACCTTAGTGCAAAAGTTATACTGCTTCCATAGATGCCTGAAACAGTCAAGTGCACGTTATAAAAAGAGAGTGTGTTTGTGTACACAATGATCTGTTGAATCCAACATCTATTATTCTAGAGAGGACTGAAGTGCTCAGCTGTGTTGAAAATCCAGTTCTAACAGAAAACAACACGCATATAAGAAGTGTTTGAACTGTGAGTTTTAACACAGTGTTAGCTATCAGTTGGTAGCAGATACTGTGGATGTATGTTTTTTATGTATACCGATCTGATAGTAGTACCCATTTGATAATTACAACAAGACGAAACAGCACATGTTAGAAACTGTATATTATGAAGACTTTTATCCCTTTCCGTATTCTGAGTGTTTCTATTGTAACAAATCCAGCGTATGTTTGACTGCTTAGTTTTTTCCTTCACTATATTACCAACTACTGTTTTTAATGATGGGCGAAATAAAATTGTTCCAGCCCGTGACATGTTAGGGGATCATAAATCATAGGCTGCATTATACCATGTAAGTAGCTGTAAAACAATTTCAGTTAACTCTTCATCATTTACTTGTGTCAACATTATTCCGCCATGGTGTGATGGCAGGACGTGACCCACGCATTAATATTTAAGTTACAGACTACTGCCTGCATTACAAGAGAGAGTTCGGCGAGTGGGAGAAGATAAAGATTCCTGGAACGGAGACGAGCTTCACGCTGGGGGGCCTGCAGTGCGGCGCCAAGTACCTGCTCTACCTGCAGGCGGAGGGCCGCCGCGGCGACAGCCACCCCACAGACACCATAGCGGCGCGCACCCAGGGCGCAGGTAAGTCATCCCGCAGACTCCATAAGAGTCTACACCCAGGGGGCAGGTAAGCAACCCCACAGACACCATAGGAGTCTACGCCCAGGGTGCAGGTAAGCCACCCCACAGGCACCATAGGAGTCTATACCCAGGGGGCAGGTAAGCCACCCCACAGACACCATAGGAGTCTACACCCAGGGGGCAGGTAGGCCACCCCACAAACACCATAGGAGTCTGCACCCATGGTGCAGGTAGGCTACCCCACAGACACCATAGGAGTCTACACCCAGGGTGCAGGTAAGCCACCCCACAGGCACCATAGGAGTCTATACCCAGGGGGCAGGTAAGCCACCCCACAGACACCATAGGAGTCTATACCCAGGGGGCAGGTAAGCCACCCCACAGACACCATAGGAGTCTACACCCAGGGGGCAGGTAGGCCACCCCACAAACACCATAGGAGTCTGCACCCACGGTGCAGGTAGGCTACCCCACAGACACCATAGGAGTCTACACCCAGGGTGCAGGTAAGCCACCCCACAGGCACCATAGGAGTCTATACCCAGGGGGCAGGTAAGCCACCCCACAGACACCATAGGAGTCTACACCCAGGGGGCAGGTAGGCCACCCCACAAACACCATAGGAGTCTGCACCCACGGTGCAGGTAGGCTACCCCACAGACACCATAGGAGTCTATACCCATGGGGCAGGTAAGCCACCCCACAGACACCATAGGAGTCTACACCCAGGGGGCAGGTAAGCCACCCCACAGACACCATAGGAGTCTACACCCAGGGGGCAGGTAGGCCACCCCACAAACACCATAGGAGTCTGCACCCACGGTGCAGGTAGGCTACCCCACAGACACCATAGGAGTCTACACCCAGGGTGCAGGTAAGCCACCCCACAGGCACCATAGGAGTCTATACCCAGGGGGCAGGTAAGCCACCCCACAGACACCATAGGAGTCTACACACAGGGGGCAGGTAGGCCACCTCACAAACACCATACGAGTTTGCACCCAGAGTGCAGGTAGGCAACCCCACAGACACCATAGGAGTCTACACCCAGGGTGAAGGTAGGCTACACCACAGAAACCATAGTGGTGCATACGCAAGGTGCATGTAAGCCTTGTGTATTACCTCAGTCTGTCTGGTGTTCGAGTAAGCAGGCCAGTGCTTGGTATATTCTATGAAGACAGTGGCACAGAATCTTTCACATAATCTGTCTCTGTCCAATGCCACATGATCTGGCTGTTACCTGCCCTACTACCAGCAATACCACAACGGGTCATCGTTTCTACCTCTGATGGTCAAGAAAAATGTATATAATCAGACGGCAGTAGCTGTCACTTGTTAACTTCATAGTTGTAGTGTTTGCTTCATCCCATCCACTAGAGTGGCTAGGTAGATTCGCAATACGTAAACTAATATGAATATCAGTGCTAAAAATTTCACTAGCAGCGCATTGTAGACGCTGAGAGAGAGCTGCAGCAAAATGAAACGCTTGGGTATAATGTCATGTGGTACACTTTCCCTTGTGTCTACGCTTCGCCTATCACTCACATTCTTGTGTGCACCCCACAATATCAACAACAAGAAGTACATCTCAGTAGAACCAAATTAAAACACTATACCACAGTGTTAAAACAACCTATTTACGTAAAAAAATCTGTTTTTTATTAATCTTCCATGTTCAGAAGACTATTTCTTTTTATTCATCCAGACTCATTTCGACATCTATATGTCACTTTTATTTCGGTAAAGCATAATACAAAATTAGTAATCGTATATCTATTGTCGGCCTAAGCAACGTAACATCTGCATTTAGTTTGGTTTATGTCGATTGCCCACCTGGAAGTTACATCGCCAGTAAAAATGCATTTTTACAGTTGGGTTTTCTTGCCCTTTTTTTCTCGTTTTGGCAGCATGTCATATGCAAAACAGTCATAAAGAAAATTTGTACTTTTTGATGTACTTTTTTGTGGGTAGCGATTATGTAAATTAATATAGTTACATTTTCCGTCTTCTTGTATATTTCTGGTGGACATTTCTTTCTACTGCCATTTAGTACACTGCTTTCGTGCCGTTTTTCATTTAATTACACTTTTTGCAATGTCCTTCGCACGTATTTTTCAGAAAACGTGATTTGGGCAGATATTTAATAACATTTATTCGCATGTGAAAACTTAACAGAGAACCATTACCTTTACAGAGTGGAAATACTTGAAAATCAGATTACTGGAAAAATACTTACTCGGGATAAGCAATAGAGAGTGGTAAAATAAGATCTAATGTTTGGATCTGAAGAATATAAGCAAAATATGTGAAGTAGGCTTAAGTGTAAATCAATCTTGTTCAGAAGCCTCTACCAAATAAATGAGAGTAATCTAAAAATTTTCTGTGTTACAGAAACAAAAAAGAAGAAGGAAAAATTGTATATAAGACTTGAAAACATCAGATAGGAACTATTTTCAGAATAAAATAGTAAATACTGCATGCTCTCGAGGCATAAAACATAAGAAATCGGGAACAACATGAGCGGAAGAAAGGCAAAGACAACATGGAGAGAAGGTGGAATGTCCAAGGCATAAGTAACAGTGAAGAAAGGAGAGGAATGGAAGGTATTAGGGGGATAAATAACAGTAATGGGGGAAATGACAATTAACAAGACAATACTTACAATAAACACAGCACATAATAATAACAACAGAACAATCGAAGGAGCTATGGAACTGCGAAACAACGAACAACTGCAACAGTCAAGAAAATCGAAGGACACGAGGTCTGGATCAAACAGTAAGGGCCAAATTAAGCTTCCCAGTCCAAACAGTGGCAGTTCTGCGAGCGTCTGAATCAACAAATACACTCAGAATTGAAAACGCAATGATAAAATGGCTCTAAGCACTATGGGACTTAACATCTGAGGTCATCAGTTCCAAAAGCAAGGATAAATGGACCAGTTCAGTTCTGGGAAGATCTCTACACACTGAAAAAAACACTGCAACAAGAATGCTAGATGTTTCAACAACTTTGAGAAGAAATTGTCTTAAAACAGAATACAAGAACTGGAGACAACACCTGAAACGATAAAAAAAAAGAGTGAAGGAAGTCAAGAACTGGCAACTGCACGGCTTCCAGCTGAAATTGGGAAACAACTTGGAAAACATATTTAATAATGATTCAGCTTAACTAGCAAAATCTAAGATTACAGGCCACCACGTCGAAGCTGTTATGAGGCATTATAAACGACAGAAGCCAGGACTTTGTAAAAGACAAGAGATAATAACATTAGATCAATAAGGTAACAAGTGAAGAATCAGGAGTGTACAGGACCCGATCCTTTCCGACAAAATGATTTTGCAGAATTGAAGATACTGGAAGTGCCAAGAAACCACCGGCACCAGCAGAAAAAAAAGCAAATTCATTGAATTGTGTTGGAGCGCTGAAAGACAGGATTATCTTTAAGAAATAAATAATACTGACCAGTCAGCATCAAAGGAGACATTTTCAGTATGTCCTCATTGCGACAACTGCTATTCATCATCATCTAGATCGAAACTTCCTGGCAGATTAAAACTGTGTGCTGGACCGAGACTCGAACTCGGGACCTTTGCCTCTCACGGGCAAGTGCTCTACCAACTGAACCACCCAAGTACGACTCACGCCCCGTCCTCACAGCTTTACTTCTGCCAGTACCTCGTCTCCTACCTTCCCAACTTTACAGAAGCTCTCCTGCAAACCTTGTAGAACTAGCACTCCTGAAAGAAGGTATATTGCGGAGACATGGCTCAGCCACAGCCTGTGGGATGTTTTAGAATGAAATTTCCACTCTGCAGCGGAGTGTGCGCTGATATGAAACTTCCTGGCAGATTAAAACTGTGTGCCGGACCGAGACTCGAACTCGGTGCCTTTGCCTTTCGCGGGCAAGTGCTCTACCAACTGAGCTACCTAAGCACGACTCACGCCCCCTCCTCACAGCTTTACTACAGCCAGTACCTCGTCTCCTACCTTCCAAACTTTACAGAAGCTCTCCTGCGAACCTTGCAGAACTAGCACTCATGAAATATCCTTTCTTCAGGAGTGCTAGTTCTGCAACATCCCTCCCGTAGCTAAGCCCTATCTGCGGCAACAGGAATGACACACAACCGCAAGTTAAAAAAATAAAGTTCGCAGTCCTTAGAACAGGGAGACCAGTACTAAACTTTTTTTATTTTATGTATTTATTTATTTTTGAATCATCACTCTTCTGACTGGTCGGATGCGGCCAGCCTCGAATTCCTCTCCTGTGCCAACTTCTTTATCTCCGAGTAGCTCTTCCGCGTACATCCTGAATTATTTGCTGCTGGATGTACCCCAATCTCGCTTCCTCTACAGTTTTTACTTTCTACAGCACGCTTTAGTACCATGGAAGTCTGGCCTGATGTCTTAACAGATATCCTACCATCGTGTCCTTTCTATGTTCCCCATATATACTTTCCCTCGTCGAAAGTGCAGAGAGCATCCTCGTTCCTTACCGTATCAGTCACTCAATTTTCAGCGTTCTTCTGTAGCACCCCGTTTTAAATGCTTCTATTCTCACTTCTCGGTTTTCCGACTGTCTTCGTCTCACTTCCATATAATGCTGTGCGCCAAAGGTACATTCTCAGAACTTTCTTCTTCAAATTAAGGCTTATGTTTGATACTAGTAGATCTCTCTTGGCCAGGAACGCATTTTTCGGCAGTACTAGTCATGGATTATTTTGTTGCCTAGACAGCCGAGCTCCTTAATTTCATCTACATCGTGACCACCAATCTTATCTTAAGTTTCTTGCTGTTCTCATTTCTGTGACTTCTCATTCCTTTCATCTTTCTTCGATGCTATACCGATTAGACTGTTCATTCTATTTAGCAGATCCTGGAGGTCTTCTTCACTTTCACTAACGATAACAGTGCCATCAGTGAATCTTTACATTGATGCCCATTCACCTTGAATTTTAATGCCAATCTTGAAACTTTATTTTTATTTCTTTCGTTGCCTCTTCGACATATAGATTGAACAGCAGGGACGTAAGACTACATCCCTCTCTAACACTCTTTTTAATCTGTGCACTCCATTCTTGGTCCTCCACTCTTATTGTTTCCTCTTTATTCTTGTGCTTATTGTACGTTACCTGTCTTCACGTAGCTTACTCCTATTTTTCTCAGGATTTCGAACAACTTGCACCAATCGACATTGTCGAACGCTTTTATCAGGTCAACAAATCCTATGAACGTCTCCTAACGCTAGTAAAGAGAAAGGTGAAGCACTGCAGATGTTAGGAGATAAATATCAGTTTCAGAAACGTATTATTTTAAGCAGATCTTTTTATTTAGTCATCTTTCCAATAATGAAACAGCTGTTCTCCAGCATAAAGGGCAAGAAATTTGAATAACCTGTTAGAATTTTCACTGACTTTGTTGCTGTAGAACTGTACAAAAAAAAAAAAAAAAAAAAAAAAACATACGAGAACCAATGGCACTGCAGTCATCTTGTATTATCTCTACATCACAGAGAGAAAAATTCTTAGAGGTGTATTGGCGGTAGCCAGATTCGAAAGGCAGAGAAAACAGGCATCGTCAGATGATGTCGAGACGGCATTCGCCGAACGAACTGAGATGCAGTGTCACAGGCACAGTGGAGATGGGTTAAGTGCCACTACGTTAGCCAGTTAGTACACCAGTCAGTACACCGTGGCGTTGATTTCAAATCACAGAAGTGCCATATAAAATATCAATCAACACTCTTGCAGTTAATATGAGATAACTGATAAATACTATTTGCTTTTATGAACCCTTGGTACTACATCTGGTCTTGTTCTAATTACTACAAGCGAGTGCTGGTCGCAGTGGGTTTTGTGACGGTATTGTGTAAGCGAAGCGACTGCCCACCACAGGAGAGGAAGTTATCAGAGGGCACATGAACATATTCTGTATTCTCACTCTTTCTTTCTCTCCCTCTCCTTCTCTCTCCCTCTCTCTCTTAATGTGTGTGTGTGTGTGTGTGTGTGTGTGTGTGTGTGTGTGTGGAGAGAGTGTATGTCGTATGTTGTGGCACTGTCGTAACACCTCGACTTTCGGTAAACTTGTCATGCTGATGCAGATTTCATGCGACCACTTCATATCCCTCGTGCACAAAAGGCTTGACCTGCCCTGGAATATGTTCAGAACCAAATCATCTACTCCACGCAGAGCATTGCTCAAGCTTCTGAACTGTATCACCGACAGCTCAGCTCAGCGAGTTACCAATGACATTCCTATTTTCTCACTTCATTGACACGCTGAGAGGAACCCAATAATAATATTAGCAGAACTTTGTATTGAGCTGAAAGTTAACTTTATTAACTGTGTCAGGCACAGCTTTGTTGTTCCTTGCGCTGCACAAGATCAACGCATCCTTGTTGAACCGTTGAAACGTTTTTTCCGTTTGCGACTGTAGTTTATTTACAGTGAAATCTGTTACGAGCCGCTGCAACTGTCCCGTCTTTGTCTCGAATCGTGGGGACTCGTTTGTAATGTACTGCTTTTCACTGCTTTTGTGCGACCAATATTCGTACCAGCTAAATAAAACTATCAACGTTCACTTGAACTGCAACGACCAGCAACTACAGCAGCTCTTCTGGCGACTCTTGATAACATTTATATTTCGTGGGAGACAAGGATTCGAATCTCGAAAGTACGCACGTACATAGCGTTTAACGTCCCGTTGCCATTAAAGTTATTTGAGATGGAGCATCAACTCGCAGTGAATAAGCATAGGAAATGTAACCAATAGCACCCGTTTCAAAGAACCAAACATAAGAGTTTTCACAGCAGTGTGCTTTAGTGAAGCGACGTGAAAGGTAATTGTGTTTCCAACACCGGCTATTGAACACCTCTACGTTATCTTGGGAAACAGTCACCCAGTCACCGGTTGAAACAGACTATTTAGTTCCGCGCTTTCCAATTCCACGTTTGTAAAAGCATCTGTTTATACGCGACTACTGGATAACAGAGCCGTGCGGTTGGCCACGCAACTCTGTTAGCGGTGTAAACGTTTAGTCACCCTGTGATTTCACGGTAAATGTTCGAGTAAGAGGTGGTGGAGAAGGTGCAGTTTGATACCGGACATTCCATCAAAGAAGTCGAAAAACCAAGTTCTTTGTGGGACATGCAACCTGTAGGATATAAACACAATTTATTAAAGAATGAAGGGCCTGCATATACAACTCTGCGATTTTATTTTTTATTTTATTTTTTGAAATATACTTTCCATCTAGATCGCAAAATAGATTTGTAAGGTCTAGTGTTTGTTACATGTTTCAGCACATCCACATTTCTGATACAAACCTTTGAACACCAACATACAAATCGAAAAGTTAAGTAAGTGATCACCATCAACGTCATAAAGACGCTGATCATTATCAAGCGTTTGACAATGAGCTTCAGATGTTAGCGAAAAAAGAGTATCATCACAAGATGGCATGATTCGAAACATTTAATAAACAGAAAAGATATTTTTCAGATATAATCTATAGTACCAAGCGACTAAACTCAAACACGATGTCAGTTGCAGTTTGCCTATCATCTAACATATTCTAGGGGCAACAAAAAATTTATTTTCAATACTTCACGTAATTAATTATCGAATTTAAAAATTTAAATGCTGCCATAAGCTACTTATTACGAGATATAATCTTATGTCAAAATTTTAACACAATATGGCACGTACAGTAGTGTCTCGATTATCCGACCTAAACCGGCCGCGGCAAGGTCGGATAAGCAGGAAGGTCGGATAACATAGAAAATAATACAAAAAAAACACAAAAATTAAACTAAAGTAGGCCAAATGAGTTAAACATTTAATACAATACAAATAAAATTAGACTGAATAGATATTTACTGTGTGATGAAGTTAGTAATTGTCTTTTGTTGCCTGCTGTTTGCCGTTTTTTTGCCGCGACATCCCGTAGTCTCTTAAGAAGTAAAACCTCGGTAGACGATGTTTCCTCCAGTTGCTCTACATATTTTAAAGCAGTTTCTAAGGCCTTGTGTCCTTCGTTGTCAGAAATCTTGGGTGCACTTTCCTCCACTACATCCGCTTCTTCGTCTTCTTCTTTTTCGTCTACCACGTTGACTATTTCTTCATCTGTCACTTCAAATTCTTCATCTTCGACAATCCATTCATTTATGCCATCTTCTGTGCCGTCAGCACATCCCGGAACTTTTCGTAACAATGAAAGCAGGGTAGTATATTCTGGTTCGGTCTGCTGCTGTAGATTTTCATCATATGGAGAATTTACTTGATTTTCCTGTAGCAAAATTTTCCAGAATTTTGCAATTGTATTTGCTCCAACACTCTCCCAAGAGTGGGCCACGTCATAAGGTACATCTTTCAAATTAATACGGCGCAACTGCTTTAGCATGTCTTCTCCCTTGTCCATAGCATTAATTAAAGAGGAAAGCAAGTTTCTGCGGTAGTTTCTCTTCAGTGTCTCTAAGGTCCCTTGGTCCATAGGCTGACATAAGGATGTGACATTTGGAGGCAAAAATATGGCCTTTATATCTTGATCTTAAAGTTCATCTTCATTAGGATGACAAGTGGCATTGTCTAGAGGCAACAGTGCGTTGGGGGGAAGTTGTTGGCTTTCAAAACCTTTTCAGTTTGTGGCACGAACTCGTGAAAAACCATTCTTCAAAAATGTCTGAGCTCATCCTAGCATTTTTTTGGTTGTAATATTTCACCGGTAAAGCATTTTTAGATATATTTTTAAATGCTCTCGGTATTTTTGCCTATCTATCATAGACAGTTTGCTTTTCAAATTTGCTGAGGCGTTACCGTATGCAAGAATTGTCACTATTTCTTTGCTACGTTTGTAGCCTGGCGCTGCCTTTTCGGCCTTTGACACTAATGTTTTTTTCGGTAACATTTTGTAATTGAGACCAGTCGCGTCGCAGTTACAAATTTGATCACCTGCTAAATTTTCCTTGTCCATTACCTTGTGAAGTTTACTCCTAAACAATTGTACAGCTTCGAAATTTGCTGAAAGCTTTTCACCACAGACATTAAGTTGCCGAATTCCGTATCTTTTCTTCCATCTATCGAGCCAGCCTACACTAGCTGGGAAATCAGGTTCACTTTCTCATAGATCCTTACGAAACTTTAACGCTTTTTCCTGCAAAATAGGTCGCGACATGGATACACTTTTATCTCTATGTTGAGTAAACCATAAGAAAAAAGCTTCACTTACTTTTTCATAATGAAATTTTTTCATGGTTTTCCGATCTTTCAAAACAGTTGAGGTTGCTCGCTGAGAACACCACTTCTCAATTTCATTGCGGTTCCTTTCCCAGTCTCCAACTGTTGTTTTCCCGACGTTATAATCTTGCGCCACTTTTAATAAAGTTTCACCATTGTCTATTCTTTTTAAAGCCTTAAGTTTTTCTTCCATTGAAACGACCACCTTTTTCCGTTTTGAAGCCATGACCACGAATTTTTACAATAAAGAAAGTGCAACACGTCCACTCCACTACAGATGTAAGCACTGAGGAGTGAGGAGTAGCAGACGGCGACAATGAACTGAGTGTCAGCAAACAACACGTTAGCCACTGAGGTGTCGTCGGCTGTCGCACGGATAAGGGTCGGATAAGGCAGCAGGTCGGATAACCGAACATCGGATAATCGAGACTCTACTGTATTATAGTTAGACACTGTGTGTCCGGAGGCAGTGTAAATGATGCATGCAAATACAAGGAACCTGTTTCTCTGCTTTTGATAATGAAAAAACAGCGACTTCCAACGACCTTTACAAATAATTTCGGACCTTTACGAAACCTAAACTCACAGACACCAACCTCCTCACCCCACCTCACCTACCCCCCCAACCCCCACTCAAAAATTATGGAAGATAAACAATTCATCGGTGACTAAGTTTTCGTTGTTCATAAAGTGAAACTTCAGCATCATGCACGACCTTTTACTTTATTATTTCTTTACCACCGACTCTGTTTGCGATACGGTGTGGAGGCAGTATCCACATGTAACACTGAATGTACCTGCTCAATTACATCATTGTGCCACTCGTAGTTCGGGAGGTACGACGTTATAAACGTTCAGGTACGTGATGAATTATCTTTTACTTAAAATAGAGCAGAAGTTACTATGAGTATATTCATCCAGCGTTTCGTAATGACATTGCGGCGTGTAATGTATCCAGTAACACTGACGTGACCGCATGCCAAAAGCCTGAACCCCACCTTTCTCAGTGTGCACGCTGCGGGGCGTGCAGGAATAGAGTCAGTGAGATTCTAGAAGATACGGCAGGGACGTGGAGCCGTGATGACTTCTGTGTCGCCGCAGCTGCGCTAGGTTTCTCGATTGAGAATCCATGTCTTGAACACCCACAGATTTCGACGGGATCTAAATCCTGCGAGACTGGTAGCCAGGGGAGTACGGTGAACACATCCCGGTGCTCTTCCATCCACACACGTAAACTGTGGGCCGTATGACACGTTGCATTGCCTGCTTGAAGATGCCATTGTGCCGACGAAAATCAACCTGCAAGTAGGAGTGGACACTGTCCCCATGACTACATTCATAATTCATTTTGTCTCGATATCACCCGGAGAATAGCGCGAAAACATTTCAGAAACCATTATGCTCCCATTTCTCTTGCTCTAAGACATTTCACGCCGTACACGCAAACGTCCATCCGCTAGATGCAGCATAAAACCTGATTCATCTGGAAAGGACACCTGTCGTTACTCAGTGGACGCCCACTTTTTGTACTGAATTTAAATCAGGGAATATGATGGCCCGGTGCACCTCCAACCATGCATGTACAGTGCCATCTGTGTGACACGTTGTATTTTCCTACTGGTAGATGCCTTCTTGCCAAGAAAAAACAAACTCCATCCAGAAGTAGACATTGTCCACATGAATAGATGCATATATGTGTTGATTCATTGTGACATCAAGAGTGAGGAGATAGCCCATAGGATACCACAAAAACATTCTCCAAACCATAACGATCCCTTCTCTCTTAATTACCGTAATATCATGCAGTACATGCCAACACTCATCTGCTCGAAGGAGCATAAAACATGATTCATCTGGAAGGGCCACCTTTCACCACTCAGTGGACGTCCTGTTGTAGTTTTGGTGTGCAGATTCCATCCTTGGCGCCAATGAACAAAAGTCAGCATGGGTGCAATAAAATAGCACCTGCTGTGGAGGACCTTACGCAGCAACGTTCGCTGAGAGGTCATTGCGGAGATAATTTTTGCAGACCCCTCGTTCCTCTGAGCAGTCAGTTTCTCAACAGTAGGACGTCTATTCGCCCGTACATTCCCTCCGTAGACGTTGTTCACTCCTGTCATCTATGGCCTGTGGCTCATAGTTGCCTCGGCGCAGGTTTTTGATAGCGCCATTTTCCCATACTTTTCTGACTGGTTTGATGCGGCAGGCCACGAATTCCTCTCCTGCGACAAAGTCTTCTTCTCAGAATAGCACTTGGAAACTACGTCCTTAGTTATTTGCTGTCTGTATTCCAGCCTCTGTCTTCCTCTCCAGATTTTACCCTCTACAGCTCCCCCTAGTACCATGAAAATTGTTCCGTGATGTCGTAACAGATGTCCTATCATCCTGGCCCTTCTTCTTCTCAGGGTTTTCCATGTATTCCGTTTCTCACTCACTCTGCAGAGAACCTCCTCATTGATTGCCTCATCAGTATACCTAATATTGAACATTCTTTTGTAGCACCACACCTAAAATACTTCGAATCTATTCTTTCCCAGTTTTCCCACTATCCACTTCTCACTACCATAGAATGCTGTACTTCAAACGTACATTCTCAGAAGAGTCTTCTTCAAATTAACACTTATGTTCGATGTTTGTAGACCTCTCTTGGCCAGGAATGCCCTTCTGCCAGTGCCAGTCTGCTTCTACGTCCTTCTCACTCCATCCGTCATGGGTTATTTTGCTCCCTAGGTAGCAGAATTCCGTAACTTCCTCTATTTCTTAATCACCAACCTTGATGTCAAGTTTCTCGCTGTTCTCATTTTGCTACTTCACACAGGATTTACTCACAATCCGTATTCTGTACTCGTGACACCACTCATTCAGTTCAGCAGATTCTGTAATTCTTCTTCACTTTCACGTGGGTAGCAATGTCATCAGCAAATGTTATCACTAATATACTTTCATCCTCCATTTTAATTCCTCTCTTCAACCTTTCTTTAATTTCTGTCATAGCTCCTTCAACGTATAGATTGAAAAGTGGGGGTGAAAGACTTTATCCTTGTTTCACAATGTTTTTAGTTCGTGAACTTGGTTCTTGGTCTTCCCCTCTCATTTTTCCCTCTTGGCTTTTCTAGATATTATATATTACCCCCTCTCCCTGTAGCATATCTCTATTTTTCACAGAATTTCGAACAGGTTGCACAATTTTACATTGTCGAACGCTTCTTCTTGGTCGACACACCCTAAGTACGTGTCTTGATTTTTCCTTATTCTTCCTTATATAGGGTGTTTCAAAAATGACCGGTATATTTGAAACGGCAATAAAAACTAAACGAGCAGCGATAGAAATACACCGTTTGTTGCAATATGCTTGGCACAACAGTACATTTTCAGGCGGACAAACTTTCTAAATTACAGTAGTTACAATTTTCAACAACAGATGGCGCTGCAAGTGATGTGAAAGATATAGAAGACAACGCAGTCTGTGGGTGCGCCATTCTGTACGTCGTCTTTCTGCTGTAAGCGTGTGCTGTTCACAACGTGCAAGTGTGCTGTAGACAACATGGTTTATTCCTTAGAACAGAGGATTTTTCTGGTGTTGGAATTCCACCGCCTAGAACACAGTGTTGTTGCAACAAGACGAAGTTTTCAACGGAGGTTTAGTGTAACCAAAGGACCAAAAAGCGATACAATAAAGGATCTGTTTGAAAAATTTCAACGGACTGGGAACGTGACGGATGAACGTGCTGGAAAGGTAGGGCGACCGCGTACGGCAACCACAGAGGGCAACGCGCAGGTAGTGCAGCAGGTGATCCAACAGCGGCCTCGGGTTTCCGTTCGCCGTGTTGCAGCTGCGGTCCAAATGACGCCAACGTCCACGTATCGTCTCATGCGCAAGAGTTTACACCTCTATCCATACAAAATTCAAACGCGGCAACCCCTCAGCGCCGCTACCATTGCTGCACGAGAGACATTCGCTAACGATATAGTGTACAGGATTGATGACGGCGATATGCATGTGGGCAGCATTTGGTTTACTGATGAAGCTTATTTTTACCTGGACGGCTTCGTCAATAAACAGAACTGGCGCATATGGGGAACCGAAAAGCCCCATGTTGCAGTCCCATCGTCCCTGCATCCTCAAAAAGTACTGTTCTGGGCCGCCATTTCTTCCAAAGGAATCATTGGCCCATTTTTCAGATCCGAAACGATTACTGCATCACGCTATCTGGACATTCTTCGTGAATTTGTGGCGGTACAAACTGCCTTAGACGACACTGCGAACACCTCGTGGTTTATGCAAGATGGTGCCCGGCCACATCGCACGGCCGACGTCTTTAATTTCCTGAATGAATATTTCGATGATCGTGTGATTGCTTTGGGCTATCCGAAACATACAGGAGGCGGCGTGGATTGGCCTCCCTATTTGCCAGACATGAACCCCTGTGACTTCTTTCTGTGGGGACACTTGAAAGACCAGGTGTACCGCCAGAATCCAGAAACAATGGTGGATATGTGGAAAATATCGTACTATAGAGTTTCCCAGACCGCAGCGCCATCTGTTGTTGAAAATTGTAACTACTGTAATTTCGAAAGTTTGTCTGCCTGAAAATGTACTGTTGTCCCAAGCATATTGCAACAAACGGTGTATTTCTATCGCTGCTCGTTTAGTTTTTACTGCCGTTTCAAATATACCGGTCATTTTTGAAACACCCTGTATTATCAACCATACCGTCAGAAATACCCCTCTGATACCTTTACCCTTCCTAAAGCCAGATTGACCGTTATATGATACATTCTCAATTTCATTTTCCATTCCTCTGTATATTTTCCTTGAAAGCAACTTTAACGCATTAGCTATTAAACAGATTGTGTGATAATTCACGCACTTGTCAGCCCATACAGTCTTAGGAACTGTTCATATGACGTTTTGCCAAAAGTCAGATCGTATATCGTCAGACTCATTCATTATACATACCAACGTGAATAGTCTTTTTGTTGCCACTTTCTACAATGATTTTAGAAATTCTGATGGAATATTATGTATCCCTTCTGCCTTATACGATCTTAAATCTCTTTTAAATTCTGATTCTAATATTGGATCCCCTGTCTTTTCTATATCGACTCCTGTTTCTTTTTCTATGACGTCATGAGTCAAGTATTCCCCGTCATAGAGGCATTCCATTTATCTGGCAACTTCTCTGCAAGTAACTTTGTAACTCACGTTGCACTCTTATTTTGACTTTTCCAGATTCTGAATCAATCCTTCTAACAATTATTTCTTTTTGACTTCATGATAATTTTGAAGTAGGCATTTTGCCTTAGCTTCCCTGCTCTTCCTGTTTATTTCGTTCTTAAGTGACTTGCATTTATGTATTCCTGAATTTCTCTCAACAATTTTGTACTCTCTTCTTTCATCAATCAACTGAAGTGTTTCTTCTCTCATCCTTGATTTACTCGCTGTTACCTTCTCTGTACCTATGTTTTTCTTTCCAGCTTTTGTGATTGGCCTTTCTAGGGATGTCCATTCCTCTTCAACTGAATCGCCTTCTAAGCTATTCCTTATCGCAGTGTCTAAGGCTTCAGAGAACTTCAAACGTGTCTCTTCACTCCATAGTACTCCTGTATCCCATTTCTTTGCGCATTGATTATTCCTGGCTAGTCTCTTAAACTTTAGCCTTCACTACAACGAGTATCACACTCTGGAGAACATGCCGGCTCTTCGTCACCTAATGCGAAACGTGAACTAATGCGATGAAATATCGAGTTTTACGTAACAGGCTGAAACGAGCAGCTGCCATATTGGAATACATTTCTCTAACGGTTAAAGGCAGCATTTGCAAGTTTTGTGTAATAAATTACGCATAATGAAAATATGCTGCTTCTAAGTAGCGGTGCAGTACACAGTTATCCAAAACTAATCGTTTTTGGTACCATCTGTTACAATGACATCTTGGGAATAGATGCGGCTGTGGTTAAATACGTTATAATATTTGCACGTAAAAAAAGTAGATGGTAGTGGGAACCTCCCAGGAGTTGCGGCCAAGTAATTTCTTTGCTCTTGTGCAATGTTCAGGGAGAGACGAAAACTTTGGATTCATATGAAGCTGTGATATTTGGAGGCAAACAAATTAAAAATGCAAACGTTAACGATGTTCACACCATATACGAGGACCGCAATTTTCTGTCGGTATAGGATTCACAATGCGGAAATCCACTTTGATTCCTGGTCGAGTATTAAAGTTCGTCTCTTCACAAATGTTCGAAATCTGGTTTCCTTGTAATAAAATCTTCAAGGGTTTATGGTGCGTAAGACTAAAGTGTAAGAAACGTTTTCCATCTTCTTGTGAAGTGACAGTATATTTCTTCTTTTTTCCTTATTGTTATTCCATCCTCTCTCCCGGTACGGGGGCGGGATTAGCTGTCAGCGGTACAACCTACCCACTCTTCAGCCGAAGGATTTTTAACACACAAAGACGAAAAACAATTACTTAAAAGGTAAGATATATACAAATTATTATTAAATTTTAAGTATGAATTTAATTATGGTTTTATATAAGAAATTCAAGCCTAAAATAGGGAAACGTAAAGGGAAACGTAAACAACATGGATAAATTTAAAACATGATGTAAGATATGTAGCCTTAAAAATAAAGCACTGCTTTATAACTAAATGTTGAACGAGTTCGAATGGGACAAATGCTTTGTTTTTCCAGAGGAAAAGCGTAGGGGCTTCGTAGGGTAGGAGGATGTGTGTGTGTGTGTGTGTGTGTGTGTGTGTGTGTGTGTGTGTGTGTGTATGTGTATGTGTGACGGTGTGATTGGTACTATCGATGAAGATGGAATGGAATTTCGCTGATGTGGAGCTTAAGTGGTTGGGGTAGATATCTGACGCGTTACCGTTGTTACAACAAAATCTGTGTGTTTGATTCACCACGTATAGCCGACAAGCGCCGCTTGAGAGTGCTGGCGTGGCGTATTATGTTTCGCATCACGTCCCTCCGTAAGATCGTTTCCGAGCACCCACCAGCCAAGTTGGCTGTGTCCTCCAAGTTACGGCGACATTGATGTACGCATTTGCGACTCGCATATGCGCGGTTTACAGCACTGCACCATCTCGATCGTCGGGAGACCGAAGAGACGGAGTGTAATAGTGGTTTCACAAGCAAAGGACCGACTTATGGAAGACGTTTCAAATGAAGCAATATTGGAAAAAAGCAGAAAACATAATCAACGAAGTCGTTAGGAGGCACTAGCGACCGGTTTCTGAACTAATGGCTATAAACGTGACACCAGCTTTTGGGTCTGGAATTTGGAAGAAATTTCGGAGATGTTTGCACCTATGAAAAAGGAACTGAATATGTTTTCCTACTCAATAAGAGCTTATGCACGTTCTTGAAGTGGGTATCGCTTTTATACTATCATTTCCTTACATATCACGCAACAACGCGAAATCTATCTGCTAGTCATGCTACATGATCCATTTTCTTTACGAAAATTGGGCTATTTGAACACTGTTGAAAAGGTTTATTTCGTTCATGTAAGACATAATCTTTGTTTAAAACCTGCCGTCCGGAGTGGCCAAGCGGTTCTAGGCGCTACAGTCTGGAACCGCGAGACCGCTACGGTCGCAGGTTCGAATCCTGCCCCGGGCATGGATGTGTGTGATGTCCTTAGGTTAGTTAGGTTTAAGTACTTCTAAGTTCTAGGGGACTGATGACCTCAGCAGTTAAGTCCCATAGTGCTCAGAGCCATTTGAACCTTTTTTTGTTTAAAAGCAATTATCCTAAATACGGAGATCTATAGGAAAGACTCCCCACACACACCTACTCTATAAGCAAACAGCCGCCACCGTAAGCACACAGACACAACGACGTTACCTGTTAAAAAGTTTCTTAAAAGTAAAGTATTCAAATTTAATTTAACCTTTGATTTATTACCTATCAGCCTCTGTGAATACTCTGTCCAGTCACATTAATGTGAGCACCTATAATACGCCTTAATAACGACCTTTTGCAGTGCTAGACATCCGTGAATGGAGTCAGTATGGATCAGGAAGGTACTAACACAACTGCCGTGACCCGCTGCTAGCCGGCCGGTGTGGCCGAGCGGTTCTAGGCGCTTCATTTTGGAACCGAACGACCGCTACGGTCACAGCTTCGAATCCTGCCTCGGGCATGGATGTGTGTGATGTCCTTAGGTTAGTTAGGTTTAAGCAGTTCTAAGTTCTCTGGGACTGATGACCTCAGATGTTAAGTCCCGTAGTGCTCAGAGCCATTTGAACCATTTTGAACCCGCTGCTCTTGGTTTCTGGGTTGAGGATCCGTAGCGCAAATAACCTGATCGAGTTCGTCTCACAGGTCCTCGATCAGGTTTAAATCTGACGAGCTTAGTGCAATGGGGAGTACGGTAAGCTCATCCTGGTGCTCTTCCAGTCAGGCAAGTAAACTGCGAGCTGTGTGACACGTTGCGTTCTCCTGCTGGTTGATTCCATAGTGCCAAGGAGAAACAAACGGCATGTAGGGGTGCACTTCGTCCCAAAGGATATGCGTACTTGTACTAATCCACTGTGCCTTCCAAAATGCCGAAATCACCCACCGAATGCCTCGATAACATTACACAGACCATAACACTCAGCTGCTCCGTCCTGGGCTCCTCCAACGATTGTTGCAGGCATTTGCTTTCTGTCCAGTGGAGCAAAAACCGTGAGTCGACCGAATTGACCACCTGTCGACAGTGAACTTCCAGTTGCGGCATTGGCGTGCAAATTTCAGCCTCAGTGGCCGTTGAACAGCAGTCAGCATGGTAGAATGAACCGGGCGCCTGCTGCGGACGCACTGTTCGCTGAACCGTCGTTGAGGAGACAGTGTTGGCAGCCCCTTGGTTCACCTGGGCGTCAGTTGCTCAGCGGTTGCACACATCTCAGCAGCCGTCGTTCACACCTGTCATCAATGGTCCGTGGTGCAACACAGTTGCTTGGGCGTCTGTCTAGCATACCGCCAGTTTGCCATGCACTGTATACTATAGTCATGGCGGGTCACACACACTTTACACATTTAGCTGTTTCTGTATTACTTCAACCCTTAGCCAGAAAGCCAGTGATCATCCCATTTTGTCTGTTACACTATTCGCTCCGTTTCCTCAATACGACAACGATTGCGCCGTTTTTCAGCGTCCTCCCGGCACGCTATATACGCCCTTCACTGCTAGTGCTTTCACTGCCGTCTGTAGGAGATTATTACATGTGAACGTCGAACTGCCGGTGGTTACATTAATGTGGCTGGACAGTGTAACTGTTGACTGGTGGAACGCAGCGAGAAGCTTTCTTGATATACGGTACGCATGAGAAAAGTGTGTGCAGTACATTCGAAGTTGTTCGTTTCTTATAACCATTGAACGAACTGAAACTTCCTCGCAGATTAAAACTGTGTTCTGGACCGAGATTCGAACTCGGGACCTTTGCCTTTCGCGGGAAAACGCTCTACCATCTGAGCTACCCAAGCACTATTCACAGCTTTACGTATGCCAATATCTCGTCTCCTATCTTCCAAACATCACGGAAGCTCTCCTGCGAAACTTGTTGAACTTGCACTCCTGGAAGAAAGGATATTGCAGAGACATGGCTTAGGCACAGCCTGGGGGATGTTTCCAGAAAGAGATATGCTTTCTTCCAGAGTCCTTTCTTCCAGGATATCTTTTCTTCCAGGAGTGCTAAATCTGCAAGGTTAGCAGGAGAGCTTCTGCGAAGTTTGGAAGGTAGGAGTCGAGACACTGGCCGCAGTAAAGCTGTTAAGACGCGGCGTGAGTCACGCTTGGGTAGCACGGATGGTAGACCACTTGCACGCGAAATGCAAAGGTCCCGAGCTCGAGTCTCGATCCGGCACACAATTTTAATCTGCCAGGAAGTTTCATATGACCGCACACTCTGCTGCAGAGTGAAAAACTCATTCAGGAGACTGAATGAACTCTCCACCCTAGCATTAAAGGTCCGAGGGACGTCGGCTGCCGGCCGTATCACCTCCTGCCACTCGGTTTTCCCGACCATGTTATCAACTTACCAGACTTTGGAGCCGCTACTTCTCACTCACAGAGCTTCTCAGTCGGTATTATGAGAATGAGCGTGCCCCCTTCCAGTCCTCCAACCACGGAATAATCCTTCGCAGTACCGAAACTGGAACCCGGTTCCTGAACATTGTAGCTATCTACATTGACCACTCAGTTACAGAGGTGGACGTAATCATTATTGCATAGTATGTTTTGATTTCTTTTATGCAAGGGATACTTTATGTCTGAGGGAAGAGATGCCCCAAATTATTTTCATGGTAATAAGTCGATGTGGACAAAATAAATTGAATCAACTGCTGTACGAAGGGCGAACAAATACGTTTGATTAAAGTACTAACATTTGTCAGAATTTATAGAAAAGTTATTAAACGGTTATCACTTCCGATGGAAGGTTAAGTTTTCACATTGCGTAGAAGATGAGGTCACTGTGGCACTACCTTTTGTTGGGGTGGGACAGGATAGGAAATCGACGTGCTCTATCAAAGAACCGTACATGCCTTTACCTTAAGTGAGTCAGGGAAATTTTGGAAAACATAAACCTGACTAGTCGAAAGTACAATTGAACCGCCATCCTTCGCAATACGTTAGCGTCTCGGCACTTCGTCACCTCGCTTAGTTCTTATTTCAGTTTAGAAAATTTGTGCCGCGCGGGATTAGCCGAGCCGTCTAGGCGCTGCGGTTATGGACTGTGCGGCTGGTCTCGGCGGAGGTTCGAGTCCTCCCTCGGGCATGGGTGTGTGTGTTTGTCCTTAGGGTGATTGAGGTTATGTAGTGTGTAAGCTTAGGGACTGGTGACCTTAACAGTTAAGTCTCATAAGATTTCACACCCTTTTGAAAATTTTTGAAAATCTGTGGTAAGTTCCTGTGGAACGAAACTCCTAAGGTCATCGGTCCCTAGGCTTACACACTACTTAATCTAACTTAAAATAACTTGCGCTAAGGACAACACATACATCCATGTCCGAGGGAGGACTCGAACCTCCGAAGCGGGGAGCCCCGCGAACTGTGACAAGGCGCCTGAGACTACGAGGCTACCGTGCGAGGCACAGTTTTGAAAAAGCTGTAATTTCTCAATAACGTGAAGCGAGGACGTTTAAGTCCGCTGAAGAGCCCGGCTACCTTTGTATCGAACTAGATTATAAAAGTTGACTTGATACTTTTTTGAACTGATAACAGATTTCGGCTTTCCAGCCGTCATCAGACCTGAAAATGAGAAAGTTTAAACAAAAACATATCAATATATTTATAAAACAAGAAAATGGATATTAAATCTATGAAGAAATTGAACAAGCTACATAAAAATTACAGTTGCGATATGTAGGCGCCTAGTTAATACGTAAAAGAAAAAGAGCAGAGGGTGCATATTTAAAGATCAAATGAAGATTACCATGTCTGACCCTAGTGACGGTAGGAAAATACCAGTTACAGATAACTGAGGGTATACGATTAAAGCAGTGTAAGGTAATGGAGGGTAAATGTAGGCAATTAGTTTTTAGGGTGTTTATGATACTTATACCCTTGATTATTTTCGTACAACTATAGGCTATTTCCATAAATGGATATTTGAAGAATATGTATGTGTAATACATCATGTACTTCCTGTACTGAATTCTAGTTAAGTTTGCGTAGAATTGCGCAAGTAACGCGGCAGAGAAATATTCATTTATCTATTTGGTCTCCAGCAGCTAACGGCCATTTAGCTAAACGTTAAATAAGAGACATGTAGTACAGCCCACAAATTGATGAAATAACGCTGATAAAAGTGTGACAACAATAAAGATTAACACCACAAGGTAATACGTGAAACGACAACTATAACTAAACATAGTGCGAAGATATCTTGGTAGCTTGTAAAAATCTGAAAAACTCTTTCTTGTATGCAGCATTATTCAAAGAAAGTATATGGGTGGCACTCGTAGGAATCTCTAATTACAGACAACGTAATTGATGCAAAAACGATTTTACACATGCAAAGAGGATGTGATTGATGGCACCATCTGTAGTGTGACCACTGTCACATAGCGGGTTGGACGAATTCCATTGCTGTGGAGGTGCATCAGGAAGCTTCCGTGTTTCACTCTCATATAGCAGACAGTAGGTATCCGCAATCTGGGTAAACAAACATCGCGAATCCAGGGTCTACGTGGGCTAACAGACTGAACACAGGCTATTCTTATTCCTCTGAATAGTTAAGATAACTCCCAGTCTTCTTGTTATTGTTGAATGCCATTCTGTGTGGGCAGACGGTACAGATAATAGAGTGCTAGTTTCGGAGTTTGCGGCTTCTTTAGCAAGAATATTGGTCGCTTCGTTGTGAATTATGGCACAGTATTATTCAAATCACAGAATTTCTATCGTCAGCCTTTGGATTTCACTCTGGATGCATTGCCAAATGACTGACAAGATGAGATCACTGGTTTTAGAATTCCACTTCCGGCACCATGCATATTCTAAAACAGACAGAGAATCAGATAAAATTAAGATCTTGCAATCGTGTAGGAAGGTGAAATATTTTAAGACTTCTAGTAGGGCTAAAGCTCCCGCAGTAAAAGTTTAAGTTTCCATCGGCAATTGAAACATTTTTGAGACATGAATTTCTGGACAGAGAAAGGCACATGCCTTATTTTCTCCCTCTCTTAAATTTTGAGCAATATTTGAACAATAAGTCCGGCCATTTCTGGTGTAAAATGCACATTATATCACCGCGTACGAGTAGATTTTTTGTTACTGGCATGCCGTCTAAATGTATATGCAGGTCACGGGAAAAGGTGGAATAATTGTGCACATAGATAGGAAGAGAACCTATGCTGAGGATTTTTGTTGACAGGTGACACCATGTTGTATGGATAATTACTAGGTAAGAAGGAGGTGGGTGGTACTATTACGGTAAATGAAGTCGATTGCCTCCAGTATGAAATGCAAACGATGATTTTTGAAGGATATCCTGTTGAGCAGAAATCTGTCCGCCTGCAGATTCCTTCTGACATGTAAGGGCATTTCATGTTCTTCAGTTAAGAAGGCGTTCGTTGGCATAGAGCCCGTAGCGTTTAAGCTCGAAAATGGTTCAAATGGCTCTGAGCACTATGGGACTTAACATCTGAGGTCATCAGTCCCATAGAACTTAGAACTACTTAAACCAACTAATCTAAGGACATCACACACATCCATGCCGGAGGCAGGATTCGAACCTGCAATCGTGTGGTTCCGGACTGACACGCCCAGAACAGCTCGGTCACACGCGGCCGGCAGCGTTTAAGCACTGTCGAATACATCTAAATTGATATTTGTTAAATATCCTCAGGATGTCTTTTCGACTACTATGAGACGCCACACTTCTTCTTCTTCATCCTCATCCTCCTCCTCCTCTTTTTCTTCTTCTTCTTCACTTAACGCATTAAGCGAATTGCGTGTTACGGCACCCATCTCTTGCCTGGTCTTCCTCCATTTCTTCTTCTAATGCATTTATGATTTTCAACCTTTACCGGAATTTTCCTCCACCCATACGGTCTACACGTTCATTCCATTTTTTCCTATTTTCCTTTATCTTCTCGTTTACGTTATGTATTTCTAAATCTTTCCTTATATTATCGTTTACTTTTCGATCTTCTCTTGTACATCTTCCCACTCTTCTTATAAATCTCATTTGTCGAGCCTATATTCTACTTTCTTAGTGTCTTGTTTCGCCCATGCTTCACTTCCATAAGAGATGCCTGGTACTACCATTGTTTCATAAAACTCCAGCTGGACCTTTTTCCTAGTTTTATTCTGTAGACATTTTACGATGGTTTCACATATGGAAGTAAATTTATTTAATTTTTGGTCAACGTGATTGTTATATTTGTAAGTGCTGTCGCATCCTGTGTGTTTAAAATGATTTACTTGCTCTAAGAATTTATTATTCAGTACTCTTTTAGAGCTTATTGTTTTTCTGCGCTGAAATGCCATCACATTCATTTCATATACCGACAACCTTAGGTTATAATTTGAGGCTTTTTACTGCTGAAGGTCATCCTCATTCACAACACTGTGTAGGGAACGCCACACTAGCGCAGTAAAATCTTTATCGAATTAAGGCTTTGAACAAAGTCAATAAACGCGTGGGATGAGAGCCGCATCAAACTCGGGAGACTGATGGGTTAGTATTTAATGCTTTTTCACAATCACTTATTGCGTGTTTAATGTGTTGGGCCCTTGACAATCGAGAATTAAGACGACCCCAAGAATCTAGCCTTCAATGACAATGGGTAATACTCAAAATATAGGACCATTCTATCGGGAATCTGTGGAAAATACGAAGAGGTGTACCCTATCAGCCGAAGCGTACGCGCCGTGCTTATTTGCATGCGGCTGTCATCCAGAGAGACTGTACATAATGACACTGTAACGTTGCGTGCTACAAATGGTGCCGACTCGCTGGTTCTTTATGTATTATAAAAAAAAGTACCTAACAGCGTTTGGAGCCCAACTTCTGTTTCACTTCTTGTTGCTGTCGTTTTACGATCACTTCTCGATGAATATCATTGTGATTCTTAAGGTGTGATATTTGAATGAATAATAAAATGTGTCGTCTTACATGTGTGCCCTTGATAAAAAAATATATCAACTTTAAACCAGATTCTAAAGATTGAATTGCAATATCACCTTCTGTGATACATGAAATCAAATTAATAGCCTTCAGTTGTCCAAATGTGGCTGACATAATGAGCCTTCAGCTCTACTGCATTTTCATTTATAGTGTGGTTCGTTTGGTACGTTTATCTGGTGCAGGTAATTAACAACGAATTTCAATTATCCGATTGTTTTTCCACCACATAATTTAGAACCTGCATCTCTTGTTACGAAGTTTGACAGTCATAGTTTAATTTATGATATTACGTGACATACATTTATTGGCGTCAGATACGACGGCGACGAGGAGTGATACTATATGTGTATAGCAGAAACAAACTTTTAATGATAGTGGTCTACGTGGCGTAGGAGTTTAGACATCTTGGGGAATCCGAGCTCTGGAACAGCACATGCAGCTGGCTGAACAAATGTTGTCAAGCAAGTGTGCGCACTTTCCCAAAGCAATTAGCCTATATTTTTTAGTTACACTTCAGCATTTACATTTTACAGACAGTTATTCACAGTTATCAGAAATAAACTGAACGTGTGCTTCATATTGAGCGTTATAACGCATGCCACCACTCACCACACTCGCCACATTTAACCCAGTCCTCAGCATCACAACACTCGCCACATCTTGGAGAGATGTAGTCAGTGTTAAATATTTTTAAAAGTTTTTTGTTCCAGTCTTTGATCACAATATCAATTCTTTTGACGATGACCGGTTTCAGTCCGTGATGACCATCCTCAGATCTACAATATACAAATATATACATCTAGTGAGCAGTGTGTCTTTCAACACAATACAGCAACACTTATCACAATATACTATCATACAACCAAGGAAATGTACAGATAAAATGCAGTAAAACGTACCTTTTCTACACCATGTCCTAAATTGATAAGGCCATAATAGCATCGTCAAAACATATGAATATAGTCACCACAGCATCGTCACACAGGTCTAAAATAAGGTGTAGAATAGGCCACATCGTCCACACAGTCTTTATTGCTACTGGCTACTGAAGTACAGTAGCTACCAGAGATATGTTTGCCTACATCCTACCTAGATGTGGCTACTATGGGGTTAGATGTAGTCATCATTTAAGCAAAAAACATAATCTGATAAAAACTCATTATGAAAAATACATGTAGCAGACTTTTAAATATTCATAATTATCATAGAAAACAATTTTAATACAGTAAAAGACGAATACAGTTTACCCATTTAAAATTATTAAAAGGAATTATATGTAGTCAGTGTTGTCTGAGGTTCTGTATGTTTCTGAGGTGCTTGGTGCAACTTGTCGCTGTTGTGGATTGGAAGGTATCTTCTTTCCTGCATGTTTTTTCGCTTTTCTCTTCGTGTTGATCTGTTGAGGATTTGTCATGGTGAACAGTTTTGCAGATGTTACCATCAATTGCTCTTACATTTTCCTTTTCTTCTTGTTCTTTTAACATTTCCTTATCCTCAAAGATCTTCTTATGAGGAAAGAAGTAATTACCTTTAATTTCTCGCCACTTCGTTACATTTTGTCAAGGTTTTGACGTTTATAGAGGCCACGAATGTTGGTGATACGTATTCGGAATGAAACAGAGGGACTGACGGGTTGATTTCTTTGACCATTGATAGCTGATGATCGATCTTCATGGAAATTTCTCCTCCTTCTTTCTCCTGTTGGTCACCTCATCACAGTAATCATCGTAAGGGTGAGTCCAGATTACTGATCAATCAAGATGTTTTACCACAGCCAAGTCGATTTCCGTTTTTTACACTGATAAGAAATATTCTTGTCACGGAAAGGAGCCACAGCCTTGCCAGTAGTTGCCACTCATTCAAACGAGGTGCGAGATAGACCGGTCACGAGTAACAGCTCTCCCAGGATTGATACAATGTCATTTTTCAATTTCTTCCGTATAAAATTTCTTCAACAGGCCAAACATGTCACTATCAAATGGCTGTAGGGTGTGACTTCCATGACGCGACAGGCTTAATGATATAATTCTAGAACCGAGAGGGGGCAGTGAGATACACATTTATCAGGAACCAATAGGACGGTATAAACCGCAGAAGCTTCAGATATATTTCGAACTGCTGCAACCAAACTAAGAAGATTTAAGAATTCATGTAACCTGATTCACTTACCCGACCAAGAGATCCTACTGGAGTATTGTTGAATAGCTCGGCTTCATTCTGCTCACGACGAAATGTCAATGCAGTTGTTATGAAATGTCCACTGTGATTCAGACAGCATACGGCTGTTAATTTTTGACCTCTCTCAGCTGATTTCATATTCCTTACAAATATATTGTCCGTTGTTGCCACGGCTTGGGAGTCTCATCAGGAACTGCAAACACACCAGTCTCGTCCCTGTTGTACAGTCAATGAGGATAGAACTTGTACTTCTCTAGATGTTCTTTCAGATTCTGAAAGTAAGTTTCTAGTTGTACCTAGTTGAACCCTGTTGATCTTCCTAAGCTGCAATTCTCTGGCCTACATAAATCTTAAAGAAAACGGTAGATCCAGTATTTTCCTGCAACTTACACTGCCGTATCCAATTCTGTTCAGAAAATTCACACGCCAGTTTCATGAACGTTCTACAGGTAATTCCGTAAAATCTAGCCTCCACACCTTCAATGTATTTAGCTAGCTGATCTTCCATTTCCTCACAGACACTTTATGGTATCTTTCCATGGAATTAGCTGCGGTACCGTTCCTAAAATTATAATTAATACTAATTCAAATAAAGTAATTGTATTGACTATTAGGTTATACATAAACGTAAAAAAATGTTTATGTCCCCAGTCAACTCTGTAACGGGCTCTCTCATAAACAAATTTTCTCGTTTCATCATATAGCCCTTGGGTGCGGCATTATTTGTCGTTCTTTTTTAGTATTTTACCTTTTATCTGACCTGAAAATACATAAATGCAAATACGTACTCTCACTTGATATATACGGTATTGTTAAACAGACACATACCTGCGATGAAACGCTGCAACATCAGTCTATCAGCTTCACTGTAAACTTGGAGGTTAAGTGTACGCAACTTGAATATGGCGCGTACACTTTACCGACCATACTCAGGGCCCGTCCTCACAGCTTTAATTCCGCCAGTATCTCGCCCTTCTAGTAACATCCTAGTCAACTAAAATGATTTTGAAAATAATTCAAAAGCCAAGATCGCTTAAATACTATTTACTGGATCACCGGTTTCAACACAGTAAAGGTGCCATCATCGGATCTGTGAAGATATAAGATGACAGGTTTGAGGGAGGGCTTACATGAGTTATACTATATACATTACTCTTAGTGCAGTATCACACACCTTAATGTAGCTTAACATTTATAAACCATTTGAATATAACGATACATGAGGCAGACCAGCTGATATAAAATCATTGTCACAAAAAACAAAACAAAATTGTGCTCCTGTTCATTCTTTTCGATCAGATACGTAAAACCGAACTAACAAGATAAAACTATTTGGTACATGACCGCTGCTCGCCTAACAACGGTCGGCATCACACTGCCTATTCCGCGCCGGTTTACCTGCTGCGATTCTAGTGATTCACAACCAGCCACTAGGTAGCGCTGTCCTAGCAATGCACACACAGTCCCACGGTATAACCACCCATTACTACTACAATACAACTTTACTATTTTTCATTTTTTTTTCTTTCGCTTACGCCATAGTCCCGCAGCGATCTCAGGGTCGGCATGGTTAGAACGGATTTGGAAAGGTTAGTTTTAGGGGTGGCCAGATGCCCTTCCTGCTGCCACCCCGTACCGCCAGGGATGGAATCAGTGTACCCAGCTGTCTGCATGTAGTGTATATTGTGAAATAGTGCGAACATGTTTCAAATGTCTGCGACGCGTGTAACTGAAGCGGAACGTGGGGACCAGCCCGGTATTCTCCTAGTGAGATGTGGAAAACCGCCTAAAAACCACATCCAGGCTTGCCGGCACACTGGCCCTCGTCGTTAATTCGCCTGGCGGATTCGATACTATACATGCTATGCATACTATAAATACTATAAAGTATATCAATTACAGAATAAAAACATCTCAAGCGAAGGAATTATCCATACTAGTGCCATACAAAACTACATATTATAATTTACCTTTATTCATATATGGAAGTCAGGGATTTACACACAATAAGCTGTTCATAACACAACATAGATACAATGTGGCGAGTGATTAAAACCTATATACTAGGCTTTACCTGCCAGAACACTGCGGTCTTAGATACCGTAAACGCTAAAAAAGTACTAACGTGCTATAAAAGACTCTCACTATCTACACACTCCTTATGAACGTAGTACGATCCGACTATGAGAACTTGCATACGCTCATGAAGTTAAGGAAGGCTCTGAGCACTATGGGACTTAACATGTATGGTCATCAGTCCCCTAGAACTTAGAACTACTTAAACCTAACTAACCTAAGGACAGCACACAACACCCAGTCATCACGAGGCAGAGAAAATCCCTGACCCCGTCGGGAATCGAACCCGGGATCCCGGGAATTAAGGAAGGCGAAGTCAGAAACAAACCGAGGGAGCACGGGAACAGGGGGGGGGGGGGGGGGGGGGAAACCAGACATGCGCACCAAGATTCACGGTCACTCCACGTGCGCCCCCATCGGCATGGAATTACTGGCGAGGCAGACCAACTACACGTCAGACCTCGTAAAACACATTTACCATAACATGGCAGGCACGCCTTGCAAACAACCTGACCAATAAATGACATTCGCAGTACTCTATAGGTGTGTGAATAGGCCGCACAGGATCTGTAGAGCACCGCATCAACTATGTCAAAGAAATTATGGTCCGCCGACTCTAATAGTTCGTTCAACAGTTTGCATGGAAACCTCTTTCTGTTTTTGTAAATTTCGATGTTTTCCAAAGCGTTGCGTTGGCTTCCTTTAGGTACTTTATGCGAGATTTTCATACCTTGTTGCATATCAGTAATTTTATGGTTTGAGATCCGCAGATGGTCAACCAAAGCGGACTTATTGTTGGCACTCGTGTGCTCACGAAAGCGCGTAAATAACGTTCTCCATGATTTCCCCACTTAAAAGCCTTCACACCTACCACATTGTAATATGTATACCCCTGTGTTTCAAAATCATCAGTGCTGTCTTCCGTCGTATGCCTAAGTTTCGAGCTCAAACTATTTCTCGTGCTAAATGCCAGGACGACGCCGGACTTACGAAACTGTCGGTCTATTTTGTCAGAAAACGGGCCTTGATATGACAGATCCAATGATGGCACCTTTAGTGTGTTGAAGCCGGTTATCCGGTAAACAGTATTTAAGCGATCTTTGCTTCTGAATTATTTCTACAACAGAGTGATCGCCCCACTACGCACTGTGTGTTCTCTGCAAAAATGATTTTCTCCGTGGTATTAAATCAGACATGTTCATTTATTCTGACGGCTTTGAGAGCGTATCTAACGCCACCGTAAAATTACAGTCAATATAGTGAAAAATTATTTCTTGCCTGTATCACCACAATAAGCGCATAAATGAAGTAGTTAGACGATTACACTTTCTCTTCACGTAGCATACTACCACCACAGTCTAACATAACAGTCGCGACACTCACTGCTGTAAAAGTTGTTGCCGTTTGACAGATGGAACGACACTAGCGCTCCAAGTGGCAGGTAAGGTGAACGTCAGACGCGTCGTAAGCATAATGTTTGTTTACATCCATTTCCTACGTAATTTCCGAATTATTCGAGTTATTTTCTCGCCTCCAAGAGTTTGTGTAGTATCAAGAGGCATATATGTTTCTAAAAGTGATTCTAAAATAAGCGCAAGTATGGACAAAAACCATGAATAGAGTGGTAGCTACAACACATTCGTGAAGAAACACTTGTGACATTGGACGGAATTGCAGCTTACCATGTTGATATCAAAAGAAAATAAACACACAGATTCACATGTGAGAAGCACAGACATGTACTCTACATGTAAAAGCGATCGACAGCTCGTTTATCGTTCTGCAGGCCTACTGTGTGTGTCATTGCCGCCTGTTGCCACAAGTACGACCTTCACCTCTATATTATTCTAAGTGGGACAAGCAACTGCCAAATAGTGGGAGAAATAAGCTGAAAATATTATAATTAGCTGATTATATTACAATTCACGAAAAATCACATAATTGAATAATTTTCAAACAATCTGTCTGTAGGCACTTTGCTTGTCCCGTAATAGTTTCGCTCGATCTGCACATTCTGACACTTCACACGCTTTTGTAAGACACGAACAGCTGCACTTAATCTAACCACTTCATCGCCAAAGCATGTCTGTGTTGATGTTCACACGAATCTGGCACTGATACATGGAGAGTTGAACTGGCTGCTTCTGTGTCATAGGACTATTTTACAGCATTAGATTGACTGTCGAATCTTTGTGGCAGTTTCCTCTTCATCGTCAGTTGAGGTGGTTTATTTGGAATGTCAAACAGTGTGGGTACTGTATTCCACAAGAGTTTGTTATTGTCTGCGTTCATGAACTGGTTTTGTTCGAAATGTAGCGGACAAAACCTAATATTATTGTACAGGTAAACTGTGTCTTTCTTCATAAGGTCTTCTCGTCTGCTATTAACTAGCCATTCTCTGCTCCTAAAACGAAACATTCATCATTTATTGACATATAATTTGCAAGTGAATCCTGACGATACAGTTTAGTAACATGATTTTATATACCTCTCAGGATCCTTAGGAAACCTGAAAAAAGACAGCTGTGGTGTCTTCTTGCTGTTGTTGCTGCAATTTATTGCGCTACAAACACTCCCGATGATAAAAACCATTGTATATATCAAAATAAATAATCACTATTCGCTTTCACGATCGCGCCGAACTCACAGTTCAACCTACCGACCGCTTGGGGCGCTGCTGGCGCTGTAGGCAACAAAATCGAGGCGAAGTGTCGCGTGATGTGTTAGACTGTGCTACCACTGCACACAGAGGTTACAGAAGTCATGGGATAGCGATATACAGATGGCGGTAGTGCCGCGAACACAAAATACAAAACGGCAGTGCACTGGAAGAGCTCAGGTGATACACGCGAAATGGTTCATGGCGTGATTATGGCCGCACGACAGGAGTTAACAGACTTTGGACGCTGAGTAGTAGTTGCGGCTAGAGGCAAGGAATATTCCGTTTCGGATATCATTAAGGAATTCCGTAGTCCGAGATTCACGAGTCAAGAACGTGCCGAGAGTACTAAATCTGTGACGCTACCTGTCACCACAGACAACGCAGTGGTCGACGGCATTCACTCAACGACCGAGAGCAGCGGCGTTTGAGTAGAGTTGTCAATGCTAGCAGACAAGCAACACTGCGTGAAGTGACCGCAGAAATCAATGTAGCGTTAATGCGCAATGGCAGCGAACGATCGACAAGAATATGTTTGCTAATAGCACGACACGGCCTGCAGCGCCCCTCCTGGGCTCGTGACCATATCAGTTGGACCCCAGACGTCAGGAAAACCGTGGGTTGGTCATATGAATCCCAATTTCAGTTGGTAAGAGCTGATTGTAGCCTTCTATAGTTCAATTCTTTTATCTTGGCGGCTCGCGCATGCCCGCCCAGACGCGGGAGATTGCTGCATTGCCAGTTGCACACGACGCACGCGCTAAGAGAAGCAACGCCATAGTATAGCATAGTTCGCAAGCTTACGTTTAGGGGGGGGGGGGAGCGCGCAGTTTATGAAGTAAAGGCACCATGGCCGCATTACCCCTTTCGCTGCTACAAAGAAGTGCTTCCCGCATTCCGCGCTGTGCGCGATTTTGTCACTGCACTGCTCGCCTGTGCAGACACGTGGTGTTCCGACTGCTTTGACACTCTTATCATATGATTCCACAAAAACTATTTGGCACAAAAATTAGATATTTACACACCTTCTTGACTGATACCTTCCCCCCATAAATGACTTAATTTTGTTTCGATGTTCAACGCAGTTATTATGCAGCATTAAATATAGTAAACCATTGCACGAAATTTTGAAGAGTTTGCGGAGGTAAAAGTCCATATGAAATTTAGGTATCTTGTCCACGTTTCATTCTCAACATTGTCGCAACTAAAATCGACTATACGGAAAGTACACGCTATGGACTTTTACCTCTGCAAACTCTTCAAAATTACGTGCAATGATTTACTACATTTAATGCTGCACAATAACTGCGGTGAACATCGAAACAAAATTAAGTCATTTATGGGGGGAAGGTATCAGTCAAGAAGACGTGTAAAAATCAAATTTTTCGGCCAAATAGTTTTTGTGAAATCGAATGATAAGTGTGTCAAAGCAGTGGGAACACCGTGTGTCTGCACAGGCGAGCAGTGCAGTGATGACAAAATCGCGCACAGCGCGGAATGCGAGGAGCATGTGTCTGCAGGAGCGAAAGGGTTAATGAAGAGACAAAGCACTAGAAATTTCAAAAAAATGCATTCAAACGAATAAAATTCATTAAGTAAGGCACTTCAATATTGTTTTTAAATAAAGAAAATTTTAAGCACCACACAAGGTTTGAACTCATAACCTTTCCATCAGTAGCACAACACCTTAACCATTACGCTAACACAACTCATCTGACATCAATTCTCCATGAGGAATTTAAAAGTGACGCAAAATACAGGCAAACACACTTGGTATGACTATGAATTACTCACACTTCGTCGAAGTACAATAGGAAATAAACAATTACCGCTGTTCTTTATTGGGAAAAAGCGGTTCGTGAGATTGATACAAACACCTTTCCTTGCTATCGTCTGAATTAAGAGTCTTATTGCTTGTTTGGTTTAATTAATTAATAGAATATGAAGCAATTGGAATAAAGAATGCTTTTTCCCAAACATTCTATAAAAGAAAGTCTGCTATCAAGACATTGCTTTATTTATGACTGAACGTTTCTAAAACTGAGGACACTCGTCCGTGCTCTGCACTGCAGTCAAGATCTGGCAATGTCGTTCTCTGTTCATTGGCTGACTGTGTTTTGTGACGTCAGATGCCCAGAACAAACCTAAACTCGGCCGCCAACATAAATGACGCGCACTTTAGTATAGTGCAGACCCCACTTAGCCTGGCACACAAGTTGTCAACAAGGCACTCTGAAAGCTGGTGGTGGCACCTTAATGATGTGGGCTGTATTTACATGGAACGGGCTGTGTTCTCTTGTGAAAATGAACCGATGTGATGGTCTGGATAGATGTCTGCCTATCACACGTTACGACCCTCTTCAAATGTCGGCGGTCACTGTTAGTCAACAGACGATGTTGGCCTGTACGTTTTTGTGCTGCACGTGTCCATTCACGTTTCCACTTCACTGTCACATCGGAAACAGTGGACCTTGGGATGTTTAGGAGTGTGGAAATCTCGCGTACAAACATATGACGCAGGTGACACCCAATCACCTGACCACGTTCGATGCTCGTGAGTTCCGTGGAGTGCCCCTTTCTGCTCTTTCACGATGTTTAATGACAACTGAGGTCGCTGATATGGAGTACCTGGCAATAGGTGACAGCCTAATGCACCTAATACGAAAAACGTATGTTTTGGGGGGGGGGGTCCAGATACTGGTGATCACATAGTGTACTTGCCACACTTGCTCTAGGTAGCGTGCCAATTCGCCCTTGCCACCTTTTCAATTCCCCAGAGCCACTTTCGTTTTAAACAAAAGCACACTGACTCTTACATAACACCTATTTCTTATACTGTTACTAAGTGTGACCATTTCTTAAATTGTCGAATTTACATCAGCGTGAACCATTTATACACACAAATATTTTTAAATACAAAATGTTATCTGAAAATTATTTAACGTTATAAACAATTTATGTTGTATTTTATATGCATTACTCACATACAATGTAAAGAACTTCAGCCTCCAGTATAGTACACTTTACACCTACATAAGCCGGCCAGTGGTGGCCGTACGGTTCTAGGCGCTACAGTCTGGAACTGTGTGACCGCTGCGGTCGTAGGTTCGAATCCTGCATCGGGCATGGATGTGTCTGATGTCCTTGGGTTAGTTAGGTTTAAGTAGTTATATGTTCCAGGGCACTCATGACCTTAGAAGTTAAGTCTCATAGTGCTCAGAGCCATCTGAACCATTTGAACACATACATAAAATATGGTACCGCTATGCTAAAATTTTAATGCAAATAGAAATTATAAAAATTTAAATGAACCATAAACAAATATTGTTATAACTTGTCTTAGATTAGTTCTTTGGTGGTTTCACTTTACAACGGCAGCATCCTCATTGCTGTAGTGACCGCCATTTTATACTGACTTGGGTGGCATGAATTTGCGTTAACAATAATATCTGTGCAGGTTGTCTTTCTCTATGTCGCGAATTCATTTTCCCCTTCCTGCTTGGTTATAGCTATGTCAAGTAAATTAATTCGCCTATTTTCTTCAGTGTTAACAGTAAATTTAATCTTAGGGTGCATGGAATACTTTTTTAGGCTAGTTCTTTTACATCTTTTGCTTCCCGTTAATATAACGAAACTGTCGGTTACTGATATTTTTCTAGCGCCGACAGCGTCGATCATTGTGAAATTTCCTTAATCTGTAAGTAAGTGCTCCCGGCTCTTATTATTTTATGTACCGACTACGAGCCTCTGTGTGAAACGCTGTGAACTTTAGGTAACCAGTTCATTCTGTTTGCCCAATTAGTTGTCATTTTCTTGTTTTATAAAGCTGTTCATATGATTTATATTTTCTCATGATAGATGAAAAGCTGAAAACGGTTTTCAGTTTTGATGAAGTCTCATGTCAGCAAAGCACTGATTTTTATAGTTGAATTTCTCAATGAAGATCATTTACTTTTCATAAGCCGATTCATGGTCTATTTTCTTTGAACATTTGAAGATAACAGTGGTACAACATTCACATCTATAACGTCAGCATCACTAGGCCTGGAAGACGAAATTCAATTTCAGAAGTACTTGAGCCCAAATACTAAACAAGTAGAGAACTTAGTTACTTCTTTTTGTTTAATCTTAATGATATAAGCGATGCTCCGCTCATTCAGTCTTAGAGTTTTGGGAAGTAGAAAAGTTACAATGGCGTTATTTATTCGTAAAATTTCCAGGTAATATACTGTCGGCGCCTACTAACTTTGTTTTATCGCTTATAGCCGCTCCACAAGATAGACTATCAAACTTCACTGCGTCGTAGTTTGATTGATTATACCGCTACGAAGCTCGGCCTCGGAGTTCGGGCTGTTTTCGCCCACTTCCATCATGCTTAATGTGGGTGCTGTTTTGACGTACCTAAATTATTTGTATTTTCTATGCTGCTTGTGAAAGATTCTTTATCATGCAGAATGACACATCGATCTCTTTTTCAGATAACATTTGAATGTGCACTGAAGCGGACGACAGATAGAAGCGTTTGAAACATGAGGTTATTTCGTACATAATGTTACCCCCGAAACACTGACATTAAGTAAAACATTCGGGGAAAAATCGTTACGTTGTCTGAATAAAACATAATTAAACTCTAGGGAATAACGACGGAGATTAGTAGTTCTCAGCACTATCGACAGTGTAATGAGTACAATCATTACTTAATAGTAATTTCCAGCTGACCATGATTCCTAACAATACTGTCGTCACAAAAAAAGAAAAAAAAAACGTAACAATAAAAATGTTATCTTGAACAAATCCACTTGCAAACGACGATACCGCCGGCCGAAGTGGCCGTGCGGTTAAAGGCGCTGCAGTCTGGAACCGCAAGACCGCTACGGTCGCAGGTTCGAATCCTGCCTCGGGCATGGATGTTTGTGATGTCCTTAGGTTAGTTAGGTTTAACTAGTTCTAAGTTCTAGGGGACTGATGACCTCAGCAGTTGAGTCCCATAGTGCTCAGAGCCATTTGAACCACGACGATACCCAAAAATTTAAATGTTCGGAAGGAGAACCGTGAAGTCGCCGGAGGACTGAGTTTAATCTTTATTGTCTTCGCCCTAAGTTAGTAAACTCGAGCTTTATCAACATAGCGCCAGAGTGGAAGGAATATTCGAATCGTATAATTGCTTGTTTGTTCACTAGCTTGCAATCTTTGCGTTCACTGTTTCTCTCGGTTCAAATCAGAATGAACCCTGTCTCATTTCCGTTGGCAACTGAGGTGTTGTACCTTGGAACACATGATGCTTTTTGGTCGGTACTCCAGTCTAGTGACTGACATTAAAATCACATTACGAGATGTGACTGTAGACCACAATAAGCAGTTTCCGCCATTTTCTGCAGCTTTCCTTGTTTCTAGACATGAGGTTGTGTTTTGTGCAGCGTTTCCAGATTTCTCGAGTTCAACACATTTAAGTGCTGTTGTCGTTGTTGTGGTCTTTAGTGCGAAGACTGGTTTCATGCAGCTACCCATGCCACACAGTGAAGCTGCATGCCCTCGGAAAAAATTAGGCCTTAGTTTCCCTTTGCTTTCACCCGTTCGCAGTACCGGGACAGCAAGGACGTTTCGTTTGATGTTACAAGGCCAGGTCAATCAATCATCCAGACTGTGGTCCCTGAAACTACTGAAGAGGCTGCTGTCCCTCTTCAGGTACCATATGTTTGCTTGGCCTCTCAACAGATACCCCTCCGTTGTGGTTGCACCTACTGTACGGCTATCTATATCGCTGAGGCACACAAGCCTCCCTAGCAACGGTAAGGTCTTTAGTTCATGGTGGGATTAAGTGCCGTACAATATATTAAAGATATATGGAATATAATATGAATTCCAGTTGCAGAATTTAATGACACGAAAAAGTCTATCTATTTTTAAAAGTACTTATATAATTTGTGCACGGTAAAGCCATACTTCTTCGGTAGGCAGCATTTTGTACATTGAAAAAAAATGTATCTTTTACCACGGAACATGGACTATTTGTAAATTATTTTCTTTAATTTCTCAACAGTTTCACCTGTCTTGAAAATGGAAATTTGTGTGACATTCTAATAGTTTCAGTTTCAAAATGCATTCAGTTTATAACTGATTTTTGATAGTAATTCTACTTAATCTGATTTGATTTACTGATTACTGGTGTGTAGTAGAGTAACAATGTAACTGATAACCGTTAAAGATCAACAGAATACTTGTTCCTATGTATATGACCATCTTCTACTTGTAAATTGTTTTAATATTTGAAAATACTCTAATTTTCCGGAGTACTTTCTGTCATTTCAGAAAATGACTGTGTTCCGTTTATAAATGGACTAGAAAAATATATTAAACTTATGCTACTGTGATTATCAGAGGCGAAAGTTGGAAATGTGTCCCTACGTACACTTAATGGTTATGGATTATGTGTTTCCTTTCTTCTTCCCACGTACTTGTACCGCATATCTGCCATTGGTGTGCGATATTCTCCTGGCCTCTTCTGTCTCTTGTCGTAGAAGTTCAGCAGCACTTCTTCAAGATGCTCGGGGATTCGAATTCCGCCTATGATATCCCATATCTTCTTCCTTAATTCCTGTAAAGCGTTGTGTCATAGTATATGAATACAATGCTGTAATAAAGCTGTTAACTAATAACTGCAACAGCTACGAAAGAAATCCCACTTGGCATAAAATATTTGATAGAGTGTCATTCCTGTATTTGCAAAAACAATTCTCAATGAGTCAGTGCAAGCCTCTTAGCAGACAGTAAACTTGAACAATGGTGACAGTGCCGTAGTGACGCAAAACGTCAGAATCAGATTTCACTTGTACCACACATTCACTTTCCTTACCTCAGAGCAAATGGAGTCGCTTTTCCCACATAACATGCGTGCGCAGGTACGAGAAGAATAAAGCTTAGGGCAGTCTAACACAGTGCTGTCAAAACGTTCTCGAAACAAGAAAAACGGAGCTGGATAAAAATCGAACGTTCCAGAGGAAAAGCAGCTCGTCAGCGTCGTCAGATGTTCAAGATGCTTGTGGAGTGTCGGAGTTACCTTAGTGAACACTGGAAATATGGCTAAAAACTTTCAACCAGAGACACCAAAACATGTCAGACATTCGTCGGTTAGGTCGTCCTCGTGTTAGCGAAGAAGAGACGTCTACTATTACAGGCTTACAGAACAGTGATTGGCGCCAAACTATTGATAAACAAGTCCGAGAGACAGAATGAGCACAGACGACCCTGTTTCATGCTGCTAGTCTCATGAAAAGCAATGAAAGAGAAGGAACGGCTTTCTCAAGCCATATCACCTCGCTGGATAGGACATAGCCCAAACAGTGCGGACCACATTAAAAACACCGCCATTAAGGGTCACCACGACAACCGAAAGTTGGTCAAAACCCCAGAGATGTGAAAATTACGGTGATACTCATGTTCGACCGTGATGATGTTGTCCTGGCGGATAACGTTCCCGAAAGGCAGACCATCATTGCACTTGGTTCATGTTTGTAACACGCCTCGCCAGCAGCTCCCAGAAAGAAACGACGACAAAATCTGCAGAATCCAGTGCATACGCCGCAAGCTGTGACTTATTTTTCAAGTGCATTGGCCTGGGAAGTGCTGTTTAATGCATCATTCCGCCTGGACTTAAGGAGTTATGATTTTGACATGATTCCTAAGATGAAGGAAACACTTCATAGAACTCACTTAAAACTGTTACAGAATTTTCTCGAACAACTGCTCCATTCGAATTTTCAACACAAGTCACGCTGCTAAAGATAGCGTACGACTTCGAAATCTCTGGGTTTATTATGCGCTGTGGAGGTGACTGAAGGAGAGCAAAAGTATGACAATGTGTTGATTTTGTATTAGTTGCAAAAAATGGTTTCCACTACTAAAGTTAGTCTTGATTATGGAATAGAGAATTCCCTCCCAGGGCCCGACAAGACGCCTCCTGAGACGTGACATGGTAGCACTAGGCAAAACGCAACAGGGAATGACAATATTAATGTGGTAATAGTAGACTCTAGGAGCGTCTGTAGAAAGGTCCCAGAACTGCTCTCATTAACAAACGTTCAAAATGCCCACATAGTACTAGGGACGGAAAGTTGGCTGAAACCAGATGTAAACAGTAATGAACTTCTAAACTCAGATTGGAATGTATACCGTAGAGACAGGCTGGACAGTGAAGGAGGAGGTGTGTTTATAGAAATAAAAAGTGCAATAGTATCGAAGGAAATTGACGGAGATCCGAAATGTGAAATAATTTGAGTAAAGGTCACGGTTAAAGCAGGCTCAGACATGGTAACTGGATATCTTTATAGACCCCCTGGCTCAGCAGCTGTTGTGGCAAAACACCTCAAGGGAAATTTGGAAAATATTTCGAGTAGATTTCCCCACCATTTTATAGTTTTGGGTGGACATTTTAATTTGCCAGATATAGACTGGGAGACTCAGACGTTTATAACGGGTGGCAGGGACAAAGAATCAAATGAAATTTTTTTAAGTGCATTATCTGAAAACTACCTTGAGCAGTTATACAAGGAAACCACTCGTGGCGATAACATATTAGACCTTCTGGTGACAAACAGAGCTGAACTATTTGAATCAGTAAACGCAGAACAGGGTATCAACTATCATAAAGCGGTTATAACATTGGTGATTCAGCCGTAAATAGAAATATTATAAAAGGTAGGAAGAGTTTTCTGCTTAGCAAAAGTGACAAAAAGCAGATTTCAGAGTACTTGATGGCTCAACACAAAAGTTTTATCTCAAATATAGTTAGTGTTTAGGATCACTGGACAAAGTTCAAAGCCATCGTACAATATGCATTAGATTAGTATGTGCCAAGCAAGATCGTTGTTGTACCACCACCGTGGTACAACAACTGCGTTAGAAAACTGCTACGGAAGCAAAGGGAACATCACAGCAAACGGAAACATAGCCAAAGCCTTGCAGACAATCAAAAACTAAACGAAACGAAATGTAGTGTGAGGAGGGCTATGTGAGAGGCGTTCAACGAATTCTAAAGTAAAGTTATATGTACTGACTTGGCAGAAAATCCTAAGAAATGTTGGTTTTATGTCAAAGCGGTAGGTGGATCAAAACAAAATGTCCAGACACTCTGTGACCAAAATGGTACTGAAACAAAGGATGACGGACTAAAGGCCGAAATAGTAAATGTCTTTTTCCAAAGCTGTTTCACCGAGGAAGACTGCACTGTAGTTCCTTCTATAGGTTGTCGCATAGATAACAAAATGGTAGATATTGAAATAGATAACAGAGGAATAGAAAAACAATTAAAATCCCTCAGAAGAGGAAAGGCCGCTGGACCTGATGGGACCCCAGTTCGATTTCACACGGAGTACGCGAAGGAACTTGCTTCCCCCCTCCCCCCATCTTGCAGCGTTGTACCGTAGGTCTCTAGAAGAGCGTAACGTTCCAAAATATTGGAAAGGGGCACAGGTCACACCCTTTTTCAAGAAGGGACGTAGAACACATTTGCAGAACTATAGACCTATATCTCTAACGTTGATCAGTTGTGGAATTTTGAACACGTATTGTGTTCGAGTATAATGAATTTTCTGGAGACTATAAATCTACTCTGTAGGAATCAGCATAGGTTTCGAAATAGACGATCGTTTGAAACCCACCTCGTTATTCGTCCACGAGACTCAGAGGGCCACAGACAGGGGTTCCCAGGTAGATGTCGTGTTTCTTGACTTCCGCAAGGCGTTTGATACAATTCCCCACAGTCGTTTAATGAACAAAGTAAGAGCATATGGACTATCAGACCAATTGTGTGATTGGATTGAAGAGTTCCTAGATAACAGAACGCAGCATGTCATTCTCAATGCAGAGAAGTCTTCCGAAGTAAGAGTGATTTCAGGTGTGCCGCAGGGGAGTGTCGTAAGACCGTTTCTATTCACAATATATATAAATGACCTTGTGGATAACATCGGACGTTCAATGAGGCTTTTTGCGGATTATGCTGTAGTACATCGAGAGGTTGTAACAATGGAAAATTGTACTGAAATGCAGTAGGATCTGTAACGAATTGACGCATGGTGCAGGGAATGGCAATTGAATCTGAATGTAGACAAGAGTAATGTGCTGCGAATACATAGAAAGGAAGATCCTTTATCATTTAGCTACAATATAGCACGTCAGCAGCTGGAAGCAGTTAATTCCATAAATTATCTGGGAGTAGGCATAAGGAGTGATTTAAAATGGGATGAATATATAAAATTAATCGTCGGTAAAGCAAATGCCAGACTGAGATTCATTGGGAGAATCCTAAGGAAATGCAGTCCGAAAACGAAGGAAGTAGGTTACAGTACATTTGTTCGCCCACTGCTCGAATACTGCTCACCGGTGTGGGATCCATACCAGATAGGGTTGATAGAGGAGATAGAGAAGATCCAACGGAGAGCAGCGCGCTTCGTTACAGGATCATTTAGTAATGGCGAAAGCGTTGCGAAGATGATAGATAAACTCCAGTGGAAGCCACTGCAAGAGAGACGCTCAGTAGTTCGGTACGGGTTTTGTTGAAGTTTCGAGAACATACCTTCACCGAGGGGTCAAGCAGTATATTGCTCCCTCCTACGTATATCTAGCGAAGAGACCATGAAGATAAAATCAGAGAGATTAGAGCCCACGCAGAGGCATACCGACAATCTTTCTTTCCAGGAACAATACGAGACTGGAATAGAAGGGAGAACCGATTGAGGTACTCAAGGTACCCTTCGCCAAACACTGTCAGCTGGCGTGCGGATTTTGGATGTAGATGTAGATTCAGTAGCTTCATATATGACGACGTGTTCCACCGCAGCTATTATTGAGATAAATTGTTTTCGGCTTTTGTGGCAATTATATGTTACAGTTCATTATGAAATGCGTCAATGCTGCAGCATTGAGTCGATATCACCTCTATTACATCAAAATTAACACGCAATACCGCAGTCCATATAATGCAAGTGACGCGAAATATATGCACTGAAGAGCCAAAGAAACTGGTACACGCGCCTAATATCGTCTAGGGCCCGGAGAGCAGGCAGAAATGCAGCAACACGACAGGGCATGGACTCGACTAATGTCTGAAGTAGTGCTGGAGAGAAATGACACCATGCGTCCTGCATGTCTGTCCATAAATCCGTAAGAGTACGAGGGGATGGAGATCTCTTCTCAATACCACATGGCAAGGCATCCCATATATGCTCAATAATGTTCATGTCTGGGGAGTTCGTTAGGCATCGGAAGTTTTTAAACTCAGAAGCGTGTTCCTGGAGCCACTCTGTAGCAATTCTGAACGTGTGGGGTGACACGTTCTCCAGATGGAATTGCGCAAGTCTGTCGGAACGCACAATGGAATGAATGAACACAGGTAATGAGACAGGATGCTTACGTACGTCTAAAATGTCAGAGTCGTAACTAGACGTATCAGGGGTCTCATATCACTCCAACTGCACATACCCCACATCATTACAGTGCCTCCACCAGCTTGAACAGTCGCCTGCTGACATACAGTGTCCATGCACTCATGAGGTTCTCTCCATACCCGTACACGTCCATCCAGTCGATACAATACGAAACAAGACTCGTCCGACCAGGCAACATGTTTGCAGTCGTCAAAAATCCAATGTCGGCGTTGACGAGCCCAAGCGATGCGTAAAGCTTCGTCTCGTGCAGTCACGAGTGGGCCTTCGGCTCCGCAAGCCCATATCGATGATATATCGTTGAATGGTTCGCACACTGACACTTTACTGATGGTCCAGCATTGAAATCTGCAGCAATTTTGGAGAAGTGTCCCACTTCTGTCAAGATGAACGATTCGCATCAGGCGTCATTGGCCCCTTTCTTGCAAGATCTTTTCCCGGTCGCAACGATGTCGGAGGTTTGATGTTTTACCTCATACACAAGTAAAATGGCTGTACGGGAAAATCTCCACTTCGTCGGTGCCTCAGAGATGCTGTGTCCCATCGGTCGTGCGCCGACTGTAACACCACTTTGAAACTCACTGATATCTTAATAACCTGCCATTGTAGCAGCAGTAGCTGATCTAACAACTGCGCCGGACACTTGTCGCCGTATATAGGCGTTGGCGACCATATTCTGCCTGTTTACATATCTCTGTGTTTTAATACGCTTGCCTGTGCCAATTTCTTTGGCGCTTCAGTGTATATCTGAGCTCTAGGAGCCAACCAGGTGCAGCCACGAACGCTGTACACAACAGGCAGCGTGGACAACGGCCAGTTGTCCCGCTCGACCACCAGTTATCTGCCCGACCATTACCTCGAGGCATACAAGTCTGAGACTGACTTTGTCGCACATATATCCCCCCAAAGAGTATTAACTTCAAAAATAGGTAACTGTTACGGGGAATACCTGGAGCAATAACGGAACGTTAGAATCTACTAAAGAATTAAGGCACCCACAACCATGAGTCAGAGTTACAGCAAATGGGAAGAAATAGTATCCAATAAAACGTGCGTCCCAAGGCGATGACGAACACGTTACAGCTTAAACTCTTTAACTAAATAATCCTATCCTGTTAATTCCAAGGCAGTGCACTTACAACATTATTAAACAAAACAAAATTGAAATAGTGCGAAATCACGTTAAGCAAGATGTTACTGCCTGCGAAAAGTAAGCAAATCACACTTAAATCCCACATATTCTAAAATATTTCAAACAAAGATTTCAAATCACAGTTACGTAAGTTTACCTCAAGGAAAGGCATAAAATGATAAATTAGCCTCACAATAATTACACGTCCTTGATGGACCCAGACATTCAAGACTCTGCGGAAAGATCTGATAAAGGCATAAAATGATAAATTAGCCTCACAATAATTACACGTCCTTGATGGACCCAGACATTCAAGACTCCGTGGAAAGATCTGATACAATGACCATACACAGATGCACCCGTCTGTTCAAAGCTTTACAGTGCTTTCTAAAATAGACTAAGCACTAAAATTAACAAGGGATACACAGTAAGCCACCAGGTTTAAATGGTAAACCAGAATATCCAAGCAATTGGATGTCAACACGAATTACTACACTCAGAACGGGGCAACAAGTTTCGCAGCTGCGAACCACAGCATAAATTGTGCACAGAGTTTCCCGATTGAGAAACAACGGGTAATCTGTCACACTTGCAACACGGAGGGCAGAAAATGTGTCTCCAATGAATGACATAAATGCATTGAAAATTAGAATTTTATATTAACATCTTCAGATGCTGATGGGCGATGATATATGTCAACGGGGTCAGGTGAAAGTGTGTGCCCCGACTGAGAATCCAACCCGGAATCTCCTGGTTGCGTGGCACACTCTCTATCCACCTGAGCCACCGAGGGCACAGATGATAGTGCGACTGCAGTGACTATTGTACGCACGCCTCCCGCGAGACCTACATTCTAACATTATATGTTCACACACTACATTCGTAGTGTCCCTACATACCAACACACTCATTGCTCGTGGAAGACGTTCTTACCAAATCCCGTAAGAGTTCGGGTAATATGTGTGCATCCGCACAGAACAGGAAGGTCATGGCCGGTATTGCCAGAACTACATATTTTTATGGATATGGTGTCTGTTCTCTCCGACGTGTCCGAAAGAACAGACACCATATCCATATAAATGCATTGATGTCACCTTATTATGTCAGTTGAAGTCTGTGGCCAACAGCATCGTAAAGGTAAGTCACGAGTCAGGACCACCAGTAACATTTATCGGCTAACGACCACCAAACTCTTCGCTACACAACCCATCCCATAACGCGTCCAATAGAGCCGGCGCCGACCCGAATGGACGTTTTCATAGCGACAGCACTCGCCGCCAGGGTGACTCCCGTGTCCACTGCCAACCACACTCTGTTACTAACTACCCCTCACTCCCCACGTTCGCTCGGGAAATCACCTCTCACCGTGCACGCCACTTCACGACGGCATCAAAGGGTACGACCTCTGGAGGAGAATCAGTAGGACAAAATCCGGCACGGTTCATAAACAATATAAAAAATTTCTCCTAGCCAAACAGATGATACTGAAAATTCGTGCTTGTGAATTTTCAACAGCTATGAAAATATTTGTAAGATATAATTTGATGTATGAAACAGATGAAACTGAAGAGGTGAACAATTCATGCCTAAATTAATAAGTAGTTTAATTGTAAGGCTGTAAACTATTCATGCATCTATTATGTGTAGGATGCACCTCACGGCTTCCGTCATAAATCTTACAAATATTATCATACCTATTAGAAGTTCATTGTCACATATTTTAAGGGTATATATATGGAGTGAGGAATCTGTATGGGGTAAGAGAAATAATTTACACTTTTAATTCTATTTTAAAAATTTCGTACATTAAAAATTCATTTTTTAATCATTTGTGTGTAAAACATTTCAATCGATTTCAGACATTCTGATAATATTGTAGCAAAGACATTTGGTGAATTCCAAGCTTATTTCCTGCTGCTTTTCGTATGACTCAACCAATACACCGCTTTCTCCTACGAATACCTCGCAAAAGACCGTGAAAGTTTGAGACGTTCGGACTGACATGGAGGCCTAACAGTAATCGATCTTCCCACGAACCTTTCACGAAGGGAACTGGAAAAGTATGGAGTAAGAAAAATACTTTCCGCCACAATCCACATCATAGATCGTTGTCATCCAGTTCTGAGCTATACTCAAGGTTTAAAGTCTCTAGCTTATCGAGAAATGATAGTACTAAACTAAGTAGCATCCACGACGTACTAGACGAGCAAGCGACTTCATATTGCGTTGTCATCCATTTATGAGTTGCATTTCCAATTTCATGTCTCTTGCTCATCGTTATGTTAGCCTAAAATAAATCGACTGCAGAATATTTAAGAAATAATGTATACTGCAACAATCACTTGTCACTAGCATTTTATTAGCACGACGCATTTTCGCGGCATGCTGACATCATCAGATGCATTAGTAGTTAATTCTACCTTGTAATTAATATGAAGTGAGGTTAGTTTCCTTTGCTGTGTGTCGAAAATGAGCTCTGTTCAGAAAGATAAATACGTTATAGCGTATAGGTTATGCGATAAGCGTGATTAGTCATTTTGTTAGTGCATTTACTTACTTTTTGTTGGTAATTTCGTTCTCTGGTACACAGAGCACAGTAAGATGTACATCGAAACTGAACACTTTCCGAATAATTTGTTTACATCATCCTAAAGAGTGTGAAACGCTAGGATGAACTAGTTTCTACCGTAAAACAGTAGTATATAGTGAAGATTAAACACTTATATCCAGATGTATTTATGGCATGGCATATATTAGGTGAGTAACAGGGCCGTCCGTAATGGCCGTGCGGTTCTAGGCGCTACAGTCTGGAACCGCGTGACCGCTACGGTCGCTGGTTCGAATCCTGCCTTAGGTATGGATGTGTGTGATGTCCTTAGGTTAGTTAGGTTTAAGTAGTTCTAAGTTCTAGGGGACTGATGACTCAGAAGTTAAGTCCCATAGTGCTCAGAGCCATTGTTTAGAGTAACTGGTAAAGACGGTTCTTTTTTCGGTGAAATAGGCGTTAAACATTTGAGAAGTCTTTGTAGAAGTTAATATTATTACTTTCAAGTTTATCATTTGCTAACAAGTCTTCATGTAGGCCTACTCTGCCATGAATGAAAATTTGCAGTTCTTCATATAAGTCTCTTTGATGTCCAGTGTCCATTTTAATCTATGAAGATCATGCTCAATATCATGCTCAATTTCATGCATGGCCTATGTTTTTTGTGTGGATGGCTATTGCTGATTATTACAGTTTTTAGTGCGGTAGGTATTTATTTGTTCGCTGTATCTTTTGTGGAAGTCTTGCCCAATTGGGCTAACAAAGAGGACTTCGCTGGTATTACATACTGCTCTAAAAGTGCTTGATTGTGAGAGTTTATCTGTATGTTTGTTAATATTGTGTCTCAGTGTGTGTTGAAGTTTGTTATGTGCCATAAAGGCAGTGTTAATGCTGTGAGGTCGGAGAATATTTTCTATTTTGTAGGAGAGATTGTTTTCGAAAGCGATGCAAGCAGTGAGTTTCTTTTCCATTTTCTGTGTGGAGGTTTTTTTAATACTATTTTCTCTTTTTTGTGAGAGGCTGTCAATTAGTATGCACACACCACATAGGAAACTAACCTCAATTTGTATTAATTATCATCTAAAAGTAATTATAAGGCACCTGATAATGGCAATGTGCGGGTAAAATGTGTCGTGCTAATGAAGTACTAACGAGTGACTGTTATAGTATGTATTATTTGATAATAATATTACAATACATTTGAAGTCCTCAAACAGCATTCATATAACATGGATAAATTTAAGCTCAAATTTAAGTAGAAATTAATGGCAGCTTGATTAGTATCAAGTTTGTGGGACATTATGTTTTCACTCGGAAAGAGAAGCGTGGAGAATTCTACAAATTAGTAGGGAATATGCGTGGAGAAGTGTATGAAGATCCGAAAGGTTAGCAGAGTGCGTGGTGGTTCAGCATCAGTAGAGCTTGGAAGATGTTTCGAGAAGCAGTAATCCATGAGGTATCTGTTTAGCATTGAACAAGTCCGATGAGTTATGGTAGGATTTTGGAAAGGTGTAAACACCATTTTCGGTCGGTACCTACATTCATCTCCACCGCCCATAGTACTCCTTTTTGAGGACGAATAGCATCTAGTCTAGATAGCTTACGACAGAAACAACTGAGTGTCTTATTTAAATAATGAAAAACTGAACCAGATAGTAATACTTTTCTGCTTAGCACAACAGGTTTCGAGGATTTATTCTCATTTTCAAGGGTATTTTTGCCCTTGTTTCCATGAATATCTCTGATGATTTCTGCCTCTCTTTCGTCTTTTCGAAGTTAGATTGGAATAGGAAAATCTGTCAAAACGAACGTTTGGGGATTTTTAAGTGCTAATGTTAAAAAATGAATTTTTATTTGTTTCCTTGCAGGTATTGCGTCTCCTATGCTCTACACAGAACCCAGTACACATTCAAATCATCACTTATAATGTTTCTTTACAACACATGCTGCAGAAGATATAATGACACTATGGATTCACAAACAGTTTGTACACAGTCAGAGTTATTACAGTGATTTGGATTACATTATTTATATATATAAGGTTATGTACATAAAAATATACTTTTTTATTCTTTGCCACTTTTGACTACTAAATTATCGAATACGATTATTTTCTCTAATAACGAAATATACATATTTATAAAAAATTGCCACAGTAATCAGATACAGGAGAAACATTTGAAGAAATTAACTGATTCACGATCTAACGTGTCACTGAGAATTTTTCTCCTTGTTCTTTGCATTGCACAAAAATTTAAAGATTCTGCATTAAAACCATTGTATGAGATTTTTGTAGGTGATGAAGTATCTTAAGGTTTTCTTCTTTCTTTTCTAATGTGTGTCCCTTGTTCGTTATGTGTCTTGCTATTGCTGATTTTGTAAAATGGTTAGGTGTGTAACAGTTAATGTCTTCAGTGTATCTACGAGTAATTTGGAAACACCTCCCATTTTGTCCTACATAATAGTTTGCACCAGTTTTACATGTTACTTTGTGTGTTCTGCGTCTGAGGATTTACCTTTTTATTGTTTAAAGTGTGGACTAGTTTCTGTTGTAGTTTGTTGTTTATGGAGAAAACTACTTTCACTTTATGTGACCTAAATAGATTTGCTACTTTATCAGTAATGTTACCTACATAAGATATGTTAGACATATATTTGATTACTTTATTGCTTCCTTCTAAAGAGCTAGGAATTTTTTCCTTCTTGTTATTCGTCTCTGGACATTGTCTATCATTGAGTTGGGGAAGTCATTCCCATTGCAATTTGCTCGGAGGTATCTAATTCTTCCTTCCGGTCCTCTTCAGTCATTTGGAGTTTGTTTACTCTATGAATCATCATTCTGTGTGCAGTTTCTTTGTTTATATCTGGATGATATGATGTAGCAGGAATTGTGTTGCTGAAGGTGGTCTTATTTCTGTATATTTTGAAAATGTGCCTGTTTTCTTCTATGCACAAGTCTAGAAAATTTATGTTACTGATGACATCTTGGGTTGTCGGGTGTTCTGCCGGATATCAGCGTCGTACTTGCACGATATTTCGGTCACGTAGCTCGAGACCTTCATCAGGTGCGACCCGAGACTGCTCCTCGAGTGGACCTGGTCCAGTATTTATGCCTATGGCCTTCCCCCTCCACCAACGGCTGTAGGCGCTTCCTCTGTGGTCCGCGCCCATTCCCTGTGACCTGCTGGAGCCTTGCTGCTCCGTTTTCCGTCCGCTGCGGTTCTAGGTGTTCCCTCTGCGGTCCGCGCCCACCAAACCCGCTCCTGGGGGTTTCATCTACGGTCTGGAGTACCAGGCGTTCCCCCTGCGGTCCGCGCCCGCTCACCACGACCTGTTGGAGCGTTGCCGCTCCGTTTTTCGTCTGCTGCGGCTCTGGATGTTCCCTCTGCGGTCCGCGCCCACCAGTCCCACTTCTGCGTGTTCCATCTTCGGTCTGGTGCTCCTGGCAGTCCGTCAGGGGTTCGTTTACCATCTCCAGGTCTCTGGTTCTTCTGTTTGTGTAGTGTTGCAGCTGGCCCCGTTGCTCCTTTAACAATTCCAGAGCCGGATCCCAGGCTCTGCTTAGATGGTACCCTGTGTCACGATTCATAAGATCGTCAGCCATTTTAATCACAATCGATTCTCTTATAACACTGTCCCAAAATCTGGGTGTTTGTGCTAGAATCTTGGTATCCTCATACTTCATGGCATGATCTAGTTCTAAACAGTGTTCAGCAATGGCTGACTTAGTCACCTTAAGACAGGTGACTAAGTCAGCCATTGCTGAATACTGTCTAGAACTAGATCATGCCATGAAGTATGAGGATACCAAGATTCTAACACAAACACCCAGATTTTGGGACAGTGTTATAAGAGAATCGATTGAGATTAAAATGGCTGACGATCTTATGAATCGTGACACAGGGTACCAGCTAAGCAGAGCCTGGGATCCGGTTCTGGAATTGTTAAAGGAGCAACGGGGCCAGCTGCAACACTACACAAACAGAAGAACCAGAGACCTGGAGATGGTAAACGAGCCCCTGACGGACTGCCAGGAGCACCAGACCGAAGATGTAACACCCAGAAGTGGGACTGGTGGGCGCGGACCGCAGAGGGAACATCCAGAGCCGCAGCAGACGAAAAACGGAGCGGCAACGCTCCAACAGGTCGTGGTGAGCGGGCGCGGACCGCAGGGGGAACGCCTGGTACCCGAGACCGTAGATGACACCCCCAGGAGCGGGTTTGGTGGGCGCGGACCGCAGAGGGAGCACCTAGAACCGCAGCGGACGGAAAACGGAGCAGCAAGGCTCCAGCAGGTCACAGGGAATGGGCGCGGACCACAGAGGAAGCGCCTGCAGCCGTTGGTGGAGGGGGAAGGCAATAGGCATAAATACTGGACCAGGTCCACTCGAGGAGCAGTCTCAGGTCGCATCTGATGAAGGTCTCGAGCTACGTGACCGAAATATTGTGCAAGTACGACGCTGATATCCGGCAGAACATCCGACAACCCAAGATGTCATTAGATCGCTGGGAAAGCCTGAAGAATTACAATGTTACTGATTTTTTCCTTGGTATTCAGTTGCGAAATTTATTTTGTTGTGCACTTTGTTTAATACGTTTATGATGTTACTGATGATACTAGTGTCACCTTTCAGTGAAATTAAGTTATCATCTACATATCGTTTGCAGTAATCTGTGTTTGTTATACAGGGTTACTGACAGCTCAATATTTCCTGCAAGATGTGCAAGAGCCCTTGGCTGATCCATTTGGTTGTTGATAAATGTTACCATTGAATGCAAAGTAGTTCCAGTAGAGGATTACCTCGTATTTCTAGTAACTCTATAAATTAAATAATTTCAACTTGTGAACTCTTTTGTGCATTAGTAGGTTGTTCTTTATTATTGCAATGCCTTCTTTAGTGGAATTTATAACGTGTAGTGATATAAAATGGGCACCTCCTCGAATGTTTATTTCTTCTATTTCAGTGACTAGTGTGATACCGTTTTTACTATATGTTGTTTCATATGTGAAATTCCGTTTTAGAAGCTGATTGAGCTTGTGAGATAGTTTGTATGCAAGGCTGTGCACTCTTAACTACAGACATTACAGGACATCCTTCCTTATGCACCTTCAGTTGGGGTATTAATAGGGAAGCTGTAGGGTTCATGCAGGTGATGTATTTTTTTCTCATTCTGTCAGTAAAAAATGTGTTTTCTTTAACTGTGCTTTGGTTTTATTATGGGTTTGTTTCATTGGGTCTTCATTAAGCTGTACAACATTTTCTGTGAATAATTAAAGTTTTCTCAATGTATTCATTTTCTTTCATAATACAATTATGTAACTTTTATTTCCTTTAAGGTTAGTGCTTGATTTTCTCTGAGTTTGAACCCTCTTTAGTTACATACTATACCTGTTTTGTTCACTACTTTACTGTAGAGTATGTGTGCGGTTTTGATAATGTTTAGCCGGCCGAAGTGGCCGTGCGGTTAAAGGCGCTGCAGTCTGGAACCGCAAGACCGCTACGGTCGCAGGTTCGAATCCTGCCTCGGGCATGGATGTTTGTGATGTCCTTAGGTTAGTTAGGTTTAACTAGTTCTAAGTTCTAGGGAACTAATAACCTCAGCAGTTGAGTCCCATAGTGCTCAGAGCCATTTGAACCATTTGATAATGTTTCCTGCTTTACTATTCTGATGTACTTTAACTTTTAGATTGTTCAGGTCCTCATTGTGTGTATTACAGATCTTAATGTACTCCCTACAAACTGTGTCATGAATTTTTTCCCACACAGTGTTCCATGTATTATGACAAATGGTGTTTACTATTTGTAAATGTATGTTTAAAAGCAGTTTGTTTAGAATGTCCTTCTTCTTCTACAGAAGCATTGTTTCTGTATTTAACCATATTGCTTCATTTTTACCCTTTAGAATCTTTGTACAGTGACTTCTGTATCCCACTTAAACGTTAAAGTAGTTAGGAATCGCACATAATTTTCGCCACTCTTTGTTGAATTTTCTGTGTGTAATCGTTTTGAAAACTTTCGTTTTCGTAATTTTGAACTTGTATATTACTTTCATTGCCTGGCTACTTTCTAGTAACTTAATTTCGTCCATGGCATTAGATGTTTTTGGAAATCCTGCAACTGTATGATTAATGATTTAAATCATGATAACTGCGCCAGTCACTTTTTTTCACTGCTAAACATAACGCGTTTCGAGATTTATTCTCATTTGCAAGTGCTTTGTTTCCATGAATATGTTTGGTAACGTTTGCATGTGTGATTTCCTGTCTCTGCAGCGTGTTTTCGAAGTTAGAATGCAATCGAAAATTAGACAAAACGAGTTTTTTTAAAGTTTTTCTATGCTAAAGTTAAAAATGGCCTTTTTGTTTGTTTACTTACAGGTATTAACCCTCCACCATTATACAGAATCTCACACACAAACAAATCGTCAATTAAACTGTTTGTTTACAAACCATGCTGCAAAGATATTATGACAAGCCAAACAGTGAATCAGTCAGTTTCTTGAAATGTTTTTGCTACATCTGATGACTGTGACTATTTTCATTAATATGTAAAATTCATCATTAGCAAAAATTGTAATTGGTAATTTCGTAGTTAACAGCCGTAAGAAATACGTTTTATTATACGTAGCCTTATACATACACATACTGCACACCAAATCACTGTAACAGCTCTTACTGCGTACAAGCTCTTTGTGAAAGCATAGTGTCATAATATCTTTGTAGCATGCTTTGTAACCAAGCAGTGTAAGTGATGATTTGCATGTTGTGTTATGTTCTGTATAATGGAGGAGGCACAATACCTGTAAGTAAACAAACAAAAATACAATTTCTAACATTCGCATTTCAATACACTCTAAAGTTTATTTCCTCCCACTTTCCGATTGCAGCACGATTTCAAAAAGAAGCAAGAGAGGCAGAAAATCACACATGCAAAAGTCATCTGACTTATTCACAAAAAAAAATGCATTTGAACATGAGAATGAATTCTCGAAACGAGTTGTGCTAAGCAGTATAAAATAAGTAACTCGTAAATTGTTCATTACTTGAATCATGAATGACACAGCTGTAGGCTTTGCCAAGATACCTAATATGATGAACGACAATTAATTATTAGTGCATAGCTAGGCAATAAAAGTAACATACAAATTCAAAAAGTGAAAATTGAAGTTTCCTAAACGATTGCACACATAACATTCAACAAAGAGTGTCGGCAAGTTAGGTCTAATTCCTGACTACTTTCACGTTAAACAAGGATGCAGAAGCCACTATAAGAAGATTGGGAAGCGGAAAATATAAGCAATGTAGTTAAATAGAGAAATAATGCTTTTATACAAGAAGAAAACTAGTTTAATACACACATTTACAAATATCAAACAGCTTGGACCAAAATATATGGAACCTTGTAAAGGACCAAACTCACGCCATAGTTTGTAAGTGGTACCTTAAAATCTGTAACATACAATAAGCAACTGAACAATCTAAAAGTTTAAAAACCAGATAACAGTAAAGAATGGAACATTGTCAAAATCACACACATTCTACAGGAGAGTAGTCAACAATGCAGACACATTATTTAATGAAAGATGGTTGAACCTGCTAACAAAGGTTCAAAATATAATGCAAAACGAAAGCCGTCAGACAACATATTGAAACACCTCATAGTAACAAGAAAGACTGCAATAATGTTGTAATCTAAACAGCAATGAAGAATCTCCCATAGGTCACAAACAAAACAAACTCCTTAAGAAGGAAGTAATGAAGTTGAAAGATAACCATAGACACTTACAAAATGATTCGAAAACAGTAGGCAGTATAAACAAAAATTTAGAGAAAATCAGTCACTAACCTTAAAGCAAAATAAAAGCCATATAATTGTGTTATGGAAGGAAGTTAATACATTGTGAAAACTCTTAAATTATCCACAGAAAATATTGTACAGCTTAATGAAAACCCAACGAAACAAATCCATAACAAAACCAAAGGACAGTTAAAGAAAACACATTTCTTACTGACAGAATACGAAAAAAAAAGGAATACATCACCTGCATGAACCCTACAGCTTCCCTATCAATATCCCAACCGAAGGTGCACAAGGAAGGAAGTCCTGTAACGTCTGTAGTTAACAGTATGCACAGCCCTGCACACAAACTATCCCTCAAGCTCCATCAGTTCCTAAAAGGGTATTTCACGTATGAAAAAACATATACTGTAAAAAACAGTATTACATTAGTCACTGAAATAGAAGAAATAGACATTAAAACAGATGGTGCCCATTTTATATCACTAGACGTGACAAACCTATATTTCAATATCCCTTTAAAGAAACCATTTCAATAATGAATAACAACCTTCTAAAGGACAAAAATTGTTCACAAACTTAAATTATTTGATTTATAGAGTTGCTAGAAATAATCCTCAAATGCAAATACTTTGCACTGAATGGTAACATTCATCAACAACTCAATGCACTAGCCATGAGCCCATCCATATGTGGCCCAATAGAAGATATTTTCATAAAACACCTAGAACAGAAAATATTCAGCAGCCAAGAAAGCTGCTTAAAAAAAGACAGAAATAGTATACTGAAAAAGATATATGGATGATACCCTAATTTTACTAAAACATGGCACCAATAACATCATAAACGCATTTAACAATGTGCATAAGAAAATGAATTTCACAGCTGAATATAAAAAAGTAGCATTAATTTTCTAGACTTGTGCATAGAAAAAAGGCACATTTTCAAAATATATAGAAATAGACATTAAAACAGATGGTGCCCATTTTATATCACTAGACGTGACTTCCAGCAACACAATTTCTGCCACATCATATCACCCAGATGTAACAAGCGAACTGTACAGAAAACGATGCTACAGGGGCAAGCATAATCCGAATGATTGAAGAGGACCAGAAGAACGAAGTAAACAACTCTGAGCAAATTGTAATGGCCAATGATTTCTCCAGCCCAGTGATATACAGTATCCAGAGACAACTATCAAAAAGAAAAAAAGCTCTGGCTCTTTAGAAGGAACCAATAATGTAATCAAATATATGGCTAGCATATCTTACGTAGGTAACACTACTGATAAAGTAGCAAACATATTTAGGCCACATACAGTGAAAGTAGCTTTCTCCACAAACAACAGACTACAACAGAAACTAGTCCACACTTTAAACAATGAAAAAAGGTAAATTCTCATACCCAGGAACTTACAAAGTAACATGTAAAACTTGTACAAGATATTACGTAGGACAGAATTGAAGTTATTTCCAATGTACTCGTAGATACACCGAACACAGCAACTGTTACACGCCTAATAAATTTACAATATCAGCAATAGGAAGACACATAAAACCACTGGATACACATTCGAAAAGAAAGAGGAAATCCTTAAGATACTCCATCACGTACAAAAATCTCATACAATGGATTTAAAAGAGCAGCTTCAAATTTTTGTGCACCGCAAAAAGCAAGGAGAAAAATTCTCAGTGACAAGCTAGATCGGAAATCAGTTAATTTCTTCAAATGTTTCGCCTTGCTTCTGCTTACCTCAGTTGACTTAATTAGGGAAATTATTAAGCAAAACCTGAATATTCATGTAACCAATTATGGAAGCAATTTTAGATACCCAAGCAAATGACTAGCTTTCTGTGTTCCCCTTCTACTCTTCTCAAAAGAAAGTGAAGTGAAACACAAATTTTGCAGCCTCTTAAAATTTCAAACGCTCAACAGAAATTTAGTAACCGTCTGAAAAATCAATAACGTATCAAATTATTTCATCTCTTCTGAAATACACGACTCCGGGTTAAGATACTTGGAACAAGTGCTTGAAAGTGCGCTCAAAGAACGAAACCATTTTACCAAAAACGACAACAGCCCTTTAAGCCAAAACACACGAAAGAACTGTACCAAAATTCGCAACTGACAGTATCTTGTTAAGGCAAAATGTCAACTGGGCCGCTGCGAGAAGAACCCATTCGGCACTTACCAGATCCAGTTTAATCAGGGAGGACAACTTATAAACATTAGCACCCGTTACCGTTTAAAGGCTACTTAAGGCCAAATTATTCAGGCTTATCACTCGAGAGGCTGAGTAGAGTACCAGACTTCGATAATACCGGGTAAGAATGCGCAAGATAGCCCAGAAGTAAAGTCACTCCAAAGGGCAACGAATTGACGGACAGGCTGACATCATTCGTCCCGTCAAAATTTTGAGTAGGTTATTCAGCTTAGAAATCACTAAGCAGTACATTAAAATCCGCTCACCATGTAATCAGAGGCTGTGGCGACGCTCCGTCTCCAAAGTCAGCGCAGAATTGTGCAGCGGCCTTTGGAAGGCACAACTGAAGCAAGAAGTCACTGTGGAAGGCGGCAGGAAACTCCACTGGGAAGGTGGGAGTAATCAAACCTTCTCCCAGGTAGCCTTCCTCGCGTACCCGGGGCGCGCTTCGACTCCATATCGGACTCCGACACGCCACTGCTGGCGCCACATAGGCAACTCAGAAACCAAAGCCTGCTTCCGTCCCCCTTCCTCCAAGCCCACTAACAAGGGAACCTCCCCATCGCACCCCCCTCAGAATTAGTTATAAGTTGGTACAGTGGATAGGCCTTGAAAAAATGAACACAGATCAATGGGAGAAAACAGGAAGAAGTTGTGTGGAACTATGAAAAAATAAGCAAAATATACAAACTGAGTAGTCCATGTGTAAGATAGGCAACATACAGGTGTGTGTAAAAGCATGAGCGCCGTGGTCCCGTGGTTAGCGTGTGCAGCTGTTCAACGATAGGTCATTGGTTCAAGTCTTCCCTCGGGAGAAAATTTTAGTTTTTTTATTTTCAGACAATTATCAAAGTTCGGGCACTCACAAATAATCAACTTCGCTCTCCAAAATTCCAGGACATTTTCAGATTTGCTAGGACATATGCAGGGTTTGACGGTCTACACACGGAAAGATTTGAAAATGTTAAAAACATGTTTTGACAGAGCACAGACAAAAATGTGCGACTGTGAAACTGTTGCATTCATTTGTTGCAGTTTATGTGACAAACTCTTATGTTTTCACACTTTTTTGGGAGTGATTATCACATCCACAAGAAAACCTAAATTGGGCAAGGTAGAAGAATCTTTTTACCCATTCACCAAGTGTACAAGTTAGGTGGGTCGACAACATATTCCTGTCATGTGACGCACATGTCGTCACAAGTGTCGTATAGAATATATCAGACGTGTTTTCCTGTGGAGGAATCGGTTGACCTATGACCTTACAATCAAATGTTTTCGGTTTCCATTGGACAGGCACGTCCTTTCGGCTACTAATCGCACGGTTTTGCGGTCCGGCCGCAAAACACAGACACTAAATTTATTACACTGAACAGAGACGTCAATGAACGAACGGACAGATCATAACTTTGCAAAAATAAAGAAAGAAAACTTTTCACTATAGGGAAGATTTGAACCAAGAACCTCTCGCTTCGCAGTTGCTCACGCTAACCACGGGACCACGGCGCTCCTGAGCTCGAACCCTCCTAGATGATGCCTATCATGCACATGGACTACTCAGTTTGTATATTTTGCTTAGTTTTTTCATAGTTCCACACAACTTCTTCCTATTTTCTCGATTGATCTGTGTTCAGTTTTTCAAGGCCTATCCACTGTGCCAACTTATAACTAAATCTGAGGGGGGTGCAATGGGGAGGTTCCCTTGTAAGAACCAAGTGAGAACCACCCACCACTGCGTTCGCTGCCCTAGACTACATCCGTAAACAAAGATGTCATTTTAGGCGAGACACGACTATCGACGGTCGCGGCACAGCCCATGACTGTTAAATCATCTTGTCAGTAGTATACACCTGTGTGTGGTCCGATAGGCAGAGACCGAACGATCCCGCCTCGCTTCCCGCAGCGCCGGAGGCGCCGCCGCAGTCGGAGCTGCTGGTGGTGAACGCGACGCGCGTGTCGCTGGTGGTGTCGGCGTGGCGCACGGGCGGCTGCGCCATCTCGACGCTGGTGGTGGAGTACCGGCGGTGGGACCGCGCCGGCTGGACGCTCGTGTCCAACAGCGTGCCGCACGCCGACGCGCCCTTCTCCGTTCTCGACCTGCGACCCGGCACGCGCTACCTGCTGCGCCTCACCGCGCACAACAGCGCCGGCTCCACCGTCGCCCTCTACGACTTCGTCACGCTCGATGACGAGACAGGTCAGTTGTAAACCACTCTCTTTTTTATTACATTCGGACTACATACAAATACACTCCTGGAAATTGAAATAAGAACACCGTGAATTCATTGTCCCAGGAAGGGGAAACTTTATTGACACATTCCTGGGGTCAGATACATCACATGATCACACAGACAGAACCACAGGCACATAGACACAGGCAACAGAGCATGCACAATGTCGGCACTAGTACAGTGTATATCCACCTTTCGCAGCAATGCTGGCTGCTATTCTCCCATGGAGACGTTCGTAGATATGCTGGATGTAGTCCTGTGGAACGGCTTGCCATGCCATTTCCACCTGGCGCCTCAGTTGGACCAGCGTTCGTGCTGGACGTGCAGACCGCGTGAGACGATGCTTCATCCAGTCCCAAACATGCTCAATGGGGGACAGATCCGGAGATCTTGCTGGCCAGGGTAGTTGACTTACACCTTCTAGAGCACGTTGGGTGGCACGGGATACATGCGGACGTGCATTGTCCTGTTGGAACAGCAAGTTCCCTTGCCGGTCTAGGAATGGTAGAACGATGGGTTCGATGACGGTTTGGATGTACCGTGCACTATTCAGTGTCCCCTCGACGATCACCAGTGGTGTACGGCCAGTGTAGGAGATCGCTCCCCACACCATGATGCCGGGTGTTGGCCCTGTGTGCCTCGGTCGTATGCAGTCCTGATTGTGGCGCTCACCTGCACGGCGCCAAACACGCATACGACCATCATTGGCACCAATGCAGAAGCGACTCTCATCGCTGAAGACGACACGTCTCCATTCGTCCCTCCATTCACGCCTGTCGCGACACCACTGGAGGCGGGCTGCACGATGTTGGGGCGTGAGCGGAAGACGGCCTAACGGTGTGCGGGACCGTAGCCCAGCTTCATGGAGACGGTTGCGAATGGTCCTCGCCGATACCCCAGGAGCAACAGTGTCCCTAATTTGCTGGGAAGTGGCGGCGTGGTCCCCTACGGCACTGCGTAGGATCCTACGGTCTTGGTGTGCATCCGTGCGTCGCTGCGGTCCGGTCCCAGGTCGACGGGCACGTGCACCTTCCGCCGACCACTGGCGACAACATCGATGTACTGTGGAGACCTCACGCCCCACGTGTTGAGCAATTCGGCGGTACGTCCACCCGGCCTCCCGCATGCCCACTATACACCCTCGCTCAAAGTCCGTCAACTGCACATACGGTTCACGTCCACGCTGTCGCGGCATGCTACCAGTGTTAATGACTGCGATGGAGCTCCGTATGCCACGGCAAACTGGCTGACACTGACGGCGGCGGTGCACAAATGCTGCGCAGCTAGCGCCATTCGACGGCCAACACCGCGGTTCCTGATGTGTCCGCTGTGCCGTGCGTGTGATCATTGCTTGTACAGCCCTCTCGCAGTGTCCGGAGCAAGTATGGTGGGTCTGACACACCGGTGTCAATGTGTTCTTTTTTCCATTTCCAGCAGTGTATGTTGTATCTAACCTGTTTCTGCGTTAAGATTAGGGTCGCCACCGATTCCAACCATACAACTAATCAAAGGTTTGGCCGAGTCGGAAAATAAATTAATTTGATCACAGTCCAAAAACTCATAAAAATGCATACGTCGTGATATCGCTCGTAGGGGATGCGATGTAATTAATAGTATTGCCCGTGCACTGTTCACGAGAATCAAACATTTAAAATAAAATAGAAAATGCATCAACACAGTGCATAAGATCGGCTCCCAGAAAAACACCTGAAAATGAGACTTAATCCAAAGCATTTGTTTTATAATAAAAGGGGAAACTAATCACTGAACCTGTGCGTAAGGAAACGCGTTGGGTGTGCTAACGGGAAAGCTACGATGTGAGTGGCTTAGGTGCAAAATCGTAATCTCGGAATACAAGAGATAATGGTGAATAAAATCAATTATTTCTAAGACATGGATGTGAGGCATGTACACAATTCCTGATAACATTAATTGCTAAAACATTAAAGAAAAGCATCGATACATTCGCCGTTATAATCACACAACGGCTGTTGCCCGATGACTAATCACAATAACTCATGAAACGGGACACGTTTCGCAGTACACCCGCTTGCCCACGTGGTTTGTGGAGACGTAATTTCTAGGTATCGCGGCCGAGTTGCAACAATATCACACCACACAATCATGAACAGTTAACGTTCTTTAAAACAAACATGAGGTCGGACAGTTAGTGATGACAGTAGCCCAACGAACTCTACGCGCGAAAGATACATAGAGCAAGAAAGATTTACGAGAAGGCAAAGCTATTAACATCTAGAAAAATAAAAGCTTATACAGGCACAGCTGAAGGCAAACACACATTCATACAGAAGTATGTAAGGTGTCAGGCAAATCCAACACCTTCCATGAAAACCCTGACATGATAAGCAAATCCAATAGTAGTCACATAGCTCCGAATAAATTGTGACATTAAATTAACCAAAGTAATACGAGTAACGAGTGAGCTAATGGAATACCACAGACTAACACAAGAATGCCTAAATGCATGTCATACCTTCCCACCGTGAGACAGACGCAGTTCCGAGGGGAGAAACGAGAACAGAAGCCGAGAGCAGAACCGTGTTAAGTTAGAAGGCCCTACGATAAGGGACGGACACCCACGTCGCTAGCTAACAGTTAGGACCACCCCCCAGCCCATGTTAAAAGCTATAGTCCTCCAGAAGAACAGTATAGATCTTACGATAACACAAAAAGGGCCACCCCAAACCGCAAGTTTTAGCGTGAGACTTTTTCGCGTCTCTGTTACGTTGCAAACTTTAGAAACATTGCCCCACAACGAAAAGTATAACATTTCTCATTGGACAGACAGAATTTTTGTAGGTGGAGCTTAAGGTTAACATTGGGACCCTGATTGGTCAGATGAAAACACAGCCAGATAGTTTTTTTTTTTTTTTTTTTTAAGCCAACTTCGGTAAATTGTAGTAAGGAGAAGTTAGGACAAGAGTTGCTTCCGAGACGGAGAGGTGAGCGGAGCTGTGCTGTCCGCCGGCCCCCTGACGAACACCGACAAGGTAATGAACGCACGCGATGCCGCATACCAGCGCATAAAGCTTCACTCAGAACTGCAGAACTCTAATCTGTTACACCCTCTTTTTGCGTAATACTAGTGTCGATCGTCAATTAAAGCTCATGGTGTTCACATTTGCCACTTGAAGTAAAAATCTGAAACGCGATGATTTTTCTGTTATATAGTTATTGAGAAGCCACTTCAGCCACTGTAACTTACGACCAGTTAGATAAATAATTAAAGATAATTGAGGATCACTGTAGGCTATTTTGATAGTTTTCTCTCTTGTGAAACTTAATTTAAACCTAGATTATAGATGTGATATGGCATAGGTCATCCTTCGATCCATTGTAGAACTTGGAAACCCATTCAGGGAATATTCGTTCACATTTTTGTAGAACGCAGTTGGTTTTTACCATCCTGTATTAAAACATTTCCTTTTATCAATAGTGCAATTTATAAACGATGTTTTGTGAGTAGAATAAAATTTCCAATGGTAAACTTAACTGCTTTCTCGACGTTATTTTACCAGCTAACTAAAAATAGGAAAGCCTTGAACCCCTTCCACTAAACTTAGTTAGTATTAAGATTCTTTTACAGGGAGTGCAGTGGAGCTGACGCTGAAATCATTAAGTATTTGGTTATATCATCGCTAGTCTCACTGAATTCTTCTGAATTCTACATGTCATGTGTGGTCTGGCGTCTCCTTACCAGCAACAGGTTCCAGGTTCTAACTAGTCAATTCCTTAAAAAACACGCTCAGAGCGTCGTTGCGCGGAAGTGGTAGGGAGACACGATATAGAACAAACAGACACCAAGCAGAATGTTAGAATTAATATCTAGAAAAATAAAAGCTTATACAGGCACAGCTGAAGGCAAACACACATTCATACAGAAGCAAGGGCTCACTTCTTATCGACACCTTTGTGTGGCATTCTTCAGGCGAATAGAAGTCTGCTATAAAAATTTACTAAAAGAAGAATCTGCCAAAGTCTTGCATTCCCTGGTGCGACAAGGCAAAGCAATCTTTCAGACCTGAAGAGCGAGACCAAAAGCTAACAGCTTTCCTCTCGTCAAGTAGCAAAGCGCCGCGCGGTCAGTCTAACTCACCCTTCTTCGACTGGTGCACAGCTGTGGACGCTTCCCCTACCGGCGGCACACTGCCTCCCTTTTACTTCTCCAGCCTCTTCCACGCTCGTCGTGGCCCGGAAAACCCAAAGATGCCATTTCCGCCACCAACCTAACGCAGGTGGATTTCTCACAAGTAGCGCAAACCTCTTTTCCTTCTTGACCACTACGAGAGTTGGCTATTCTGTACAACTGCTGCTAAATCTGTATGACTATCGCAGACTTTCGGCAGCAGACTACGCCACCGTCTAGCAACGTGACACACAACCACACTCATTCAATCACACCACTATGGGAGTTGTGAGAAAAGATAAACAAGGAAAAGAAGGAGAAACGGTAGTGAAAATGGGCTACCGGACTAATGAAAGGTAGCTATAGGACCCTTTCAATGTATCCAGAATATGCCCTGGGATGAAATGCCCCTTCAAAAATTAAATTTAGGCCCATGAATTCATTAAGCTGGTGCACAAGCTGGTAGCGTTTTTCTGTAAGTTTAATAAACATATCTGATGCCCATAACGTCCGCCGCCGGTAGCTGAATGGTCACCTGACGGTTTGTCAATGCTCTGGTCCCGGGTTCGGTTCCCGGCTGGGTCGGGGAATTTTCTTCCCCCATGAACTGGGTGTTGTGCGGTCCTCTTAATCATGTTGCCATCCTCATCGCCTGCCGGTCGCCGAAGTGGCGTCAAATTGAAAGACCAGCACCCGGAGAACGGTCTGCCCGCCATGGGGCCCTAGCAATACGATTAAATAAATAAATACCCATAACAGAGACTTTAGTCATCAATAAGATACTCTTCTCCACTGTTTGTTACACTGTGCCAACGCTGGGATAACTTTTCGCCTCCACGACTGTAGTTCCTGCAAAAATTCGTCTACGCCACTTCAGAGCGCATTTTCATCCAAATAGATTCCGAAAGAACAGACACCACGCTTTCATATAATTCATCGGCCTATCTGAGCATTAGATCTACCTTCTATGCGGATGCACAAGTAAGTTCGACCTCCTGTTGGTATCTCAGAGAACGAACTTGGAGGAAATGGACAGGGACTGCAGATAGGTTGAGCTCGATGGGGATGTGGATCGGCCGTAAGGCGTACTCAGATAGTCATCGCAGTTGAGAACACGCTGCGTCCCGGATAGCGCAGTGGCTAACGGACTGCCTAGTAAGCAGGAGATCCCGGGTTCGAATCCCTTTCCGGTACACACTTTCACTCGTCGCCGCTGATTCCGCGTAATGTCCCGATGAAGCTGACAGCTGTGATCCTTCCCTTTCCTTTCCTTTTCTTTCCCTTCTTCTCCTTTTTCAGTCCACGTATAATCTTTGAAGGTTGTTCCAGAGACAGCGTAAAAAAATCTGAGGGCGCAAGATCGGTGCATAACATGGATGCGAAACAACTATCCAACCCAAGACCCCTGTAGTGTTTTCTGTCAGTCTAGCTGAACGTGGGCGGGCGTTGTTATGCGGTAGCATCACTTCACTCGACCTTCCTGCTCGTTGTCCTTTGACTGCGTCTGCGAGACGTCTCATTTATTGATAATAAATGCCAGTAGTGATGATTATAAGCAATTTGTAGTACTCCACAGCGTCGCTGTTCCACCAGATACACAACTTTTTTTCCTGCTGATGCACGTCGATCCTAGTACTGAGAGTTCCTGCTTTGTTTGGGCTGACATTTTCTTCCTTTTCTTAGTTTAAAGACATCATTTCTCGTCACCAGTAACTATACGGCATATTAACGGTCGGTGTTGTTCACGGGCCAGTTGACGATGAGCATGGCGAGATGCACGTATGACCACGTGCTCACTTTGACTTCGAGCATGCGGTACCCATACACCCGATTTTTCAACTTTCCCCGTCGGATGAAAATGTCACACGATCCTGGAATGATCATAGTTCATCACAGGTGCCAGTTCTCGAAAACGCTGATGTGGATCATTGTGGATTAATACGATTAAACAATCTTCATCACATCCCGAAGGTCTTCCTGAGGGTGCAGAGACACTGGTGCAAAACGATCCTCTTGATAACGAGAAAACCATTTTCTTCCCGTGTGATATCCAATGGCATTATTCTCATACGCGGTACAAATGTATCTGGTTGCCTCCGCTGATGTCATCCCTCTATTGAACTCAAACACAACAATACGTCGTATATGTTCCGATGTAGCGGCAGCCGTCGAGCCGTGAGGATGAACAGCAGAGCAGTGAAACAATTGAACTATACGTGTGTATTTTACTGTATAGATTGGTGGTTAGAAAATTAATCGCAGTTTTTGTTTTTGCCTAAGTCTTACGAACATCCTTGTGTAGGGTGGCTTCCTGGTGTAAATTTTCCCGTCGCCAGAAACTCCGCCACTTCATTAAGTGCCGGCCGCGGTGGTCGTGCGGTTCTAGGCGCTCCAGTCCGGAGCCGCGCTGCTGCTACGGTCGCATTTTCGAATCCTGCCTCGGGCATGGATGTGTGTGATGTCCTTAGTTTAGTTAGATTTATTTAGTTCTAAGTTCTAGGGGACTGATGACCACAGCAGTTGAGTCCCATAGTGCTCAGAGCCATTTGAACTTCATTAAGTTTTAATTTTGTACTAGTAGACTGCACGCAGTTTAGATCAGTGCATTCTAGTTTAGATATTTATCTCGTGCAGTAACTTTTCGGTGCACAGGATATCTTAGATCAACTTCAGTGGAGAAATACATTTCTGTTTAATAGCTTGTGGCCTCAGAGTACAGTGAGAAATCTGCACAGCAACTAGTGTTACTTTATTCCCCTTTGGTATATTTTCAAACACGGTAGCTCCTTCTGAGACCTTATAACTATTTTATACATAGTGCAATATGGCTACGGACTGCGCTTGCTGTGAGTGGATACAAGGAGATCTGGCTGCTGTCCGTAAACAGCTGGAAGTTGCGTGGGCTACCGTCGACAAGCTTTTAGCTAGTACTTAAACTTGCGGTGACGTCGGGGCGCCAGTGATGGGACCTGCGACACCGTTGGTGCGTCTGGAATCCCCTAGAGACCCGGACGTCGCTGCAGCTTCTGATATGCAATATCTGAACGATCCGTCCTCACTTCAAAGACGGTGGCAGACAGTGGTGGGTTCTCGTGTCACTGGGCGGAAGGCGAAAGAGGGAGCAGGCCGTGCAGCTGGCTCCCGACGCCTTAGCAACAGGTACGAAGTGTTACCCAGTGTTGATAATAACCCTGAGCCAGCACCGGATGCCTCTCCTGTTGGGCCAGCGGTCGATTTTCCTGCCCAGTCTGGACAAGTACAGAGGGTGGGTATGCTAGCCTTTGGGAGCTCCAATGTTAAGCGGCTGATGGAGCCTCTCAGTGAGATACCACGCATGGCAGGAAAGAATTTCAGTGTGCAGTGAGTCTGTTTTTATGTAATTTCCGTGATAAAGGTTCGTAGATAATACTTGCGTGTAGGTTGTAGGTTAGATAACTATTAAGGTAGAACATTAGCACATCTAATTTGAATTAAAATGAAAAACTCAATTGTTTTAGAGTTTTTTCCAATTCATGGCGGAATGGTACGGCAATCAGTGATAAATGTTTTTATGATATAAACAGCTTTGGCTGCCTAGTAGGCATTATTATTTTATATTTTGCCATTAACACATTTCACCTTGTTTAAGGCGTCTTCGGATTGGCTGGCGTAAAGGGTGTTAAACACGTATGCTGCCGTCCATGGAAGTGTCTTAGCAGGCGAACACCGTTGACAATATTTTAAAATTTTATTAAGAATTGGTGGTGCCCTGATATAAAATAGCATTGAATACACGGAAAGACCCGTTTTGAAATACATAAAGAGTTCCAGCAGTAATGGCTCTTGTCGAGTTTTACGAGACTTCACGCACTATATGGCATTGTCAAAACGAACTGATCCTGTTTTTGATGTCCTTCGGACTGCGCCATATACAATACTGGCCATTAAAATTGCTACACCACGAAGATGACATGCTACTGATGAGAAATTTAACCGACAGGAAGAAGATGCTGTGATATGCAAATGATTAGCTTTTCAGAGCATTCACACAAGGCTGGCGCCGGTGGCGACACCTACTACGTACTGATATGAGGAAAGTTTCCAACCGATTTCTCATACACTAACCGCAGTTGGCCGGCGTAAAATGGTGAAACGTTGTTGTGATGCCTCGTGTAAGGAGGATAAATGCGTACCATCACGTTTCCGATTTTGATAAAGGTCGGATTGTAGCCTCCCGCGATTGTGGTTTATCGTATCGCGAAATTGCTGCTCGCGTTGGTCGATATCCAATTACTGTTAGCAGAATATGGAATCAGTGGGTTCAGGAGGGTAATACGGAACGCCATGCTGGATCCCAACGGCCCCGTATCACTAGCAGTCGAGAGGACAACAATCTTATCCCCATGGTTGTAGCGGATTGTGCAGCCACGTCTCGATTTCTGAGTGAACAAATGAGACGTTAGCAAGACAACAACCATCTGCACGAACAGTTCAACGACGTTTGCAGCAGCATGGACTATCAGCTCGGAGACCATGGCTGCGGTTACCCTTGACGCTGCATCACAGACAGGAGCACCTGCGATGGTGTACTCAACGACGAACCTGGGTGCACGAATGGCAAAACATTTTTTCGGATGAAACAAGGTTCTGTTTACAGCATCATGATGGTCGCATCCGTGTTTGGCGACATCTCGGTGAACGCACATTGGAAGCATGTATTCCTCATCGCCATACTGGCGTATCACCCGGCGTGATGGTATGAGGTGCCATTGGTTACACGTCTCGATCACCTATAGTTCGCATTGACGTTACTTTGAACAGTGGACGTTACATTTCAGATGTGTTGCGACCCGTGGCTCTACTCTTCATTCTATCCCTGCGAAACCCTACATTTCAGCAGGGCAATGCATGACCGCATGTTGCAGGCCCTGTACGGACCTTTCTGGATACAGAAAATGTTCGACTGCTGCCCTGGCCAGCACAGTCTCCAGATCTCTCACCAATTGAAAACGTCTGATCAATGGTAGCCGAGCAACTGGCTCGTCACAATAGGCCAGTCACTACTGTTTATGAACTGTGGTATCGTGTTTAAGCTGCATGGGCAGCTGTACCTCTACGCGCCATCCAAGCTCTCTTTGACTCAATGCCCAGGCGTATCAAGGCCTTTATTACGGCCAGAGGTGGTTCTTCTGGGTACTGATTTCTCAGGATCTATGCACCCAAATTGCGTGAAAATGTAATCACATGTCAGTTCTAGTGTATTATATTTGTCCAATGAATGCCCGTTTATTATCTGCATTTCGTTTTGGTGAAGCAATTTTAATGGCCAGTAGTGTACTTTGCAATGTCACTGCGTTAAGCTTCTTAAAACTCCGTAAATGCAATTACTGCTGAAGTCTTTTATGTATTTTTAAACGTAACTCCCACTGTACGCAGAACTATTTTATATCAGGGCACGACAAAATGTTAATAAAATCTTAAAATATCGACAACAGTGTTTGCCTGTTAAGACATTTGCATGGATGGTAGCACATGTGTTTAACACCGATTATGCCAGCCAATCTGAAGACGCCTTAATCAAGGCGAAGCGCATTATTGGCAAAATATAAAATAATAAAGCCTGCTTTGCCACCAAGAGTGAAAAAATTAATCGTTTTGTTGTAAATGCAGTTGGTAATGAAGAACCTGTGCATAAGCAAGTAAGTTGGTACTAAATGAGGATGAGTGATTTTATTTGTGATGCTCTTTAGCGTTTCTCTTAACGGTCGAAAATAATTTTAATGCGATGTTTTACTGGGCAATTTAGTCCGTGAAGATGGTGAATCTGAGGAGGATTTTCGTCCATGAGAAGGACAAGTAAGATGACATGGAATTTCCTCTTCCCATAGCGTGTGGACTGGACGTACCTTTCGAAAGCTTGCTGAAGAATACGTATAGTGACTTTCGTAATCGCGATGCTAGATCCAACTCCTCTGGCTGCCATGAACCAGGTGAAAGCAGCACAAAATAGTTGCGTAACCATGGAGGATGTACTCAGTCACGTATGGAAACATCGGACCGAACGATGCCACTGACTCATAACCATAGGGTATAGAACATCAGCCGCTTGCGTAATGTTGATAATAGTAAGTATTTTGTGCTCCCATTTTACATGTGGAGTTGCTCAAATCGTTCACTTACCTCCCTCCCACCTGCGGGTCCACTGTATCCATATCGTCACCAGTGAGGAAGTGACTCAACCACAATAAGTAATGTTAAATTGTGGTGAATGAAGAAGAAAACAGCGGGATGCAGAGACTGAGTGCTAAAGCATGGAAAAATGAGATCTTGCAGCTAGTGTAGTATGAAAACAAAAAGAAGGACACGCTAAAGTTTTTACAAGATCAGACGGGAAAACTGGCAATGAAGAAGCATTGATATGTTTGTTTCTGTTACAGTCATACCAAAAAGATATGTACCTATGGGAATGGATTAATCTAAGGAGTGAGAAAATGTGCTGTCTTGGCATGTGGCAGCTTGGAAAGCTACCGAACAACGAAACGAGTCCGCACTCCTCTAGCCGTTGCCGTGCCAACTCAGCAACGTAAGCAGTGTCACCTCTTCCTCAGTCGGCCCTTCTGCGAGTCAACCAGAGGGACATCACACGGTTCCCTGCCACATAACCAACCAACGTAGTATTTACGCCATTCCTCGCCATCGATCCCATTCTAGACGCTTAATCGCGGCCTCAGTACATATGCCTTCCGCAACTGTCAGCATTTAAACCACGGGGCCCAGCTCGTCATGGTGTCGTCGCAGCTGGGCCATCCCATGACGCTCAGCCTCTGTCAGTGATCGCCGCACCGGTGCTTCTGGTTCCACGAGGCCGTGAAACGACGACAGCTGCCTAAGTGTGCAATCGGGTAAACGGAAGTTTCGCCCCTGCAGCGCCGCCATCCAGCAGTCTTCCACCTCATGCTGTAGTGGTTGGTCCTCCATTTCCATCCACGGCGAACGCCTGGATCAGCGTATCCGTACCAGCATGCATGGGACTGTGGATCACCTCCTATCTTCTGCAGTCTGTCTGTTTCAGTTGCGCTGAACCATGTCTGTTTGTGTCTGTCAGTAAAGTGTTCTAACAATTAGTTGGCAGCATTCATCGCCCACTGCTTCACCAGCGTCCAGCAGAGAAGCACTCGTCCACACCTACCCTACATCTCTCTCAACTCTTCATTTCTTTACATGTCTACTTTTCTGTATCATGTACTAGAAGAGCTCCACGTGTGTCGTCTCTAGTCTGTCTTCTCTACTTCCCAGTAGTTAAACAAAAAGGAAATCGTTAGGATAGAATTTCTCTATCAGCTTTCTGAAGGACTGCCACAACTGCATCCATGTGTGAATATACATGGCTCGTATTCTATGTCCAAAATGCAAATCGCTAACACTTTCAGTAAACCCTGCTATATTTGTTTCATACATTATTATATGCCATAGACAATTTGCAACATGTACAAGTTGACACCATATTCAACTCACTGCCTGGACGTCCTATCACAACGCACGTCAACCAGTGACTGACAAGCGGCATAATGCACGTAAACTCAAAATGTCTCTACAGCATATTTAGGAGTGATTCGAAGCTGCCCTTCAACATCACCTATTTTGCTTTTCTTGGCAGCTCTGGATCCCATAGTATGTTAGTAAAACTATAAATTCTTTTGAACCCGATTTAGACCGTCTCTCATGGCTAGATTGTCTCCAGAAATTACATGTCCAACTTTCCCTCATCTTTGTGGAGTTACACTCCTGGAAATTGAAATAAGAACACCGTGAATTCATTGTCCCAGGAAGGGGAAACTTTATTGACACATTCCTGGGGTCAGATACATCACATGATCACACTGACAGAACCACAGGCACATAGACACAGGCAACAGAGCATGCACAATGTCGGCACTAGTACAGTGTACATCCACCTTTCGCAGCAATGCAGGCTGCTATTCTCCCATGGAGACGATCGTAGAGATGCTGATTGTAATCCTGTGGAACGGCTTGCCATGCCATTTCCACCTGGCGCCTCAGTTGGACCAGCGTTCGTGCTGCACGTGCAGACCGCGTGAGACGACGCTTCATCCAGTCCCAAACATGCTCAATGGGGGACAGATCCGGAGATCTTGCTGGCCAGGATAGTTGACTTACACCTTCTAGAGCACGTTGGGTGGCACGGGATACATGCGGACGTGCATTGTCCTGTTGGAACAGCAAGTTCCCTTGCCGGTCTAGGAATGGTAGAACGATGGGTTCGATGACAGGTTGGATGTACCGTGCACTATTCAGTGTCCCCTCGACGATCACCAGTGGTGTACGGCCAGTGTAGGAGATCGCTCCCCACACCATGATGCCGGGTGTTGGCCCTGTGTGCCTCGCGCGTATGCAGTCCTGATTGTGGCGCTCACCTGCACGGCGCCAAACACGCATACGACCATCATTGGCACCAAGGCAGAAGCGACTCTCATCGCTGAAGACGACACGTCTCCATTCGTCCCTCCATTCACGCCTGTCGCGACACCACTGGAGGCGGGCTGCACGATGTTGGGGCGTGAGCGGAAGACGGCCTAACGGTGTGCGGGACTGTAGCCCAGCTTCATGGAGACGGTTGCGAATGGTCCTCGCCGATACCCCAGGAGCAACAGTGTCCCTAATTTGCTGGGAAGTGGCGGTGCGGTCCCCTACGGCACTGCGTATATCCTACGGTCTTGGCGTGCATCCGTGCGTCGCTGCGGTCCGGTCCCAGGTCGACGGGCACGTGCACCTTCCGCCGACCACTGGCGACAACATCGATGTACTGGGGAGACCTCACGCCCCACGTGTTGAGCAATTCGGCGGTACGTCCACCCGGCCTCCCGCATGCCCACTATACGCCCTCGCTCAAAGTCCGTCAACTGCACATACGGTTCACGTCCACGCTGTCGCGGCATGCTACCAGTGTTAAAGACTGCGATGGAGCTCCGTATGCCACGGCAAACTGGCTGACACTGACGGCGGCGGTGCACAAATGCTGCGTAGCTAGCGCCATTCGACGGCCAACACCGCGGTTCCTGGTGTGTCCGCTGTGCCGTGCGTGTGATCATTGCTTGTACAGCCCTCTCGCAGTGTCCGTAGCAAGTATGGTGGGTCTGACACACCGGTGTCAATGTGTTCTTTTTTCCATTTCCAGGAGTGTACATACTTGGCCTGATGTTTTTTGCTCGCTCTTCCCTATTCACTGCCATTACTACTGGCACTTCATCCATTATTTTCTCCAGCCTAAATTGTACTTCTACATCTACATCTACGTACGTACTCCGCAGTCCTCCATACGGTGCCTGGCGGAGGGTACCTCGTACCACAACTGGCATCTTCTCTCCCTGTTCCACTTCCAAACAGAACGAGGGAGAAATGACTGCCTATATGCCTCTGTACGAGCCCTAATCTCTCTTACATTATTATTTATGCGAAATATAAGTTGGCGGCAGTAAAATTGTACTGCAGTCAGCCTCAAATACTGGTTCTCTAAATTTCCTCAGTAGTGATTCTCGAAAAGAACGCCTCCTTTCCTCTATACACTCCCACCCGCACTTCCTGAAGCATTTCCGTAACGCTCGCGTGATGATCAAACCTACCAGTAACAAATCTAGCAACCGGCCTCTGAATTGCTTCTATGTACTCCCTCAATCCGAACTGATAGGGATCCCAAACGCTCGAGCAGTACTCAAGAATAGGTCGTACTAGTGTTTTATAAGCGGTCTCCTTTGCAGATGAACCACATCTTCCCAAAATTTTTCCAATGAACCGAAGACGACTATCCGCTTTCCCCACAACTGCCATTACCTGCTTGTCCCACTTCATATCGCTCTGCAATGTTACGCCCAAATATTTAATCGACGTGACTGTGTCAAGCGCTACACTACTAATGGATTATTCAAACATTATGGGATTATTTTTCCTATTCATCTGCATTAATTTACATTTATCTATATTTACAGTTAGCTGCCATTCTTTACACCAGTCACAAATCCTGTCCAAGTCATCTTGTATCCTCCTACAGTCACTCAACGACGACACCTTCCCGCATACCACAGCATCATCAGCAAACAGCCGCACATTGCTATCCACCCTATCCAAAAGATCATTTATGTAGATAGAAAACAACAGCTGACCTACCACACCACTTCCATATATACACTGCTGGCCACCGTAAATGCAACACCCTGAAGGAAGCATCCGAATCAAGTGAAATTTACACCATGGGTTTGCAGCGATGAGATATGCAACTGATTAGAATTTCAGCGGAGACGCACATCACGCGCGCCTGTGGCGCCACATCATAGCGCCATTTAAGGCTTGGCGATTTCGACGAGTGTACGTTCGGCACGTGTGTTTACCTTGTGGTTGTTTCACAAGACGTTCAGTTATGCCTCGTAGACAACAGCGAACATCGTTTGATCAAGTATCCGAGTTCGACAGAGGAAGGATAGTGGCTTACCGAGATTGTGGATTGTCATACAGAGAAATCGCTAGTCGTTTTGGACGAAACCAAACAACTGTAATGCGGATATGTGACCGTTGGATGCAGGAGGGTACGACGGACCGACGTGGTCGATCGCATTCACCTCGGTGCACCATTGCACGTGCTGATAGGCAAATTGTGCGCATGGCAGTGACGGATCGCTCAGTGACATCCCGAACCATAGCACAGCACATTGCGTCTGTAACGCATCATCCAGTGTCTGTGCGTACCATTCGACGCCGTTTACAGCAGAGTGGTCTGTCCGCAAGACGTCCATTGCTTCGTCTACCATTGACGCAGAACCACAGACGTCTCCGTCACCAATGGTGTGATGACAGACGGATGTGGACGGCAGAATGGAATGACGTTGTCTTTACTGACGAGGCACGCTTCTGTCTGCTGCACCACGATGGTCGGATTCGAGTTTGGAGACACCGTGGAGAGAGGATGCTGGACAGTTGCATTATGCACCGCCACACTGGTCTTGCACCGGGTATTATGGTATGGGGCGGTATTGGATGTTACTCTCGCACGCCTCTAGTACGCATTGCCGGTACTTTAAATAGCCGGCGCTACATATCCGAGGTGCTGGAGCCAGTTGTCCTTCCTTACTTTCAGGGCTCGGCCACAGCCATATTTCAACAGGATAATGCGCGACCACACGTGGCACGCATTGTCCAAAGGTTCTTCGTCAATAACCAGATTGAAGTGCTTCCCTGGTCGGCTCGCTCTCCGGATCTCTCGCCGATAGAAAACATGTGGTCCATGGTTGCTCAACGAGTGACCCAGATTACATCCCCAGCTGCCACACCAGATGATCTTTGGCAACGTGTGGAAGCTGCTTGGGCTGCTGTACCCCAGGAACACATCCAACGTCTCTTTGACTCAATGCCGAGACGTGTGGCAGCGGTGATCTCCAGCAATGGCGGCTACTCTGGCTACTGATTCTGGCAGGAACCACATGTCACAGACGTCTGTAAACGTAATCATTTGATACTTGGTCAACATGTTATCTACAAAATAAATTTTGTTGTGCTACCTCTTGTCTTTCTTGGTGTTGCATTTACGGTGGCCAGCAGTGTAGTTCTTTCCTTATCACAAAATCATCAGCTGTAGCCAAGGCATTTGTATTGCATGAGCCTTCTTGACGTTCTGTATTGTTTCATCCACAATAGTCAAAAATAGCAATGATTCAGAGCACTAGGTTCTGAATTCCTCCTTTGGTCTGAAACCAGAATGAATGACGTTTGCTAAATCGCACAACCTTATTACAGTACTCAGTAAACGTTCAGTCTTTCTTCTTTTTCTCAAGCACTCTCGGAACATTCTTTTCACTCTCATATGGCATCCCAACATCAAGAGAAATTGCAGTCATATCTTTACCTTTCTCTCAGTATTCTTACGGCAATATAAGAGCACTGGAGAACCGGTCGCTTGTCGACCGTTTCGGCTTGAATCCGTCCTTGGACAATACCGTTTCTTTCCTAATTCCCCTTTTATATCTTACCAGCACTCTCCAGTTCACATTCCTTATTCCCACTTCCATTGAACTTACATCATCTTCATACATCTTCTTTACGAACTCCCCAACAAATTCAACTACTCATTTACTTGAAATACTCACCAAAGACATAGTAAACTTCGTATATTAATCGGCATTATTTTTAACCTTTGTTTCATTATTCTAAAATAAGTATTTAAGTTCAAGACATTATTATAGAGTGAACAGAGCTTTAGAAGCAGCTGAGAGCCCTTCTCCATAATGGGGAAGAGATGGTGAGTGTAGAAACAGAACCCATTATTTCAAGTAGAGGTGCATCCCACCTCGTCGTAAGAGGATGGCCAACACGCAATGGCATTCAATTTTCTCTTTAGTTTTAGTAAAATTACCACCTGAACTATATATCTATTACTGTTGTGTTTCTGTTATTTTGTGAACGCCCACTTACAAAGGGAAAAATGGTCATCATAACAAAGTAAGATAAATCAGGAGCTGTACTGAAAGCTTTAAGTGTTCGTTCTTCCCGCGGGCTGTTCGAGACTGGAACAGTAGGGTAATAGTGTGAAAATGATTTAGGAACCTTCTGCTCAGCACTTAAGTGTGAATTGTTATGTTTATGTAGATGTACTTTTGGCTGTCCTACTCTCGATCAGCACATAAATGTAGACATCGAAGGAACACGACTCGTTCCAACGTCTGCTACAACGTAACAGTCGTTACAGCACCAATGTTGAATGCGATACTCTGCTTTTTATAGCACATGTCGATTGTACCGTGCGGAAATAAATGATGAGGGATTTAATCACTCGTACATTATAATCGATCTACACAGAAAGCATATTCTGTTGCATTCGTTTGAAACATTGTACCATTCGTCACCTTCAAAAGTTAAAAATTTTAAAAAGATATCTATGACGAAAGTATTTTGTTTTTCTTTGCTGCATCATGATGTGATCTGCTCGCATTATCGGAGCACTTTCCACGAGATTTTGCAGTCGTAGTTCTTGCTCTTACTAGACATTTTTCTTTGTGAATTAACCCATCTATAGCGCCCAGTACGTTTTAATTTATTACATTTCGGCAAATTCTTTCATCAAATCAAAACTTGAAACATGTAAAAAAAGTTCACCTTCAGTCTGCGCTAATGTAATGCCTATGTGAGGCATATGAAAGAGAGAATACACTGTTTCGCTCAGTAATTTTTTTGCTGAAGCTCTATCTATATAAAATATTACTTTCACTCAGATATTATTCTAATTGTTACTGTTAAGATTTTTATTTCCTGTTGTATATTGTAGTTCTCTTCTTACTCTTCATTCAATGTAACATGAACAGTGCAATGTAACAGTAATATGACAGTAGACAGAAATACGCAACTAACCCAATAACATCGTCACCTACTAAGGCGACAAATATTCAAGTCGTTATTCTTACAAGAGAACCTCCCCATCGCACCACCCTCAGATTTAGTTATAAGTTGGCACAGGGATAGGCCATGAAAAACTGAACACAGATCAATCGAGAAAACAGGAAGAAGTTGTGTGGAACTATGAAAAAATAAGCAAAATATACAAACTGAGTAGTCCATGCGCAATGTATGCAACATTTAGGAGAGTGCGAGCTTACTAGCGCCGTGGTCCCGTGGTTAGCGTGAGCAGATGTGGAACGAAAGGTCCTCGGTTCGAATCTTCTCTCGAGAGAAAAGTTTAATTTTTTATTTTCAGACAATTATCAAAGTTCAGGCTCTCACACATAATCAACTTCGCTCTCCAAAATTCCAGGGCATGTTCAGATTTGCTTGGACATATGCACAATTTTACGGTCTACACACGGAACCATTTGAAAACGTAAAAAACATATGTTTTGACAGAGCACAGGGAAAACTGTGCGACTGTGAAACTGTTGCATTCATTTGTTGCAGTTTATGTGACAAACTCTTGTGTTTCCATCACTTTTTTGGGAGTGATTATCACATCCACAAGAAAACCTAAATCGGGCAAGGTAGAAGAATCTTTTTACCTATTCGCCTAGTGTGCAAGTTAGGTGGGTCGACAACATATTCCTGTCATGTGACGCACATGCCGTCACCAGTGTCGTATAGAATATATCAGACGTGTTTTCCTGTGGTGGAATCGGTTGACCTATGAACATGCGATCAAATGTTTTCGGTTCCCATTGGAGAGGCATGGGTTTGCGGTGCGGTGCGGTCGCAAACCACAGACACTAAACTTATTAGAGAGAACAGAGACGTCAATGAACGAACGGACAGATCACAAGTCTGCGAAAATAAAGAAAGTAAAATTTTCACTTGCGGGAGGACTCGCACCCAAGACCTCTCGATCCACAGTTGCTCACTCTAACCACGGGACCACGGCGCTCCTCAGCTCTCATTGTCCTTGATGTTGCATATCTTGCACATGGACCACTCAGTTTGTATATTTTGCTTATTTTTTCATCCACACAACTTCTTCCTGTTTTCTCTATTGATCTGTGTTCAGTTTTTCAAGGCCTATCCACTGTGTCAATTTATAACTAAATCTGAGGGGGGTTCGATGGGGAGGTTCCCTTGTTAGAACCAGAAGAACTTCATTCTTTTAAACCATAAATGACAGATTGCTTCGCTACTGTAGCAGGTTCGAATCCTGCCTCGGGCATGGATGTGTGTGATGTCCTTAGGTTAGTTAGGTTTAAGTAGTTCTAAGTTCAAGTGGACTGATGACCTCAGAAGTTAAGTCCCATAGTGCTCAGAGCCATTTGAACAGATTGCTTACGTTTTGGCATACAATCTTTCAAATATACAAAATTTTGCTATGTATATATGAACGTCGCAAAGTTACATTAATTCTTAAGGTTCTTGTTGCGTACACATTCACTGAAAGTCTCATTTTCATTGCATTTAAAACCTTTTCATGTTGAACCTTCCATTGTCAACTTTCGTTATATTAAAAAAAACAATATATAATATCCTATCCAGTAGTTCTCACATGTAATCAGTACGTCACTATTGTTTAAAACGTAATATTGAACCATTCCCAAACATATTCTAAGTAATCATTTTCACTGAAGGCAGAACTGTAGGAACGGGACAACACTGTAATGCCTCTAAAATGGTTAGCATTTGACTCTCACTATTGTTTGGGGCGTTCCTTCTGCCTTTGATATAAATGAAGGTAAATTGTCGGCTGCAGATCTGAAAAGGTATCCAAATATAAGTGCAGTGACGTTCTTTTCAGTTAGTTAAAGAATAAGTTTTGTAAATCTTCTCCAGCAGCTGTTATGATCCACACATTTATACGGTCTGCCAACTGTAACTAATATTTTTCACTTATTTATGAACTGAATGATATTTCCTCATTAATTTATTTCTATATCAATGAAATATAGGTACTACGGAATAAAATTTTTGCCAAGCAGGTAATGTATCCTGGAAACGATTTCTGAGGTCACATATGTTGAAGAAATTTATCGTAGAGCTTAAGTTTCAGTACAAGAAAGAACAGTCAGGACCTAGCCAGTAAAACATAAGATATTAATCCTTATAATATGGAACTTATGATCGCTTTTATCAGAGATTTTTTCATAACTCACAAATGATTTTATAAACTGTATAATCTCACAGAAATTAGAAGCGCTAGGTAATTATGGACTGAAATAGATTACACAGACATTCCGGAAGTTATGTATAGCTCAGACAAGGCTGTCATTAAATTAATTACTACACTGCAGTTTTCAGACACTTCTTACATTACCATGGACTTATTTTTTAATAGCAGCAGATTTTCACATGGTTATATTCTGTATGGAACCAACTGGTTGTTATAAACGAAAGTCATTTACTGTCTCCACAGAATGATACTTAGAGGACATCTTTGGCTCAACTGATTGCAGTGTCTTATAACTGGGCACACTTTTACTAACTACTTCTGGTATATGTTGCTTTGTTCTCTTGGAACCCGCAGTCAAGGAAAAAACGCCATCACTTGGTACATAATTTTAAATACAAATTAGTATAATATTTCCTATCTTATATGACTAAAACACAGTTGGTGCTGACGATGTGCTTGACAAAAGTTAAAGTTTCCGTGACAATTGCAATTAATTTATAACAATGAAACCAGTACATCTTTAATTTTTATGAGGAAAGTTAAAGTTCTTTCACCTTGAGCAGCTTTGACAAATGTAACATATACAATAAAATGAATTTAACACAGTTTATTTAGTGAAACAGATGGACTGGCACTCAAGTGGACATGAGATCTCCTTAGTTCTTATGGAATGAATTAAATACAGTGAAATGTAATTTAAAGATCGAAGAAGAAGAAGTACATGAAGACGCAAAGACATTTAGATCAGTGGAAATCGTCCATATTTGCTGCAACTACATCATACTGAAGGCGTATAATTCGGCTTACCACAGTTTTCCAATCGTCCCTCTATAATCATAATTCGCAGAATGTGTGACATTTATTTATTTCTGAAACATTTCTTGTATCCTAGTTCTAGCAGCAGAAGAGTAGTATTCAGTTGAGTAGTTGGTTCTCTTGGGTATTTAACAATCCAACCTTTTCTTTGTGTAATAAAACAGTATGCCTTCTTTTCCCTCGTCCCTCGCTTCTCTGTTTTAAATGGCATTCTACGCATTAATTTATAATTCAATTACTTATCGGGTCGGATGTTACGTTGCTCATCCCCAGGCCATCACGTGTGCTCTATAAAACTTTTGAGGTAAATAACCTAAATTTAGTAATTGGTCCGATAGTCATAAAAAAATCCTTTCTCCTCCCACACACATAAAAATCGCATACTACTTGATTAAAAACATACCCGCTTAAGCGCCTTCCAATGCTTTACAAACCATTCGGCATCTTTTAGATGCGTTAAGAAGGTTTAAGAAATATACTGCGTACTATTTGTTTATAAACCAATGAAACGGAAGAGAAATAAAATTAAATAAAAGTTAACGACCTGTCATTAAAATTATAGAGGTTTCTGTCATAAGCACATACAACTGTATTATTATTTTGTAGGTGTCGTCGCGCCAGAGCTAATTGTGCAGGCTGGCTGGAGGAACGGCCATTTCTGGAGAAATCCCGCCATCATTGTTACTCTTATAGCTGTCCTCGTGGCTTTTATCGTCGCTGGAGTGGTGCTCTTCTCATACTTACGCAGGAAACGAGAGAGGTTCCCAGGTAAGGCAAAAAGGCTGTATAATTTAGATATTTAAATTGTGCAACATTTGTTCAGATTTAAACCGTGAAAATCGTTTTCTCGGTTAGCTCCTATGTTACCTTGGAACGAGGACATAAAAACTACACAGGAAAAGACGGCATTCAGAGCCAAAAGAAGTGTACCAGTTCTACGTATTGGCCTTATGAGCAAGAAATTCCTGAGAAAATACATTTGGAACACAGCTTTGTATGTAGTGAACCACAGGCTGTGGTGAAAACAGAAGAAAATAGAATTGAAGCATGTGAAAAAACGTTCAAATGTGTGGGAATTCCTAAGAGACCAAACTGCTGAGGTAATCGGACTTACACACTACTGAAACCGCTTAAACTAGCTTATGCTAACAACAACACAAACACCCACGCCCGAGGGAGGAATCGTACCTCCGGCGCTATCCGTGATATGGCGCGTCTAACCGCGCGGCCGCTCCGCCCGCCGAGGCGTCTGAGATGTAGTGCTGTACAGGGATGCTGAAAACTACTTAGACTAACAAGATAAAGTATGAGGGCATTTCCACAGAATCGGTGCTAGGTGGAACGTATGGGAAACACTTCAAAGAAGGAATGACTGGACATGTGTTATAACATCAGGGTATACCTTCCATGATACAAGAGACAGTTGTAGAGGATAAGAACTGCATGGGGGAGACAAAAGTTGGAGTATATCCAGCATATAATCAAGAATATATGGTGCACGAGACGGACTGAAATGAAGAGATTGGGACAAGTAAGCAATTTGTGGAGAGCAGAAGCAAAACGTGTTAGAAGACTACTAAGTAGAAATAAATTAATAAATAATTCAGAAAATTCTCTCACATTGGTATTTGTAGTGACAGTGGACAATATTTTCGTGCACGAATGTACTTTGAGTTCCTGCCCTACCATCAAGTTACACATTTCCCTAAATTTCTCTGTACCACTTAATGCTAACGTCGGGACTAGCCCATAACATGGCGCAGCAATCCTACTTCATCCTGCTTGAAATGATCTGTCACGGAGCGAGATGGTGCAGTGACTACGACATTGGATTCTGATTTTGCTGAAGAAAGGTGAGGATGTCTATCCCCATCTGTCTTCCACTATTGTCTTATTTCGCTACAGTAACACAACGATGTAGTTACTTTGTCACAAACACGACCGATTCCCTTTTACCATGTCATCCAATACAAGTAGGTATCGACAAACGAAAAAGTTACTGCTTCTGCATAATTGATGTAACATTTAACTATTCGTAACAAAAATAGATGGTGTGTTACAAAATGCTGGATTGTGAATTTGTTTGAAAATATAAAAAGGCTGAAATTTTATCTGTAATATATTAGATGGTCCTAATCATGCACATTTTATAGCTGCAGCATGTGAGGCGAAAGCACAGATGTTATCACAACTTTGTCCTTGAACTACAGTGCGGGCTGCAGAAGCACCCGTTAATTAACGTTAAGTTTGTGGCGCATCAAAAAATGGGCTATCTTGTAGTTTCTGTAGCTTTGGGGAGGTTCTCTATCCAATATTGTGCTTCTTCGCTGAGCATCAGGTACTAAACTGCATGTGTAGGTACCTCCCGTAGGACTGGTCAAGCGTTTCACTAATATTTTTATCAAGCTGGAGACAAGGTGTCTCTTTCTTATCGAAGTCATGGTCAGGACAATTGGTAGCAGGGAATGGGCGTCAGTGATGGCATGTTGAGTGGTGGTCCGATATCGGATGTCACGGTACTAAATACTTAGTGAACAGCAGTCATGAACAGCAGTCACTGCTGCAGTCGCTGTGCTCTCTTCTGTAGCTGACTCACTCTGGGCCAAAAAGTGAAATTAACTGCTTATGGTCTGTGACTATGTAGAATTCTGTTCTGTAGAAGAAAACGTGGAATATTTTGAAAACGTAAATAATACACAGCTGTTCGTTTTCTTGTTCGCTGTAACTCTCCAGTGCTGCTGTTAGTGTTTTACATGCATTTACAGCCTAATCCTGCCAGATGTCTCTAAAGGGGACAGCACCAACCCCAAATTGCGATTCCTCTGTCGCTCTGTCGTCAGGTCTTCTACAGGTTTAGTGCAACCCACCAGGAATTTCTCTCGTCACAACTGCTACATCACAGATTAGCACTTGCACCCTGCATCCTCAGTTATTTACTAGATGTTTTCCAAACTCTTTCTTTCTGTATTGAAACCTCAAGATATAGGTTGAGATAGGAAAAGAATCACATGGAAGGATGGTTCCCCAGCTCTAGCATCATTTGTCCCTCGAATGATCATGTTTATTTGCAACGCACATGAGAGCACCAAGTAAAATTCAACCATCACCAAATACCACTGAATATAAGAGGTTATTAAATGAAAATAAGCCTCTTTCAATTTTAACAAAAGATTGACGTGACTAAAATTTCTATTCTTGCTACACCAAGGAATTTGTGCCAGAAACAAATAAAAAATAAATCATAATAAAATCTCACGTGATCAATAAGTAAGTAAAAGGTAACTCTCGCACTCTCTTCCTCGACAGTGGCATTTATTATGGTAGGAGTTGGTAATTTAGAGTAAATACCCAAGCATGGCAGACCTGACAAATTTTCTTACATCTATAGAATGGATCTCCCCCCCCCCCCCCCCCCCCCCCCCCCCCTCCCGCCCCGCATGAACCATGGACCTTGCCGTTGGTGGGGAGGATTGCGTAACTCAACGATACAGACAGCCGTACCGTAGGTGCAACCACAACGGAGTGGTATCTGTTGAGAGGCCAGACAAACGTGTGGTTCCTGAAGAGGGGCAGCAGCCTTTTCAGTAGTTGCAGGGGCAACAGTCTGGATGATTGACTGATCTGGCCTTGTAACACTAACCAAAATGGCCTTGCTGTGCTGGTACTGTGAACGGCTGAAAGCAAGAGGAAACTAACAGCCGTAATTTTTCCCGAGGGCATGCAGCTTTACTGTATGATTAAATGATGATGGCGTCCTCTTGGGTAAAATATTTCTGAGGTAAAATAGTTCTCCATTCGGATCTCCTGGCGGGGACTACTCAGGAGGATGTCGTTATCAGGAGAAATAATACTGGCGTTCTACGGATCGGAGCGTGGAATGTCAGATCCATTAACCGGGCAGGTAGGTTAGAAAATTTAAAAAGGGAAATGGATAGGTTAAAGTTAGATATAGTGGGAATTAGTGAAGTTCGGTGGCAGGAGGAACAAGACTTTTGGTCAGGTGAATACAAGGTTATAAATACAAAATCAAATAGAGGTAATGCAGGAGTAGGTTTAATAATGAATAAAAAAATAGGAGTACGGGTAAGCTACTACAAACAGCATAGTGAACGCATTATTGTGGTCAAGATAGACACGAAGCCCACGCCTACTACAGTAGTACAAGTTTATATGACAACTAGCTCTGCATACGACGAAGAAATTGATGAAATGTATGATGAGACAAAAAAAAATTATTCAGGTAGTGAAGGGAAACGAAAATTTAATAGTCATTGGTGACTGGAATTCGAGAGTAGGGAAAGAGAGAGAAGGAAACGTAGTAGGTGAAGTGGATTGGGGTAAGAAATGAAAGAGGAAGCCGCTTGGTAGAATTTTGGGCAGAGCATAACTTAATCATAGCTAACACTTGGTTCAAGAATCATGAAAGAAGGTTGTATACATGGAAGAACCCTGGAGATACTAATAGGTATCAGATAGATTATATAATGGTAAGACAGAGATGTAGGAACCAGGTTTTAAATTGTAAGACATTTCCAGGGGCAGATGTGAACTCTGACCACAATCTATTGGTTAGGAACTGTAGATTAAAACTGATGAAACTGCAAAAAGGTGGGAATTTAAGGAGATGGGGCCCGGATAAACTGATTAAACCAGAGGTTGTACAGATTTTCAGGGAGAGTATAAGGGAAAAATTGCCAGGAATGGGGGAAAGAAATACAGTAGAAGAAGAATGGGTAGCTTTGAGGCAAGAAATAGTGAAGGCAGCAAAGGATCAAATAGGTATAAAGACGAGGGCTAGTAGAAACCCTTGGGTAACAGAAGAAATATTGAATTTGATTTATGAAAGGAGAAAATATAAAAATGTAGTAAATGAAGCAGGCAAAAATGAGATCGACAGGAAGTGCAAAATAGCTAAGCAAGGATGGCTAGAGGACAAATGTAAGGATGTAGAGGCTTATCTCACTAGGAGTAAGATGGATAGTGCCTACAGGAAAATTAAAGAGACCTTTGGAGAAAGGAGAACCACTTGGATGAATATCAAGAGCTCTGATGGAAACCCAGTTGTAAGCATAGAAGGGAAAGCAGAAAGGTGGAAGGAGTATATAGACTATAGAGGGTCTATACAAAGGCGATGTACTTGAGGACAATATTATGGAAATGGAAGAGGATGTAGATGAAGATGAAATGGGAGATACGATACTGCGTGAAGAGTTTGAAAGAGCACTGAAAGACCTGAGTCGAAACAAGGCCCCGGGAGTAGACAACATTCCATTAGAACTACTGATGGCCTTGGGAGAGCCAGTCATGACAAAACTCTATCATCTGGTGAGCAAGATGTATGAGACAGGCGAAATACCCACAGACTTCAAGAAGAATATAGTAATTCCAATCCCAAAGAAAGCAGGTGCTGACAGATGTGAAAATTACCGAACTATCAGTTTAATAAGACACGGCTGCAAAATACTAACGCGAATTCTTTACAAACGAATGGAAAAACTGGTAGAAGCCGACCTTGGGGAAGATCAGTTTGGATTCCGTAGAAATATTGGAACACGCGAGGCAATACTGACTCTACGACTTATTTTAGAAGCTAGATTAAGGAAAGTCTTAGGTGGAGATTTCAATTTACCAGATATAGACTGGGACACTCAGATGTTCAGGACGGGCGGTAGGGACAGAGCATCGAGTGACATTATACTGAGTGCACTGTCCGAAAATTACCTCGAGCAATTAAACAGAAAACCGACTCGTGGAGATAACATCTTGGACCTACTGATAACAAACAGACCCGAACTTTTCGACTCTGTATGTACAGAACAGGGAATCAGTGATCATAAGGCTGTTGCAGCATCCCTGAATATGGAAGTTAGTAGGAATATAAAAAAAGGGTGGAAGGTTTATCTGTTTAGCAAGAGTAATATAAGGCAGATTTCAGACTACCTAACAGATCAAAACGAAAATTTCTGTTCCGACAGTGGCAATGTTGAGTGTTTATGGAAAAAGTTCAAGGCAATCGTAAAATGCATTTTAGACAGGTACGTGCCGAGTAAAACTGTGAGGGACGGGAAAAACCCACCGTGGTACAACAACAAAGTTAAGAAACTATTGCGAAAGCAAAGAGAGCTTCACTCTAAGTTTAAACGCAGCCAAAACCTCTCAGACAAACAGAAGCTAAACGATGTCAAAGTTAGCGTAAGGAGGGCTATGCGTGAAGCGTTCAGTGAATTCGAAAGTAAAATTCTATGTACCGACTTGACACAAAATCCTAGGAAGTTCTGGTCTTACGTTAAATCAGTAAGTGGCTCGAAACAGCATATCCACACACTCCGTGATGAAGATGGCATTGAAACAGAGGATGACACGCGTAAAGCTGAAATACTAAACACCTTTTTCCAAAGCTGTTTCACAGAGGAAGACTGCACTGCAGTTCCTTCTCTAAATCCTCACACAAACGAAAAAATGGCTGACATCGAAATATGTGTCCAAGGAATAGAAAAGCAACTGGAATCACTCAACAGAGGAAAGTCCACTGGACCTGACGGGATACCAATTCGATTCTACACAGAGTACGCGAAAGAATTTGCCCCCCTTCTAACAGCCGTGTACCGCAAGTCTCTAGAGGAACGGAAGGTTCCAAATGATTGGAAAAGAGCACAGGTAGTCCCAGTATTCAAGAAGGGTCGTCGAGCTGATGCGCAAAACTATAGACCTATATCTCTGACGTCGATCTGTTGTAGAATTTTAGAACATGTTTTTTGCTCGAGTATCATGTCGTTTTTGGAAACCCAGAATCTACTATGTAGGAATCAACATGGATTCCGGAAACAGCGATCGTGTGAGACCCAACTCGCTTTATTTGTTCATGAGACCCAGAAAATATTAGATACAGGCTCCCAGGTAGATGCTATTTTTCTTCACTTCCGGAAGGCGTTCGATACAGTTCCGCACTGTCGCCTGATAAACAAAGTAAGAGCCTACGGAATATCAGACCAGCTGTGTGGCTGGATTGAAGAGTTTTTAGCAAACAGAACACAGCATGTTGTTATCAATGGAGAGACGTCTACAGACGTTAAAGTAACCTCTGGCGTGCCACAGGGGAGTGTTATGGGACCATTGCTATTCACAATATATATAAATGACCTAGTAGATAGTGTCGGAAGTCCCATGCGGTTTTTCGCGGATGATGCTGTAGTATACAGAGAAGTTGCAGCATTAGAAAATTGTAGCGAAATGCAGGAAGATCTGCAGCGGATAGGCACTTGGTGCAGGGAGTGGCAACTGACCCTTAACATAGACAAATGTAATGTATTGCGAATACATAGAAAGAAGGACCCTTTATTGTATGATTATATGATAGCGGAACAAACACTGGTAGTAGTTACTTCTGTAAAATATCTGGGAGTATGCGTGCGGAACGATTTGAAGTGGAATGATCATATAAAATTAATTGTTGGTAAGGCGGGTACGAGGTTGAGATTCATTGGGAGAGTCCTTAGAAAATGTAGTCCATTAACAAAGGAGGTGGCTTACAAAACACTCGATAGACCTATACTTGAGTATTGCCCATCAGTGTGGGATCCGTACCAGATCGGGTTGACGGAGGAGATAGAGAAGATCCAAAGAAGAGCGGCGCATTTCGTCACAGGGTTCTTTGGTAACCGTGATAGCGTTACGGAGATGTTTAACAAACTCAAGTGGCAGACTCTGCAAGAGAGGCGCTCTGCATCGCGGTGTAGCTTGCTCGCCAGGTTTCGAGAGGGTGCGTTTCTGGATGAGGTATCGAATATATTGCTTCCCCCTACTTATACCTCCCGAGGAGATCAGGAATGTAAAATTAGAGAGATTCGAGCGCGCACGAAGGCTTTCAGAGAGTCGTTCTTCCCGCGAACCATACGCGACTGGAACAGGAAAGGGAGGTAATGACAGTGGCACGTAAAGTGCCCTCCGCCACACACCGCTGGGTGGCTTGCGGAGTATAAATGTAGATGTAGATGTAGATGAAAGGCAAACCTACGTTTCTAGCATTTGTAGACGTAGAGAAAGCTTTTGACGATATTGACTGGAATACTCTCTTTCAAATTCTGAAGGTGGCAGGGCTAAAATACAGGGAGCGAAAGGCTATTTACAATTTGTACAGAAAGCAGATGGCAGTTATAAGAGTCAAGGGGTATGAAAGGGAAGCAGTGGTTGGGAAGGGAGTGAGACAGGGTTGTAGCCCACCCACGATGTTATTCAATCTGTATATTGAGCAAGCAATAAAGGAAAGAAAAGAAAAGTTCGGAGTAGGTATTAAAATCCATGGAGAAGAAATAAAAACTTTGAGGTTTGCCGATGACATTGTAATTCTGTCAGAGACAGCAAAGGACTTGGAAGAGCAGCTGAATGGACTGGACAGTGTCTTGAAAGGAGGATATAAGATGAACATCAACAAAAGTAAAACGACGATAATGGAATGTAGTCGAATTAAGTCGGGTGATGCTGAGGGAATTAGACTAGGAAATGAGACTCTTAAACTAGTGAAGGAGTTTTGCTATTTGGGGAGCAAAATAACTGATGATGGTCGAAGTAGAGTGGGTATAAAATGTAATGGCAAGGAAAGCGTTTCTGAAGAAGAAAACTTTGTTAACATCGAGTATCGATTTAAATGTCAGGAAGTCGTTTCTGAAAGTATTTGTATGGAGTGTAGCCATGTATAGAAGTGAAACGCAGACGATAAATAGTTTACACAAGAAGAGAATAGAAGCTTTCGAAATGTGGTGCTACAGAAGAATGCTGAAGATTAGGTGGGTAGATCACATAACTAATGAGGAAGTATTGAATAGGATTGGGGAGAAGAGAAGTTTGTGGCACAACTTGACGAGAAGAAGGGATCGGTTGGTAGGACATGTTCTCAAGCGTCAAGGGATCACTAGTTTAGTTTTGGAGGGCAGCGTGGAGGGTAAAAATCGTAGAGGGAGACCAAGAGATGAATACACTAAGCAGTTTCAGAAGGATGTAGGCTCCAGTAGGTACTGGGAGATGAAGAAGCTTACACAGGATAGAGTAGCATGTAGAGCTACATAAAACCAGTCTCAAGACTGAAGACCACAACAACAACATTGAATGGATACAATGACATTAAGTTGAAGCAAAGAATAATCAGCTATAATTACAAGTGGAAATGTAAGAAGCTGGCAATCAGATAGGGAATTATATTAAAATTTCCCTCAGCACACCAAGTATTTATGCAGATATTTGAACAGGCGAAGGAACTTCCTCAAAATTTAATTACGACATCGCTCTTTATGCAGAATGTTTAGGAGTTAAAGCAAGCACATCAGAGCCTTAAGAAGGGAAAGGCAAAACTTAACGTAAAGAAGGCAAGCGCCCATGGTGAACGGTTCCAGTACAGCAATAGCGGATACACCTCAAACACATCCAGAAGGCACGTGCAGGGACACATCATCAACAGGCCCTCGCGGCCGGCATCGGCAGAAATACCGGCTCGCACTTATCTGTCGTTTGCAAAGGGTCCAGGTCTTACTGCAGCAGAGAAATACAGGAGCTGCAGAAGTTTTATAAAATATAATCTTCGTTCCCTTCCTTGCCTTATTTTTCAGTGGCACAGACGTAATGGACGTATACAGTATGTTAAGGAAAAGTGGCCACACAGAATACACTGTGGTAGTACTGATCAAGACAAGAAAGAATGTCCAGTATACATGGGCACAAAAATGCACACCTTAAGAGCTTTGCACACTTGTTCATCTTCGATACTGTGAAACACATCACTAACCCAACAGAGTGGAAAATTCTTAGTTAGTGATTAAGAGTGAAACCATCCAAAATCATCTGGAAAATCGTGACTTCGAAAACAAATTAGTCTTCATTGACGGAGCCACTTTTCGTTTTCCCGTGAAGGTTAACTCATATATATGCGGAACAGAGATCTCGTATGCAACTGTCGAACATGTCTGGGATTCAGATTAAGTTAACGAGTTCCGTGCTGTAACCAACAAGACAATCTGTGAAACTCTCTTCTTCAGTGAGAGAACATACTCTAGATGCTGCCACGACTTGAATCTAATAGCACGTCTTTCGTCTGTGAACAAAGTGGCGGCCGTCGCATTTACACAGTTGTGTACGAGATTACCAGAATGAGACTTCACCGCATCGCTGATTAATCTGTGTTGCGACCGCTGTTTATGTTACTGGAGGGGCCACCATAGTCACCAAATTTGACGCATTGCCGTTTCTTCTTATGAGGTTACTACCAGGGTCATATTTACGTTACACCTCTGCCACATTAACTAAACCGTTTGCGACACCACATAGTAACAACTGCTCTTAATGTCACTTCCAGGATGATGGGCCCGGTATGGGCGGATTTAGACTACCGACTAGATTCTGAGATGTGACGAACATTCATAAACATTACAAAAAAATCCTTGTGATCTTATTTTTCATATACTTTCTTATCTGTTACGTTTTTCTTGGCCCATTATCTGTACTGATTTTCAGAAATCTTTCGTGAACTTTACACTATTGGCCATTGAAATTGCTACACCAAGAAGAAATGTAGATGATAAACGGGTACTCATTGGACAATATATTATACTAGAACTGACATGTGATTACATTTTCACGCATTTTGGATGCAAAGATCTTGGGAAATCAGTACCCAGAACAACCACCTCTGGCCGTAATAACGGCCTAGATACGCCTGGGCATTGAGTCAGAGCTTGATTGGCGTGTACTGGTACAGCTGCCCATGCAGCTTCAACACGATAACACTGTTCACCAAGAGTAGGGACTGGCGTATTGTGACGAGCCAGGGTCTCGGCCACCATTGACCAGACGTTTTCAGTTTTTGAGAGATCTGGAGAATGTGCTGTCCAGTTCAGCAGTCGGACATTTTCTGTATCCGGAAAGGTATGTACAGGACCTGCAACTTGAGGTCATGCATTATCCTGCAGAAATGTAGTGTTTCGCAGGGATCGAATGAAGGGTAGATCCACGGGTCGTTACACATCTGAAATGTAACGTCCACTTTTCAAATTGTCGTCAATGCGAACAAGAGGTGACCGAGACGTCTAACCAATGGCACCCCATATCATCATACCGGGTGATACGCCAGTATAGCGATGACGAATACACGCTTCCAATGTGCGTTCACCGCGATGTCGCCAAACAGGAATGCGACCTTCATGAAGCTGTAAACAGAATCTGGAATCATCCGAAAAAATGACGTTTTTCCCTTCGTGCAGCCAGGTTCGTCGTTGAGTACACCATCGTAGGCGCTCCTGTCTGTGATGCAGCGTCAAGGGTAACCACAACCATGGTCTCCGAGCTGATAGTCCATGCTGCTGGAAACGTCGTCGAACTGTTCGTGCAGATGATTGTTGTCTTGCAAACGTCCCCATGTGTTGACTCAGGGATCGAGACGTGGCTGCACGATCCGTTACAGCCATGCGGATAAGATGCGTGTCATCTCGACAGGTAGTGATACGAGGCCGTTGGGATCCAGCACGGCGTTCCGTATTACTGTCCCGAACCCGCCGATTCCATATTCTGCTTACAGTCATTGGATCTCGACCAACGCGAGTAGCAATGCGGCGATACGATAAACCGCAATCACGATAGGCTACAATCCAACCTTTATCGAAGTCGGAAACGTTATCATACGCATTTCTTCTTCTTATACGTGGTATCACAACAACGTTTCACCAGGCAACGCCGGTCAACTGCTGTTTGTGTATGAGAAATCGGTTGGAGACATTGCTCATGTGAGCACGTTGTAGGTGTCGCCACCGGCGCCAGCCTTGTGTGAATGCTCTGAAAAGCTAATCATTGGCATATCACAGCATCGTCTCCCTGTCGGTTAAATTTCCCGTCTGTAGCACGTTATCTTCGTGGTGTAGCAATTTTTGTGGCCAGTAGTGTAATTACCGCTCATCTATGAAAAACTGTTGATTCATATTCTGTGTGACAATTTCAGCTGTACACTCCAAACTATAACGGCGGAGAATCACGTTGTCTGATTGTCTCATAGCAGGAAGGAAAGAGTCAGCGTCGGCAGAGGGGGAGGAGGTGGCGGGCCTGGGGGAGAAGGCGAGCTACGTGAGCGGGAACGGCGTGCTGTCGCGCCACTGCCGCAGCCACAGCGACCTGCAGCAGCAGCAGCAGAGGACGCAGCTGGCGCTGCAGCCGCTGCACCACCAGGCCGCGCGCCACGGCGCCGGCAGCGCCACGCCCTCCTCCGCCCACCTCTACGCCACGTTCCGCCTCGCCGAGGAGCGCCGCCTCCGCTGGCAGCAGGTAGGCCTAGACCTACCTCCCGACACCACTCCACGCCAGCAGCAGAAATACGAGGGAGTTCAATAAGTAATGCAACACATTTTTTTTCTCGGCCAATTTTGGTTGAAAAAACCGGAAATTTCTTGTGGGATATTTTCAAACATTCCCGCTTCGTCTCGTATAGTTTCATTGACTTCCGACAGGTGGTAGCGCTGTACGGAGCTGTTAAAATGGCGTCTGTAACGGATGTGCGTTGCAAACAACGGGCAGTGATCGAGTTTCTTTTGGCGGAAAACCAGGGCATCTCAGATATTCATAGGCGCTTGCAGAATGTCTACAGTGATCTGGCAGTGGACAAAAGCACGGTGAGTCGTTGGGCCAAGCGTGTGTCATCATCGCCGCAAGGTCAAGCAAGACTGTCTGATCTCCCGTGTGCGGGCCAGCCGTGCACAGCTGTGACTCCTGCAATGACGGAGCGTGCGAACACACTCGTTCGAGATGATCGACGGATCACCATCAAACAACTCAGTGCTCAACTTGACATCTCTGTTGGTAGTGCTGTCACAAGTGTTCACCAGTTGGGATATTCAAAGGTTTGTTCCCGCTGGGTCCCTCATTGTCTAACCGAACACCATAAAGAGCAAAGGTGAACCATCTGTGCGGAATTGCTTGCTCGTCATGTGGCTGAGGGTGACAATTTCTTGTCAAAGATTGTTACAGGCGATGAAACATGGGTTCATCACTTCGAACCTGAAACAAAACGGCAATCAATGGAGTGGCGCCACACCCACTCTCCTACCAAGAAAAAGTTTAAAGCCATACCCTCAGCCTGTAAAGTCATGGTTACAGTCTTCTGGGACGCTGAAGGGGTTATTCTGTTCGATGTCCTTCCCCATGGTCAAACGATCAACTCTGAAGTGTATTGTGCTAATCTTCAGAAATTGAAGAAACGACTTCAGCGTGTTTGTAGGCACAAAAATCTGAACGAACTTCTCCTTCTTCATGACAACGCAAGACCTCACACAAGTCTTTGCACCCGAGAGGAGCTCACAAAACTTCAGTGGACTGTTCTTCCTCATGCACCCTATACCCCCGATCTCGCACCGTCGGATTTCCATATGTTTGGCCCAATGAAGGACGCAATCCGTGGGAGGCACTACGCGGATGATGAAGAAGTTATTGATGCAGTACGACGTTGGCTCCGACATCGACCAGTGGAATGGTACCGTGCAGGCATACAGGCCCTCATCTCAAGGTGGCGTAAGGCCGTAGCATTGAATGGAGATTACGTTGAAAAATAGTGTTGTGTAGCTAAAAGATTGGGGAATAACCTGGTGTATTTCAATGCTGAATAAAACAACCCCTGTTTCAGAAAAAAAATGTGTTGCATTACTTATTGAACTGCCCTCGTAAGAAATGAGCTTCGCCTACTCGCTTTAAACTCCCCAGGGGGACCTGCGACGTCATCCCCGAACTCGGCGTATCCTTGTGCATCGTGGATAGAGTCGTGTGTCTCCATGGCTGCAAATTTAACTGTAAATTAGTCAGCTGAGCCTGTTGCCAGATGTAAGTGGAGTCTAGAGGATAGAATTGACGGTGAATATTCAGATTCACAAATACAGACACATGACTCGCCACACTGCAGCTACATTCGCTACCACTGAAACCACTGGGGATAACGATTGCCATATACAAATACAACGACTGATTGATTAGCACTAAAATATATATATGTATATTGTGTGTGTTGTTAGTGGCATAAGTGGAGATACTGTGACCATTGTTATCTTAATATATACCCACTTCAGTGTGTTAGTTGCTTTAGTTGCATTTCTCTGCATATAACAGTCTTGCCACAACCACTTTACGTAATGTACTACTTGCAAGATTTCTGCACAGTCCTACTGCACCACTAAGTACACTACAAGTATCAGTATGGACTGTTAGTTTTGCATCTATGCATTCACACTTCAACACCTGACATGACCAGCAGAAAATAACCATTAATGGCTTGGTCTTGCCAGATGTACTTAGAGGTACAAGGCATCCTAAAAATATAAACCTCCTAACAGCTATAATTATTATATTTATTAGTCTACAAATGATGTAAATACTGATGTAATGTTATTCAGTGCAGTGTCTTCAGTCTTCACTCACCACTAATATCTGAACTAATAAGACTACACACACACACACATATATATATATATATATATATATATATATATATATATATATATATATATATAGGGTGAGTCACCTAACATTACCGCTGGATATATTTCGTAAGCCCGCATCTCGTGGTCGTGCGGTAGCGTTCTCGCTTCCCACGCCCGGGTTCCCGGGTTCGATTCCCGGCGGGGTCAGGGATTTTCTCTGCCTCGTGATGGCTGGGTGTTGTGTGCTGTCCTTAGGTTAGTTAGGTTTAACTAGTTCTAAGTTCTAGGGGACTTATGACCACAGCAGTTGAGTCCCATAGTGCTCAGAGCCATTTGAACCATTTTTATTTCGTAAACCACATCAAATACTGACGAATCGATTCCACAGACCGAACGTGAGGAGAGGGGCTAGTGTAATTGGTTAGTACAAACCATAAAAAAATGCACGGAAGTATGTTTTTTAACACAACACTACGTTTTTTAAAATGGAACCCCGTTAGTTTTGTTAGCACATCTGAACATATAAACAAATATGTAATCAGTGCCGTTTGTTGCATTGTAAAATGTTAATTACATCCAGAGATATTGTAACCTAAAGTTGACGCTTGAGTACCACTCCTCCGCTGTTCGATCGTGTGTATCGGAGAGCACCGAATTACATAGTGATCCAAAGGGAACGGTGATGGACCTTAGGTACAAAAGAGACTGGAACAGCACCTTACGTCCACATGCTAACACCTTTTTCTTGGTCTTTTTCACTGACGCACATATACATTGCCATGAGGGGTGAGGTACACGTACACACGTGGTTTCCGTTTTCAATTACGGAGTGGAATACAGTGTGTCCCGACATGTCAGGCCAATAGATGTTCAATGGGGTGGCCATCATTGGCTGCACACAATTGTAATCTCTGGCGTAATGAATGTCGTACACGCCGCAGTACATCTGATGTAATGTCGCCGCAGGCTGCCACAATACGTTGTTTCATATCCCCTGGGGTTGTAGGCACATCACGGTACACATTCTCCTTTAACGTACCCCACAGAAAGAAGTCCAGAGGTGTAAGATCAGGAGACGGGCTGGCCAATTTATGCGTCCTCCACGTCCAATGAAACGCCCGTCGAACATCCAGTCAAGGGTCAGCCTAGTGTTAATTGCGGAATGTGCAGGTGCACCATAATGCTGATACCACATACGTCGACACGTTTCCAGTGGGACATTTTCGAGCAACGTTGGCAGATCATTCTGTAGAAACGCGATGTATGTTGCAGCTGTTTGGGCCCCTGCAATGAAGTGAGGACCAGTGAGGTGGTCGCCAATGATTCCGCACCATACACTTACAGTCCGCTGTCGCTGTCGCTCTACCTGTCTGAGCCAGCGAGGATTGTCCACGGGCCAGTAATGCATGTTCCGTAGATTCACTGCCCCGTGGTTTGTGAAACCCGCTTCATCGGTGACCAGGTAGAACTGCAACGCATTCTCTGTTAATGACCGTTGACTGAATTGTACTCGATGATTAAAGTCATCACCACGTAATTGCTGATGTAGCGACACATGAAACGGGTGAAAGCGGTGACGATGCAGTATGCGCGTGACACTACTTTGACTCAGTCCACCGGCTCTCGCAATGTCCCGTGTACTCATGTGTGGGTTCATGGCAACAGCAGCTAACACACCAACTGCACCCGCTTCTCCTGTGACGGGCCTGTTACGGACCCGTTTGCGTGCTACGACCATACCTGTAGCATACAGTTGGCGGTAGATGTTTTGCAATGTGCGGCACGTTGGATGCTCTCTGTCCGGGTACCGTTTTGCATACACCCTGCAGGCTTCAGCTGCATTTCGTCGACACTCGCCGTATATGAGTATCATCTCCGCCTTTTCAGAGTTCTAATGCACCATGGTCACAGTTCCTACAACACTACACTATCACAGACGTCTGGTAACACGGTGTACTACAGTTGGTCTGCGTGCGGAGACGAATGCAGAATAACAATAGCAGCAAGCGCTACAAGCGGACACTGCGATAGCTAGACCAAACCACAACAGTGCACTACAGCCACACTCGTAAACACGGTCTTCATCGTAAACATGTCCCTGCAGATGCTGCTCGACGACCGTGGCCCGTGTTTGTTACAACACGCAACTGAACGTAGGAGGTTTCAAGCGTCTACTTTAGGTTACAATATCTCCGGATGTAATTAACATTTTACAATGCAACAAACGGCACTGATAACGTATTTGTTTATATATTCAGATGTGCTAACAAAACTAACGTGGTTCCATTTAAAAAAACGTAGGTTTGTGTTAAAAAACATACTTCCGTGCGTTTTTGTATGGTTTGTATTAAACAATTACACTAGCCCCTCTCCTCACGTTCTGTCTGTGGAATCGGTTCGTCAGTATTTGATATATATATATATGAGGTGCGACTATAAAGTAATGAGACTGAGTTTCTGTGCAAGATGTGGCAACTCTGCAGGCTTGCGTAGGCGCAATATCTTTCACCTTGATCTACAAGCTGCTTCTAGTCCAAGCGGCACATCGATACAACTGCTCAGTCGTGAGTTCTGCTGTAACAAGTTGACACATGTTTGTGTCTCTCGTCACAGAAATTGAACCGCATAATATTGCGCAATGGTATGCCATTTCTTTTTTCGTTAAATTGGTTGAAAAAGCGACGACAACTAACGGTAAGCATCAGAAGGCTTTGGGGATGAGGTTGTGTCAAGAGCTCAAGTTTTTCGTTGGCATAAAATGTTTAGGGAAGGCAGAACGAATGCTGAAGTTGAAGACCGCACTGGAGGACCATCAACCTAACGGAAGAATGTCAACTTGGCCAGGGTGTGTGAACTTGCCCGACCTCATCGAAGATTATCCGTGACAATGATTGCAGAAGCACTGAACATCAATCGAGAAACGGTTCATCTAATAATAACTGAAGAGCTTGGTATGAGAATGATTGGATTCCACAGCACGATAATGCACCATCCCATACTGCTCCGTCAGTACACCAATTTTTAACCTCAAAACAAATTTCAGTACTACTACAGCCACCTTATTCACCAGATATCTATTTCCAAGAGTCAAAACGGTGGTCAAGGGACACCATTTTCAAACAACACAAGATGAACAAACAGCTGTGACAAGGATCTTGGAGGGTATTACAGAAGATGAGTTCCATAAATATTATCAACAATGGCTGAAGCGCTGGAAAAAGTGTGTGCAATCAGAAGGGAACTACTTTGAAGGAGACAACACTAAACTTGACTAAAATGGTAAGCATCGTTTTCTTTTTTCACCTCAGTATCATTACTTTATTGTCGCACCCCGTATACATATGTCGTGAGTCACATAAGATGTAACACCCCTTTAATTCGTGAACGGTTACACATACCGAAAAGTGGTTTTCGGCAAACAGGGTATGGAGGAGCACGTATTTTTTTGTTTGACTAATTTTTTTAGTGCTGGTATAAACGGAGGTACTGAACCAAATCGTTTTTCTAAAACTAGAAGGGTATACGTTTTTTATAACTACATTCATTAGCTCTTGAGAAAACAGTCTTGACGTTGAAATCAGTCAGTTAAAAATTGAGGCACGTCCTTGAATTTGAGAACACAGTGGCTGGAATCGGTATTAGCGGTACAGATACCGCCAAGCAGAGCTCTTGTGCCACCATGTCTAAGAACGTCAACACATTTGCCTGTTTACTTGTCTGCACTGCAGGTCGCTCATTTCTCCTTCAACATTCGTTCCGTGCAGACATGTACACCAATGAGAAGAAGTTGTATATACTGCTTTTATGTGGTGAACGTAAAAGAAACGCCATAAAATCTATACAGCGGTGTAGGGCTACATATCCGGATCGCTAATATCCGACGCGCCAGGCAATTGCACGAGCTATTAAAACACTAGGAGAGGCTGCTTCAATGTCAAAAAGAGGACAGCAAGGGAGACTGCCAACAGACAGAGAACACGAAGAAGCTGTTCTGGCTACGACGCTAATGAATCCGTACAGTGGCACGAGACATGTGGCCACGGAATTTGGAATCAGCCAGACGCATCCTAGATGGACGGAATTTGCGTCCCTGTAATCTGTTACTACATCTGCCACTCAACGAGCGTGATTTCCAACATCGTACAGAATTCTGTCGGTTTGCTCTTCAGCAACTGAGAGACAACCCTGCGTTTTTCTATCGTGTGCTCTTTACTAATGAAGCAACGTTTACCAACCACGCTAATGTAAATTTCCGTATTATTTACTACTAGGCAGCCGAAAATCCACAGTGGTTTCGTCATCTGATACACCAACGGCCGTGGAGCGTAAACGTATAGCGTGGCATCGTAGGAAATTACATCGTGGGATCTTATTTCATCTCAGGCGTTCTAAACGGACATTCGTACGCACACACTCTGACGAACATTCTGCCCGTTCTTCTAGAACAGATGCCACACGATATTCGAGAGTGTAACACGATGGTTGTCCAACTCACTCGCCAGGAGCCTCAACACGAATACCGAATGAGAACCTTCCTGGACGTTGCACAGGATGAAATTATGTTGTCAGATGGCCTACGAGGTCTCCCGATTTGACTGCGCCTGATTTCTTTCGTTGGGGAGCACTCACAGATGCAGTCTGTGACGAAGTCCCAACTATGCTAGACGATATGTGTTGTTGAATCACCAGTAGATACTCTACCACATCATCCACTGGAATTACATCTGTACATCGTTCTTCCGAACGGTGATTGCAATTGTCCCTTTCAGTCCATGGTCAACAGTTTGCACATACGTTGAAAGAAAGGAAAGATGTATTTTTTCGGAAGGCAAAACTTATGTGATTTGGGTGCTTACTAAATAATTTTAGTTAATTATTTGTTTCACTTACGTGTGTACAAAGTTGCATTGCCGTGTCAAATAAGTAGACAGCGTGTACTGCAAGTAACTGGTAACATTGTCCTTGAGTATCTACGTTTGACATGAAACGACGTTTCGTTAAAACGAATATTTGTTTTGCGGTGTGTAGGTGCTCACCGAAGCAGTTTTGATAAAATGTTTAGTTCAAGAATATATCCTATATGATATACACTACTGGCCATTAAAATTGCTACTACACGAAGATGACGTGCTACAGACGCGAAATTTAACCGACAGGAAGAGGATGCTGTGATATGCAAATGATTAGCTTTTCAGAGCATTCACACAAGGTTGTCGCCGGTGGCGACACCTACAACGTGCTGAAATGAGGAAAGTTTCCAACCGATTTCTCATACACAAACAGCAGTTGACCGGTGTTGCCTGGTGAAACGTTGTTGTGATGCCTCGTGTAAGGAGGAGAAATCCGTACAATCACGTTTCAGACTTTAATAAAGGTCGGATTGTAGCCTATCGCGATTGCGGTTTATCGTATCGCGACATTGCTGCTCGTGTTGGTCGAGATCCAATGACTGTTAGCAGAATATGGAACGGTGGGTTCAGGAGCGTAATACGGAACGCCGTGCTGGATCCCAACGGCCTCGAATCACTAGCAGTCGAGATGACAGGCATCTTATCAGCATGGCTGTAACGGATCGTGCAGCCACGTCTCGATCCCTGAGTCAACAGATGGGGACGTTTGCAGGAACATTTCGACGACGTTTGCAGCAGCATGGACTGACTATCAGCTCGGAGACCATGGCTGCGGTTACCCTTAACGCTGCATCACAGACAGAAGCGCCTGCGATAGTGTACTCAACGACGAAACTGGATGCATGAATGGCAATACGTCATTTTTTCGGATGAATCCAGGTTCTGTTTACAGCACCATGAAGATCGCATCCGTGTTTGGCGACATCGTGGTGAACGCACATTGAAAGCGTGTATTCGTCATAGCCACACTGGCGTATCACCCGGCTTCATGGTACGGGGTGCCATTGGTTATACGTCTCGGTCACCTCTTGTTCGCATTGACGGTGTGTTACAACCCGTGGCTCTACTCTTCATTTGATCCCAGCGAAACCCTACATTTCAGCAGGATAATGCACAACCGCATGTTGCAGGTCCTGTACGGTGCTTTCTGTATACAGAAAACGTTCGACTGCTGCCCTGGCCAGCACATTTTGCTGATCTCTCACCAATTGAAAACGTCTGGTCAATGGTGGCCGAGCAACTGGCTCGTCACAATACGCCAGTCATTACTCTTGATGAACTGTGCTAATCGTGTTGAAGCTTCATGGGCAGCTGTACCTGTACACGCCATCCAAGCTCTGTTTGACTCTATGCCGTTATTATGGCCAGAGGTGGTTGTTACGCTATTGGTCAGTAATGTAATTCTAAGTTTATGTTTTTACATTTGTAGTTTGAATTATTGTAAGTACTGAAAGATATACAGTTTGTACTAGTACCTCCTTTGATAGTGTGAAACGCTTCTTGGAGAAGCCAGAGACGCCGGAGACACCATCGCATGTTGTTTCCCTTCTACAAAGCCTTAGTCGCATCCACTTACCAGACTACGAAATCCGCTGAGATATATGCGCATTCTCCACATATTCTAAGACATAGTTCGGTACCTCTTCCTCATCACCCTTCCAAACACCCCAACCTAACGTCCAGATACATAAAACCCATAGCACATTACACAAAAACTTATGAAGCCCATAATACTCTTTTACTGGCACCCTGTATAACTCATCACTTCATTTCTTCCTTGTCCAAATATTTCATCACCGAAAAATCTAACTTCTATCGTTTGATCAATGCAGTTCACCAACTGCCTTTTATTTTGTGAACACATTCATTCTTAACGCTATTTACAATCTGTTGCTAGGTTTTTATTTTTAAAAGAGTTTGACTGAAGAGTGACAAACTGAAATCACTCACAGTCCAATACCCACCCAGTGGGATAAGGGCGATGAAGTAACATGAAAGAAAAGTAATTATTTCAGTAAAATACATTTTTAATACGACACCTTTTTCAAGTAGACTAAAAGTATAAATAATTTTTACCACCATACAGATTCCCAACCCCTTGTACACAGTCTTCAAATTTGTGATTGTGACTTTTTAATAGATACAAGAATGCTTGGGGCACGTATAAGGTAAAACGGGGAATGCATGGAACAGATGATAGTCGGGAGGAGAACTATTCATGTATTGCAAGTGTCCCACATCTTCCATTATAAATCTTACAAGTATTGCCATAGATACAAAAATGTCCAATCATTATTTTAAGAACTGTCTGTATGGAGTTAGTAGTCTGGTCTAGAATAAATTATTTTATTCTTTTACTCCAGTTTAAAATGTGCTATATTAAAGATATATTTCTTTACATAATTATTTTCTGCTTTTTATACTTGTTTGTATGAAATATCTTAAAGGATTTTAAGCATTTTGATGATATTAGATTTATTATTTCAGTCTTTATTTATGTACATGGTGTTAGGGCTTCAAGTACAGATTTTTTTTATTGGTGACTGAGGACAGTACACTGAACAACACTAAATCATTATTTCCTTTAATTACAGAATAATAACTATAGGTATTAGGAGTAGTAAATTATTAGACTGATTAGTATCTCAAACTACATGTGGCAAAAGCCAGACATTGATGCTTACTCTCCCCTTAGCACAAGATAAAGTGGTGGAGTTTGGTCAAGCGGATCCAAAATGGTTAGTCAGTACTCGCAGGGATAGTCCACTTAGTGGTGCAGTTGTGACTATGCAGAAAACATCAGGTAGGAAATTACCTGGTATGAGGGGAGAAGCGATTAAGACATTGAAGGGCGTATGTATTAAGATATCAATGATCACAATACATGCACTCATAACCCTAACACCCCATTTATGTACTATCCTCTTCCCTGTAGCTTTGCCAGTGTGCACATATTACACACCTATCCTCCTGTCTCTCTCTTTATCAATCTCTTCTTCCCCTCTCTTTTCTCATCTGTGCCAGTCCACTTGCATACCACCTGCAATGCATTCCAATACCAACTGTACAACACACGAGTTCTGCAAGGCGGCCAAGATGTCAGGTGCTACCAGTATTTTCCACCCCTCCCTGCACCTGTCAGACCAACAAGAAAGTGAGTTAGTACTGCATTGCCATTCAGCTCTGAGCCATGTGTAGATTTTTAAGCCTATTTTAAAATCAACTGCAAAATCTCTACTGAACAATGAGACAAAAGAGCAATCTAATAGAAACGTGTTAGAAATGTTGCATCCTCGACACGGATGTATGAAACATATCATGCTGTATGCATTTTTACTCTGATGTACATAACTAAGGTGTGTATTTTATGTATTTACTTTAAAACAACAGCCTACGAAGGAAAATTAGTTACTTAAAAAAAACTGGTTCTGCGCTACCATGGATACAAAGGAATATCACTGATGCTTATTTCGTATTTTCTGTACTCCACTCTGTACCGAATCTCTACAGAAAGTGCGTACGCTTTTTTCACAGGACGAACTTGGCGACCCCAGGGAGCACCACCAGCTGGAGCTGCAGACGGAGCCCCAGGACTGGGCACCTCTGCGCAGCCTCCATCTGGCCCATAAGTACTGAATGAGTGGGGCACTGCAGAGCCTCCACCTGTCCCCCAAGTACGGAACGAGTGGGGGGCCACTCCGCCCTGCCGCCTCGCCATGTCAAGTGCCTTAACCCAATAAGCCACCCGCCCCCTAAGCTGCCACCGACCAGGCTGGCTGCCCTGCTACTGGGCCTAACTGATACCACTGTTGCTGCTAATTCAGTCTAAGTGGGAAATCTTCAGTTATCCTGGATGATATTTTTCTTTCGTGTCTGACGTACGACGAACTGAACAGCTTACCATTGTCTAAGTAAGACGTCATAATTCGAATGTTCAGTATTAATTGCGTTTTACCATTGTTTATATACGTAACAATATATCAATAGTATAAATGTTCTGCTTAGCGAAGTGAAAGAATCGTCACATCTGTTAAATACCTGTTGCCATTTCTACTGTTTTCCTAAAATAGAGTGCAAAGAAATATGTAACGAAGAGTGGAAATATATGTTGTGCTGCATTATGTGGTTTAATTAATTTTAGTAGAAATAATCAAATACCTTCAAAGCAAGTTTCTCTATCAACAATGTCTAATTACCTGCACAGATGAAATAACACATTCGTCTCCAATTTAAAGTAACAGGGTATTACTTCGGTTTCGCTAATTGACAAGAAGAGGTGTAAGACTCCATATGTCCACTACCACACAGCTTTACTGAAGGGTGAAGCAAGTAACTGTAAATGGTCTTACGTAATTGTGGATTTGTGGATTCAGAGCACCCATTGTGAAGAAATCTTGCTCTTTTTTTAGATTTCATACGAGTAATGACATATTTTGTCTGCTACTTCTATCCATCAACATGTTTTCATTAACTATAGAAAACAGCACACAATAATCTTCATGGAACTGAGAATCACAAGTAAAGAAGACGAGTGTGGTTCAGTATGAATAACCATAGACTGTTGAGAGCTTAGAGAAGAAAAGAAAAAAACCGCTTTTTTCCATACACAAATCATTTATAACCGATCTCCTGTTCTTACAGGACGTCATATTTGTCAGAAGTAGAATTAAAATATCCTTTCATCAATGTCTAGAAACAGAGACTACTAATGCTATTGCATGATTTTTCCTATGTTTGCCACATCGCTGTTGACGTCACACTGCTTTTCCATGTGTACCCGTTCGCATACATCATGAATGGAAGACACTATTCTGTATCTTGTGCATCGTGTCGACTGGTACCGCATGCAGTAACACTTTAAAATGTATGCATTGCCTGAAATCGAGAGGATCCGACAGCACTCGTGTGACACCCATGAGACTGTCCTGGAAGAACGTATGACTAAAGCAATCGAGTTCCTGATTCACAGCTGTGTACGATATGGTGTAACCACATGGAGCAGTGTCTGAAGTTTCAACTGATGCACTGATATCGTAAGACTAAACTGTCCGTATCTCCAAAAGTAATTGTTCCTGGATATTTTGATTAACATGGCCTACTGTTACCAGTAAGACGATGGGACACTTTCCGGGAACAGTGTGTGTAGTTTTGATCTCTCATTCTCCACAGAGGCGACTCTCTGCCTGTTGTCACAAGACGCGAGAGAAGGGGACCTCGGTGTTGGAGTAACACCACTTTTCGTATCTTCCCTTATACACGCAACTTTAGGCTAAATTTGACAGTGTTGCTTACTTCAGGGTTAAATATTTCTGACGGTTAGTTAAAAGTAGCTTTCAGACAAAAAGCAAATATTGAACAGGAAATGTTAGGAAGGTAAGGCACTGAGGGAGACTGGGATTTCTAAAGGGTGAAGTGGAAACGATCCATAGATATTTTAGGACTAAGTGAGATACTATCAATAAAATTGTTTTGGGTTTGTGACCGCATTGTCAATAAGTAAAAACTACCGAGGTTTCGGTCACTGTTGCAAGTGACCCTGAAGAAAGTGCTACAGTGACAGAAACGTCGGTAGTTTTTACATATTGACAATGCGGTCGCAAACTGAGAAAAATTTTATTGTTTCTGACAATGGTCGCGGAAGCCTATATTTGTGAGATACTGTTCGTGCAGTAGCGATTGTATGATTTTTCATACTGGGCCACATAACAGTAGCGCAGGAGCGTGAATAATAACAATAAAGGAAATTAACAACTAAGTAATGGTTACATTGTTGGTGAAAACTGACCCTGTAATCCTAGAGGTAAACACACAAATCATAGATGTGCAATACAGTGAAAGTGAAATGGTGTTAAGACCGTTAATGAATGTATATTGAGAAAACAAAGACAATTTTCAGTGAAGATAGGTGATACAATAGCGGATTAGCGAGTGTATTGAGAGGGTAGAAAGGTTAATAGGTTTCTGTGTTCTCACTAGCTCTGAGAAGTAATTATATGTGGATCTATCAAAAGATAAAGAATATATCAACTGGACAGATTTTGGTGATATAGTGACTTGACAGTTATTTCATTCATCAGTCTTAACCCCTAGCTCTTATTGAGGATCTAATGTACTATTTCGCGATGCAAATATCTTTACTCGAACAACGCACAAAGAAACAAACCAGTGATTATCCTTTGGCTGACAGAAACGAATTATTTTTTCTTCAGCTGGTTAACCGTAACCTAACCGGGTAATCCAGAGAGCGAGTTCGTTCGGCAACTGCAAGACACTATCAGGCAATGGTGCAAATGATCTCATGGATGCCGAAATTAGTGGACATTTTCAACCAGTCTCTGACCTCCAGTACCTTCCCAACACCTGGAAGTAGGGGCTCATAAAATCATTACTTAAAAGAAGATGTCTTCCAGGCAGCCTTCCGACTTCAGGCCCATTTATATCCTACCAGCATTATCCAGGGCGTTAGATTACATAGTCCAAGAACAGCTTACTAGTTATTTAACATGAAATAACCTTTCAGATGAATACCAGCCTGTTTCCCATCAGAATCGCCACCACGACGACTGCTCTTATTAAAATGACTGACGAAATGAAACAAGCTATGGACAAAAAACAGTTGAGTATTATGTTCTTTCTGAATTTCAGCAAAGCTGTCGACACTGTTGGCTTTGACATTATTCTTGCTAAACACATAAATCAACATTTTTTTCTGCAAGTACTGTACAATGCTTCATCTCAGCTTGCATCCTTGAACAGTGTGTAATAGTTGGAATACAAGGATCAGTACCAGGCTCATTACTTTCTTCATTATATGTTAATGATATGTCAACTATTCTTTCCCACAGGATCATCTATACACTGACGAGCTTTAGTTATATCTAAATACAAGTCCAACATACCTGTGCACAGACATCCAACATGTTAAAGCTAATTTACTTGACGTACCATCTTTGGTGTGGAACCCTGTAGCTTTGAAACTTCACCCATCTAAAACGCAAACAATTTTAGGCGCTAACAAAAGACTTACTACCACAGAATCCAGAGAACCTCTTCCACCCTGAATCCTAAACGGCACAGACATAACCTTTCCATTTTTTGCAAAGAACCTGGCGACAATTCTGTACCATCACATACGCTCGCCTGAAAACACAACCGCAATCTATAAAAAGGTGTCAGCATCACTTCATCTACTACATAAATATAAAAAAGTAATTCGTTTCGAGCTTGAAAAGAAGCTCGTAGAGTCACTAATACTCACCATACCTTACCTTGCTGACGGTACTCAATGGCTTGAGGACGAAAGCTTACTTAGGCTTGGACTGGCGATGAATCCATGTGTACGATACATTTGTGATGTACGCCATTTCGACCATATCAGTCATGCCTATGACCAATTATCGTCACTACGTGCTGATAAGCGTAAGTACTATCTCAGTCTGTGTTTGTTCTATCGTTCCCTCAGTCATGGCCCTCCGTGTTCCGTAAACTACTCTACAAATCATTCCCGTTAATCCCCCTCCCCCTCAACGTTTCCATCCCCCACTTCGGCAGAGTTCCTAACTTAAACCCCATTCTTTCCTATAGCCGTTGTCATCGTCATTTTACTCTTCCCCTCCCTCTTTATCCCTTCTACTTCAGACAATATTAAACATGGCTTCAAATGTACTAAACTGGTCTAAAGCTTTCTTAATGTCATTTACTATAATTTTTATTAGTGTCAAATGTTACTATTATCACTACTATTATCTTTATTATTATTATTTCTTTCCTTTCTCGGACGTTATGTCTGGTTAAAAATGGAAAGTGACATGGACCTTGATCAAGCGTGACTTCCTTTTAACTGTACGGTATATGTTACATTGCATTTAAGAACTTTCGGGTAATTGAACGTGTATCAATAATTACAGATCTCTGTAGTTGTATATATACGTTGGGATGTAGCTATATTGCGTTGATGTATTGGTGGATATTGTGTGGTATCACTCCTGTAGTTGATTGTATAATTGGCATAGTGTCAACTTTATCCTGATGCCACAAGTCCTTGACTTCCTCAGCCAGTTGTATGTATTTTTCAATTTTTTCTCCTGTTTTCTTCTGCATATTTGTTGTATTGGGTATGGATATTTCAATTAGTTGTGTTAATTTCTTCTTTTTATTAGTGAGTATGATGTCAGGTTCGTTATGTGGTGTTGTTTTATCGGTTATAATGGTTCTGTTCCAGTATAATTTGTATTCATCATTCTCCAGTACATTTTGTGGTGCATTCTTGTATGTGGGAACGTGTTGTTTTATTAGTTTATGTTGTATGGCAAGTTGTTGATGTATTATTTTTGCTACTTTGTTATGTCTTCTGGTGGTATTCTGTATTTGCTAGTATTGTACATCCGCTTATGGTGTGATCCACTGTTTCTATTTGTTGTTTGCAAAGTCTGCATTTATCTGTTGTGGTATTGGGATCTTTAATAATATGCTTGCTGTAATATCTTGTGTTTATTGTTTGATCCTGTATTGCAATCATGAATCCTTCCATCTCACTGTATATATTGCATTTTCTTAGCCATGTGTTGGATGCATCTTGATCGATGTGAGGCTGTGTTAGATGATATGGGTGCTTGCCATGTAGTGTTTTATTTTTCCAATTTACTTTCTTCGTATCTGTTGATGTTATGTGATCTAAAGGGTTGTAGAAGTGGTTATGAAATTGCAGTGGTGTAGCAGATGTATTTTTATGAGTGATTGATTTGTGTATTTTGCTAGTTTCTGCTCGTTCTATAAAGAATCTTCTTAAATTGTCTACCTGTCCATAATGTAAGTTTTTTATGTCGATAAATCCCCTTCCTCCCTCCTTTCTGCTTAATGTGAGTCTTTCTGTTCCTGAATGTATGTTATGTATTCTATATTTGTGGCATTGTGATCGTGTGAGTGTATTGAGTGCTTCTTGGTCTGTGTTACTCCATTTCACTACTCCAAATGAGTAGGTCAATATTGCTTGCATAAGTATTTACAACTTTTGTCTTGTTTCTTGTGGTCAGTTCTGTTTTCAGTATTTTTGTTAGTCTTTGTCTATATTATTCTTTTAGTTCTTCTTTAATATTTGTATTATCTCTTCCTATTTTTGTCTGTGTCCTAGATATTTATAGGCATCTGTTTTTTCCATCGCTTCTATACAATCGCTGTGCTGTGGTTATCCAATATGTAATCTTCTTGTTTAGTGTGTTTTCCCTTGACTATGCTATTTTTCTTACATTTGTCTGTTCCAAAAGCCATATTTATATCATTGCTGAATACTTCTGTTATCTTTAGTAATTGGTTGAGTTGTTGATTTGTTGCTGCCAGTAGTTTTAGATCATCCATGTATAGCAAATGTGTGGTTTTGTGTTGGTAGGTTCCAGTAATATTATATCCATAATTTGTTTTATTTAGCATGTTGGATAGTGGGTTCAGAGCAAGGCAGAACCAGAAAGGGCTTAATGAGTCTCCTTGGTATATTCCACGCTCAATGTGTATTGGCTGTGATGTGATATTATTTGAATTTGTTTGGATGTGAAGTGTGGTTTTCAAATTTTTTGTTACTATGTTTAAGAACTGTATCAATTTAGGATCTACTTTGCATATTTCCAATATTTGTAGTAACCATGAGTGGGGTACACTATCAAAAGCTTTTTGGTAATCAATGTATGCATAGTGTAGCGACCTTTGTTTAGTTATAGCTTGATATGTTACCTCTGCATCTATTATCAGTTGCTCTTTACATCCTCGCGCTCCTTTGCAGCAAACTTTTTGTTCTACATTTATAATTTTGTTCTGTGTTATATGTGTCATTAATTTCTGTATAATGACTGAAGTTAATATTTTGTATATTGTTGGTAGGCATGTAATGGGGCGATAGTTAGCTGGGTTTGCTGTGTCTGCTTGATCTTTAGGTTTCAGATAAGTTATTCCATGTGTAAGTGTATCAGGGAATGTGTAGGGGTCTGCAATGTAACTGTTAAATAATTTAGTTAGATGTGAATGTGTTGAGGTGAACTTCTTTAGCCAGAAATTTGCTATTTTATCTTTTCTAGGGGCTTTCCAATTGTGAGTAGAATTAATTGCTTGCATGTTGCAAAATTATCACTTCGGGCATTTGTGGTATCGTCTTATATGTGTCTGTTTCTGCTTGTATCCACCGTGCATGCCTGTTATGTTGCATGTTGCAAAATTATCACTTCCGGCATTTGTGGTATCATCTTATATGTGTCTGTTTCTGCTTGTATCCACTGTGCATGCCTGTTATTTTGTACCGGGTGTGACCATATGTTGCTCTGGAAGTGTTCCATGTCTGTTATGTTTGGTGGATTGTCTACTTTAATGTGTGTTATCTATTGTCTGGTAAAATTTCTTTTGGTTTGTGTTGAATGTTTGGTTTTATTTCCTTCTATTTTCACTTTTTTTGTATCTTCTAAGTCGTTTAGCCAATGCTTGTAATTTCTGCTTCTATTCATCTAATTGTTATATCGCTTCTTGTTGTGAGATTTTATCTAACCTTTTTGGTTTTTTGTCTGATATTTCATTTCTTATAAATTGTGTTAGCTGTCCAATGTCTTACCTCAGTTTTTCTATTCTGATCTGTAGCCTGTGTTGCCATGCTGGTTTTGTGGGTTTCTTCCGTGTGTTGGTTGGTTCTGATCTCTGCCTAGTGTGTATACTTAGAGTAGTGAGTGTTCCTATATAAATCAGTAGTAGTAATTCTTCCATAGTTGTATTTTCATTTATTTTGTTGTGTATGATTGTGTTGATAGTTGTTATTGTTGTTTCGACTTGGGGGTTATTTGGTGGTCTACGCAAGAACGATCTAATGTCTGTATTTGTGTCTTTGTATTCTATATATGTAAGCTGAATTTTTTCTTCTATATATAACATGTGTGTCACTTCGTGTTCTATTTGTGCTTGTTCTGGTGGCTGTCATAAGATTTCGTTTTCCTCTGATTGTTTAATTGATGCGTGTTGTTCTTTGTTTGTTTGCTCTGGGATGTTTGAGTCTATTACTGTATTTTCTTCTTCTTCTGATTGCACATTATTTTGTTCTAGTATTTGTTGTACTTGTTGTTTGATGTTTATAATTCTGACTGGGGTATCCTGTTATTTTTTATTATTACATGGATCTGATCATCTAGTTGTAGTTCTGTTAAAATTTTAATTCTGGGTATCTGGTAATAAATGTTGTGTATTCTTGTGATCTGTATCCAGTTGTGTTGGTTCCTAAGTTTGTTGCTTGGTAATAACAGAACATGAGGTGTCGGTTAACTTCATCTTATTATTATTAAATTACTATTATTATTATGAGATTTCAGGTAACATCTTTGTTATGTGTTTTCGCTTGTCAGATGTAACAGAAGGCCATATTGTTCGAATTTATTCAGGCTAAATAAGCAATAAATAAATAAGTAAATGATGCTTATATAGATAGTGGCTATAAATTGTTACTATTGATATTCCAGTTGAAACGCTGAAACCGAGAATGTTCAAAGAAAAAACTGGGATTGCCTTGGAAGAACGTGCAACAAAACCAGTCACAAAGCTTACAGGAGTGGCAGCTGTTGAAAAAAGAAAGAATCATTGTAAAAGAACGTGTAGAAAATGCGGCAGAAAAATTACTAAACCTCAAGAATGCAGTCGTGAATAACATTGGAGATAATTGAATTAACAACTAAACGGCGAAGAAACAGAAATGTTTAAAGCAAACAGTAACAAAATCGGCCAATTACAAATAAAATTAACCGTGCATGTAGAAAAGATAGAGGAAACCTAGGGTCAAATTTTGGTTAGCAAACGAACATGATAATAGCCAAGCTTGCACTAGGACCCATAAAGAGGAAGCACAGTAATTATAGTGGAAAGGGTAATTGTGTAATAGAAGTAAAAAATAAGGCATTAACACTCTAAGCGCCAAGCCCGTAAAATTTACGGGCCTGGGATCGCGCGAAAATCACCAAGCCCGTAAAATTTACGGGCCGCTACATTTAATTTCATTCAAAACACTGCAACGTTATTTCTACGGGTTTGGCCAGCGCTATACGTTTTTCAGATGTTTATTAACAAAATGCGTCCATAGATGTCACGGCAGCGCTGTAATTCATGTTAAAACTTATCTTTGCGTTCTCAGTCTGTATATCATTCAGTTGTTTGTCATCATGTTTCGGCGCGGTTTATCAGACGCAGAAATTGCGGATTTGATCAATCATAGCGACACTCTGGATAATGTAGAGAGTGATTCAGACGATTCTGAATGCAATGGTGTGTTTGAAGGTACGTATTTCCGAATTTTCCACGTAATTGTGCAGTACGCACATATCTGTTGAACATGTGTAAACGATGTATGTAGTTACACATAATGTGATATTCTTTTTAGAAGACGAGATTGATGACAGTTTGTCTTCAGATGAAGACGAGAATGATGTTGAAGGTGTTGCTTCAAATCCAGCAGCTGTGCCGTATCCGAAAGACAGTGAGTGGACTGCAGTTGACACCTACCGACCTCTGCCTGTCAACACGACACCCAGGCAGATACTAGTGGATATTGATGAGTCGAGTTCTGTACTGGATTGCAGTAAAGTGTTCCTTACTGACAGTGACGTAAATGAACTCAAGAGACAGACAAATTTGTATGCATCACAGACAATACAGAAGAAAAGAAGAGGAAATAATCTGAAGCCCCATTCAGTTTTGAGTTCGTGGAAGCCAGTGACTATAAGTGAGATGAGGCGTTTCTTGGGTATTATTTTCCACATGTGTGTTTCGAAAAAGCCCAAAATTGCGGACCATTGGAGCACTAATCCTGTTCTTAGTTGTAACTTTTGTCCCCATGTCATGAGCCGTTTGCGTTTCACTCAGATACTGTCATGCTTGCATCTTGTTGACAATTCAAATCAGAAAAAACCAGGCGAAGATGGATTTCATCCACTTTACAAAGTTTTGCCATATTATAATAATTTGAAGGAGCGATGTATCCAGGCATATCGTCCCTCAGAAAAAGTGACAATTGATGAAGGAATTTGCCCATTTCGAGGTCGTGTGAGTTTCCGTGTTTACATGCAAAATAAGCCTCATAAGTATGGACTGAAAGTATATGCTGTTGCTGAAGCCAGTAGTGGCTATGTTGTAAATTTTGAAGTTTATGCTGGTAAGCATATTGTTGACAATTCTTCGTCTGCGGTTATTTTGCGATTGTTGTCTGACAGCAGCTTGCTGAACAAAGGCCACACTGTGTATTTAGATCGATTTTATTCCAGTCCAGAGCTATTTCAGCAACTGGCAGAGAAAGGCACTGGAGCTGTTGGTACTGTGAACAAATCCAGGAAAGGATTGCCTAAAGATTTAGTATCTGCTAAGCTGAAAAAGGGCGAAATGTCTTTTCGGCGTAAAGATAATGTATTGGCAATGAAGTGGAAAGATAAGAGAGATGTGTATACATTGTCTACAAGGCATCAAGCAACATTTGGTACGCATACTAAGAGAAATGGGTCTGTAGTATTGAAACCACTTCAGGTACTTGATTACAACCTCAATAAAATTGGAGTGGATATTGGAGACCAACGCCTGCAGTACAATCCGTTCCAGCACAGAACTGTGAAATGGTGGCGAAAATTATATTTCCATTTGCTGCTTATGGGAGTATCAAATGCATTTTGGCTGTACAATGCAGTGCACAGGAAGAAAATTACAATAACAGACTTTATAACAGTGCTTGCAGTTCAGCTTGTTGAAGACGACACACTTGAATTCATTCCAAGAAATGAAGGAACTGTAGGTCGGCTAACAAAGAGACATTTTTTGCAGCACATACCTGCAACTACTAAGAAGTATGCTGCTCGTGTGTGTCACGTGTGCAGTTCCAGGAGCAAGAAACAGAGTGGCAAGGCTTCTCGCAAAGAGACACGATACGAATGTGAACAGTGTGGCGTTGCACTCTGCCTGGAACCTTGCTTTAAAATTTTCCACACTAAAAAACAATATGATTCTGTGTGAAATTTATATGTAATACTGTATACTATCAGAAACATGTAATGTAGTGCCACAATTTTGGTTAAAAATAAATCACAATTGTATTCCCTTATTCGTATGACTTTTTCTAAATTCTTAAAACATCTAAGTGATTTCTATAACTGTACCTTAAAGCTGTGCATTGTAAAGTAGTTTCTTTCACTCAGAATTAAAGTAGAAATGTGCAGCTTCAAGATGGTACCAAATTTGCCACAATCCAAACAGTAGATTTGATGCAGTAATTTTTTTAATATTGGTAAAATTGCCCGGTTTCTAGGGACGGGTGCATAAAATAGGCCTGGTACAGAGAGTGTTAAAAAGGAAAACAGTGCATAAAGAAATTTTTAACTGCCCAGAGAAATCAGGGCAATTAGAACTGAGTATAACCTCATTATACTCGGTATGTGTAGGAAAATGTACAATAGAGGAAACTGAAATGGAAGTATTAAAAGACCGATGTTTTACCTTACATGAACCTTGAAAATCGGCTAGATTCATCGAGTGAGAAATGAAAACGTTCTGCAATAACTCTACGAAAGACCTCTAGATGAATGGATGGTCGAAACTGATAAACACAAAACAGTCTGTATGTGACTATGTAAAGCATATATAAGTAAACTATGTAAACCATATATAAGATGCTGCAGCTATGCGGAAATGAAGAAGATATTTGGAAAAATAGGGGAGGGAGAACTGTGACAAATTAAGCTTACAGTTGATTAGTAAAACAGCTGTTTGCTGTTTCCTATTAAGAAGAAAGTTACCGTAGTTCTAACTTCGATACAGATCAGTAAACATTAAACATTGTTAAGCCGATCATTTGGACACACATCAAAGTTTACAGTATCACTGCTAAAATTTCATTAAAGTATTGTGATCAAAATTAACAAAATGAAAAACGTTGTTTTACAATAATGAACAAAATATTTTTCCAGAACTATTTATGCCTAGAAATTCACTCACTCATTCGCACATCCACACACATTTTAGCGAAATTATTTAGGTTGAAGAAAGATTTTCTTAGAACGAAAAGGGAAATCAAAAGAACTCGCACCAGCAACTCAAACATTCTTACAGCTTCTGACTGAATAGACCAGAACACGAATTACGTCTATCCTACAAATAGTGTCTGTCGTCGAAATTGTGGTAACAAAAGCGAAATTGAGAACTAAAGTGAAACAGTTACTCAGTGAGAAATAATAGCAAAACAGATTTCCACTTACAAACATTTGTTCAATCATTTTGCTATAATGTGTTTACTATTCTAAGTTGCCATTCTCGATCAGCAAAACTGAACAAAAGGCAACCAGTAAGCTACTGCGATTTTCCGTAATGCAGTGATTTCTCTCCAACACAACAACACATTCGGAAATTATTACAACGATTAGTACTCAGACTATATTTACTACGTGTTCCTTCAGATATTCCGATCTCATACATCTCTTCTTCTGCATCAGATGTTCGAACTGTCATATGTTCATTTTGGTGCCAAGCATACATGTTTCTCTTTGTTCTTCTTGTCTTAGTTTCGTACCCGAGTATCGGTTGCGGAATTTTTGTTTCCCCCTGTCTCCTTACGTGTAGTTTCACTGTAAGTTTCTTTGTTACAACACATCACACATTACTTCTTCCACTTCCATTATCTTCTTAGCTAAAACAATAAGAACAACAAATAAAATTGACTCAGGATGCAATTAAGGCGGTCGTTGGCAAAAGAGTTCATTGGGTTACGTGCCTCTTGTCCACCCATTGGTTAAAATAATGCCCCAAACTTTCGTCTATAATGTCTGCAATATCTGTTTCAAACAATTAACTCTGAGGTTCAGGACATCAGTTCGATGAAATCGCTGCACAACTGACTGTTGTTGCGTAAGGATGGTAGGTAACCTACAGTTACTTTTAACTCAAACTTTAAAGTTTTCTTATCATAGAAGAAGTGACAAAACCAGTGTGGTACCATACTGCATTAACTCACATAATTTTTATCGTTTCTAAGTTGAAAATACAATTGGCCTAAGGCGCAACAGGTCTGTCCACTGTAGTGGAAGAAAACCAATAAGCAGACAGTCTTGGATTAAGGAACGTGGAAAAGCAGCAAGATATACAGGCAAACAAAATTTTACTGCTTCGAATAATTTAAAACCAATACTGTTAGAATCAGGAAAATTTAAATGCAGAATAAGAAGAAAAAGTTTTCAATAGTGTAGGATACATGAGTATAAGAAGTTCCATGGCACAATGCTAGCTAATTGCATGATATGTAACTAACCAAAAGCTATAGCTCTAAATATGGCAAAGACTCGAACACATTTCTGCGCTTACAGATTACATCTCCAAAGATAGAAGTCAAAGTTTGTCAGAAACTATTATTAATTTTACTTAAGGTGAGTGTTAAGAGGGGACACTGAATTCAGGGGAAAGTTGTTCTAAAGAAATCTGTTGAGGAAGCAAGAGGCACTCTTGCTAACAGGTAATATAAGTTTGATCAAAATATACGGCAACTGATGACAGAAGACTTCCAGCCTATAAGTCACAACAAGTAATTACTATCTACTATTATTTCAATGATACCGATTGAAATGATAAAACACTTAATGGAATGATCAGATAAAATTTTAAGGATCAAATTGGGAAAGCTGTTACTATGGAAAAGGACACCTACTTCAAATTCTTCAGACAGAAACGTTAATTCTCTTTCGGAGTACCATAAAGTGACTACTGTGTACAATGTGAAAAAAAAACTTGCAAGTAGTCCTAATGATAGCTGAAAAATTTAATACTTACTTCACAAGAAAAACGTTGACAAACACTTTTAAATGAAGAGAGCAGTTTTATATGATGATGAAGACAGTGAGGAATGTATTGTTATAGAATCCGATTATGCCAAAAACATTCCGGTAACAAAGTGGAATGTTACCAGACAGTTTTACAAAGTATTGCTGTGGATGAACGTGTTCAGCATTCATGTTTATAATGACAAGACAACCTACACGTACTGATTCGTGGAAACACAAAACAGGAAAGACTGCACCTTTGTTTTATCTTTTCTTAAGGGCAGCCTTACAAAGGAGATAAAATACAGAGGTTTGAAGAAAAAATCTTTCTAATGCTGCAAGTGGGAAAAATAAGAATATGGCGACGGCTGCTGTTTTCTCATGCCATTCACATATATGGAATGTCACTATCCATCATCTATTCCCAGCAGGTGGACACCCCCTCTCCCAATATGATCGAAATTCTAGGATAGTGAAACCGGCTCTAAAGAAGAAAACCATTATCCCTACAACTCATTCATTCCTTGACTCAATCATTTTATGCTGATCTCAACCTTCAGTGTTTACTTTAGTGCAGAGATCTGAATTTGGTAGGGACTAATGAATAACTTCGTCCTACTGCCACCTTTGTCTAAAAGAAATCATTAGAAACTGAGAGTCATGTTCATATACAGTAGAACGCATACAGAACACTACTTGCTTCAGGAACTTATACGCAAAGCTATCTCCCTTTCACATTTTTACGTGTGTTTGACATACAAATACTGAAATCATTTCATCCTGATGTTAGTCCATCGGTGATGGCAATTGCGAAGAAGATAAAGGATGTTTGAGACTAAAACTATTTCAATGACCAAGAGAGCCACGACGTGAATGAAAGTTGTCTAGTGGAAAAGGAGCTAGCTGATCCAGGAGCAGAGGAGGTAATATCTGATAAGCAACGTGACTTATATGTTTTATAGATATTAACTGGTTACACTGGTACATTGTTTGCAGTACTTCTATGAATAGAGCTCATATTTAACTTCTATTTAACTTGTATTATCTGAAAAAATATTTTTCTCTTTACAGGCTTCTTCATTAATAAATTACTACAATACTTCGAAGGTAGGAAAAAAAGCACGTATTTTAAAAACTCCATCATAATAAAATAAGCATTCAAATGTCAACATACTGACTTATTACAAAAAGAAAGCTTAAAATTCAGGACGTGAGAATTGTAGAGGGAAATAAATAAAATAATTTTAAACCGAAAACAAATCTTTAACGCCCTTCACCTCGAAATATGTTTTCTGGCTATATGCTCTTCTTCTAATCACCACCTCACCCACCTCACTCGTGGTGACACTAGTTTTACTGTATGATTCACGCCTCATCCTCAGATGCACCCTGTACACACCTAATCGACGGGTACAAGTTAATTTCCTAACACACTGACACAGATAGACAGGTGAAGCACCGGTAACCACATGTTACATCCACAACCCAATGCAAGCGACACTTCTTTGAGCCTTACGTTCTCTTTTCTGGAAATTATTTCCGTCGTTCTCGAGAAATCCATTTCTAATCTTTTTAGCTTGTTTATACATATCTGATGTTTTATCCGAGTCTCTGCGCCATACAGGACTATACTCTCTGATATCGACTTAAATATGAGTCATATTTTTACGTTCCGTTGGGCATGCAGCTTAGTGTACGTCATTGTAAGGCATAATAAAAATGAGATCTTTAAACCTGCTGCAATGACGTAATGTATATTCATATTTTATACGAAAAGCCTGTTTCACCTTTTTTCCGTTACCAAGTAACCGTCAAAAATAACATTGGGGAGATTATCTATACCTAAATCGTGGCTGTATCATGTTTACGTTTGCACTGGTACGTACGTTTAGTTGTAAGTGACTACCATGTTTCATCCATAGTAAATTATTCTTATCATGTCATTGTAAGTGTAGAATTTTTTGTAGTTACGGAACATATAAAATACGTTTTTGACAGATACTTTGTCGGTTCTGTGTTTTAACAATTCTTTACTACGATACCCTTTGTTTAGAAAGTATATACAGCTTACTAGAGATGATGTTTCATTTCGCTTTTCTCATTTTTCTTTGAATTTCACCCGACATCTACATATATTTTGTTTTACATATGACAAACCCTTTTCATATTTTATAATGTCAACAAAGTTTTCGACAGTGCTAACGGATGAGTCTTTATAAAAAAGAAATGCATGTTGTAAGTCACAAAGAAATAAATATGCTTGCTTTACTGAGATACTGTTTCTAGTGATCTTTCAGTCAGCGACAGTTTTTGTCCTTGAACTGAATTGATAAGGAACCTCAAAATTGAGCTACTCAGTAGTGTCGGAGAAACTGTAAAATCTACTTCAGTCCACACTTAGAAATATATTACATTCCACTGTAAGTACATATGTCATATGTGTTCCTCTTATTGTTTGTTCCTGTTTTGATATGTATGGCTGAATTCTGCAGAATTAACTGCTACCATCGGTACAGCAGAAAAAGGAAAGAATGGTAATGATGTAGCTTACTACTATGCTTTGTCTGTACAACTGGTTTTTTGTTAAGCCTAAAGATATGATAATACTTCTAAATCGGAATTCGATTATGTACTCAAATAAATTAAAATTTCACCATACAGAGAATCCTACCATTTGTAAATAAGACTCATCGATCAGAATTGGTGGCACTTAAGCGGAGAGCCTCAACACGCTTCCCACATGCTGCTGACTTACCAGCTTTAGTATCTTGTTACGTCTCAAGCCCCGAGTCACATCTTCAATGTACTAATTCTTCTGTCTTACTTTCCAAGCTTCAAATAAACTTTTCAGCATATTTTGACACACTAGCAGTCCTGTTAAGTAGAATATTACAGCCAAAAGCAACAATTACATTCGAATTACGATGTGAACGCTAGAATATAAAAACTCGAATCAATAAATTTGTTCGGAAAATACACTTCCTGACAAAAACAATGAAGCACCCAGAACTGGAGGACGGAACGAAATTACAATCCTTATCATCATCCGGGCATGAACTTTGTGAACGATATGTGTCCACTGATATCTGTCCTGGTGCAACTTCCCTCTCTCCATTGCATCTTACGTTACTCCTCTCATATTGAGATCTTCCTTAACCTGGTCTACCTATCTCTTTCTAGGTCGCCCAATCGGTCTTTTTACTGGTACCTCTGCTTCCATTCGTTTTACATGGTCTAACGCTTCAATTTCGCAGCACTCATTCTTCCCTCTGTAGTAATTGTCACATGCAGGTCTATCATTACATACACGTTCCTGAGTGTCTCACCCGCTTTTTTGTAGTGCTGGTCTAAGAAATTTAATTTCGCGAGCTTTTGTCTGACTTCCTCCTCTGTTAGCTACTATACGTGTCTCCATACTACATGTCATTACTGGTGGGAGATATGTTTTATACATGGTCTGTTTTTCTTTTAGAGGGACTCCCTTGTCCCACATTATGTTTTGTACTTGTTGGAAGGAGCAGGATCCTTTTGCTACTCTGTTTAAAACTTCAAGTCTGACATTTCCATATCTTTGTATGATACATTCCAGATAACTGAAACTCTCCACGCATTCCATCTTCTCTCCCTCTAGCGTGATGTTGCAGGGTGTGGATGTCCTTCTCATCCTCATTGCCACTGTCTTGCTCTTACTCATTATCAATTTGAATTCTTTAAATTTTTCACTTTAGCAATCCAGTCTCCTCTGAACCTCCATTTCCGTCTCCAATCAAATGGTCATTACATTACCATGTCAAATTTACAAAGAACTTGGCAGTACAAGGTCACTCATCTGTATACTGTTACATCCTCTCTGTCCTGGATGCATGCACTGATTCTGTCGTCAAGGACGTCATAAACCCGTTCTATACTCTTCCGAGGCAAACTGGTTTACGGCTGGTGTAGCTGATCCTTTATATCAGGGATACTGGCAGTGGGACAGAGTTGAAGTTCTAGCTGGTCCCAAACACGTTCTATCGGAACAGATATGGGGATCTTGCTGGTCACGGAAGTATCTCAACATCACACAGGCAGTTGATAGAGGCACGTGCCGTCTGTGCACGAGCATTTTACCATGACACTGTCACATGAGGAGTAGTACATGAGTACACAGGATGTACACGATGTACCTACGTGCCGTCAGAGTTCTCCCAGTCACTACCAGTCATCACCTTATGTAATACCCGGTGGCTCACCACGCTAGGAGGACGAGTCTATGCCTCTCCAAAACATTAGGAGACTCAGATTTCTCTCCAAGTAGCCGCCATACTCTCTGACGATACTCTCCGAGTAGTGCAGTGCAGTGATTCGCTTATGAACACGTTGCGACGTCATTCATCAGCAGTTCCTGGTTCCCGATAACAGCACTACTCAAATCGTAGGTGTTTATGTTGTGGTGCTAACGGCAGCCCAAGCGCGGGACTGTAATTGTCTAGGACAGTTGCAGCTACTCTCCGACCAGTAATGTGGGATCATACACAATGTGACAGAGAGTAGTTGTTCTCGGACGGTAATCGCAAATATGAAGGCGGTACTGTGTACTAAGCACGAGACGCAAATCCTCCCCTGTGGTGGCCAGACGTGGTCTACTTGAATCTTGACGACAAGTATGTCTACCCTCCCACTGCAGTCCTTTACATTACCAGACAACTGTCACGTCAGAAAGCTCTACATTGATGAAAGTGATCCACAATGAGGCCCTTTTCAAATTTTGTAGGTGGTGGTAACGCAGCCCCACAGAAGTGGGTTCCATCTGAGTACCCTTTGCAGAAATCACTCAACATCTGACGCTGTTTACGTCCCTTATGTACCGCCCGACCCCCCCTCTCCCCCCCCCCCCCACCCCCCAGACCATGAAACCTTGAAACAACATCACAACACCAAAAGTCAATGAGCTTTCTGATCATGAGATGCAGCTTATTCTGTTAAAAGTTGAATCTTGTCAGGATAAGAAAATCTATTAAACCTGAGCACAGGAGGGCAATAAACCAGTAAACAATTAAGAATTTTAGGAGATTCCTCAGAGGTATGTAATGCATAGGTGTTTACAATACTTCTGACTCAAATGGAAAATAGAAAGCATTCATTAATAAAGTGACTTCTTTTGAAAATTTGTTTCCCCTAAAGGTAACTCAAATCAAACAGAATTCTGAAAGTAAATCATGAATTACACGAGGAATAAAGATACCATGTGGAACAAAAAGGAGACTGTATCTACCATCTAGAAATAGCTCTGATGTTAGCACTGTAAGCATTACAAAGAATACTGCACAATGTTTATTATGGGAAAAAGATAATGACACCAGACTACAATATAAAAATTATGTGGGATACAGTAGAGACAGGGACAGTTGGGGCCAAAGAAGAGGAGGAACAAATAGCTCTACAAATAAATAAAGCATTAGTAACAATTGCCTGTAGTACTGCAAATCTCATAAACAAGTACTTTATTTCTGTTACTAACAGCTTGAGGTTATAAGATTCAGTAAACAGTGAAATGGAATCTCTGAGGCCAGTATTTACAATTAATTTCGCTAAAATGGAAATGACACTCACGTCTCCCAAAGAAGTAGTATCCATCATAAAAATCCTTAAAATCAAAGTATTGTAGTGGTTATCATAACATATCAATGTAGTTTATCGAAGAGTGCTCTTGGGAATTGATTTCTGTCTTAAGTTATTTATGTAATCAGTCGGTTATCAACGCAACATTTCCAGACTGCCAAAATACGCTGAAGTTGAACTTCTTTACAGGAAGGAAGCTAAGGAGATATCGTCAAACTATCGACCAATTTCACTTTTTCAAAAATATTTGAAATGGTTGCATTCAAGCTTCTTCAGCATCTGACTGCAAACAATATATTGTCCAAATCACAGCTTGGGTTCCTAAAGGCTTCCAAAATAGAGAAGGCTATTTCATATTGAATGAGAAGGTACTTAATTTATTAGGTAACAAATTAGGGGCTGCTGGCATTTTCAGTGACCTATCAAAAGCCTTTGACTGAGTGAATCACAGCAGTCTCTTGCGTAAATTAGAATATTACAGTGTCACTGGCCATAATATGAAATTGTTCAAGTCTCACATATCTAACAGGAAACAAAGGTGAAGTCCGAAATACCTGTGGAGTAATCAACCTGTCTTCATACGATTGGGAATTAATTACATGGGGTATTCCTCAAGTTCCACCTTGGGTCCATTGCTTTTTGTTGTCTACAATAATGATCTCTCGTCTATTACATTTTCATACGCTAAGTGCGTTTTGTATTCAGATGATAAAAACATTACAATAAATAGTAAGTCAAGTACGGATTTAGAAATGGCTGCTAACCAAATTTTCACTAGCATTAATAAATGGGTAAAAACTAACACAGTGTCATTAAACTTTGAAAAGACCCACTATATACAGTTCAGAACCTGTAAGACATTTCCTTCCAGCATGTGTATAGCATATGAAAACATGCAGATCGGAGACACTGGCAGTGCTAAATTTCTGGAACTATAGCTCGATAATATGTTCAGCCTGGTAGGGCATACTACAGAATAGATGATGCAGCTAAACAAGTCTATATCTGCAGTGGAAACGATGTCAGATGTAGCAGATACAAATATAAAAGCGCTTGCACACTTTGCTTACTTTCATTCTCTGGTGTCGTATGGAATCATATTCTAGAGTAACTTGTGATATCGACGAAGAGGTTTTAGCGTGCAAAAGCTTGTAATAAGACTCATTAGTGGTGTAAATTCAAGAACATCACGTACAAACCTGCTCAATAAACTTGGTATTCTAACCACTGCTTTTCTGTATATTTATTCCTTAAAGAAATTTGTTGCAAATAATATGCCTCTATTTACAAGCAATAGCTCAATACAGAGTACCACTACTAGGAATAAGAACAATCTACATGATCACCTGCCTTGGTCAAAAAAGGGGTCCACTATTTGGGAACATATATTTTCAGTAAATTGGAAGCACCCATTAAAACCTGGCTTCAAATAAAGCATAGTTTAAACAGAGTGTGATAGACTTCTTGATAGGCAACTCCTACTCTGTGGATGAGTATCTTAACGGGGTCTGTTAGGTCAACTAAAGTAAAAATGTCTGTTAGATTTCAGTTTTGGCAGCACTTTGTTAAGATAGTCGAGATTAGGTATTGTGTATGATAAATTTATTAAAAGTGGATAACTATGTTTCATCCTGCAAGTCTACTAATTCTGTAATTATTGACAGTTCCGGTATATTGTAATGTATTCACATATTTTGTCAAGCACCTGACAAATGATCAGGAAAGTGAATATTATACTAAAATGTTTTATGGTTTTTATATTATACTTTCAGACTTTTCTACACCCACGAGAAACATCTCATCTTTGTGTCTATGGAACGAAAAGCAAGTGTAATCTTATTTAACGTAATCGGAATACGAAAAATACTGAGGCTTCTAGTGTCTACGTATCTCTCATAGAGAGTTGAAAGTGTAACCATTTACATATCCGCTTATGGTGTCGAAGTGTACAAAGTCACACTGATAATCAACCATGTCTTCTTTGCTTTAGCTTAGCTTTTTTTGTCATGCATTGTTTATTAATCACAAAAACATAATCATTACAACAGAAGGAAATATTAATAACTTCCGCCAGCATCTCGTGGTCGTGCGGTAGCGTTCTCGCTTCCCACGCCCGGATTCCCGGGTTCGATTCCCGGCGGGGTCAGAGATTTTCTCTGCCTCGTGATGGCTGGGTGTTGTGTGATGTCCTTAGGTTAGTTAGGTTTAAGTAGTTCTAAGTTCTAGGGGCTGATGACCGTAGATGTTAAGTCCCATAGTGCTCAGAACCATTTTTTTAATAACTTCCAAATTTATCACAAAATGAAAATGGTGCCAAAATAGCTTATGTGCACAAAAAAATCATATACTATCCAAAATCTTTTATTTCTAAGAGACTGGCTGGCAAAAACAGCTTATTAACGCAATGAAGTATTTTTGCACAACACTTCACATAAAAGTTCAGTAAGTGCAGTATGATTAACTACACAATTGACACGCTATGGCTCACAATAAAAATTGCAGAGTAAGTCCCAGTGAAATTATGGTCTGCCCTGTAAATGAGAAACCGATGGCACTCATTCAAAATTTGGCCCTTTCACAGATGTATGCCACAAGCATCGCGTTCTGGAGAACCTACTTATCTTTCATAATGCAGTCCTATACATTGATAAGCCAAACATTATGACCACCTTCCTAATATCCGGTGTGGCCTCCTATGGCACAGATAACAGCGGCGACGAATCGTGACATGGAAGCAATGAGGATTTGGTAGATCGCTGGAGGGAGTTGGGGTGACATCTGCTGACACATGTCACCAAATTCCCGTAGATTACAAGGTGGGATGGGACCATGAGCCGCATTATATCACGTCCAAGATGCGTTTGGTCGGGTTCAGATCTGGTGAACTGGGGGCCAGCACATCAATTAGAACTTGCCACGGTGTTCCTCAAAGCACTCCATCACGCTCCTGCCCTTGTAATATAGAGCATTATCTTCATGAAAAATACCACTGCCGTCTGGAAACATAGTTGTCATGAAGGGGTGTACTGCAAATAGTATACAGCACTCCTTGGCCACCATGGTGCCCTGCACGAGCTCCACTGGATCCATGGATGCCTGTGTGCATGTTCCCCATAGCATAATGGAGCCTCCACCAGCTCGTCTCCATCCTGCAGTGCAGGTGCCAAGGAGCTGTTCCTCTGTAAGACAACGGATTCGTGCCCTCCCCTTGGCATGATGAAGACGGTACAGTGATTCATCAGACCATGGAATGCTTTGCCACTGCACCAACGTCCAGAGACGATGGTCACATGTCCGTTTCAGTCGTAGTTGCCGATGTCGTGGTGTTAACATTGGCACATGCAAGAGTCGTCGGCTACGGAGGCCCGTCGTTGGAAGTGTTCAGTGCAGTGTGTGCTCAGACACACTTGTACTCTGCCCAGTCTGGTTAGTTCCACAGGGTTCGCTCACTGGCCCTTTTTACCAGCCTGCTTAGCCTACGACATCTGAGATCTGTAAAGAGTGGTGGCCGCCAACCTACGACGTCTGTACGTGGTATGAAGGAGACAGTAAGCACAGCTCTCCTCGAACGCCTAACAAATTGTGCAGTTCCCGAAATGCTCGTCCTGAGCCTCCAGGCCACCACAGTATGCCCTCGGTCACATACAAAAAATGGCTCTGAGCACTATGAGACTTAACATCTATGGTCATCAGTCCCCTAGAACTTAGAACTACTTAAACCTAACTAACCTAAGGACAGCACACAACACCCAGTCATCACGAGGCAGAGAAAAGCCCTGACCCCGCCGGGAATCGAACACGGGAACCCGGGCGTGGGAAGCGAGAACGCTACCGGACGACCACGAGCTGCGGACTCGGTCAAATACAGATAGATCGCCCACCTTCCCCATGCTGCACACGGACAGCACACTCACTGACACTACACACACCATGGGTGTGTCTGGCTAGTAGTCATTCCTCACCAGGATGGGTGTATATCCATAGTAGGTCGGTGGTCATGATGTTCTGGCTGATCTGTGTAAACGGAGTGGTTTAGAGATGGGTCCATTACGCCGTGTCGGCAGCAAGGAGTTCACTATGCCAGTCAGCCATCTATTCCAGCCGCTCCTCCTCCATGTGAAATGTCCTGTACCTCGATAACGAGGTTTCTGAAGATGATTTCACAGTTCGCAACAGTCGGCGGTATGAATATCACGTCCGCTGCATCATAACTCTGAGTTCTCACAGACTCGTGTGCCCAGCGATGAAGGATATCTTGGATGGTGTAGAATAGCGTTTCCTGATGTGCAGTGCAAGTAGGGAATCGGTGTAGACGAAGAATTTTGAGTGCAAAGTATCCACTGTTTTAGCGCTCTAGCAGTCTACGCTCCTAAGTTGGTATTCCCTTTTTTGCTAGTGGCTCCTCTAGTCTTCCCCCGGAGGTCCACGATGTTTCACCCAGGAGGAAACCATCATGATATTTTGGCAGGGAACTGCAGCTATCACGTGAAGATAATGTCTACAGGTAACATCGCAGTTGTCCTACAGACTTCCCTGGTTTCCACCAACTGATTAAGAATTGCTGCCATCCTCAGAAACTAACTTTTTCTGTGTACCGAGCCCATCATAGAGGTTTACTGTTCTGTGAGCAGTATTTGTGATTTACTTGTCTCTTTAGCGCTCAGATACACATGGGCTCCGCCCAGTATTAAAGACCAGTGTAGCTGGGCACTGTAATTCTGAACGGAGGCCCTTACAAAGGTTTTCAAGGAGGTGTTACTTTTCCATCACTCCTCTATATTCCGGTTTGTCACTAAAAGGACGCATGGCCTTTCGAAAGCGACGCCATTCAAGCGCGATTAAGTAACTTTAAAATCACCTAGGGCCTCTGCAACTCCCAGCTTCACTGTTAGCTGCATCCCTGCGCAACACCCGATGTCAGGTCTGATTCAGTACGAATCTAGTATGGTTCTGTCTCTTGTGGGCGATGAGATGGGTGCCCCTTAAGTGGGATAAACCTTTCCGTCTATCAAGAAGACAAACAGATGCTACAGCTGACGACGGAGTCATTCAGCACAGAAACAGCTGTTCTTATGCACTGGAAGGCATCGGACACTTTCCGACATCTGCATTAAACCGTTTTTCCTACAGTTTCTTAGTTATATTTCTGTCAGCAACCCATTGACGCCTTTTAACGGCTAACTTATAATGACAGTCAGGGAAATTTTTTGGCTGGTTCAAATGGCTCTGAGCACTTTGGGACTTAACTGCTGAGGTCATCAGTCCCCTAGAACCTAACTAACCGAAGGACATCACACACATTCATGCCCGAGGCAGGATTCGAGCCTGCGACCGCAGCGGTCGCGCGGTTCCGGACTGTAGCGCCTAGAACCGCTCGGCCACCCCGGCCGGCGAATTTTTTTTTTTGGTGGGGGTGGGGGTAAAAGACACAAGATCTAGTGTTGTTCACAGTGGCGTTCCAGTTTCAAGTGACACTAGACCAAGAAATTCGCCACATAAGCAATACAATACAATACAATACAATTAAGACGATTCTTTAGACGTGTCAGATGTGTAACCTACGTATTAACGATATAGTCTCCAGACATGTCAGATGTGTAAGCTACGTATTAACGATATAGTCTCCAGATAGTATCTTTGTATTTTTTTTCATTAGTGTTACGTCTGTAACATTTATCCTACTCTCATTTCTTTAAAGATTTTTCCTATTAGTTCTCCGTTTCCATAACAACAGATCACTTTCCTCGGCTTGCCGAGGCGGGATCAAATTTTCATGGTAAATTTATTAACATAATGTGCTCAGTGGCATCAGTGTATGTCATCGTAAGATAAAAGGTCGCATGTACGAATTTCAGTCACAGAGATTTTTAAAATTCCAGAAGAGTATGGGAATAAGAGCTATTGCATATTTACATTGTTAGTGTTAATGCATTTTCTTCGTGTTGAAGCAGTAACCAGAGATAGTGTTTGTCCACGAATATTTTCAACGCCTGTTATCAAAGAATACTGTAAATGCAAGAGGTCGTCATTATGTGCCACAAACATGGGTTCATGAAAAATTGGACGTCACCTATTTGAGAAGTTTATTTTGTAATTTCGTATTTACTAACTACTAGAGATTCGATATATGGCAGTTCGTTATGCAGTATAGCCCTTGGTCACAGGTGTAGTCGAATATGAGGAGGTTTCCAAACTTTGCTAACAGCTGGCGCTAATACCAAACTACAAAACAAGCTGTGGACCTAAATCCGACAAACTGCTGACGGCTCGAAATGAAATTACACTGAAAGCTGGAAAACCAATAATGCCGCGCGCAACTTATGTCAACCGAAACCAAGCAACAGCGTGTGGCTCATGGTTATGACAGCTGTAATTCAGGAACGCCATGAGACTGGTGGTATTGTGTCTCTAGCTCTGAAAGCACAAATTTCGTATTGCGCTACAGATTAATACGGCTCCGAAAGTTGCTGGATTAAATGTTCTTGGCAGCAAGCGTCCAAATAGGGCGATTTTAAGCCTTTTACGTGGTATAACATTGTCTACGCTGCGACAGAATATGCTTTGCAAGAAAAGAAGAAAAAATTCATGATGTATCAAACGATCTGTCTCGCGATAGTGCTATCAATCATTGTTCTTTCAGTTTGTTTTTAGAGTTGATCGGCGAAGCTTTGTACGCTTCTGTTCAGTTTATTAATCTTACATAACTGATGTGATGCAAGCCTCACATTTTTCATTGTAAAACAATGCGACTGAGGAACTGAAAAAACTTATTTTATATTGAACGAGGTCTTGAAAGTCAGGTAAGTTTCAAAATAAACTTTTAAGTGGTTGACAAGCAATATGGAAAAATTATCTGCAAAATTAATTGTTACTACCCACAATTTTATAAAACTGTAGCCGATTTACACAAGTGCTCAAATATTAAATAAATATGTTTCCACGACTTTACCGAGCACGTATCTAACTGTCGTTTATCTGCAGGCATGGGAACAACATAAATTACTTTAAAGACAAAACGAGTGATGCCGTACCTCCCTAATTTCAAAACGGAAATTTCGTTTAGTACTTGAATTACATTGGTCATTACTGCTACAAGTTATGGAAGGCATACAATTCATAATGTCATTAACGTATATAGGTACACAATGCATACTTTTGAGATACAGATAATACGTAAGCTTACAAATACAATTAAGCAATAGAGAAATCTAGAGATTCTACAAATATGTCAACATTCCACTTCAAGAATACTTTCTTCATGCGGTAATTTAGCACTGTAGGGAGTCAACTATGAAATTTTTGTCGGTGTTTATTACTTTTTTCTTCATTTTTTGGTTTTCCTTTATTTTGCATCTCTCTTTGTGTGATGATGTCCTATGAACTGAAATACAGTATGCAGCAAACACTGATCATTTATGTCGGATTCCGAGTAAGAAAATGCTACAATCACAGACACTTCTTATGAGTAATAAATACAGTAATTCTTTTTCATAGAATTTGAGCGTTGCTAACTAAATAATATATGCTATTTCTGTGGGCACCCATAAGATTACTTCTGGGGAGGAGTGCTAAGAAAAATTGTATTTAGCTAATTGGTAATTAGTAATTATGCAACTAGTACCACATTTTAAAAATTGCAAATTAAATAAAAATACCGAATTTCTGTTCAGTTTAAAATTTTATCGACATTAACAGCGACAGTAGAAATTATGCCTATGGTAATGAAACAGTCATTGAAATGCACTGTTTCCCAAAATTAAAGCAACAAATCGCTATTTCCCCGTTTTTTGTCTAATTCGCGATGTAATCAAACAAACTGTCAACAGATGTCCATACGATCGTGTTCTGCACCGAAGATCGCATTCCAGTCAACGGATAACCACGCCAGCGATGACGTCAGAACACCTATCAAACGTGATACTGTTTGCCTGGTAGTGCCTCATCCACAATTGCTGCGTAGCCAGGCGCAGACGGTGTAGTATTGCACAGAAGTCACCAACCAGACTTAGAAACTGATGTGGGCCGATGGCTTAATGTGAATCGTTTTGTTGTTTTTCGAGAGTGGGACAGAAACTATAACCCTAAGACCAAGACAGAGCCGATGATTTGTGACATCAGAAAGAGAGGACCGTTATTTGGCTGTAAGGGCACAATAGTACCGTCTTAGTACTGAACGACAACTGCCGTCTAACCCTGTAGCATCCATTGGACGTGTTGTATCAAGGCAAACGGTGTACAGAAGGCTTTGGCAGATTGGCCTTCATTGTCGAAGACCTGCTGTATGTGTACCTCTGACGCATCTTCACAGAAGGGAACGTCTAGAACGGAGTTGTCAGCGTGGTACTTGGACGGTGGAAGAGTGGGCCAATGTTCTTTTCACGGATGTACCCCGATATAGTCTGGAGAGTGACTGTCGACGGATTCGCATCTGGAGGGAACGTAGAACTAGATTTCGGGACCGAAAAATTGTGGAAAGAGACCGATATTGAGAAGGATCCCTAACGGTGTGGGCTGGGATTATGTTAACTACACGAACACCTCTTCACGAAATTATAAGGGTGAATATTCAAGGTTTAACTGCTGTCAGGTCTCGCAACGAGGTCTTTGCAAGGTGCTGAGGGTCCAGACTTCTTATTTATGGACGATAATGCTCGCCTTCATGGAGTACGGGTGGTTGATGTTTTCTTGGAAACGGCAGATACTGCAACCATGGCGGGCCCTGGTCGATCTCCCGATCTGGAACCCACAGAGCATATCTGGGATGCACTGGGGGACGGGTTGCATACGTCAGCTTCCACCAGTTACTCTCCGAGACTTGCTAGTAGTATGAACAGGAGTTATCGACTCATCGTGAGACTGATGACGTCATTCACAGCACGCCCCGTGCTTATCATGCCTATAATGTTGTCAGAGATGGTCACACCCCATACTGGGCTCATTAACCAATAGCCAGAACATGTGTGCAAATCCGTTAAGTCGGGAAAAGCAAAGAACATTTTTGTCAACCATTAAGCATGTTGCAGTGGTTTACGTTTTGTATTTTTACATTGTTCCTACCTTACTATCGCCTGTGTATACTGTATTGTGGCCGAAGAAACACAACCTTGTAAAATTTCCGTTATTTGCTTTAATTTTGGACATCCGTGTGTTTTTTCAGAACGTTCAATGGCACATAACAAAATACGTTATAAATTAATTTGAGTTTAGTGCCTATTTTCTTTGATGTTAAAGAATCTACAGTTGAGTAATGGAATTAAAGAAACAGTCAAAGTTTTTTCAGGTTTCTGATGGAAAAAAGTAATAAGTACTGGTACACCAATATACCTGCCGCTTTGCACAAGAAACAAGAGGCAGACATCATTTATTTCTGGGAACGTTTTCTATGGCTGTATGTCCTTGCTATAGGTAGGATGACACACAACCAGAAGAATTATATTATTGCATAATATACTTGTTTCAGTCGTGTACTGCTGTTCTATGGATTATATTGTCACTGATATCAATCTGTAAAAAAATAGGATAGTTTTAGAAGTAAGGCTTCATGAAAAACATTAGCGTGGCAAAAGAATAGAGCCACATTCAGGCCCTTTTATGGGCTTTCTTCAATGTTTCATCTTTAGTGTTACTCGCACTAGCAGCGCAATCTGAAGTGCGAGTGACCTAGCAAGTGATTTTAGACTGAGAGAAGAGAGTGATGAACTTTCAGTTTGGTTGGCCATATGTAGAAAAATAGACTACAGAGACCCAGGTCAAAGACACGTATCTGTAATAACCAGGCACACTGTGTCAACTTAAAAGAGGTGTTCATCACTTCTATCACAATGACCAAGAGAGAGAAATCAGCAAGTTCGAGTGAGGCTTGATTGGAGCGTACTACATGTCTAGCCACTACAATGAAGATATTGCGGCAGTCAATTATTGTGAATCAGAATCATCAGCTGAGTAAAAACCCAATCACATCGCACAGCTATTGGATATGAAAGTAAATAGCATTTCAGTGCAACTGCACAAGTAGATATAGGTAACGTCATCTACATTTTGCAAATATGAAAACATTAATTAGAATTTTTTTCATATACATCTCGCATTTTAGTTGTTGTTGTTTGTAAGATGGTAATGTTGTGCCTCGTGTAAGAAGTAAATCATCTACCAGCACTTGCCGGATTCATCAACGGACAGGCGCATCGATACAGTGATTTACCGTACCGCTACATCACTGTTACGTTGGTCAGGAACCAACGATTGTCATGCGAATAAGCAGTTGATACGTTCAGGAGGGCCGCAGACAAAACCATGCAAGATCTCAACCGATGCGGCCAAATAGCTCCCGAGAGGAGTCACATTGTTCCCTCGGCTGTGCAGGATCTTTAAGGAACCATTTGCACTCGAGCACAGACAATATTTAATTTAGTTAACTTAGATTATATGTATCGATTTTTTAAGACAAGAGAATGCAAAATAAAGCAATTAACACCGCTCTCTTGTCACAGCCAGTAGGCATCAACACTCTCATGTCATTCGTTGTCCTAGAAGGACTTAATATTTTGTGCGGCTCCACAGTTAGCCATATTGATATTTATTAGCAGAAAAGAGGCGCAGAATTAATAAGTCGCTCTCATTTGTGAATGATCTGCCATTATTTATCTAGAATTTTACGTAAGTGTAATTTATATCGTAATGTATATGTTGAAATGAATATATGTTTATTTAATCGTATGCTTTTCTTTGTTTTAGTAGTTTTAGTCACTCCATTTTCATGATTGATGCTGAGGTCAGATATCAGACTCTGTCTACAAAAAAAAAATACATAATGAGCCCTGGCTACGTTCCGTACATCTTCGGACGTGCGAAGCTCGATTAATTCACTGCGTAAAATTTTAATCCCTCAATTACTTATCCAAACAAATAACAGTTATTATTATTACAAATTATTATTATTATATTTTATTATTATTTTATTTTATATTTTTTATTTGTTACACTGGCGACCGTGACAGGACTCATTATTGTATCTGTACTACAACTAATTGTTCTTTTTCATGTACATCCTGACCGGTGACGAGAATATTGAAGAAAACGAATAAAATCTGGAGACAATTTGGACTGGAAATGCAATCTTCGCATCAAGACGATATGCACGGTAAGACGCAGCACTCGCGCATCCACAATTGATTCCAAGCACATTTTTCATTCAAAATTATTTTTCTTAGCATTAAATTCAGTATTCAGTTTCCATTCAGTAATTTTTTCCAAATTCCACGAAATCTCATTATTCAGACGATTACATTCCGATCCAACAATACGCAAGTTACATTGCACAATATGGCCGACATTGTACAAGATTCAAGCAACATGGCTAGTCACCATTAACACGTATGCTACTTTCGATCTTTAAAGTCATCTCTCAATCATTCTCAGTCATTTAAACACACACATAGGCAGTACATTTTCACACTACGCGTTTAAACGATTTTTTTCTTGCACACAATTTATTCACGATATGGTAAAAACTCGACACCAGTACACAATGGAACAACAATCAAGTAATGCAAACATGGATACACAGACACATTCAGACACAGAAATTAATACAGACACGCAAACACATCAAAATAATCCGCTACAGACACAAATAAACGCCGAGAGGAGCAATTCAGAACCAAACCTGAGAGACCACGTCACGTCTAATGACACGGCGGGGGCAAGCTCATTTTGCAATCAAAATTTTGGTGCTATACTGAATTCAATTTTGGAAGGCATATCCAATATTAAGCAAGACAATGACGAAAAATTCTCACAATTAATGACAGACAATGCAGCCTTCAGAAATGACATAAAATCAGACTTCGCCACACTGACTCAGAAGGTAGATGAAATTAACGCACGTCTTTCCAAACAGGTCGACGATCTTACGGAAAAATTCGAAAATTTAGAATTACGACAAAGCGACAATGCCAACCACATCAATGACTTGACAAAAACCTGTGAAACTATTAATTGCAAATTAGAATCAAACACGCACGCATGTGACGAAATTAATTTAAAGGTGAATACAATAGAAACAAACGTAGCTGACATTCACAAACAGATTCACACAACAATACAGATAGAGGCTGAACCCCATTTGTCCCGCATTAATTCACAATTTAAAGAATGGACGGCACACAAAGACCAAATTTTTGAAGAATGTATACAAAACAAATTGCCACATATTGTGCACGATTCTGTAGTGGAATACATGAACAACAATAGACAAGTAATCGATGACGATATGCAAACAAAGACAACTCAATGCCAGGTACAACCAAATAGCACACCCACTACACATTTTTACACACACAGAAGAAAATCTCGATTCGGGAATGAACACATGTACACACACGAATTTCAACACTCAAATACACAATACACTGACACGCATAGCAACAGATACCCATCACCCGAAATACAATACAATTATCATTCTGATGAAGAACCATGTACACACAGGGAAGAATTCAATGATTACACGGAAAGAAACAGACGAACACGTAACAAAGAAGAAGAAAGTCTATTCAAGCACCGTAAATTTCAACCTTTTATACCAGGCAAAAACACTGTACACCCTGTCATCTTCTTAAAAGCTTTCAGGAACGCATTCCCACGTTCGTGGAGCGACCACAAACGCATTGCGTACGTTGTGGATTACATTCAAGGGGACGCTGCTGTCTGGGCTTACCATGAAAGCGACAGATGTGTAACATACGAGCAGTTTGAACGCGCCTTCTTGAATAAGTTTTGGTCACCCACTGTGCAGGAACGCATCCGCAAACAAGTCACTGAACCCGAACACTTCAATCCTAAAAACGGCAACCTGCGCAGATATTTCGAGAAGTACCTAAACATGACACACTTCCTTAATGAACCAGTGAAACCAAAAGATGTGATCCGATCACTGAAAGCAAGACTTCCTTTTAATATTAAAGAGAAATTACTGTACTTACCGGACGACGATCCTGAATATTTTTTGGAAAAGTTAGATGCTGTTGATTTACTATATGAAGAACAAGAACCAACACACAACTCACGCAGTAGGAATCAACATGTCTACATTGCTACATTACCAAACACACAGCAAAATTCACAACACACAGTAAACATGCAAAACAGTCACCACAACTCACAGCTGCACACAAACAACAACTACAACTATACACAGGGAGATAACCCGTACAAAAAACGAAGAAACAACAATTTTAATTCAAGAAGCAATAATGGAAACAACAACGGACACAAAGCAAAACACAAACACTGGCAAAGAAACAACAGCACAGATTACACAAGAAATGGAACACTTACACCGCACTTTAATCAGAACGACAACCAGTATGATGTGAGACAGTGGCAAACACCGCAACCGCCACGACAAAATCATATTCAGATGCCACAAGGGAATTTTGCGCAAACAAGCAACACAAACCAACAAGTGACTTCAGCCAAACGAAACCAGACAGGTGATTGGCAAAGACAATATCCAAATGTAAATATTATTGAGGTAGCTAATGAAACTACAACTACACTTACCAATGACCAGACAAACCAGGTAAACTAGAACCAGTCATTACTGAGCCCCAGGTCGTGACTGAGGAACATTTGGGGGGCAACTTCAATTTAGAAACTATGTTTGAATACACACTTGCTAGTGAAACTGTGAAACAAGAAAAATTAACATTTACACAACAAGAGTTGCCTACACTATTCTTAAGATATAATGAAAGTGGAAACTTAGCTGATGATCTGATAAATGACAACACACAATGTCACAATGTAAAGAAAAGATTTGTACTGTCTTCCACCTCAGGCATTGTAGGAGGTATACCTACTAACATAATTATTGATACAGGAGCTGCTGTCAGTGTGATTTCTCACAATTTTTATACTATGATGAAGAAAACTTCTAAGATACCAGAGTTCCCAGTTCAGAACTGTTTAATATTAACTGCATTAGGTAATAAGTCAAGTAGAGTTAATAAGCAGGTATTTGTGACTGTTAATATGGGAAATGGAATCGTACAATGGCCTTTCCTAGTTGTCCAAAACCTTGCTGCCAATTGTATATTGGGTATTGATTTTCTTTGCGAGAAGGACTGTACTATAGACTTCTCCAAAGGCATTTGTTATTTTAAGTATGAAGGCAGAGACATAGTTTTGAACTTGGACACTCGACTAGTAGACCATAACAAGCACTGTTCTGGCTACAAGATACAGATTATACGTGAGACTGACATAGATTCCACACAGCAACCTGTATCACACGGTGAGGTAGTGAATGATGTACTTACACAAATTAATTCTAAGTTATCAGAATGTGATGCTATTAATGAAGAGGAGAGATCCCAGCTTAAACATATTTTACTTAAGAATAAGGATGTTTTCACTAGTAAGCCAGGTAGGATCAACACATATATGTATACGATTGAAGTCAAGCCTCACCAAATCTATTACCACAAGTCATACAATGTACCTCTAGCTCTGCGACCTGCAGTTTGGGAAGAACTAAAGAAAATGATTACATGGAATATTATAGAACCATCAACATCTCCATATTGTAGCCCTTTGCATGTAGTGAAAAGACACAATGGAAGTATCAGGTTAGTATTAGATGCAAGAGCTATCAACCAAATTATCTTACCTGTGAGGACACAACCAGAAAATCTTGACGAACAACTTCAGAAGTTCTTGGATGCAAAATATTTCTCTACAATAGACCTTAAAAATTCGTTTTGGCAGGTGCCAATAAGCAAAGAATCCAGAAAATATACAGCCTTTATGTTTGGTGGCACAACTTATCAATTTTGTGTATTACCATTTGGCCTAAATGTAAGCTCAGGAGTATTCATTACTGCACTAAACTCTGTACTTGGTGATGATTTACTAGAGACTGTTACACACTATGTAGATGACATACTGATTGCCTCAAAAACCTGGAAGGATCACACTGATACCCTGAACACCTTACTATGCAGATTCACACAAGCTGGTATCACTGCCAATATTTGTAAATCTAGATTTGCTTGTTGTGAGATCAAATACCTAGGGCACATCATCAACACACAAGGCATTAAACCTGACCCTTCAAAATTAGATGCTATCAGACATTTCCCCAGTCCCACTAATAAGAAACAGTTAAAATCATTTCTCGGTCTATGCTCATTTTTCAGACGATTCATACCTAAACAGTTACTCAATAGCAGATACTTACTAAACTTATTAAAGAAGAACCAGGTATGGATTTGGAACCAAGACTGTGAAAATGACTTTACTAAAATCAAAGAAGCCTTAGTAAATTCTAACATGCTGGAACATCCAGACTTCAATTTGAACTTTTGTATTGCTTGTGATGCATCAAACATTGGTTTGGGATGTTGTTTATTTCAACTTGTTAATACAGAAACTTCAGAACATATTAAGATCATTGGTTTTGCCAGTCGTACTTTAACAGAATGTGAAAGATCTTACTCCACCACAGAATTGGGAACATTATCTATTATATGGGCATTTAAAAAGTTTAATTATTATCTGTATGGAAGACACACCATTATATACACTGACCATCAAGCACTTACATTCCTTTTGTCATGTAAACTCATTCATCCTAGACTTACACGATGGGCACTTGCATTACAGAATTACTCTTTTGAAATCAAGCACATCAAGGGAAAAGACAACATAATAGCTGACACACTTTCAAGACTACCGCAAGGATTACATCATAACAATACAGACTTTGAGAACACACACGATTACAGAATACTACTCATGCAAGACAAACAGTTTACACAATACTACATAGACCTATGCAAGAACATGGCAACACTACAAGATTCAGATCCACACTGGTACAAAATAAAACAAATCATAGTACAACAACACAATGACACTTTACAAGACAGATACATGTTACACAACAACATACTTTTCTACAAAAGACACACAAATGCTACTAACTGGTGCGTTTGCATACCACAAGATTCTGTACACAATCTCGTTGCACACACTCACACAGTTTGGGGACACTACGGAACAAAGAAATGTCTAAACAAGTTACATACATATTGCTATTTTCCAAACATGAGAAGAAAAATACATGATGTTATCAGCAAATGTCTCATATGTCAAAAATCCAAGCCACAAAATCAATCCACCAAAACAGATTTGCACTCTATCTTACCTACTGGACCTAGAGAGATACTTTGTACAGATGTTAGCGGACCTCATCCAACTAGCATCGGAGGTTGCAAATACATTCTAGCATTTTATGACATATTTTCTAAGCACATCAAACTTTTTGCCATTAAGTCACCCACAGCAAACACCATCATCAGAAGATTCACGAATGATTACATGCCATACTGTGGAAAACCTAAAGCCATTCTATCAGATAACGCCAAGTATTATGCAGGATTCACCTGGAGAAAATTTCTAAAGGACAATAACATTAAGAGCATCTTTATTTCAAAGTTTCATGCATCAGCCAACCCTTGTGAGAGAGTTTTTAGAGAATTAAATAGATTCATGAGAACTTATACCTCAACACAGCACACAAACTGGATACATTATCTAGCACTTTTTGAGGAAATACACAATAATTTAAATATATACAACACACCCTACACTCCCAGAGAAATCATGTTTGACACAAAGGAAACTAATGAATGGAGCAACCCACTACCAAAATTTTCTGACACCAAACCTTCACATGAGGAAAAGGTAAGGGAAGTACTCATGGCAATTACTGAACAAGCTGACATTAGAAATAAGAACTATGGTGCTAATCTGAAAAGAAGGCAAAACTTTACAATAGGCATGCAAGTTTTACTTAAGACCCACTACAAATCGTCATTACCTCTAAAACGTAATGTTAAGTGGCGTCCGCTATATGAAGGTCCTTACACAATCATTGATATACCACATCCTGGAGCATATCTGTTACAAAACCCCAAGAGTAAGAGAATTTTAGGTTTGTACCCTCACAAAGATTTGAAAACTTTTAGCCCTTAGCAGAGTATGCTGATACAAAAACAAGGTAAGTCACATCTGGTACTTCAAGCTGGAAGAAGAAGAAGATATAAGCTATAATCTTAAGTATCTACATTTTACAGCAGCAGCAAGAAGATAAGACACAGGGAGAACTAACAATTTTCATGCAAAGCACAGTTACTGATTATATTTGTTAATACCTTGCAGACAAGCTGACAGACTAAATGACCGGAGACAATTGCTGCTCTGAACCTGATATATTAATTGGCATGATAGACACTTGATTTTCTATTCACACTCACACCACAATCCACATGAACACAACATGCACAAAAAAAAAAAAAAAAAAAACTCTACAGGAAATGACAAATGAAATTAATTGAGCAAGGCTATATACTTTATTTTATTTGTAAATGATACTTTGTGCATGTGCTAATTTGGAATTGATTGTGGATGTGACGTGTCGTGTCTTATTGTAATCATGACTTTTCAGGACAGATCATCTCAAGGATGTTTTCTAACCTATTATGAAAGTTTATGTTGCAGGAAACATTTAATGAGGAAGAACACTTATTGTGTAGTACTGATGTAAAGGAAAATATACTTAAAAGGAAAACTTTATTAAAAAGGGGAAGAGACCTATAAAAGAAAATGGATTTTCTGAATGTATCACAATACACTGAACCTATTAGATAATTTTTTTTATGTCTGACCCATATATATTTGTAAATATCTAGTTTAATGCAAAAGAAAAATATAAAATATGTATATGTATTACGAAACAATGTAGTGTAAATGTATAGATACATGTTTCACAGAAAATTTTTATATCTATGTAAATATGTAACAGAAAACTGTACTCAAAGTGAAGTGATACTTGTTATGTTTTGTGCTCTCTGTTGTGAACGAACATTTTGTTTTGCAACGAACAATGTATGAATAAGTTGTGTGCAAATATTAAAAAAAAACGGTTCACTGCGCTCATGATGGGACACTATAGGTGACGTGAGTAGCAAAACCACGGCACACTTTTCGGCGAAACGACGACACAATATCCAGGAGACGACATAAGCTTTTTGGAAGACGAAATATGGAGGTTATTGAGTAGATGTAACACGGACTGGTCAGTATGGAACCACTGACACCATGAATTCCTACCAAGACGAAACCACATTTTAACTACGTCTTCCAAAGCACGCTTCATTGCGGGACTGTTGATCTCCAACTTGTTTCTTCAAGAACTTTCGTCTCAATGTAAACAAAACGTGTGACACGTGACATTTATTTTAAAGTGCAAAGACTTTAGCACAGTATAAACCTTTACTAACAAGTGACATTCTAAAGAGAATATGTTCACATATCTCTGAATATGCACAAAACCATTAATTAATTTTATTTATTGAATGAACATGTGTAATAACATTTTGAAGTGAAAGAGAACAACGGACTATATGCCCAACAAAATTTTTACAAAGTAACAGCACAAGTGAATACGAACTATGAAATTCGTTATTGTCTGTGTAGAACTGTTACATAAAATTGAGAACTGTACGCAGAGAAGCAGTGATAGCACTGTGTCACATCGCTGGCTTCTGATACTGAAGTTCCCGAGTTCAATACTGCTCGAAAGCGAATATTATTATTTTTATTTTCACTTTCATTGATCTTGTATGTAAATATTATTTATGTATTTTTGTGGATGTATGATATTTTAAGTATGTTGAATCTGTGAAACAAGATACGTAATAACTTATGATTCGTGACATGACAAATAAAGAAAATACGTCAACAAATTGCTCAGCTGCAGGTGGTACACCTTTGCTCTCGCAATTTGGGGGGCAGTTTAAGGAACCATTTGCACTCTAGCACAGACAATATTTAATTTAGTTAACTTAGATTATATGTATCGATTTTTTAAGACAAGAGAATGCAAAATAAAGCAATTAACACCGCTCTCTTGTCACAGCCAGTAGGCATCAACACTCTCATGTCATTCGTTGTCCTAGAAGGACTTAATATTTTGTGCGGCTCCACAGTTAGCCATATTGATATTTATTAGCAGAAAAGAGGCGCAGAATTAATAAGTCGCTCTCATTTGTGAATGATCTGCCATTATTTATCTAGAATTTTACGTAAGTGTAATTTATATCGTAATGTATATGTTGAAATGAATATATGTTTATTTAATCGTATGCTTTTCTTTGTTTTAGTAGTTTTAGTCACTCCATTTTCATGATTGATGCTGAGGTCAGATATCAGACTCTGTCTACAAAAAAAAATACATAATGAGCCCTGGCTACGTTCCGTACATCTTCGGACGTGCGAAGCTCGATTAATTCACGGCGTAAAATTTTAATCCCTCAATTACTTATCCAAACAAATAACAGTTATTATTATTACAAATTATTATTATTATATTTTATTATTATTTTATTTTATATTTTTTATTTGTTACAGATCCTACAGCCGTTCATGTACCTTCAGTCATGAAACGGAATTTTTTGCAAGACTGATATCCACACTGAGTGTACGACGACAACTATAGCATAATAAGCGGTCATTATGGCAGCATCTGTTGAAATTCATCTTCGTGCTGCAGCAGAGGCGAGCCAACAGTAGTTTGCACAATGACGTAGCTGGACAAATTGTGAAACACCAACCAAAACTGCAAGTTGTTTGACTTCCATAATATTTTGTACTGGCTGGACTGGCTGGGAGTCAGATCATTCCCCAAGGACACAGATACGTAAATGATTCTGTTGTGCAATAGACTGAACGATAACAACAGAATGGAAAATGTGAACAAGTCCCATGCGTTGATTCTTACATAAAGAATTAAATGTTTCGAAATTAAAATGGAGTTTCGGCTACCTGTGGAATTAAATGTCTTAGCTAAATTCGACTCCAGTTTATTACAATCATTTCCCAAAAGCTCAATGTGGCGCGTGCCCTCGGACTCCAACCGCGTGCTGATGTAGTCGACGCCGTAGAGCTGCTACTGCCACAGCTCTCGCGGCAGAGTCGAGACACGATGCGACATAACGTCAGTCCCCGCAGATATACGGGAGAAAAAACCTGAAAAACTTCCGAAAAGGCGTTCCTCAAGTAATCGTTGTATCTCAATTACAAGTCCGCAGTGTTTCCACTTATGCGAACTCGTATAATTAATGCTTTTTATTATTAATATTGTATTGTTAATTGCCCGGATTTGCAGTAGTTATTAATTCTTCCCTCGTTCGCATAGCACACACCAGTGATTGCGAGGAAATATTTCACTTATCATGTTTTTCTTACGCTGTTGTCTCATTGCTATGGAATTGTTGTGTTGGTATGCAGCGAGATCCAGAGATATTCTTTGATTCAGTCTTTATAAGATTGCGTCGTAATACGAAAATATTTCAAAAATCACTTCTCAACTAATGACGTGAATATTTGCACTTCAGTGAAATAGTCTTTCATGAGTAGTCGTTGATTTAGTCATTTATCAAACTATTTAATGATGTAGTCCACACCGGATATTTAACTGCTAACGAACAGTTTGTTGTTATTTTGTCACTAAATACTTATAACTCCCGCACCACACGCACACGGAATAGTTTAGTTAAGTCAGTCCGATTGAGTTATAGTTTCTTGGCAATTACCACAATTCAACACTTTAGCGTAATTGTTTTATCTTCACGATGTCATTTACTTGGGTCCTACTCAAGACTAATTGCGTGTATTCTTTCATAAAATGTTCACTTCTCCTTAAGGTCCAACTAATTTAAAGTCAAGTCCAATGTTCACTAATTCCGTTATTAGATTTCAATCAACCCGCAGTGCACGGTTAAATGAGTCTATCTGTTCCTGTCTCAGTTCATAAAATCAGTTTCTTAAGCCGCGAATCCCGTCACGCAACAAACACCTCTAAACGCGAAAACAATCTCGTCACGATTCGCAATCTCAATAATTCAGATCAGAACTGCTCTCGTACGTCTGCACTGGATGAGTTCTAGCAAGCGACTTCTTCTGTGGAAGAGCATTGAAGGCGCATTGAATTTCTTCGTTGCGCTTACAACTCTCTTCCACATAAAATTTATCTCTGATGACATTACTTTGGACCTAACTTTTGAGATATTAGTTTCACATTTGTCACATTGATATTTGTCCATTGCTGAAATACGATGTTTCTTCTTTCTCTTTCGCTAACAAATATGCTCAGTGGTGTACAATGTAGTTGTTGACAAAATTCTTTCGTGTTAGCTCATCGGCAAAGATGTCGTAACTGCCAAGATGACTTTCCCTACATCATGCTCTTTCTTCACTGACTTTAAGGTGGTTGTTGGGGCGTCACATCATGTATTATCAAGAAAGCAAAATTACCCAGTAACGTGAGCAATAAACTGCGAAGTGAGAGGAACTGCCGATTATGCACACTGAAAGACACTTAAATCAGAGGTGGACTGGTCTGCCAAAGTCCGCAAGGAAAAAGTGGGACTGACGTGTACATTGTATTACTAGGTTATTTTAGAAATTCATAACTGCGGATGAGTGTGAAGAGATTAGCCCGATAGTACTGGAAAGGGGTATGAGAACTGCATGCAGATGGATGAGCAGTCGAATCCCTGCCCAGGTGTTAAGTCATGAAACCTAAACAAATTTAGAAACTACGAAAAATGCCTAACTACACCCCTTCCCAGCTTCCCCACTCTGCTCGATAATCTCACCTAACTTGGTGAGTCAAAGCAGCGAGGGGCACCTGCTGCTGATCATCAGCTTCTATCAGATCGGCTGACGTTCAGAAATACAACTTCAGCTTCTGCCTTGCGTCTGAAGTCACAACGTTGCTTCTCCACGTCTCCAATACACAAACCTCTGTGTCCGTGAAAGACAAAGGTACCGAGCTCGTACCTCGGCTCAGCACCCAGTTGTAATCTTCCAGGAAGTTTCATATGACGGTATACGCCCTAGCGATCTCTGGAGACTGGACGTCGGGGTCCCCTGCTCACATATTTTTAAAGGAACCATCGAAGATGCCGCCAGGTTCATACGGCACACCAGGTACAGAACATGCAATTGACTGCAGATACAGAGGAAGTTGAAACATGTATTAGCTGCTCTATTTTTACATGCACCAGTATCTCCCGTATTATCAGCATCAGACATTAATCGACCGGTAGAAACGCTATACCAATTTCGATAAAATGAATGATGTATGGCATGTGTCAATGCATCACTTGACTGACGTCTTTTAACGGTAGTGTTACCATGATGCTTTTTAGAAGAGTATCAGTCTTGTAGACAGCAGCCGGATTGAGGTACCCAAATTGGAGCCTCTGAAGAGAATATACGTTGTTACACAACATTCATTATTGCCATACAGACCCAGCCCTCACGCTATGCTATGGGGCTCGATTGTGTTTACAACGCCGTCACCTCTGGTTTGCGTAGAGGGTTTTTGAAAGGCAGCCATTACATTTCTGACGTGTTGGTTAGTGGCTGTAACCTATCTTCGACGACTGTGTAATGTTACCTTTGAACAGGATAACGCGACATCGCATACTGTTTGTGTTGTCCCGACTTATCTCAACATACACTGTTTGATCAAAAGTATCCGGACACCTGGCTGAAAATGACTTACGAGTTCGTGGCGCCCTCCATCACTAATGCTGGAATTCAATATGATGCTGGCCTATCCTTAGCCTTGATGACAGCTTCCACTCTCGCAGGCATACGTTAAATCAGGTGCTGGAGATCGGCCTTTACGCCTTTGTGCTGTACGTGTCCCTTCACGTTTCCACTTCACTGTCACATCGGAAACAATAGACCTAGGGATGTTTAGGAGTGTGGAAATATCGCGTACACACCATGACACGAGTGACACGCTATCACCTGTAAACGTTCGAAGTCCGTGGGTTCCACGGAGCGCCCCATCCTGATCTCTCACGATGTCTAGTGACTACTGAGGTCGCTGTTATGGAGTACCTGGGAGTAGGTGGCAGCACAAATACACCTAAATATGGAAAACATATGTTTTGGGGGTTGTCCGGATACTTTTGATCACATAGTGTAGGTTGTGTTCGTTTGTTGCCATGTCCAGAAAGTCCTCTAGATTTCTCATCTTTTGAAAACATCTGGTCTTGTATCGCCGAGGAACTGGCATGCCACGATTCACAAAAACAGTGACTCTGGCGTAGAGATGAGGCAACAAGAATCACAAACTCGCATCTGGTACCCAGCCTCCGCTCCACTTGATGCCCAGCTGAGTTGGAGCCACTGTTGCTGCCAGATGTGACACCACTGTGCACTAAATTTTGCACCCTTTATAGTCCTAAACCTCCTATATATTTAATCAAGTGTACCTCCCACTATGCTGCTTATGCACAACATGTCCAATTTCTTTACTTATTACTCTTCCAGGTCCCGCAATTCTGATTCCAGGAGTTTACAAAGATCTGGGGTTCAGTCCTCAGTCAGTGCTAACACTTCATTTCATTTATCGGGTCTTTCACTTCTAATGATATATATATATATATATATATATATATATATATATATATATATATATATATATAGTTTAACGAGATATGTATATATATAGGGTGTCACAAAAAGGTACGGCCAAACTTTCAGGAAACATTCCTCACACACAAAGAAAGAAAATATGTTATGTGGACATGTGTCCGGAAACGCTTACTTTTCATGTTAGAGCTCGTTTTATTACTTCTCTTCAAATCACATTAATCATGGAATGGAAACACACAGCAACAGAACGTACCAGCGTGACTTCAGTTTGTTACAGGAAATGTTCAAAATGTCTTCCGTTAGCGAGGATACATGCATCCACCCTCCGTCGCATGGAATCCCTGATGCGCTGATGCAGCCCTGGAGAATGGCGTATTGTATCACAGCCGTTCACAATACGAGCACGAAGAGTCTCTACATTCGGTACCGGGGATGCGTAGACAAGAGCTTTCAAATGCCCTCATAAATGAAAGTCAAGAGGGTTGAGGTCAGGAGAGCGTGGAGGCCATGGAATTGGTCCGCCTCTACCAATCCATCGGTCACCGAATCTGTTGTTGAGAAGCGTACGAACACTTTGACTGAAATGTGCAGGAGCTCCATCGTGCATGACCCACATGTTGTGTCGTACTTGTAAAGGCACATGTTCTAGCAGCACAGGTGGAGTATCCCGTATGGAAGCATGATAACGTGCTCCATTGAGTGTAGGTGGAAGAACATGGGGCCCAATCAAGACATCACCAACAATGCCTGCCCAAACGTTCACAGAAAATCTGTGTTGATGACGTGATTGCACAATTGCGTGCGGATTCTCATCAGCCCACACATGTTGATTGAGAAAATTTACAATTTGATCACGTTGGAATGAAGCCTCATCCGTAAAGAGAACATTTGCACTGAAATGAGGATTGACACACTGTTGGATGAACCATTCGCAGAAGTGTACCCGTGGAGGCCAATCAGCTGTTGATAATGCCTGCACACGCTGTACATGGTACGGAAACAACTGGTTCTCCCGTAGAAAAGATTGCTGTATGGTGTGGCAGGTGGCAGTTGATGCAAAATAACGAAAAGTGGGAGGTGATCCACATGAGTTCCAAAAGAAATCCGTTGGAATTCGATTACTCGATAAATAGGACAATTCTCAAGGCTGTCAATTCAACTAAGTACCTGGGTGGTAAAATTACGAACAACTTTAGTTGGAAAGACCACATAGATAATATTGTGGGGAAGGCGAGCCAAAGGTTGCATTTCATTGGCAGGTCACTCAGAAGATGCAACAAGTCCACTAAAGAGACAGCTTACACTATAATCGTTCGTCCTCTGTTAGAATATTGCTGCGCGGTGTGGGATCCTTACCAGGTGGGATTGACGGAGGACATCGAAAGGGTGCAAAAAAGGGCAGCTCGTTTTGTATTATCACGTAGTAGGGGAGAGAGTCTGGCAGATATGATACCGGAATTGGGATGGAAGTCATTACAGCAAAGACGTTTTTCGTCGCGGCGAGATCTATTTACGAAATTTCAGTCACCAACTTTCTCTTCCGAATGCGAAAATATTTTGTTGAGCCCAACCTACATAGGTAGGAATGATCATCAAAATAAAACAAGAGAAATCAGAGCTCGAACAGAAATGTTTAGGTGTTCGTTTTTCCCGCGCGCTGTTCGGGAGTGGAATGATAGAGAGATAGTATGATTGTGGTTCGACGAACCCTCTACCAAGCACTTACATGTGAATTGCAGAGTAGTCATTTAGATGTAGATGTAGATGTAGCACTCTCCATACAGTGACGAGATTATTGTAAACAGAGGATAGTGGAATGGAAGACTGGTCGCCGAAAAGTTATAAAGAGGGTAAGAAAGGGTTGTCCGCAAGGATGCACATGCGGACCAATTTTCTGGGACGTAGCCATAGAACCACTCCTGAACCCACTAGCAGACAACGATATGGCTAACGGATTGGTTGTGTACGCTGATGACATTATGGTCAGAGTATCTGAAAACTGCAGGTACCCATTACAGATTAAAGCTACGTGGCCTCTCGCGTTCATCGGTGAATGGTGCACGACAACAAACTCACAATAGCAACAAACAAAACTGTTTACTTATTTCTAAGAGGCACGCTGAAAACAAATCCAATTATAAAGTTAAACAACATATCTATGACAAGGAAAGCTATGACAAGGTACCTTGGCATTTATATTGACGAACATTTAGACTTTAATGAACATGCCAGACTGACAATTAATAAAACGACGAAACTCATGGATAAACTAGCAGGACTGAACACTACAAGATACAGACTACCCCTTCAGACAACTCGGACGTATTAGACAGCACTCTTTGAGTCAATAACCTGTTTTGCGGCTAGTGCTTGGGCACATCGATTATGCTCAGGTTCGCATAAAACCATTGTGAAGCGCGGCCGGTGAAGTGTTCTACTCAGAATGTCAGGGGCTTTCAACACGACCTCGATTGAGGCACTGTGCGTGTTACTGGACGTTTTCCTTATAAATATTATAATACGCCATAGAGCAGCTGCCTACTTGCAGAAGAGGGGAAGACGCGACAAAATAAAGAGAAGTATTGGACAAGACACAAACGACAAACGGAAATCAAACTAATGGAGAACTGATACATGGCAGACAGAATGGGACACAACTAATAAGGGAAGAGGAGTCTACTCTTTCTCCTCCAGTATACAAGAGCGGATGAATTTGAAGCAAGTAAATCCAACAGGTGGCATGGTACACTTTCTCAGGGGCTATGGCCCGTATCCTGTGCCTCTCCACAGGTTTGGTCTAAAACAGAATCACACTTGTGCCTGAGGTGAATAGCACACCTGAACACACAGTGCCCACTTGCGATGCCCTAGGACACGTAAGACCGAGTTAAGGGAACCATGGCATAGGGTAGTTAATACGCAGACAGGATGGCTGGAACTCTATAAACAACATCGCTGACAAAGTATCGCGAGCACTATAAGCGACATATAAACAGAAGACACCATATGCTAGACTAAGACAGGCAACACATCAGACAGATCAGCAGTACATAGTAAACGACAAAGACACAAGCACAGACAAAGAATCGGATGCTATATCACACATAGGAAGTGGAGACGAGATAAACATATAAACATAGCAAAAGTAAACGAAGGTTCTACAACACTAAATCGAATCAATATGAAAATGTAACTCTCTGTATAGTTGTTTGTCATATCCTATTATAGCAAAAAATGGTTCAAATGGCTCTGAGCACTATGGGACTTAACATCTGTGGTCATCAGTCCCCTAGAACTTAGAACTACTTAAACCTAACTAACCTAAGGACATCACACACATCCATGCCCGAGGCAGGATTCGAACCTGCGACCGTAGCAGTCGCGCGGCTCCGGACTGAGCGCCTAGAACCGCTAGACCACCGCGGCCGGCAATTATAGCACGTAACACTGTCTGAAGATGTGACATTTCTTCTTCTTTCGCTGCATCATGTGTGACTGGCTCGAAGGTTTACCAAGCCCTCGCACTGACATTTTAAATCAACTCTCAATCTCCACTGTTACTTTAAGTTCGGAAACCCAGTATAACCTAAATAATAAATACATTAAATTTAGTCTTAGCACTGTCAAGAAAACAGATGTAACCGTACACGCAAAAGGTAAAAAGGAAATAACTGTCACATTATATCCAAGTCAAATTGCCATCTCTTGTTTCTTCCATTAAATACCCTTTTAATTTTAATTTAAAATACTTCCACAACCTATTATGTACCTTATTTTCTATCACTATCTAAGTTAGCAACAAGTTCAAACCAAATTTTATGTATACATGTAAATTAAAAAATAACAAATTATACATACATATATATATATATACATAAAAATTTGTTATTTTTTAATTTATATATATATATATATATATATATATATATATATATATATATATATATATATATATATACAATTTTTTTAAATTTTCAACCAGAAAATGTACTAGTTATAAAACTGAATTTGATGACATAACATATAAAGTCACACAGTGCACGACCTGCTCTATAATAACAAGTTGCTGGTCTTTACTTGAGAAATGAATAAATGAAATAAAAACCAATACCCTCTCTGGTTTCGACACTTCAGGAATATTGGATTGCCATTCTTCCAGAAGCTGACACCTAACTGAAAGTGTCCCCAGCAGAGTACTAGTCGTCATAAAGGCGAGTGGTGGACACACTCCATATAAATGTTCACTAGTAAGTGTCCGAGTACGTTTGATCCGCGGCGCCGGGTGGCTGCGTGTTTTGAGGCGCCATGTCACGGATTGCGGAGCCACTCCCGTCAGAGGTTCGTGTTTTCCCTCGGGCATGGGTGTGTGTGTGGTTCTTAGCGTAAGTTAGTTTAAGTAGTGTGTAAGTCTAGGGACCGATGACCTCAGCAGTTTGATCCCTTAGGAACTCACACACATTTGAACATTTTGAACTTTTCATCAGATACTGTACGTAATTTCTGTCGGTGGTCGTATGCCACCAGTCGAGGAAGATCTAATTTCCAATATCATCTATAACGAAGCCGCAAAGTTCATTATAATGATGAGAAGCCAAAAATTTTAAAAGTGTTGGCTCAAATGGCTCTGAGCACTATGGGACTTGAGATCTGTGGTCATCAGTCCCCTAGAACTTAGAACTACTTAAGCCTAACTCACCTAAGGACATCACACACATCCATGCCCAACGCAGGATTCGAAACTGCAACCGTAGCGGTCACGCGGTTCCAGACTGAAGCGCCTAGAACCGCACGGCCACACCGGCCGGATTTAAAAGTGTTGAAGAACCAAACAAGGAACATTAATGTTTTTGAAGACAGTTGCATGCAGACACTGAAAACGTCTATCAGACACACAGGACATATACATGGCCAATAAATTAGAAAATACAGAGTCGCATATTTTTCCACGTAGTCTTCATTATGTGTAATGCGGCATCCTTCCGTTTCGGAGTTGAAGTGATACTGAATGACAGAATTATTATTTTTGCGAATGCAGCCACTCATGCAGCGCGGTATAAACATCATTATCGGTTCCAGTATTCTTGCCCCACGGTGCTCTTTCGAGCAGTCCGAATACGTAAAAGCACTCGGGACGACTTCTGGCGAGTACTGCTGCTACGGTTGAACAGGTGGTTAGTGGAGTAAGCGTTGTCATATTGCCACAAAACATTTGCAATCAGAAGACGCGTCATTTACTCCAGACTGCAGCCTGAACGTGATTTCATAAAGGATTAGAATATGAATTACTGATTACTGTTACTCCCCTTTCGATTTAACATCCCAAAGTAGCCCTTATCCATCCCGGAGAGACTGAACATGTCTGTTCCTGCCGACGGCTGAGTGCGTGATGCTTTCGCTTTCAGTGAAATTCTGTGGCGCGCAATTTCCTCCTCGATAGTTTCAGGTTGATGGTAGTGCACCCGTGTTTGAATCCCGTAACAATTTTGGCCGGAAGTCCATTATCTTTGACCTGGAAATGGTACAAACGTTCTTCCTGGTCATTAACGCGATGATCCCTCAATTCAGCAGGCAACTCAAGTTGTGCCCATAGGGCATAGGTGGTCACAGAGGAAGCAAGAGGGGACATCTCTGCTTCCTCCCCCCCCCCCCATCCCCCAGCCCCACACCATCCACCATCCTAGAATCTGCAGTACAGAGTTCTGTTGTATAAGGGAGTCCATAATCATGCGTTCTGTGAGATAAAGTAACAGTTTTCTACCACTCAAGGAATTCAGTTCTTGTGGCATGAAACGTACTGAAACTCACGAACTAATTTACGCAAGAAACAGCGGTTTTGGACTCTTTGCCCTCTGTCTCTTCGAATATATTTCCGGAGAGTATTGAATCACAGTACGTGATGACAATATTGTTTGCTGAACCAACACTACTATCCAAAATTAGTGGCTATGTCATTTACAGGGTTACTTACACTTGTAGTTTCTTCACAAGGCCTTCCATTGGAGCAATGTTTTCTTTCATCACTGCATGGTGTGCTGGTTTGGTGCGGAGCGTCTTCCGCATTCGTTATGCATCTCTTAAACTTCCTGCACCATTCCTAGCCTTCTGCAGGGAGACACTCGAATCACCACACTGTGTTCTCATCCTGAGATACATTTTCAAAGATTCAGCAGCTTCAGTGCTCAAAAAATTGTCACAGCCAGTTCCTCCATTGCGGTGCTAGTCAACAAAGGAGCAGCCTTCTTTGCAGTGACGCATCATCCTTTTTGCGAGAGGCTGCCAATTCTTCGTCGTTTATAGAAACGCAAAGGAAATTCCTACCGGCTTTCAAATTGACAGTAAAAATTTTACGAATTTTATTACGCTTTTAACATTTTCATTTGAGTCATCCACATATACATATGATTCTATGGATGTATCTGTAATTCAATGCCATAACAATGTCGTAGAACTGGAAAGAAATTTCATAACAATAATCCTTTTAAAATTATGGTTTCTTGATGTTACTGTAGTGGCACTGTAGTGCACCACTTGGAATTTTATGTTTCTTTCAACAGTAAAATATTGCTTATTTGAGCATTCTGACACGGGATAGTACATCCGCAACTGCTCAATACTTAGGAAATTGGATACTTTTTTTTGTTTCGTCCGTGTCAGTTGCACTGATATAAAATTCAGCTGTAGTGGTTACCGGTTTCGGGCTGACAAACCCATTTTCTAACGACAATTCTTAATATTACATCGTACATGTCATACAATAATGTGTACAAGCAGTATGACTGGCCCAACCTAACTATCAGATACTACCTACAGTAGTCAATAAGACATCTTTGTAGGTGTCGCCATCACACGTAAGCGCATGCGCATGTGACTGCCTATTAGATTTGTATGGTGTTGACCCAACCATTCACTTTGCATTGATAGGATTTACGAGTAAAGCAAAAACAAATTTATATTGCAGACAATGCTGACAATTTTATTTTACAAAATAACGTGGGATCCAAACGAAAATATCAATTCCACATTACAGCTCTCCTGTACACAAACCTGTATTTTTGTAATAGGGTAAAGTACCAAGCATTGCTACGTTGCATACAAGGATTCAATGCCAAATCCCAAAATATAGTGTTCGTTTTTGCATGTTAGACACATGCTGTCTAAAATAAAATAAGACGAATGACATAAAACAGATACAGCTTTACAAATTACGTTAATAGTAAACCTTTGGTATAAAATCCACAGCACCATACTGAGCGTCATCCCACACAACCGTCACTCATTACGCAAAGGCACAATTCACAGCCAAACCTTATTTCTGCACTGATCATATAACCATAAGATTACAAAGGCGTCCTGTTGACTATTGTAAGTGATATTTGACACTTAAGTAGCGTCAGTCAGTAGCAACGGACGCATAGGCTGAGATCAATTAGGATACCTGTTGTCCACTGTGTACTTTTATGTTCCTTTTCGTACCATATTATATCGGTTATGGTTAATATCAATGCATGTCTGTAATCATATGACTGCCTATAATATGGTCAAACCCGCTGTTTGTGTGATAAGTAATTTGTAATTTTTGGATGAGTGATTTGAAAATGGGTTGTCATCTTGAAAACGGTAACCGCTACAGCTGAATTTTATATCAGTGCAAGTGAGACAGACGAAATAAAATAATTTTCCAACTCCCGCAACAGTAAAATGTTTCGCATGAATAGTCGATAATTAATTCATATTGATCTTCTAAAAACTTGAATCTTCTTCTCCTTCTTCTGTAGCGCTGTAGCCCTTGGTGAGCCATAGTCCCTTCATTTATTTTTTTCCGTGTTTCTCTGATTATTGCAGCTGTTTTCCACCACAGGACTCACATTCGTGAAATCCTCTAATATGTCACCAACGCAGTTTCTTCTAGACCTCTGTTTCCATCTAGTAGCTTGGATCACACCTTTCGTCATTTTCTTTTTCGTTCTATCCTCCGCCGTTCTTCCCGCGTGTCCTATACATGGTACTTGTTGTGATTTGATAAATTTTACTTCATTTCTTCCTTGTATTAATGCATGTAGCTCAGTGTTACAACGGAATTTCCAGCTTCCTTACTCTCTAACTGGACAATAAATTTTGCGTAATGTTTCTCGCTCAAAGGTTCTTAAAGCATTTTTGTCATCTGTCAACGTCCATACTTCTGGTCCATACTTGACAACCGCGCGTAAGGGACTTACGTACCAAAAGTTTCATTCTTCTTCTAACAAGACCAATTGGGAAAAACTGCAGATTTGCCAAGGAATCCCTGCTCATTGCTTATATCCTTTCATATGTAGTCTTTCTAACGCTGTCCTATTTATATGAAGGCTCCCAGGTAACTAAAAGAGGACAGTCCTTCGAAATAATCCCCGATTATCCTGGCTTCAGAGAGAGAAATTAACATGTATTTTGTTTTTTTTTTTTATTTACTTTAATTCAGATTCCTAAAGCGTCTGTTTCCACTGCCAGGTACGTTTCTGTAAGTGTGTTAGCATCTCTTCCTACTACTGAAATTTCATAGGCATACGCATACACCTATCTAGTTTGCTTAAATGTGGTGTCTCGTTTATTAATGTTATTTGCTACGCTGTGCAGGGCAGCGTTGAATAAGACAGTGGAGAGGCTGTAATACTGATTCCCTACTTTACTAAAGGCGAAGCTTTCACTTGTATTGTTGAATACCTTTACTTTACCTCACTCATTGTCATTTCTTTCAGAACTATGTATAAGTCTTGGCGATTAAGCTGCCAGACCTAGTTTGATCTCGTTGAACAGGAATCGCAGATCTATGTTATGTACATGGAATTTTCAATGATTATCCGTCCGAATCAGATGTTCCTATGTCTTATCGAAAACCATACCAATATTCCCAAAGTTCGCCTTCCGCTCATTTTCGTATTCTTTCATTTATTATATTTTTGAAGATCTTAAAAGCTGTGTATAGTAGTATCATACCTCTATGGAAACTCCAATTAATTGAACTAGAGTCTAATCATTTGTAGAAGAGGATTATTAGAACATGTGTTTCACGTAAAGTACTTAGCGCATTAGCGTTATTAATTTGTAAATATTTTTCATGCCTACAGTGATTGTAAGTAATAAAAATATGTCGAAGCATGTACTAATCGACGAATAACGCATAAAGGGCAACTGGAAGTCTCTACAACAGCTCACTGGAAGCATAAACTGCATAGTTTAATTTGAAAAAATTAATCTAATGCCCGCATTTCAGAATGGTTCATAAGGTAAAGATAACAAGCCTTTCGTTATTTTACGAGGTGGTATGTTTGAAATTCCCTGACTCTCTGTTCAACCGAAGCTACTCCGAGGTTACCACTGTGAAGATGTAAAGTTCCGCCACAGACAAATACGTTCCGTAAATAACATTACTGAAGCCCATTGTTGGTGCGACGTCTACTCAGAAGAAGGAAAGAAAAAGGCAGAAAATGAAATCTGTAGTGTCGTTTTCACAGGTAACACGGCGGCTGTCATTTTAATTGATTTAGGGGCATTACAGAAAACAAACGTGGATGGTAAGTAGAGGTAGAACCAAGTTTTTCCCGAATGAGAGCCCATTGTCTTTTCCACTGTTCTGACTTCCTATGTCGTTTCCTATTCGGATAGTGAGCTGTCAAACTAATGTTCACACCTGAAGGACGTGTGGCTTTTAACAGTGTCGCAGTTCTATTTTGCGAGAAACGTTTGGTGATTGACCATAGACTTTGGAGCATCTCTCGTGACCATACACCGAGTAATAAGTTGATAATAGTTGATCTAATTATGTTGCTTAACATTTTGCTATCGTAAGATAGCAGTTTCACTGGTAAAACTAGCAACGGTTTATGACTGTTTGATTACTGAGCCTGTAACAAAATACTTTTCTAAATGTGTGTATGCAGAATGAAGCGACGTGTAGTAAATTTGTATGATAACCGGGAATCGAATATGGGTCTCCTGCTCACCAGGAAGATGTTCTAATCACTGCGCCACCCTGGCACAGTAGGTCTGCACAAATGCACAGGCTGCCCTAACACATCTCCCTCCTTAACCCACATTCCCAATCGCGCCTCAGTCCGCTCTAACCACGAACTGCATTGAAGAGGTTCTCCAACTGCACTGGAATAGAACCTCAGCATTGAACGAAACATGGAATCCTCCCTGAAAGCCAGACATAGGTGCTTTAATCAAATGATACTATATGATTCCAAAGACCTTTTCAGGTATCAAACACTTATGGTATACGTATGTAGACTGAAGCGACGAATGAAAATTTTTACGAAAACTGGGATTCGAACCCATGTGTACTGCTCATTAGGCAGATGTGCTAACCACTAAGCCTCCCTGACGCAATCGCTTTCAACAAGTGCACGGACCATTTCAGCGTACCTCCCTTCTCAGTGGGAATTTGGACTGATGAGGGAGGCATGCTAGGGTAGTTGGTGCATTGTTAAAAGTCATTGTACCAGGGAGGCGTAGTGTTTAGCAGATCTGCCTAGTGAGCTGGAGGTCCAGGTTCAATATAGGCCTTGGTACAAGTTTTCAGTTGTCGCTTCAGTCTACACATATACATGATATATGTTTGAAACTTGAGAAGTTCGTTGTAACAGTATAGTTTCATTTGACTTTTTATATTCTTATTTTCAAGTGATACGACACAGAGCTATTAGCACCGGCACCAGCGCCACCACACGGGCGCGGGGCAACGAGTTCTGCTGCGTAGACCCGTTGGGTTTGAAAGTGAAACAGCAGGCACGGATAATGCTTATGGCGGAGCTCACAAAAATTCATTTATTCATTAAAATAGAGCGGTGTTCCGTCCAGGATATTACACTGGGCACAAATGCGAGATTACGTCCACTATACGTGGAACTGCATGCGAAGAGATAGGAGCTCCTGCTTCACTGACATTCTTCGGGAGGAAAGATAGCGCGAGTTGGGCGCGTATTCGCTTAATGAGGGTTTTCACAGCCGGCTCACGGAAGGTGTTTGAAGACGCTGCTTAATCGCGTGCCTCTGCCAGAACAATCAGGTCCGGCCCCACGTCTGCAACAGCAGAAGCGCCGCCAGCCGCGTGTTGAATGCCGATGAGGCGCCGCGTCCACGCAGGTCGTGAGTGGCTGGCAAGGGGGGGGGGGGGAGAGGAGGAGGGGGGGCAGTGGGCTGCTCCGAGATCCCCCCAGTGCCGAGGCGCTGCTGCTTGGCATTCCGTGCTGAACTAAGTGTACCGCTGTTTGCGCACGCAGCGTGAAATTAGCTCCTACTGGAACGGGCAAATATTACCGCCTCACTCGGGTGCAGATACTGTCCTCCGTCCTAGTAGGTGTGGCCGAGACACGAATACTATTTCCGTAGTCTTCCCGATTTCCAGTTTCTTTCCTAGTTCTAGAAGGGGAGAGGCCGAGTTTAATTTCGTTTATTCTCTCATGCGAAATAATGTGCACCACAAGCTGGAGATGCGCTGAATATTCATGTTTTCTCGCTTAGGGTATGGTGGTTTGGCTCCAAGGCAACACACACACACACACACACACACACATGCAAGCACACACTCATATAAATACACTACCGTGCTGGTTATGTATACACGCAAATAGTGAGAGAGAGCGAGCGTGAGATAGTCCATGAGTAAGAGGGAAGGAGAATAGAGGAAAGGTGAACGTAACAAGGGATGAGTGAGACAAATATAAAGAGAGAGTGGTCAAGAAGATAATGAAAGGTAATTGAAATGAAAGGAGAGCTGAGGACACAAGCATTTGGAGAGGGGAGATCACATACTACATGAGGTCTAACGCACGGCTTTTCGGGAGGGAAGAAGCGCCTGGTACCGGGTACGAATCCGCTCGGCGGATTTGTGTCGCGGTCCGGTGAGCCGGCCAGTCTGTGGATGGTTTATAGGCGGTTTTCCATCTGCCTCGGCGAATGTGGGCTGGTTCCCCTTATTCCACCTCAGTTACACTATGTCAGCGATTGATGCGCAAACACTGTCTCCGAATACGCGTAAACCACCATTACTCTACCACGTAAACATAGGAGCTACTCTCCTCTGGTGTGAGACGTTCCCTGGGGGGGTCCACCGGGGGCCAAACCGCACAGTAGCCCTGGGTTCGGTGTGGGGCGGCGGAGGGGTGAAGTGGACTGCGTTAGTCGTCGTAGGGTTGTGGACCACTGCAGCTGCGGAGGGGACGGAGCCTCTCCGTCGTTTCTAGGGCCCCGGTTAACATACAATACAATACATACATACAATCTCCTAACCATGTTTACTTGCCACAAATCGTCCCTCAACTTCTTACATAGATTAACTACAATTTCTCATAGATTCATATTATGTTAAATTGTCGTTACAAGGAGACAGGGCTCGGTATTTATTGCACATAGAAACTGTGTGTCATAGAGCAAAACTCGGATTACAACACCCATGTACGGTGGTCACTGTCCCACTCGAATTTCACTACAGTATATGTACCCACCACTTTGAGAATGAAGATGACTATAATTAACCGATTAGTTATGAACGGAAGACATTAGAGACCAATTTAATTGCTGGGATGCCCTAACCGAGGTTGTTTATTTTCTGATGTGCAATAGACAAATGAGATCTGTCAATTGAGAGTTAGTGCACTAAAAAACTGACTTGCCGATTTAAACTGTAAAATTAATTGAATGGCTCAGTTCACAATACACAAATTCATCTATACGATTCAAATTCACTGACAGAAGACAATATCGCATAGAACGTAACCAATGACACAACAAAATTATTTGTATGGTTCAAATGGCTCTGAGCACTATGGGACTTAACATCTGAGGTCATAACTCCCCTAGAACTTGGAACTACTTAAACCTAACTAACCTGAGGACATCACACACATCCCTGCCCGAGGCAGGGTTAGAACCTGGGACCGTAGCAGTCGCGCGGTTCCGGACTGAAGCGCCTAGAATCGCTCGGACACCGCGGCCGGCAATTATTTATAAATAATCACAATTACAAACAAACAAATCATACACGTAAACGGGAAACCGGAACAAAACAAAAAATATTATTTGTAATTATTTGCGTATCTGAGTAAGCGAACCGACATACAGCATAACAATCTAAGAACAACGTTAAACATATCTTCTCATCCCTTTTGTCTTCAGAGTCGGTTCTACAACGAGCTTAAATTCCAATTTTTATGCTGGAGACAGAATAACACCTGCTTGTATACAGCAGGCGGGTATTCCAAAACTAATGACATCGCGCGCGTTAATGCTGGAAATTAGAGAATAATAACTCCATATGTGCTGAATTCATTAAAAACCAAAGCTATTTCACAACAAACACAAACACATGCAGAGCACACTTTAAAAATGTGGAACTACTACCACTACAACTATAGTGCCATTTACAAACCACATTAGTAGAGAAGGAAGTGTAATACAGATTACCAGTAAACAACAATGCACGAGTGGATTAGCCTAAAGACTCCTTGCCATTACAGAACACAAATCTAAGGAAATAATAACTAATACAGAGGAAAATATAATCGAGGAGACTGAATGACGAAATCAGATATCATCTTCGCTGACTATAACAAGTTTTTATACTTACGACTTGACAGACTTCGTCGTGCACAATTATAACTGTCACATAAATTTGAGTTACTGTATCTATGATGACAGAGCACACTCGAGATACTTCTTCCTCGGTTGCTGGATAAACACCTGAATTGAGCTTCGTCGATTGAATGATAGAGTCATAAATAATGAAGAACTTTATAGAAACTGAAAAAAATTACCATCTATGGAAATGTATTGAAATAGAACCTTTAATCTGAACTGTTAGGTCCAGGTACACCCTGTTTATTTCACTTAAGATCTACTATTGTTTTCGTAAATTGCTTCATAGCAGATCCTAAATAATATTGAACTAATTAAAAAAGGACACCGCACTGGTGAAATTAACATCTGTTCAAGACTTATTCATTCCATACAGTTTATAATTTTAACTACTAAAAGCAAAATATCTTACACCGCTGTCATGTACTTTTCGTGGTTGCAATTTTACTGAGGTAACTCTAGTTGGCTTGGTCTATCTTTATGATGCAAAACAATCCAGCAAGTAAGATTGCAACACACTCTTCTGAAATGGGAATGGAACATCGAAATTGGCGTGATATTATTCTCTAAACAAGGGCAACGGCCTTGCCGCAGTGGCTACACCGGTTCCCGTGAGATCACCGAAGTTAAGCGCTGTCGGGCGTGGTCAGCACTTGGATGGGTGATCATCCCGGCTGCCATGCGCTGTTGCCGTCTTTCGGGGTGCACTCAGCCTCGTGATTCCAATTGAGGAGGTACTCGACCGAATAGTAGCGGCTTCGGTCAAGAATACCATCATTACGACCGGGAGAGCGGTGTGCTGACCCCACGCCCCTCCTATCCGCATCCTCCACTGAGGATGACACGGCGGTCGGATGGTCCCGGTAGGCCACTCGTGGCCTGAAGACGGACTACTATTCTCTAAACGCAGTTTCTCCGTTAATACTTAACTAATTATACAGATTTAGTAGCCCATGAGGTATCACAAAAATGGTTCAAATGGCTCTGAGCACTATGGGACTTAACATCTGAGGTCATCAGTCCCCTAGACTTAGAACTACTTGCACCTAACTAACCTAAGGACATCACACACATCCATGCCCGAGGCAGGATTCGAACCTGCGACCGTAGCAGTCGCGCGGTTCCGGACTGAAGCGCCTAGAACCGCTCGGCGACTCCAGCCGGCCTTATCACAAAACTAATTGCTAGAGATGAGGTGGAATTTTTCTTCTTACTGGTGTTGGAACCGGGGCTGAAGGCGCAGGTCTGATGCCGAACTATGGGCGCAAAAAGTAGCGACAACGCAATTCCGTGTTGTCGCCTACGGCGTTACTGTCACATTGTGATGTTGCTATTACAATGTTACGTTACTGTCACAATGTGACATTACTGTCACACATTTCTATACGATATTTTGTCATTTTCTGCAGTTATTTTACAGTTATCTAGTGAGTGTACTAGTGCATTGTGTCTGACATGGCAGCCCTGCTTTCGGAACGGTGCGTGGTTTGCCAGCAGAAAGACATTACGTCGAGCCGGGGCTGCTTTGGGTGGAATGAGCAATTTGTGGAGCTCGGTCAACGATTCGGTCAACCGCTATTGAAAGATAGACTGGCGTCTGCACCCTTTGGGTGTATGTACGCCGCCAGACCACAGAGAATAAGTGAACACGACATTCCTTCTTTTCTCCGCCAGTTCAAAAGTTCAGAGCCTCAGCACCATTTTGGCAGCGTGGGGGAATCTGTTCCATTCGCTCTAAAACTTTGATTCAGCCGATAGTACTGTGTCGCCCTGGGCAGTTTTGGGAGCAAAAGTTTGGCCGACCATCCTATCATGAAGACACTGTTTCGGTCGAGTGCCAGCTTCATGTTCAAAACTGTGCGTCTTGTAGGCAAAAGAAATGAAGTTACATGGACTTTCTCCTGGCTTTTGTGAACTTGGCAACAATTATTGCCCGTCACATTGGCAACAGCGTCCCCTCCTTGTGGACTTTTTAGAGAGCACCGAGTTGAGGCCTGTGAACTTGGATTCTGAATACTACGCTCGTGACCATCGTGGGAAACGAGCTTCCTGCTCTGGGCCGTGATAGACAGGACATCATCTCCGGCCGTTGTTTGGCAATTGTCGGCGCATGTTAAATGCTTAAGTGAATGTCAGTAGCACAATTGCGGTAATGCGATCAATATTCTCTGCAGCACGTTACTTGCTTACTTTGCCATGCAGCTTGTGCAACAGATATAATAGTTGTAATCTCAACAGGTTCGTTTCAATGTGTCGGCATTGTCCTTATGCACAGCGGACAGCTACAAAACAGTTGACTTTCTGTTTTGTGAAAGCATGAACAATGCACTTGCTCTACTGATATCGGTACAGTCTTAGTTTCTCCAAACATTAATTTGTCAAAGCAATGAGCATTGAACTCATTTGTCTTCTGCACGTGACTTATTCTGTCCTGCTCCTCCCGTCGGAGGTTCGAGTCCTCCCTCTGGCATTGGTGTGTGTGTTTGTCCTTAGCGTAAGTTAGTTTAAGTTATATTAAGTAGTGCATAAGCTTAGGGACCGATGACCTCAGCAGTTTGGTCCCATAGTACTTACCACAAAAAAAAAAAAAAAATGTTCTGTCCTGATATTCAGTGTCGAAGTGCAGAGCATTGCACTGGCCCCGTCTTGCATCAGTACATGGTATACTTAAGTTTTATTGCATGAAAGCATCGAGCATTGTGTTCGCTCGACTTGTATCAGCGAACACACAGGCTAAGGCTGATCCGACTCTCTTGTAGCGGTATCCGTCGTCAGCGGTTGGCAGATTACGTCGACCAGCCCGTCGTTCTCACGTAGCTCAGTAGCCGACAAACCTCTATGAAACTTTAAGATAAAAATCAATATTCACAACAACATAACACGACATAACTACAGATATGTTAGTGAGGATGAGTAATTTAATAAAATACCAGAAAAGAATTTTGTAGCGGAAAAAGTTAAACTAATCTGCGAGATCTATTGGAAGTAAATTCCGTGAAGATTTTATTTGGGCCTTTAAACTTCGAACTTGCACGCACCATATAGCTTCGGAGCTAATTAGAAGAAATAATAATCAAAAGAATGAGGCGGACGGCTTCTCGTATCTTTGAAGCTGGATAACATCTGACAGAAAATGCTCACAAGCTACCGACTTCTTCGACATACTCTGCGTAGAAAGAAGTGCTAAAATATAGTACATAAGGTAACAGAAATAAATATGCAATGAAATGAACAGAAATGAGGCCTTTGTTCAAAGATAATAATTACATCGAATTTATCGCGATTTATGATGGTCCGCTGGACATTGTAAAAGACTAGGCATAAATCTTAGTAGGGTGTGTGAGCACCACGGATGGCAATGCATGCTCCCACCCTGGCCACAAGGTTGGTAAGGAGTTCATGAGGTAGGACAGCTGACAACTGCTATATGATCGTTGGAGCAAGTGGTCTGCTTCAGTAAGCCTCATGATTGCTCCCACACGTGCTCGATAGAATTTAAGTCGCGAATAACAGGTTGGCCTGGTCATTGACGAATTTTCACTCATTCCAAGAGCTCCTTCACCTGCGCTCTCCGGTGTGGTCTGACATTGCCATACATAAAATTGAAGTTTGGGAAGAATATACACTTCAAAAGACGCACATGGGCAAGGAGTACAGTGTCACTGAGACGTCCTGCTGAACCAAAAGGACAGGACAGGTAGTTCAAGTTGTGGAAAGGGTCCAAAATAAGCGGCTGTCAGTTACACTCGAACATACAAACTTTTATTTGATCAAAAATTACAAGAGCCAAGAAAATAAAAAAAAACCGCAGCTTTAGTTTTGGAACTTAAATAGCGGCTGAATGCGCCATACAATCTGCAGCCTTAAGGGCAAGACCACTTTAATTTAAAAACGGCTGAAAGTCAATAACTTAAAGCTAAAGTTTACAACGCAAGGCCTTATCTTAGACAGCTCCTTAATTAGACTGAAGGCCCAAAGAATCTGACACTTTAAGAGCAAACAAGTTAAATTCAAAACCGGTAAAGGCCCAGCACTTAAGACTCAATAACATTAATTTTAAAAATGCCAAAGGCTTTACATAAAACAGTTCTTAAATTAGGCTGAAGGCCCAAACCATCTAACCATAAGAGAAGAACAACTTCAATTCACAATCGGCTGAAGGCCCCAAGAATCTGACAAATTTTGAGCAAAACAACTTAAATTCAAAATCGGCTGAAGGCCCAAGGACTCTGACACCTTAAGAGCAAAACAACTTAAATTCAAAAAATGGTTCAAATGGCTCTAAGTACTATGGGACTTAACATCTGGGGTCATCAGTCCCCTATAACTTAGAACTACATAGACCTAACTAACCTAAGGACATCACACACATCCATGCCCGAGGCAGGATTCGAACCTGCGACCGTAGCGGTCACGCGGTTCCAGACTGAAGCGCCTAGAACCACTCGTCCACACCGGCCGCCCATCTTAAATTCAAAATCGGCTGAAGGCCCAACACTTAAGAGTCAATAACATTAATTTCAAAATGCCAAAGGCTCTCCGTAAAACAGTTCTTAAATTAGGCTGAAGGCCCAAACCATCTGACACCATAAGGGCTAAATAAAAATCGGCTAGAAGCCATACAAGATCAAACAACAAGAACAAACAAGAAACGGCAGTACACCCAAGGGTGCTCAGAAGCTCCGAGGGTCAGTCTGCAATTCAAACACTAACGCTCGCTTAAGTGTCGATCCGACGACAACCCAACCGAGAGACAGTCAACAGACCCACCGACAAGACAACACGTTGAGGAAAATACACTGCCTGAATTTCCGTCAACGGCCAGTGCAGGTAACCGGAACGTTAACGGCCACCAGGCAGAAGATTCCACTCGTTCACTTCAATTCAAATAACCAAGTACAGTTAAACTCCACCGGAGGGTGGCTAAGGTTTACCAACACGTTGTTGCTCGCGGGAATATCGCAACAGCCGACAATGAACTCGGAACGACACAATGTGAACAGTCGTGTCCTGCTGGTAGATTAAGTCGAAACTCAACTTCCATGTCTAGGATCGGTGAGCCACGAACCTCGTAGCAGTGGGAACAGCACCACACACTCCGACACCACAGAGAGGCCACCAGTGGGCTCGGCCAAACAACGCGCCGCGGAGATTTCCTTGCTTCTCTACGCCAGCCTACTAACTTCCAGGCCCGGAAACAGTGAAAGGACCAAATATACATCGGCCGATGAGACGACCAACCGAACGACCAACCAACGGTCGTCCCGCTCCAATCTCCCTCCATCGGACAGTTCATCTGTGTCGCCAGCGGTCGGTGAGCACTGGCTGTCGGCGCCTCACCGGCGCTCCGACCCCGACTTCACTGCTGCTGCGTACTGACTGCACTGCTGGTCCATCCTGAACTGACTTCCAGACACACGACGACCTGGAAATATTATCGGTCGCTCCAGAGATGGTACGATAGTGTACTTACCGATACGCGCTGCTGCTGCCACTCACGGGCAAGTAAGACGGGGTGTTAGTGACGCCAGTAAATGGAATAAGAAAACGAGGCGGCAGTTCCGTAATAGAAGATGACAAACAACACATGGGATAAATGGGAGCTGCGCAGGGCTCAGTGACAATAAAGTTGAATGGTGAGCGAGCACACCGTGCTCAAAGATTTGTGGCTAAACGTAATGCACCCACGACCACTGCCGAAACGGATCGTTTTGCTTGCCCCGGTATTCTGTTGTGGGATGGCATTATGTTGCTGGCGTATTGATCTGCAAATATTTGTACACAGTACACTCACCGGTCAAGGTCGTTGTGACATGGCACTCCTTACCAGTTTGAATCTTTTCGAGGGTGCATTTGGGCCTGGATTGGCATTTTTATGTATGATGCTAGGCAGCATCGAACGTGCATTAGACGTAGACTTGATTTTTTGGACGACAATGCACGACCGCATCGAACTGTGCAGTTGGGGGAGCTCCTAAATGAGGTGATATTTGATGAATGGACTGACCTGTCTGTTCCACCGGACTTAAATCACATGGAGCATGTGTGGGATGCCTTTGGGAGAAGTATTACAGTACTTCAATATGCACCAGCGGCCATTCAGTAACTGTCTACCGCTCTGGTAGAGAAGTAGAACGTTCTACGACAAGAACTCTTTACCGACCTTTTGATTAACAAGGGAGTTCGTATGCACTGCCGTCCAAGGTGACTACAAATTCTATTACGAACCATGGCCCGCCTTTTGTAATGTGCCGGGAACCATCATTAAGACGAGGGACTTCAATGAAATTATTACTTTTTGAGTTGAATGTGGCATTTCTGTTCTCTTCCTTTGGTATTTATTTCATTTATCTTCTGTACTATAACATAGCAGTTCTTTCTAATTATTGTGTATTGTTTATTGTATATTCAACCAGGGACCTAGAAACGACGGAGAAGCTTTGCCCGCCTAGCCCCAGACGAGTGTAACCCCAAATGTTTGCGTAGTAGAGTAATTACAGTGTACGAGTACGCGGAGACAGTTTGTGTAGCAATCGCCGACATTGTGTAATTGAGGCGGAATAAGGGAAACCAACCCGCATTCGCCGAGGCAGATGGAAAACCGCCTTAAAAACCATCCACAGACTGGCCGGCACACCGGACCTCGACACCAATCCCCAGGGTGGATTCGTGCTGGGGACCGACGTGCGCCTTCCCACTCGGGAAGCAGCGCGTTAGATCGCGCGGCTAGCCGGGCAGGCCTTTCTGAGTATGGTCCACGTTTCGTCGAGCTATGTTACCTGGTAGTGAACATCATACGACAGTTACTTTCGTCAACAGTGTATACACAGGTTGGGGAGAACAGGACAGGTTATCGCAGTCCCAGGGTGAACGGATACAATTGCAGGTATTTTTGTATTTTCTACCTTAACATTAACAAACATCAGTGTCTTGGTGTTTTTTTCTCTACGTCGAACAGTCTTCCCACTTCATGACCTGATGTTTTCTACATGGTCGTAATTGCACCTCAAAGTGCGCAACACCTGTCAGTATAGATTCACCGTGCCGGCCGCGGTGGCCGAGCGGTTCTAGGAGCTTAAGTCCGGAGCCGTGCGATTGCTACGGTCACAGGTTGGAATCCTGTCTCGGGAATGGATGTGTGAGATGTCTTTAGGTAGTTAGGTTTAAGTAGTTCTAAGTTCTAGGGGACTGATGTTAAGTCCCATAGTGCTCAGAGCGATTTGAACCACTTTTTTTAGATTGACCGTTTTGCGTCCATGCGTCCACAGTTCAACACCTGACCTGCTGCCTAGGGGAAGAGAAGCATTAACGGCTTGATTTTTCCACGCATACTTGGAGGTACTAACCATGCTTAAAACATACAGCTTGGAATATCGATGATTATTAGAGTGCAAGTGGCTTAAATATGACGCAATTTTGTTCACTACTTCGTCCTCAACCAACAACAGAAATACTTGCACTTACTCCTGTTACACCCTGTAAATACACAACTAATAAACATATAGACACGACTTCATCGCAGAATTACAAGAGCTATATGACGAATATTCTGACGTACAGAAATGATTGATAAGGATTATGCTTATCGAACTATGACACAGTTTTAAAATGTAGCTGTTATACAGGGTGTCCCATTTATCTCGACCACACTAAATAACTATTGGTCCAGATGCAAATTACAAAATGTTTCAAGCAATTGTTCTTTAGCCGTGAGGGTGACATCAATCAGCATGATTGCATTCGTTGTAGCTTTGTTTTTTACAAAGACATGAACAACGGTATGACTTTTTTAAATGGCACCCTGTACTTTTTAATCGGCAATTCATTTCCTGTCTTAAAAACCTATTCAAAAATGTATCACAGTGTACCATTCACTGAAACAAAACTTTATTAATTACACAACACAAAATAAACTTTGAGCGCGGAGTCACAAACTCGTCCACTTTCTGGAGTTGTCAGCAAACAAATGAAAACCAAGTAAAAAAATTACATAAAATTTACTTTGACTCTCATGCACAATTGCCCACGAGTACAACATTCAAAGGTGCTTAAATTGGTGACCATGGACACCGATACCCTGGTGCACTCGTTGAATGAAAGAATTATTTACTTCTTCCAGTGTTGCCTGCTGAAGAGAATTACAAGCAAGCACGATACGTTTCTGCATGTCCTGTGGAGTTGTTGGACTATCACGATAGACAACGTCATCCCTAAAGAAAAAAGTCCAGAGGATTTAAATCAGGAGACCTAACAATGCCAAATAACTGTTCCTCCTCGACCAATACATCTGGCAGGATACCTTCGGTTCAGAATACGACGTGCACGCAAGGCATTGACGCTGATGTTCCACCTGTCTAGGCCATCGTCGGTTGTCGCTGGACCAATAATTCAGGCTTCTTGTGTTTACCTGTACTTTGTTTGAGTAGGAACATTCATTGATAAATAGAACACTGGAGAAGAAGTTCCGGTTAACGAGGATTTGCTGCTGTGCCCACTGACAGAACAGTACACGATCCTGGGAATTATTCCGATGCAATTCTTGATGTAGGTGTACATGGTAAGGATGGAACCGGTGACGTGTAAGAATACGATGTACAGTGGTGTTAGGAATGCCAACGTCGTGTTCAAGCTGTCGTGTGCTCACATGTGGATTCATAGCAACGGATGCGAGAACAGCAACTTCGGCAGCTTCGTCTGTGCGAGTGCTACGACAATTGCGTTGTCGTGTGTTGAAACTTCTCGTTTCCTGAAACGTCGCAACAAGACGAAAAAACATCCGTCGGAAAGGTGGGTTCTTGTCAGGACATCGCTCTGTGCACAGTTCCGCTGCCTGCGTAGCATTTCGCCTTCCTTCAACTACAACAATAAAAGAAACGGTATGTCGATGTAGTTTGTAGGAAGGACAACCTTTACTGTATGCCTACTCTACACAACAGTATTTAAAACGACTAAACTACTGTACTAAATGTACCCGTACACAAGAAAACAGTATAGCAATTACTGTCTGCTAACTTACATTCCCCATCGATGAATAGCATTTCAACTTTCTCTTCTTGCTGTACGTTATACTCACACAACTCTTCCCCTGACGATGGTTGACGGATGACGGGTGTGCATTCTACTTATGTTTACATTTGTCCTCTGTCAATGTCAGCACGTGGATGTGTTCCATTACCCCGAGTACCTGCATTAAGCGCTGGGAGCATCAACGTCAATGTTGTGTTACGTAATTAATAACGTTGTGACTCAGTGAATGGTACACCGTGATGCATTTTTGAATAGGTCTTTAGAAGAGGAAATTAATTACCGAATAAAAAAATATAGGGTGCCATTTAAAAAAGTCATACCGCTGTTCATATCTTTGTGAAAAACAAAGCTACAACGAAGGCAATAGTGCTGATTGATATTCCACTGACGGTTAAAGAACATTTGCTTGAAACATTTTGTAATTTGCATGTAGACAGAGAGTTATTTAGGGTGGTCAAGATAAATGGGACACCCTGTATATAAGGGGCAGTCAAATGAAAAGAGTAGGATGGAAAAAAGTAAGTAAACTTCTTATTATTTCAAAAGTAATAGACATAACTGTTAACACGTTTATCCCACTGTGAGATAAGACAGTCAATGCCTTCATGGGAAAATGTTTGTGGTTGACTATGGAACCATGATTGTACCCAAGGATATATCTCTTCAGTCGAAGCAAATCGAAGTTCACTTATAGGCGGGCTCACATTTTGCCAAGGTTGTTTCAATTATGATGCTGAAGTTTCGCTGGGAAGTTCGTCTGAGAAGTCCTTATAAATCCCCAATACTGTCCTTACCTCTTTCCATGCGATTTACATATTTTTGGAGTCCTGAAGAAAGACATTCGTGGTCATCAATTTACTTCTGACGCAGAGCTGCACTTTGGGAACCAACATGTTTCCATGAATAGCTGTGTGGTGTGCGTACTGTAAGACCTTCGGTACACACACCATCAGATTATTTGACTGGCAGCTCTAACGAAGTAGGCGAGTGTCAGCAATATGTCTCGTGGTCTTATCCTGGCGTGTTTATCTTCTGCCGTTAGGTCAGACGATAGAAATGCCACTTGCACGCTTAGAGTAGCAGATTGACGGTGGCCAACTTTAAACAGAACATGATTAATTTTCACACTCATTTATTAAAACAGTAAAAAGCATGTAACTTGATTCTGGATGCTGTTTACAATTGACAATCTGAAGTTCCTTTGGTCTTGGTACGTTAATCTTATTCTCACATATCTCTGATACTTGACAATGTGTCTATACATTTCTCTTCATGGCTATGTACAGGAATGTGATAATCTTATTAGGCGCAGACTGAAACTTGACTATAGACTGGTACAGACTAATGCAGACTGGTACAGACTAATGTAGACAAAAGGCTGGTTCAAATGGCTCTGAGCACTATGGGACTTAATATCGGAGGTCATCAGTCCCCTAGAAATTAGAACTACTTAAACCTAACTAACCTAAGGACATCACACACATCCATGCCCGAGGCAGAATTCGAACCTGCGACTGTAGCGGTCGGGCGGTTCCAGACTGTAGTGCCCAGAACAGCTTGGCCACCCCAGCCGGCCTAATGCAGACAAATGCAGACTGGTGCAGACCAATGCAGACTGACTAATCGGAGGACTGTACACTCGTTATAATACCTCACGCGTTCAGGTATCACTGCGCGAGTGTAATTGCGAGGAGAAAAGGTTCTACGTTAGCAGCGATCTCATTTGCCACGTTACATATTAATACGCAGATCGGCGGAAGCAGAATTTGGTCCATCTCTAAGGCAGCGCCATCTCGTAGTGCGGAGGCGGACGAGCGCTGCGCCTGCACTGTTGTGCTTAGCGGGGCGCGCTATAGTGGGAAAGTTGTGCACGCACTGACTACGTGGAACTATGTACACAACGAGCTGCAAAGATTTTACCATGCAAACACTGATCACATTGTGTCACAGAAGAATAAACGTATCAACAGTTACGGCTATTGCTTCTGAAGTAATAAGAAATATACTGAATTTTCCTCGTCTGTCTCCTTTCCATTTGACTCCCCCTTACACATTTGTGTTTAGCATTATAAAGATCCTTCCAAAGAGATTGCAAAGACATAACAGGCGTGGAACTCGATATCCCATGAAAAAGGTAGCACCTCCAAAAACCATTGGGTGTCCCTCAGGAGACATGGTCCAGCACAGGCCTACCAAAACTAAACGTAAACAAACACGTGACTCAAGTACTGTTAGTGTGTTTCTACGCTTGAAGCCCCTTAATTTGCGAACTGCTGTTGTAGCTACCAGGCAAATTGTTTTTAGATCAATTCAAACATTCATAAAGTATACAACAGTCGAAAATGTGTATCTTATTTTCCTTGAGGCGAATATTGCCAAGTCGTTACAGTATCGGTGCGATTGTATGCTGACAGTAATCGTGATTATGCCAATTTTTTCCGATCTGTCTTTGCTAAGACAAAAAAATTTTGCGAAAAACGTGATGTGAGAAGAATAAATTATGTCTATGAAAATGAACAGTAAGTGACGAGAGAACTCCAACAAACATTTTGGCAGCAGTAACACACGATCAACGTGACACTAATTATGAATGCCAATGTATTTCTCCATTTCGACATTTAACCCTGTCTACAGTTTCACCGCAATAGCTGTCTCCTTATGGTGTCTACAAAAACTGTAATATGGTGTGGCATTTCTATGGAATTTATCTTTTTAATGATGCATAGTTTATGCACCATGACTGTATCTATCACCACAATATTCGCAACTCGTCTATCGAAAATCCACGTCGATTGAGGGTAGTCGATGAGCAATGACATCGGTCTGTCAAAGCTTTTCATCAATCACATCACCGATCCACGTTTTATGGACGGTCTTCTGAATAGCCATAGCCCCCAACAGATAAGCTGCTGTTGTACTTGGAAAACATCCCATTGAACATAAGGCAATCAGTGTGGTACCAAGGTAATGGGTCGTCAATGGTAATTAGAGACCGTAATAGACCATTTGGAGATCATTGGATCGTCTGTAAGAAATGACTACCAGTCTCTCCAGATTTAACGCCTCTGGACTTAAATCTTTCGGGAAATTTAAATCGAATGGTCTACACGGAAAAATCGAAAACTCCAGAAAATACAGAATAAAACAAGCTAGTGCTATGGTAAGTCCAGATGTATTTCAGTGTGTAAAAATGGAAACGAGATCATTAAAGACGGAGCACAAGCTCCGGAGCACAATACTGTGAAAGTATTGGGAAGGAAATCGGCCGTGCCCATTGAAAGGAACCATGGCAGCGTTTCCCTACAGCGATCTGGGGAAATCCCACAGAACCTAAATCAAAGTGGCCGCACGGTTATTCGAATCATTGTTCTCGCGAGTGCACGTCCTGTGTGCTAACCACTAATCCACCTAGCTCGGTAATTTGCGCGTAACATTACGTGTCCAGAATTCATTTTATAGCTTGTATCAATGCTCAGCGCTAACGCTATGAGCAACTGATATGACAGACGCTATAATAAACACGCAAACCGTACTCGACTCTTGTGTTCACCTGCATTTTGTCCACTAGGTTTGTTGGACCTCTTCTCTCGAACGCAGGACTCATGTACGTGGCACTATTGTCATGTTAATATTTGATCGATTCCATTGATGTTACGTCGTTGAAGTCCTTTTCGAGGACTCTTTCCAATGCCGTGTTATAAACCATGCCCTCGGGGGTCGTTGGTATTCGTAATAGACCTTTCCTTCTAACTTTCAGAAAGAAGAATAGAGGTGTTTAGTGGTGAGTGTGCGTATAATTTTGTGTTTTTTGAACCATCATTCCAATGCTCCCTAAATGTCCACTTAAGGTGGTGCGTTATTACATGTGCGGAATGGGAGGGACTTCCGTTCTGTTGGTATCAAACTAATTGTCTTATGTCCAACGGGAAGTCTTTCAGTAACTGCGACAGTAGCATGTGTCAGAAACTGGAGATACTTTAGTGTATTTAGATTCACATCAATAAAACAGCGACCATTCAAGCACATCATGAAAACCTTGCACCCACCGTTAATAGACCAATAGCGTTGTTTTTATGCATTTCTTTGAGACAATGCTGAGTTTTAGCTGATAGTTAGTACTTGTTGCGAAGATTGACTTCCCTATGGTTTGTAAGCGATGTTTCTTACTTAAACAAATTTTTGCATATGTACGCCACATCACATTGCGCTTTTCGTAGACAGTATTCGGAGACCTGTAACCAGTTTCTGATTTAACTGCCATGAAGCCGTAGATGCAGCAATATGTGAAGTGGATAGAAATGCTATGGAATGTAGCGTTAGCGAAACACTCGTTTGTTGATCCCTCTCGTTATTCTCATAGTAACACTTGCGCCGGCTGCTGTGGCCGAGCAGTTTTAGGCGATTCAACCGGGACCACGCGGCTGCTACGGCCGCAGGTTGGAATCCTGCAACGGGCACGGATGTGTGCGATGTCCTTAGGTTAGCTAGGTTTAAGTAGTTGCAAGTCTAGGGGACTGATGACCTTAGATGTTAAGTCCCATAGTGCTTAGAGCCATTTCAACCATTTGAAGTAATACTTGCACGGTGTGTTACTGCTGCTAAAGCGGCAGTTTCATTTCTTTCATCAGTTGCTCTTGTTTTTCCTTGGTGTATTTTATTCTCCACACTTTCATTTTCTAGAAACTTTTACAATATTTTTAGAGAGTGCTTGCACGATTTGCATACTCTCCAGTACACTACAGTTACCAGAAATCGATTGTCGTATACATTGTGAACGTTTGAAAAGCTTAACGAGCAAGTTATCTGATTGCTACAACAGCAGAACACAAGCTGATAGCCTTCAGCGCACAAGTTAACATAAGAAGTGTACCTGGGTTACGTGTTTGCTAATATTTGGCATTTCAGAGCAGACGCCTCATAACGGTGGGCCAGTGGTTTCCTGTACTGTTATCTTAATACTACTTTATCAAGACCCACACGTTCTATATCGCTGAAGTTCTCTCAGAAGCTTCTTTCAAATGCAACACAAAAAATCATATCTCCCATTAGAAAATAAAAAAAATTAATAAATAAAACTCCTGTGTCCTAATTCGAGGACTATAAATGACAAAAATTACTTCGAAACGTCAGGAAATTCGCCACATTGTCCGCTACAACTTGTCGAAAACGGCACCTCGATATAGTTTACATGTATTGAGGGGGAGGGGGGGAGACTGTCTTAGCTTGCTCAGCCTGTATGTAGATAGTCTGGATATATCAGCCTGAGCTGCAACATCCTATATTCTATAAAACCGCTAAAAATCTTTCAACAGACTCGCTTTGCTATACTCTTCTGCTCATGCATATATTTACAAATCTTACCAAACTGAATCTGGCTACACACAAGTGAGGATTTCTGTCGTAAAGCGCAGTTAACGTCCCTGTTGGAAAATATCTGCCATTTCCTTTCTCGATTACGCATAGAAGAAAGACTTTGCACATGCTACAGCGCATTCATTAAATAACGAATACAACTACATCTAGAGAAACTGAGTACTGCATGGTAAATATAATTAATGTTGTAATCCTTGCTGTACACTCTATCAATCTACGTAAGATAAACCGAAGTCATAATACATTCATACTGTAATGGGTAGTCAAATGAAAAATGGACAGTTAAAAAAATTGTTTCAGAGGAAATGACACAACGATTAATACATATACTCCACTGTGATACAAGACGGTCAATGTCACCAAGAAATATGTCTCTCTGTTGCCTACAGAATATTGATTTTAGCACCTCTTCGTCCGAAGCAAGTCAACGGCCACGAATGTTTTTCTTCTGTGCTCCAAAAGTACGGAAATCATATGGGTAGAGATTGGGACTGTACGGAGATTGTGTAAGACCTTACCAGCGGAACTTCTGCTGCGTAGTGGGGCGTGCCTGTATGTTGTGGCCATATACATGTTCAATATTTGAAAACCAACGCATTGTTTATTCAACACAAACACGCTTATGCGAGCATTTAGCTAACTGTTGCTTACTGTTGGAAAAGAAGATACTCTGAGATACACAGAAAAGCTGTTACACTGAAACAGTGAGTAGTTTTGGCATATTCAGCTTGGAGGCGAGTATCTCTAGTGATGAGCAGCGATGTGGAAATTACATTGATTTCAAAATGAGTTCGAAATAAATTAGTGCTTCTGATCAAAACCCATATAGTCAGCAACCATGCGTTTCAAGTGCACATGTAGTGTACCCTGGGAGCTTATTAGCACTTTATAACACAGAACGACTCAATATGGCATAATTACACAAACAAACCTTGTTTAGTAGGAGTATTTGATAATCACTTGCTTATTCATGTAACTAAAACGTTATGTAAGTCTATGCTTGCCACTTTTCTATGAAGTTATTTATCAATGTTTACGGTTATGTAGTTGTCACTAATAGGGTTTTCACGTTCAGTGGGAGCAGGTTTCCCAAGAACACCACTTTCTGCAGTAATTTCGAGGTCTTTCGACGCAATTACAACCATGTTTAATTCGTCGAATCGCACAACCTCAGCGTGAAATAAATTACTTTCTCTTCTCACAGGAAAGGCGAAGAGCAGCTGGTGAAAATCGGACCATATTTCAGTAATGTGATTACGAAGTCTCTTCTTTCCGTTCATTGACGCGAAAAATTGCCTGCCGTAGCGCGAAGGGCAGGGTCCGAGAACAAGAGAAGCTCGCCAATTCTTCCGCTTCCTTTACCTTCCTGCCCCGTGCTTTCCTGCTCACTGGTTGCGTTATCAGCGCCAGAAAAGTGAAATATTGCAATACGGCGTCACCACCTGCGAGGAGCCCGATGGTGAGCAAACCTCCAAGACTTTGGGTGCCTGACCGTGGTGTAAGTGAATCCTTCGCTCGTGTCCCATGTTAGCTCCAGTGTATTTTTCAGGAGATTATTGCGCTCCCTACGAGATGAAGGAGAAGCTTTCGAAAGATGAATATAAACCCTATCGTTCATGTCCCGGTTCGGCATGCTTAGTGCCACATTAGGAGAGTGGATGACAGTACCGGAGACCATCAGCTGTGTTGCTGGGGATGTGTGCCACTTCAAGGTAAAATAGGGAATCACCGACATGTTCATGTCTAGTCTTCACTTCGATGACAAGTGCCTCATACACAAATATGGAATTTACCATTAAGCGCATGTATGTCATGATATTAGTATGTTTCCGGCCGGGTTGGCCGAGCGGTTCTAGGCGCTACAGTCTGGAACCGCGCGACCGCTACGGTCGCAGGTTCGAATCCTGCCTCGGGCATGGGTGTGTGTGATGTCCTTAGGTTACTTTGGTTTAAGTAGTTCTAAGTTCTAGGGGGACTGATGAGCTCAGAAGTTAAGTCCCATGGTGCTCAGAGCCATTTGAACCATATTAGTATCTTGTAAACCTTCTCCATAAATTTAGCGAGATGTCGCAATGGCGCAAGCCACTCGTCTCACTGCAGGACGACAGGTCTAACACCAGACCTGCCATCTACTTTTACGTTGTCCGTGGTTAACCTAAGTCACTTTAGACAAAATCAGGGTTGTTCATATGGAAAAGAAAACACTGCTGATTTACTACCTCTCCCTCATCAATTGCAGATTATGCGCCGTGTCTTACTGCCTTATCATCGACCGGACGCTAAGCCTATATCTTACATTCTTCACGATGACACTACTGTAAATCAGGACGATATTTGGAAAATATTGTTTTCATACCGGACGATGAGTAATGTATACGACAGCAGCTTGCGTTATATGAGCGTAAATAATATTGTCTACAATGCAAATACACTCACAATAATAATAACAGTAGAAATTATTATGTATTTAATCATTTTATTAAAATTGTCAATAGTTTTCTTACATATTTCTCGTGTAAGCATTCATTAATAAATTTGTTTCCAACAATGTAATTTAATTTATGTGTAATAGTGGTAGGTCCAGATGTATGACTATGAGAAAGTATAACGCTTTACCTTCAAATGAATGTAACTTCTGATCTCCAAAAATTGAAATACACGCCCGGTTACACTAAAGACAGTGAACGGACGAAATGAGTCCTAAAGCAGTGAGAAATGTACCACAAACACCACGTCATTAAAGCTGCGGAGAGGTAGTTTACAATTGCCGTAAAAAGTACCATCCCCCAAATGACAAAAGATGCTATATCTCCATCAGCGAAGAGTCGTCGCAAGCAGTGGAAACGTGAAAACCTCAAATGGTGTGATGCCAGCCAGTCAGTGAGGACGGAATGATAAGTAACTAGGGCATGTTTGTATCGGAGAGTAACATTTCCGCTTGCGCAGGACAAATCGACCCAATAGTGATGCGTGCTTGAAACCACAGTAAAGGACATCTGCAGCGAAAGGGAGAAGAAAACTGTGCGACATGACCATAGCGTTCGAAGGCCGAAATGTTGTCCATAGTCCCGTAACAGACCGTTCAACTTTGGTTCTCACTGTTGGCTCTGGAACACTGTAGAGTATATATCAGAGTAAGAGGAGAAGACGGTCATCTTCGGCGGTAATCCGGTAGGATACCGCCCTTCGATTGACCATTCGGTTTAATCGAAGCGTTAGGTATTGTAGGTGCCAGCCAGCCAGCCAGCCAGCAGTCCAGCCAGCCAGCAGTCCAGCCAGCAGCAGCAGCAGCAGCAGCAGCGGTCCCGGTCCCGGTCTGCAGCAGCGGTCTAGCCGGCAGCAGCCCACCAGTCCTCCTGCAGCAGCAGCAGCAGCAGCGGTCCAGCCAGCAGCAGCGGTCCAGCCAGCGGCAGCGGTCCAGCCAGCAGCAGCAGCAGCAGCCGCAGCAGCCGCCCCGGCCCCGTCCGCGGCAGCAGCAGCAGCTGCGGCGTTCCTGCCCCCCGCCGTCGCCGTCGCCGTCGCCGTCGCCGTCGTCGTCGCCGTTGCCGTCGCCATCCGACCCTGGTCTTCGGCCGTCTTCGTCTTCCTCCGTCTTTGTCTGCGTCTGTCCCCAGTTTGTGTCCTTTCCTTTTCGTTCTGTGCGTTATTGTTTCTCCCTGTCGTCATGTCCGCCCCCACCACCACCGTCACTACTACCACCACCGCCATAGTTTACACTTCCCCTTCCGCCCCCTCCACCACTATAACATGGTGTGCCCAGTCCCACCCCCCTCCTTCCATACCACCTCTTCTCAGCCTCCCTTCGCCCTCACTCTTTGTCGCCCCCTCCTCGGCTTCTTCCTGCCGCTCCTCTCGATCTGATCCTTTTCCCCCACTCCCCCAGCCTGTCACTGCAGCTCCGGCTAGGGTGGTGGCCCGTCGGGCCACTGTCCATGCCCAGCTCTCCCCGTCGGCTTCGCCATCACCGCCGCCACCGTCACTGTCATCGTCATCGTCGCCGTCGCCTTCACCGTCACCGTCACCGTCACCATCTCCAGCGCCGACTGCTGCGTCCATGCCAGGACCTGTCCCATCCCACCACCTCCCTATAGCTCGCGTCCCTCATATCACCACCTGCCCTTCTGCCGCCATAAAACGCCCTAGTGGCACCACCACCTCCTCCGCTCCCAAAAAGGCCCCGCCCTGCCCACCTTCACCCCCCCCAGGGTGCCATGGATGTCTCCCCACCTGGCCCTGCTCCCTCGGCCTACTCGTCATCCTCCTCCTCCTCCCCCCCCTCTTAATGCAAATACCTCCTCTCCTGTCCCGATCCTTCCCTTCTCGAGGCCCGGAATCTCTCCCTCCTCCTCCGCCAACGCTTCCCTGGTGCCCCCATCTCTCTCCTCACTCCCAGGCGAGATTCTGTTCTCGTCTCCTCCCCTAGCCCAACCCTCCATACTGACATCCTCTCCCGCCTCCCCATCACCTGTTTTGGCCCCAACGCCTCCTTCAGCCCTGCTCCTTCTCCATCTCCTACCCACCAAACCCCACCCCCACGTCGCCCACCGACCCTCACTGCCGTGATCACTCGGCTCAGTCCGTCAATCACGGAGGAGGAGGTGTTGGCGGAGCTCAAGGCGCATCCCACACTGGAGGTGCGGGCGGTCCGCCGCATTTTCAACTCGGCCGGCCCCACTCGCCTTATGCAGGTTTTCTCCGAGGACGCCCCCTCCACTGACCGTCTCCTGAAGGAGGGTGCCCTCCTCTTCCACCAGCGCTACAAGGTCGACCCCTCCCATTCCCCTCCTCAATCCCTGTGCTGCCAGAGGTGTCTGCGCTATAATGCACACCCAACAGCTGAGTGCCGCGAGGCCCCCACCTGCCCGCATTGTAGGCAAGCGCACTTCCTCCGGCAGTGCCGTAACCTTCAATCCCCTCCCTCCTGCAATACCTGCAATCTCCCCCATCCCACCTACTCCCAAAAGTGTAAAGCCCGACCCCCTCCGACCACTCCTGAAGTCACCATCCCTGTCCGTCCCCTGGACCCCCCCACCCCTCCTGGCAATTCCCTTCGTCCCCCCGCACCGCTGAGGACATCATCAGGTTCCTCACCATCGTCCTCCAAAATGTTCATCCCTTTCAGCACCCCCACACCCTCCAGCAGATCTCCCTCGCCGCGCGTTCCATATTCCAACCCAAGATGTATGTCACCTACTCCAACAACCAGGCCCATTTCACCTTCTCCCGTCTTGACACCCTTCTCTAAATCCCTGTCATGATGCGACAGCAATGTATCCTTTTCAACAATATCCACTCCCTCTCCGCCAACAAGAACCTCTTCCTGCACACCCTTGCCACCCACCGCATGGATGCCTTCCTCCTCAATGAAACTTTCCTCCAACCCCACCACTCCATCCACACCTCACCCTATCTCCTCCACCCCTCCGATAATCCCCTCCCAATTGCGCGTGGTGGAGTTGCCATTGGTCACCACCGCCAGATCCCCATTGGGCTCCAACCTCTCCTTCCCGACCCCACCGAACACCTGATCCTTAGTCTCTTCTTCCCCGGCCTTACCGTTACCTGCGCCACCATCTATGTCCGCCCTAACGCCCCTATTCCCTTCAACTTCCTCTCCCACATCGACCGTACCTTCTCCTCCTACGTGATCGCCGCCGACCTCAACATCCATAGTCGTTCCGCCGCCCAGTTACGGCGGTCGCATCGGTTCCTCTCCTCCCTTCAAGGCGACCTCATCCCCATCCCCCAGCACACCCATCCCGAATCCAATTCCACTCCTGATGTTATCCTCTCTTCCCCCAACCTCCTTGGCCGCATAACGGTGCATGTCCTGGAGCCTATTGGTAGCGACCATCTCCCTGTCCTCCTCACCGTTTCAGACGGTCGTCGCCCCCACCCCGACCCTCGTAATGACCCTCCCCTAAGTATGTCCATGACTATTCAAGTGTCGACTGGAATGCCTACTGGGATACCCTTTCCACCCAGGTCGATAGCCACCCCTTCACCCACCACCACCCTGACGATGTCACCCATGCCGCCTCCTTTCTCCAGCAGACCTTGTCTGAGGTCGTGGAGGCCCACATCCCTACTGTCGCCATCCACCCCCACCGTCCTACCTTACCTCCACAGGCCGTCCTTCTCCTCTGTGAATCCCGTCGTCTCTACCGTGCCTTCCTCCGCACATGTGACCCAGACACACTACGACGCCACCGGCAACTCCAGCGACACATTCGTAATTTGCTCGCGGCTAAGAAACGCTGGGACTGGCGACAGACATGCACCCGTTTAAATGCTACCATACCAATCAACTCGTCCAAGTACTGGTTGGCCTTCTGTCGCCTTACTGGAACTAAACCCTCCCCCTATTATCCTCTTCTCCATGATGATCACCCTGTAAGTAGGCTGTTTATGTTTTCTTATTGGTAACTCCACGTAGCGCTCAATATGAAAATCACTGGCTGTGCTGTGTGCAGTCTGTGGCTGCTTTGCATTGTTGTAATACTCGCCATTGTAGTGTTAGGCAGCTGGATGTGATCAGCGCGTAGCGTTGGGCAGTTGGAGGTGAGCCGCCAGCAGTGGTGGATGTGGGGAGAGAGATGGCGGAGTTTTGAAATTTGTCATGAACTGCTATATTTATATATGATAATATCAAGGTAAATACATTGTTTGTTCTCTATTAATATCTTTCATTTGCTAACTATCCCTATCAGTAGTTAGTGCCTTCCATAGTTTGAATCTTTTATTTAGCTGGCAGTAGTGGCGCTCGCTGTATTGCAGTAGCTTGAGCAGCGAAGATTTTTGTGAGGTAAGTGATTTGTGAAAGGTATAGTTTAATGTTAGTCAGGGCCATTCTTTTGTAGGGAATTTTGAAAGTCAGATTGCTTTGCGCTAACAAAATATTGTGTGTCAGTTTAAGCACAGTCATATATAAAATTGTTCAAAGGGGAAGTTTCATATGGCGACCCTTAGCTTAGCACTGGAATCTTCTGATTTTTTCTTGTAGTTTGTGTATTTAGTGTAGCTTTTGTTTATTGCTAGCGCGTAATTGTAGAGAGAATCTCCTTTGTAGTTGCAGTCTTTCATTGTTGTTCTGTAAAACAGTTGTGGCATGCATGTAGATTTGCACCAAGTATTTCGCAGCTGCGCTGGTAATTAACTAGATATTATTTTCAGTGCTATGTTAATGTATTCCCCTATCTTTGCTCTTCAAATTGTGCTTTTCTGTGTTATCGTGTGAAATATTGTGACAATAATGGCGTGTGAAAAACGTAACACTCGGCTCCAAAGTAAACTGAGAAATGACAGTGAAGACGAAAGCAGTGTGTTGGCCCCACCATGTAATGAATTAACTAATATTCAAAGTAGTAATTTGGTAACTGTGCATAGGGAAATGGAGCGGGCGTCAAACAATGGCGTAGGCAGTGAAACAGGTAGTGAACAGGGAAGCATTATCGATCGATCGGTCGGCAACAGCTCGCCTCAGGAATCCGAAATGATAGGACACAATTTTGCAAACACTGTAGATTCAGGTTTTGCGTCCTCACCGTTTTCTCAAATGAGTCAAGACACATTTTCCGCTTGTCAAAATGTGAATGTTTCCGGTGTACATTCACTGCCGAAAAGCACTGAGGAACATGTTTCAGACACCAATGCATTGTTATTACAATTAATACAACAAATGGGACAAACACAGCAAAAGCTTCAAAAGTTAGACACAATGGAACAAAATCAGAGACAAACACAGCAAAAGTTAGACACAGTGGAACAAAATCTTAAAAAGTTAGACTCATTGGAACAAACTCTTGAACAAACACGTGAAGATATAACTACTGAGTTACATAACATTGAATCTAAATGTCAAAAAGTCTGTAATGACGTAAAAACTCAAATTTGTGAGCATTTTCAACCTATTTTTTCGCGGCATGAAAATGCATTACGGAATCACGAAGCAGCCATAAAAGAACTGCAAACTATTGTTCATGAAAATCATGAGACCTTGCAAGCTAAATTTGACTCAGTTGCATCTACCGATTCGGTTACGCAACTTGCAAAAACTCAGGAAAACTTAAAGGACACAGTAGATTCGATTTCAACACAAATGGACACTCTGAAGCTTGGTTCAGAAAAACACACTGAGGAAATGTGTTCATTATCAGAGAAAGTAGTTGAACTTTCGGATCAGCTAAATAATTTATCTACGAAGGTAGATGATAATCTGAATGACGCAAAACCGGTAGTCTTTAATGACACAGAACAGAGCGAACAAATTAGGAAACTGAAACAAAATCTGAATCAAATTGATACGCAACACCAAAGAGAAATCCGGGAAGTACAAGATCAGCTGACACAGGTAATACAAGAATTACGTATTTCAGAAGACACTCGCGCTCCAACATGGGAAGAGGAACTTAGAAATACGCAAAAGCCACAAAATAATAACACAGGGCATTTCGGTAATTATGAAAGAAATTGGCAAGGTACACCGAATTTTGAGATGGAACCGCCGACACGACGTAACTATGACCGAGATGCTACTCGCCGACACGATGATTTTGACTATAAGCTGTTCATGACTACACGTAAATTCAAAACATTTAAGAATTCTGGCAACGACATTCATCCACAAGCATGGCTCCATCAATTCTCTCATTGTTTTCCTCCCAACTGGTCATTAGAGCACAGATTAGAATTTATGTGTGGCTACTTGGAGAATGAACCAGCTGTAAGAATGCGATCGGTAATTCACGATTGCCACAGTGAAGGAGAGTTTTACCATGCCTTCCTCTCAGCATATTGGTCTCAAGCCACACAAGATCGTGTAAAACATAGCATCATGATGATGAAACACTTTGAACAATCTGAATTTTCCAGTCTTGTCAAATATTTTGAAGACATGTTGCATAAGAATCAGTATCTTTCAAACCCATACAGCCCCTCAGAACTCATCCGCATTTGCTTACTCAAATTGCCTGAACATTTACGACATATTATTTTAGCAGGACGCTGCAAAGATGACATTGAAGCATTTCAGGGTCTGTTACAAGAATTGGAAATTGACACTGACAGTCGGGTAACGCGGAAACAGGAGCACAACAATTACAGGTCACATCTGTCACAATTCCACGATGAAAGAAATAATAACTGGACACGACAAGGCTATTCTCACAACACATATCGTGACCAAAACAGACACCACCCGTATGACAACCGTTGGCAGAGTAGTAATAATTACAGGGAAAGATCACCTCTCCGTGGTAATGACTATCACAGAGACAATCAGAGAAACAGACAATATGGGAACCAAAACAATTATTATCAAGGGAGACAGAATAACTTTAGACGCAACGGTCCAGCGCGCAGTTACGATTCAGGGAGAAATTCTCCACCACTTAACCGACAAGAAAGAAACTACAGGAGCTATCGACATGACGACAGACGATGTGATCGTAACGACAGACCTGAATTGCATCAGAACTGGCGGGATTTAAACAGGGCAGGGCCCTCTCGAGGAGGTGAATTTGTAGAAGTTAGGTCTCCAAATCCCAATAACGACGCGCGCCAACAAAGAGACAATAGGCAATGACTCACACCGCTGGCAGCCACAAAACATACTTATGAAACTGACGACGCAGCTGCCGTAGCTAGTAATTACGTAAAAATGGAAGACATTAGGGACATCTTACTCCAGGAACACGACATAAAACATAACAACATTGCATATCCTGTGATTCACATTACAGTAAATGACATAAAATTTACGGCAGTACTTGACTCTGGCAGTCCCATTTCAGTAATCAGTGAAACAGCCTTTAGCAAATGCAACAAATCGAACGATTGCCCCACACTTCCGTTACGTAAGATTAAATTACAAGGTGCAATCTTTGGAAAAAGTGTAGATGTACGCCAACAAACCAACCTAGAATTCTTTTGTCAAAGCCACAGCTTCTCTATGAACTTTCTTATTGTTCCATTATTGTCGACGGAAATTATACTGGGAGTAGACTTTTTGAATGAATACAAAGCAATCTTAAGCTTTCACGATGCTGAAATAAGTTTAGAAAAAGAAGGTAAGTCAATAGCTTTGAAATTTGAAGATTGGCTCTCAAACCATGACGAAGAAATTAATCGGCTTTACCTCCTGTTAGACAACAGTTCGGAATTTTCGACGGAACTTGACGCTAACAATCATTCTGCAAGTACTGACAGGGATGATATCGACGGCGCATTTGACACTAATAAGTTAATTCAGAATAAAATTCAAACAATTGAGAATTGTAATGACACTGATAGGCAGGACCTTTTTGAGATTTTACAATCACATTCCACAGTTTTTACTCACAAAACAGGAACAATCAAGGGATTTCAATACCAATTTCGTGTTCGTGAGCATACTAAATTTTGTGTTAGACCATATGTAATTCCAGCACATTATAGGGACCGTGTTAGAACAGAAATACAATCTATGCTCGACGAGGGCATTATTGAGCCTGCAGTAAGCTCATACAACAATCCATTACATGTTGTTGAGAAGAAAAATGGATCGATCAGGCTTGTCTTAGATTCGAGACAAATCAATACGATCATTATTCCTGAAACAGACAGGCCGCAAACGTTGGAAGAACTTCTTCAAAATTTTAATGGTGTAAAAGTGTTGTCTTCCATTGATCTCAGATCCAGCTTTTATCAGATCGAACTTCATCCAGAATGTAGAAAATACACAGCTTTCCTTTGTTTCGGCGTTTGTTATCAGTTTCGGAAACTTCCCTTTGGTTTGAACATTTCTTCAGCAGCATTCATTCGCGGGCTAAATTCCATATTACCTGAGTTCTTAAAACGTCACATCACCTTATATGTGGACGATATTCTAATAGCAGAAGCTTCATGGGAACTACATAATCGCATCCTCAACAGTTTGTTACGTATTTTTGCAGAATCTGGAATTACAGTTAACTTGGAAAAGTCTGAATTCGGTAGGTCAAAGGTGAGGTTTTTGGGACATATTATTTCTTCTGAAGGCATTCAGCCGGATCCTGAAAAGTTAGAAGCAATCAGAGCCATTCCAGTTCCATCCACAAAAAGACAAGTCCGCAGTTTTCTAGGTCTCGTAAATTTTTACCGTCGTTTTCTGAATATGCAAATTCTAGTTACACCAAAACTTTGTTCTCTCACTGGAAAAAATATTATTTGGAACTGGGACGAACAAGCACAGTTGGAATTCAATTCTTTGAAAGAAGCGTTACTTCACGCGCCAATACTAGCTCATCCTGATCTGTCACAAGATTTCTGCCTTAGCACGGATTCTTCTAAAGTCGGTCTTGGTGCTCATTTATTTCAAGAAGCCATAGAAAATGACATTACTGTTCAGAAAACCATTGCTTTTGCTAGCCGAGTGCTAACAAAATCTGAAAAAAATTATTCCGTTACTGAATTAGAAGCTTTAGCAATCGTTTGGGCATTTAACAAATTCCGTTTCTTTCTTTCTGGTAAGCACGTAAAAGTATACAGTGATCATCGTGCATTACAATTTCTTATGTCTTCAAAATTAAATCATGACAGGTTAAAACGTTGGGCATTGTTTCTGCAAGAATTCCGCTTCACAATAGTCTACATTCCTGGCAAGGAGAACATTGTTGCGGACGCACTGTCACGCGCACCGGCTGGGCTTGAGAAAAGTACCACAGAAGGCAACCTCGAGAAAAATTTCAGTATTCTTTACATTCAGAAAGTCGCCTTTGAAAACTTCATCACCACATCTTTAAAGGACATTGCTCATGAACAAGATAAAGATCCGATTTGGAAAGACATCAAGAGCAAATGGCATGAAAAGACACACACACAGATTCGGCATTATTATCTGGTTAGAAACAACATACTGTTCAAACGCTGCACTGTTGATGACAAGCTATGGGTACTTTGCATTCCTGACGATTTTGTTAATAAGCTCATTTGGTACATTCATTTCAGCTACGCACATTTTGGTCCACGAAAATGTTATCATATTCTTCGAACGACTTGTTATTTTAACAATATGGAAAAAAGAATTCGAAGAGTCTTGTCTATTTGTAAACTTTGTCAAAAGGCGAAACCATCTACTGTCTCACATCGTGCTCTGTTGTTTCCTATTATTCCTTCTAAATTAAAAGAATTTGCTGCTGTTGATCTCTTGGGACCGCTTGTCAGAACATCTAATGGATTTTCGTACGTTTTAGTCGCTGTTGAACTTACTTCAAAATTTGTTTCTTTCACTCCGTTACGTAAAGCCACTGGACGATCTGTATCCAACGCCTTTGTTAAAAATTTCTTACGTGAAGTTGGACACGTTAGCAAAGTCATTTCAGATAACGGACCTCAATTCAGATCTGCTGTTTGGTCACGCATGCTTCGCAACCATAAAATCAAACCTGTTTTTATTTCATTGTACTCACCACATTGTAACCCGTCTGAACGGATTATGAAAGAAATCAATAAGCTTTGCAGACTTTATTGTCATAGAAAGCATCAGCATTGGGACAGATATTTACACTTATTTCAAAATGTGCTGAATGAAATGCCTCATGATTCCACTGCTTTACCACCTACTCTTGTACTAAAGAATGAAGAACCACCGAACAGAATCAGAGAGCTTGTACCTTTCCCAAATACACGTAAACTTCGACACAAAGACATAATTGATTTGGCTCTTAAAAATATAAAATCTGCGGCAGACAAAAGGAGAAAACTACACGGTAAAGCAAATGCAAAGAAATTGTATATTGGTCAGAAAGTTCTCATTAAAGCTCATTCATTGTCACATAAGAAGAAACACTTGAGTCACAAATTCTTTCTAGTTTACAATGGACCTTACAGAATCCGACGTATACCACATGATAATTGCGTTGAAGTTGAAACTCTGCGTACTAGGAAGAGTAAAGGTTTACACCACATTTCACATGTAAAACCATTTATTGAAAGATAATCTGCTTTTTAACTTAGTCTTTGCCATAAAATTTTTCACTTCACATTTCTAATATGCATTGTCAGACTTAGAATCTGTTAACATACAACAATGTTTGAAGTTAAATATCCAGTCTAGAACCTAGGGAACATTTTTAAACAGAAATTACGAATGCATTGTTATAGTGAACAGACGACACAGTGTTGTATTTGTACATTCTTGCTTGTTAGTTGCACGATTATGGAACGACTATAAGGCTTACATACTTAGAACATTTACCAGTACTGCTAATGAGATTTTAATGCAACATTTTGGTTTACTTGAAAATACATTCTGGGTTTAAAGTACTTTCTGTGAGATACCAGACGACACAGTGGTTAGTTTATGTGATAGCTACACGATTTTTATCACGACGCTACTAATGAGTGACAATGTACAATGTTGATTTTGCGGTGTTTCTGTTTTAAATCTGCACAGTTTTTCTGTTTTATTCTGGAAAGTAAAACATGTTTTAGTAGTAACTTTTGTGATATAGCTACAATGAGACAGCCTTTCCGTAGCACAACAATACGTTACAGCACAGTAATTTCTTCATCACAACAATAAGCGTAATAACTAAGATATCTATACGCAAAGCATTTCACTTTTGTTTATCATGAGGTAAGTACATTGGCTTCTGCAGAACTTAGCTTTTGGAGGACGATAACTACGACACTTCCACAGATATTATCTTACAACAAGATGCACATTTAGCGCTGCAGGACACGCATTTCAGTGATTAATGTTGTACTTCAAACATTTATTTTTAAAGATTTTTGAATTACAAAGAAAGTTTTCCGTGATACATTTCATTCCATTGCTGTAATCTGTAACACCTGAGGGTATAATTACATTAATCCTCAGGGGGGTTACACACTTACTTTGTGTACCATGTGTGTGGCAACCACAAGGAACCCTAGCTAATATGGTATTTGCTTATACAACTTTACACATCGGTACCATATTTCTCTAACACACAAATTACACAGCTATCAGATCATTTAACTGAGAGATAAACATTTTTTTACTACATCAGTGACACATGTTTACGCAATTACACAGTTGGATAACTTCACACTTATGAAACTGTATTTTGTCTGTACTTTGTAAACTGTTCATATTTTTTCGGAACCATTGTGATACTATGAGAGCTTTGAAGGATGTATTTGGTATGAGATCATGATTTTTAAAGTACGTTTGAGGTAGATGACACTATTTAAATGAGCAGAGAATTCTTTTTAGGCTTAGAAATTATTGGAGGAAGTTACGACGATTTTGAGATTTGACTGAAGTTTTATGATGTTATTATTACGACGACGATGTGTATTATGTTGTTGAGGAATGTTTATTATGCTACGTATTTCTCACGATGAAATATTGAAGAAGTGTCGACGAATATGTATATGTATAATGAGGTAAGGAATAATGAGTAGTGTTTAGGGACTCTGATTTATGAAAAGGATGTTGGAATCCAAGAAACGTACTTTAAGAGTTATGAAATGTGTGACTGTATCACAATGCTGACGAATATTTTTTTTGGACACTTATATTTATAGGATTTTGTTTCTACAGATTTGCAACGCTAATTCTTGACCTGTGAAATATTTTTATATCAGACTGCAACGGTAGCAGAAACTGCTGTCGTAAATATTTCCGTACGAAAGTTAAGTGACCACCTGCACGTAATGCGTCGCGGGCACCCAGCTGTGTCAGACGCCTGGAGAAAAAGCCATTATTGCGAGCCCTTTTCAGCGGCACAGGTAGAACAAAAAAAAGGGGAGGCCATTATCCTCGGAAATATTCTTACATCTGCAAACCTGATAATGAGAAGTGTCTTTCTACGAGAATTGAGAGCTACTGACTTACGAAATGCCACATAGCTATTGAATGATGTTTTTATGCTTTGGTTTGCGAAATTGCTTATTTCATTTGATATCTGGTTTCCAGCTGTGTTGCAGCATTGCTTTTATAAAATGAAATGCATTTGCTAATGTGAACACTTTCTGTCAACAGATCTATTAAATAATTATTTTAAGAAAAGGAGCACTTGGAAAGGAAAGAACAATAAGAAGGAACTAGTAACAGTAACACATAATTTTCTTTTCAAGTACATGGTAATATTTCTTTTTACAATCAGTTGTTGTGGTGCACCACTTTAATTACATAGATATTAAGATGTGAATATACATTTCCCTTATCTGCATTGTTGTTTTTACTGTAATATTTTTTCTGCTTGAGCTTTGTCATGTATAGATATAAGTTTTATATTTTTTATATTTTTTATATTTTTTATATTTGCTGCTGCTGTTTGCCAGGCATAGTGCTACTGAATTTTAAATTGTGTTACTCTGTTAAGCTAATTTTACTACTGACTTATTTTTCTTGCTACTGTACATTGGCTCATATTAGTTGTAATGTTGCATTGCTTGGTAATTTATATTTACTGTAGCTTGCTTTGCAATTTTCCATTTTTTTTGCATTGCTGTTTGTGTTAATTTGTTATGTGCTGCTGCATTGCCTCGTCCCTTAGTTTAGTATCTGAGCTCAGTAGATTTAAGTTAGCTTAAGAGGGGGTAGCCTCTAAGAGAATGAGTTGCGATGAATTGGAAGAAATGCATTGAGAAGTTATACAAAAAAAGTACAGAAAACAGGTTTAGGTAGGATTTTCTTGGAAATAAATGTTGAGGTAAGAAATGTGTGAACATATAAATACAGAAAGCATGCTTAGATAGAATTTTTTTTGGTGGAAACGAAAGATGAAATAAGAGGAAAGATATATGAAGTTTTGGGTTGGACTGCAGTACCACATGTTACACTGAAAACGAACCCTGTCCTTTCCTATTGGTGTTATCCCACTATGTGTTTGTGTACCCTTGTGTATTTGTTTTCTTCCTGTCTCTGTGTAGTTTCATAGAATTTTTTCTTCTTTTAATATTAAGCTACATTCACTATGATGAGGAATACTGTCATCCTCGAATATAATTGGCATTAATAATATGTTATTTACTTTGTAAAGATGTTCAGACATTATTTATTTTGGTTTGTTGCTCACATGTGAAGGTGATGTTTCAAAAGTTATTGTGATCTTTTATGTATGTACTCATGTCATAATTCCACTGATGTATATGTTAGTTCGATTCTTTTGTAAAGCCTGTACTACAAATGTTATCTGTATTGTTATGTTTTTAATGATGTATTTTGTACCTTTGTAATTGTATTTTCATGTTGTAAATTTATAAAATTGTAATTGACACCAGTTCATCTTATTATTAACTTGTAAGTTACATTTCACTGCACACGTTTCTGTTGGTCATAGTATATGGACAATATGTGAGAAGTAGGGACTGTTAGTGTTTGCACGTGTGTTAATAATTCAGCAAGGGACTGGATAACAGCATTGCTGGTTCTAAGGACAATTCCAAAAACTTTGTGAGTGCACAAGTGGTGGTTTATGGACTTGCTATATTCTCCGCAAAACTCTTCGATGGTGAATGTGCACCTGCACAATCGCAACAGATGGCTGCTGGCCATCTCTACAACGACTACAGTGGGTCTGCATCCTTGATGGCCCACCATTACCATTATCTCTACAAGGACTACAGTGGGTCTGCACCTCTGGTGGCCCACCAATACCGTAATCTCTACCAGGACTACAGTGGGTCTGCTCTGTGATGACCTACCTACCAATATTCTTCCAAACTTCGAATGACTCTGCTTTGGGTTTGCTCTGTTGTGACCCAATACTTGTCTGCATGTCGAGAGTCAGCACTGTCTTTCCGTTGGAAGGACAACACTACTTCTTCAAGACTGCATGGAAATCCACTACTTCCGTGTGCATTTTCTTCTACTGCTCAGACTTTGAGAAAAACACTATATTTTACCGTAATGAATGATCAGGACTATCTTTATGGACTGTGACAAAATTTTAGCTTTTGACCAACGTTGTATCAATAAGTGTGTGCATTTGATATCTTTGTTATCGTAATTATGAAGAATTTTTTCAAATCTGTATTGGGCACTGCCCAAACCAATTTGTAAAATTTTTTGTGGGGAGCATGGGGGCTATGTAAGTAGGCTGTTTATGTTTTCTTATTGGTAACTCCACGTAGCGCTCAATATGAAAATCACTGGCTGTGCTGTGTGCAGTCTGTGGCTGCTTTGCATTGTTGTAATACTCGCCATTGTAGTGTTAGGCAGCTGGATGTGATCAGCGCGTAGCGTTGGGCAGTTGGAGGTGAGCCGCCAGCAGTGGTGGATGTGGGGAGAGAGATGGCGGAGTTTTGAAATTTGTCATGAACTGCTATATTTATATATGATAATATCAAGGTAAATACATTGTTTGTTCTCTATTAATATCTTTCATTTGCTAACTATCCCTATCAGTAGTTAGTGCCTTCCATAGTTTGAATCTTTTATTTAGCTGGCAGTAGTGGCGCTCGCTGTATTGCAGTAGCTCGAGCAGCGAAGATTTTTGTGAGGTAAGTGATTTGTGAAAGGTATAGTTTAATGTTAGTCAGGGCCATTCTTTTGTAGGGAATTTTGAAAGTCAGATTGCTTTGCGCTAACAAAATATTGTGTGTCAGTTTAAGCACAGTCATATATAAAATTGTTCAAAGGGGAAGTTTCAACCCTTTCCCTGACACCCTTAGTAAGGCCAATCACTTTGCCTCCTATCTCTCCGATGTATTTTCCATCCCCGATGATCCCCAGTTCGATTACTCCCTCTTCCCGGATATCCGCGATCGAACTGACAACTCTGTCCCTCCCCTCGCTCCTGGTTTCCAGTACTTGGACAACATTGCACACACGGAAATCAATGCCCCTATCACTACACAGGATCTCATTGATACACTCCGCACAAAACGCAACACTGCTCCTGGTCATGATCGTGTCACCTACCGTCACCTTCGTGAAGCTCCCGTCTCTTTCCTCTCCACCCTGGCCAGGCTCTACAATGTAGTCCTGTCCACCGGTTACTACCCCGACCTGTGGAAAACCTCCCGTATCCTCATGTTCCTTAAACCTGGCAAACCGCCGTCCGCCATCTCCTCCTACCGTCCCATCAGCCCATGTCTTCAGCAAGGTCCTGGAATCTATCCTCACCCGACGCATCCACCAGCATCTCCGCCAGCACCGCCTCCTTCCCATTACCCAGTGTGGCTTTCGGCCGTCCTTCTCTTCCGACGACCTTCTCCTTCACCTCACTCATCTCCTTTCCAAACAGCTAAATTCCCGTCGCTCCACCATCTTCCTCTCCCTGGACCTCGAACGTGCATATGACCGCGTATGGCATTCCGGTCTCGTCTTCAAGCTCCAAACCTTCGCCCTTCCCATTAACTACGTCCGTCTGATCGGCTCCTTTCTCTCCCGCCGTCCTTCCTATGTCACCATCCATAACACAGATTCCTACACCTTTTTCCCCTCTGCTGGTGTGCCCCAAGGCTCCGTCCTCTCCCCCCTTCTGTACCTTTTGTACACGGCGGACATGCCGCCGCCGTCAGCCCCCGTCCACCTTCTCCAGTTTGCCGATGACACCGCCTTCCTTGCCCTTGTCCCCACCCTACAGCGCTCCCAACACCTTCTCCAATCCCATCTTGACTGGTTCACCGCTTGGTGCAACCAGTGGTTGCTCAAGGTCAATCCTTCCAAAACCCAGGCGATCATTGTGGGCAAAACCACCCCTTCCTTCCGCCTCCTTGATTTCTATCTCACCATCTATGGCCGTCCTATCGCCCTCACTCCCACCCTTAAGTACCTTGGGTGTCACCCTCGACCGTCGCCTCTCCTGGACTCCCCATCTCCGGACAATCCAAGCCAAGGCACGCTCCCGACTCCATCTGCTCAAGCTCCTCTCCGGCCGTACATGGGGTCCACCATCCTCCACACCTATAAGTCCCTCATCCGCCCTATCCTTTGTTATGCCCATACGGCTTGGATCTCCGCCCCCCCTACCTTTTATAAATCCCTCCAAATCCTTGAACGTCATGCTCTCTGCCTCGCCTATCGCATCCGTCCCCCCTCCCCCACGCAGATCCTGTACGATCTCATCCCCTTCCCCCACCTGCTCCTTTTCCTTGAAAGGATACAGATCCTGTACACCTCCCGCAAACTCGATCCTTCTCATCCGCTTGTCTCACCCATCCTCTCCCACCCCCAACCGCTGCTGCGCCTGTTTTCCCATGTCCCACCCGGTCTCCATCTCCCCACCCTCCTTACCCTCTCCCAAGGTGGCTTCCGCCAGCTCCCCCTCCCTGATGATGTCCTCCTCCCCTCCATCTACCCCTCCTATCAACTTTGATCCTCCCCCCCCCCACTTCCTGTGTCCTTTCCTTTAGGCACTCTCCCTCCCTTCCTTTTCCTTTTCCCCCGTCCCCTCCCTCCACCCCTCTTCCCCAGGACTTCCTCTCCCCCTTCCTCCCTTCCCCCTGTCTCCCCTGCCCATGGCATCTGCTCTCCCCTCTCCCTCCGTCCCCCACTCCTCCTCTCTTGGCAGGTCCTCGGACTCGTACACGGTTAGTGAACATTCGCGCGCCGGAGATCAACGCCTCGTGTTCTGTGTGTGCCGTCGTTTTGTGCTTAAGTGGTTCAGTGTTATTCGTTTTGTGCACCTACGTTCACGTGTGACAATTTTCGTTTCTGTCTGTGTCCAAGTATCTGCACAATTTTATCATGGACTCTACGCCCGTGAACGGCACCTTGTATTTTATAATTTGTTGTCTCCGTTTATATGTCCACCATGTTTTTTTCTCTAAATGTCTTCATTTGTATATCTGTGTTTCTCTGCGGCCAAAGAGCAGCGTCGTATTCTGCTGCAGGCCTGCCTGTACTACAGGTTTCAAAATAACAATAAAGAAAAAAAAGAGAAGACGGTTCGATAAACTGTCGAGAATGTGTGTGTGTGTGTGTGTGTGTGTGTGTGTGTGTGTGTGTGTGTGTGCTATCTTCTCTATTCACGTCGTGCCTATCAGGACTATTACTGGTTTACTTAAGTTTTACAAAAGTCAGTCGAACTTATAAATCACTGACGTGGTCTCCGCTTGTTAACTCACAGACGTGAGAAAAACACTCTCCCCACGGTGTCTACAATGTCCTGACAGCAAGAGTTTAGTAGGTCACAGATTTTAGTACTCTTAGTGTACAACGTAGCATCCAAAACACCTTGCCTATCAAAATACTAGTTTGAAATACCACGCCCCAATGACTGGCTTGGCTTACCTCAAGAAGCTACTAATATGCGAAATAAATCTCTGAAATTCGTCTTACGGCTATCTTTCCCCTGATGCCTTACCCTTGAGAGCAAGCCAAGACATTTATAGACTAGCATCCACTCACATAAAATGGCCATAAATAAAAACCTACAGCTACATAAATATGCAAATGCTAGAAAAGTGTACTGTGATGATAGTGGCGGTTAACCGTTCGCCATTAAAAGCTATTATGCGGAGAAGTAACAAGTTATGTTTGATGTAATAGTTCTGCAAAGAGTACGCAAATCGAAATGCTTTACGAGAATTTGTTATGACATTGGTGCAGCATAAACTCAGATCGAACATAACAACAAAATGTTGATTACAGTAACTATGGTTAAATAATTGAAACGTTATGCAACTTACACTATCATAATCAAAATATTATTTAGGTAACTAGCTAACGACAAAGTGTTTAGTTTAAATCAGCCTGTGCTGCACTTAAAACAACGCTTTTACTGTGTCAGCGTATTGTTTCTAATAGGAAGATAAAATGTAGATTTTAGCTAACTTTCAATGCATCTAAAATTATTTCAAATACGGAACTGAAGCCTGTAAGCGGTTAAACATCGTTATGAGGAAAAGTTTTATAGAATTTCATCTCTGTTGGTATATGGTAAATTCCTTTATTAATGCAAAGGTTAATGAGTGATTTGAACAAGGCGTATATGTTTGTGACAAGGCCTGCAAGAAGCTGGTGAGACAGATGCACGTTTCTCAGCGTAGAAAAGGCGTTGTTCTGGCCACGAGGCCACTGAGACCAATTTTATAGCTTCCTGGTCATTAGTCCATATCGGTGCACCACAACGTCATTTCAGCATGATAATGCCCACAAACGTCTGGAGAGGAGTGTCTAAGTCTTTTTCGAAGAACGAGACATACTACTGCTTCACTTTTATGTAGAATTGGACAATTGCTGCACTGTGGGAGAATCGCCAGGAACCTATCTCAGTATATCGAACTTTTAGAGAATATTAAATTTCACAGTAAGAGGTAACGGGCGTTTCCGTAATCCCATTAATTTGTGTTTTCCATTTACATAATCTGTGATGTAAACATTTCAGTTATCATTCCTATTCACACAAACGTTATTGTTTCTCTTCTATAACTGATCCATTGAAATGAAACGTTAGCGACATTGGCGACTGAAGTCGTGTGTCATTCATCGTAGCTATATTGTAGAGCATAAACGCCTAGAACGAGTACATAATATTTTTGTAGGAAAATAACGTACCAGGTGTCCACATACACTATAATTGGGGACCTTGACTTTATGCAACAATATTGTGGTTTCTTGCTAGTTAGTGACAGGATGAAAATTATTCGAGAACATCAAGAGTTCTTAAGAAAACGAAACTTTATAGTTTTCTTAAACATTCCTACGCCGTGAATAGGAGATCCACGGCACATCGATATCTCTGCCTCGCTTGGCGGTTGGCGACAGAGCTAGTGTTGCCTTCCGCCGATTTATAGCGAAATAACCGCTCGCAGGGCCATGATAAGGCGTCGAGCGGCGAGGTACCACAGCGAGGAGCAGTTTCGCGAACGGATGTTAACAGGCAACATCAATTTGGTGCCAGCGCAGGGCGACGTGCACAGCTGCCGACAGGTCTCTCTGTTCAACACCGGTCAATGGATGTTGCAACGGCCAAGCTTGTTTTGTTCAAAAATAGTTCAAATGGCTCTGAGCACTATGGTGAAAGGGTACAGTACCGCCCGACATTGAAAATAGGTACAACATTCTTCGTTATTCTTGTCAAAACAACATATTTTTTTGTAATATTAACTCAGTTTCACTTAATACACCGAAATCGGATACCAGTGTAGGAAAGAATGACAATTTATTTAATTGATTACATGTTGTAAGTAGGCTGTTTATGTTTTCTTATTGGCAACGTTACGTAGCGCTCAATATGAAAATCACTGGCTGTGCTGTGTGCAGTCTGTCGCTAGTTTGCAATGTTGTCTGCCATTGTAGTGTTGGGCAGCGGCAGCTGGATGTGAACAGCGCGTAGCGTTGCGCAGTTGGAGGTGAGCCGCCAGCAGTGGTGGATGTGGGGAGAGAGATGGCGGAGGTTTCTAATTTGTCATGAACTGATATATATATTATGACTTGTGATGATATTAAGGTAAATACATTGTTTGCTCTCTATTAATATCTTTCATTTGCTAACTATCCCTATCAGTAGTTAGTGCCTTCAGTAGTTTGAATCTTCTATTTAGCTGGCAGTAGTGGCGCTCGCTGTACTGCAGTAGCTTGAGCAGCGAAGATTTTTGTGAGGTAAGTGATTTGTGAAAGGTATAGTTTAATGTTTGTCAGGGCCATTCTTTAGTAGGGAATTTTGAAAGTCAGATTGCGTTGCGCTAACAAAATATTGTGTGTCAGGTTAAGCACAGTCATGTATAATTGTTCAAAGGGGACGTTTCATATGTCGACCCTTAGCCTAGGATACCTCACTGGAATCTTCTGATTTTTTTCTTGTAGTTTGTGTAATTAATGTAGCTATTGTTTATTGCTAGCGCGTAATTGTAGAGAAAATCTCCTTTGTAGTTGCAGTCTTTCATTGTTGTACAGTAAAACAGTTTTGGCATGCATGTAGATTTGCGCTAAGTATTTCGCAGCTGCAATTAACTAGATATTATTTTCAGTGCTATTTTAATGTGTTCTCTTATTTTTGATCTTCAAATTGTACTTTTCTTTGTTATCGTGTGAAATACTGTGACAATAATGGCGTGTGAAAAACGTAACACTAGGCTCCAAACTAAACTGAGAAATAATAGTGATGACGAGCGTAGCTTATCAGCGCCGCCGAGTAATGAATTTACTAATGTTCAAAGTAGTAATTTGGTAACTGTGCACAGGGAAATGGAGCGAGCGTCAAACAATGGCGTGGACAGTGAAACAATTAGTGAAGAGGGAAGCATTATCGATCGACCGGTCGGCAATAGCTCGCCTCAGGAAGCCGAAATGACACGACACGATCTCGCAAATACTGTAGATTCAGGTTTTGGATATTGTCTTTTACTGCTCAGACTTTGAGAAAAGAAACGGCAGTTTCACTGTGATGAACAATGTGGACTGTCTTTATGGACTGTGAGAAATTTTTAGCTTTTGACCAACAATGTATCAATAAGTGTGTGCATTTTATATCTTTGTTACTGTAATTGTGAAAAATTTTTGTCAAATCTGTATTGGCCAGTGCCCAACACCATTTGTAAAAATTTTTGTGGGGAGCATGGGGGCTATGTAAGTAGGCTGTTTATGTTTTCTTATTGGCAACGTTACGTAGCGCTCAATATGAAAATCACTGGCTGTGCTGTGTGCAGTCTGTCGCTAGTTTGCATTGTTGTCTGCCATTGTAGTGTTGGGCAGCGGCAGCTGGATGTGAACAGCGCGTAGCGTTGCACAGTTGGAGGTGAGCCGCCAGCAGTGGTGGATGTGGGGAGAGAGATGGCGGAGGTTTCTAATTTGTCATGAACTGATATATATATTATGACTTGTGATGATATTAAGGTAAATACATTGTTTGCTCTCTATTAATATCTTTCATTTGCTAACTATCCCTATCAGTAGTTAGTGCCTTCAGTAGTTTGAATCTTCTATTTAGCTGGCAGTAGTGGCGCTCGCTGTACTGCAGTAGCTTGAGCAGCGAAGATTTTTGTGAGGTAAGTGATTTGTGAAAGGTATAGTTTAATGTTTGTCAGGGCCATTCTTTAGTAGGGAATTTTGAAAGTCAGATTGCGTTGCGCTAACAAAATATTGTGTGTCAGGTTAAGCACAGTCATGTATAATTGTTCAAAGGGGACGTTTCAATGTGTACTCCCACAAAATACATCCTTACATCAAATTTGGTGTGATATGTGAAATGAATGAATGTATGGTCGTCTGCTAACTGTGGATAGTGAATGTGCAATGTATGATCATCTTTGAGACGGTCTTTTGGTCACCTTTGGTGGAACCAAAGAGATGAAATTTACCTGAGCTTTGAGCGTCTGAAATGTGGCTGACCAATACGGTAGCATGGTGCTTCCCCACTTCAGCAGAAGTGCGAGAGGACCTGAAAAACGGCCATGTTTCAGCACTCTGCCGCTGGATCTATTGTTGGTAAGACCTGTCTTAGGTGTGCTCCGTAAAGACAAATGTGAAATACTTAAGAGTAGTTTGAATAATAATTTCTCTATTTCAGGAACTTTTGTGGGGAGAATTAAATGTCAGGCAGGTAATACTAAGGGGATCGTAGTAATCTTCGGAAGTGACCAACGGTCACAATGAAACCACGTGTAGCAATTAGTTGAAATACTTCCGAGTGCATAAGTTAAGCTGAATTACTGGCGTGTGTACTATAAGTTGGAAATATTTAAGAAATCGCGTGTGCAGGACTTGAAATTAGAGACGAGTACTTCCACGTGGTGAGTACTGTGTGAGTCTCAATCTGTGTGTGAGATAAAGGATAAAGAGAAGTACTCGTTCATGGCATCAGTTGAGGACTCGCGTGTGTGACGAATATGTTCTTAATATTACTTTGCGTGTTATGTTTCCGTGTGACGCCTGATTCAAACTGTAATACTCAGAGAGTGAAGCAAGGTGAGTCGGCTGTCTATCCAGCAACGCCATTTGGCTTGCATTGCACAGGAAGATGTGCATATATCCTCCAGAGTTCATAGTAGGAAAGAAAAGTTATGAAGTGGGGCAGTGTCGTGTGAAACTGGGATGAATATTAATTGAAGTGGGAAAGCTGAAAGTGATGTGATTATAACGTTGTGACTATTCTTTGTATTGTATGTTGCCAGTGTGATGTATTTCGTGAAATTTAAGTATGCGTGGTTGGCATGGGAGAGTAACAAGATAGTTTCAGTAACAAGATAGTTTCAGAGGCAGTGGGTTATGCATGTTCCTTTTTGTACCACTCGGTCTGGAGGAAATTTTCGTGATGATGGGTGTGAGAGTCGAAGCGTGAGATATAGCAAAAGATCCACCATCCTATCCAGAAAGTGCACTGTAGCGTTAAATAATGACGAGACCATAAGATAGCGAATCACCGATGTAAAGCCATGCCCACTGGGCGGAATTTCTCATGTGTTATTGTTGTAGGTTATAGAATTTGTGTGTTTAGGTTATAGAATTTATCGGAATAAAAAAGATGGTGAAAAGAAAAAGATTGGTGGCCTTTTCCTTCGAATAGTATGTTGTCATGATATCCAGAATTTGTAATGTGTGCGCCATTCATATTCAGTGCGGTGGCCACGTGTTGATCAAAGTCGTAAAATAAGAAAGAAAATGTGGAATTGCCAGTGCGTAGTGAACAGTCAGAGTTGTGTAAATTACTAATAGTCAGATGTGCGTTTCCGTTTCCGTTGCGTGATATTCAAACAGAAGAATAACTTGTAACTTAATTGTGAATACTAGAGTTCATGTTACTCGATAAATAAGAATGAGTCCACTCGCTTGGCAGACCACTCATCTTGCAGGCCTGACTGCTTGATGCCACAGTATGAGCAAGGCATGTGGGTGCCTCTCAATGGGACTTAACATCTGAGGTCATCAGTCCGCTAGACTTAGAACTACTTAAACCTAACTAACTTAAGGACATCACACATATCCATGCCCGAGGCAGGATTAGAACCTGCGACAGTTGCAGCAGCGCGGTTCCGGACTGTAGCGCCTAGAACCACTCGGCCGCAGCGGCCAGCTGGTGGATTCGCAGTCAGGGCTTGCTTGTAAACACAGGGCTTCCTCCAGTCTGGAGCGTCTGAAGGTGCTTGGGTTTCTGGAACAAGGGAATGCAGCATGGCGAGGAATGTAGTTTGGAAATTTGTGGTATGGTCTTGTGGGATCAAACTGCTGAGGTCATCGGTTCCTAAGCTTACATACTATTTAATCTAACTTAAATTAACTTACGCTAAGGACGCCACACACACCATGCCCGAGGCAGGACTCGAACCTCCGACGGGGAGAGCAGCGCGGACCGTGACAAGAGACCTCAGACCGCGCGGCTACCACACGCGGCAGGAATGTAGTGTTATTGGCTGTGGTGTGTTGTCAGTTCCGATAGATATGGAAAATGGTGCTGGCTGTGGTCAGTGCTACCTTGTAGTGCAGCGGATTATGTCTGGTTTGGCTAAACTAAGGTACCAAGGGATCACAAATTAAGACTATGGTGCGGCTACTGTCGAGGTGTTGTTCTTGGAATTCGCTTTTGTTCAAATGGCTCTGAGCACTATCGGACTTAACAGCTGTGGTCATCAGTCCCCTAGAACTTAGAACTACTTAAACCTAACTAAGCTAAGGACATCACACACATCCATGCCCGAGGCAGGATTCGAACCTGCGACCGTAGCAGTCGCACGGTTCCGGACTGCGCGCCTAGAACCGCGAGACCACCGCGGCCGGCGGAATTCGCTTTATTTTATTGTTTTTATTTATTGTGCAAAGTAGGGGACGACTTGGGCTAGTGTATTCCAGCGCTGATCTTTGCTCCCTTGTTGACTACTTGTGTAGCGTTAGTTAGAGTGTTGGCTTTGATTGCGGGTATTTTAAGTTTTAGTGTTGTGGACTAGAACTAGTTTTGTGTCTGTTGTCTTACTTTTACTGCTGTGTTCTAATTATCTGGATAATATTTCCTGCCCCGTTTAATATAAAATTGGTGAAATTCAAAGGGACAGATTATTTTATCACGTGTTCTATTGCGTTACATGTAACGTTTGGTATTTTGGTAAATTGAGCACTGAATACCTTCCTTCTGTAAGTGCGAGTTGCTGAAATTTGTTAATAAATATATTTACAGCTTGTTAAGGATTCCGGCCCACACATCTCCCAGCCACTTTCCACTCGCACCATTTTCTGCGCCGCAGTCCTTAGTGGGAATATGATGTAATGACACACGGTTGTTTATAGAAATTGGCAATCCTTATTCATTCAAATAGAGGTCAAATGAACGATTAAATCACCGTCACTTGTAGGTGATAATATTGCTACTTAATGTCTTATTATGTTCATTCCAATAAATTCATAGGTTCGTACATAGAAACGTTAAACAAACATAATCTGTAAAGAGACTATAATTTGACGAAACTTTGTCAAGTTTAGTGGCACAACTCCGACAACGGCTTGCAGTTATATTCATCTAGACATCGTTAAAACCCTAGTTACTACTTCTTTAGGACAGTAGTAACAGCTGATGTGCTGGCAACAACTACTAAAACAGCGGCAGACAAATGACTTGACATCATCTCAAGAACTACACCGGGGCACGATCAAACAATAAACACTATAAAATTTAAAACGCACCTACAAACTGACCTGTAGGGATACTAAACTGACTTAGTCATTAACAACAGAAATAGGTCACTGGGTAAAGTCTGTCGTTCGTGACGTGCATGGCAATCTTTCCATTGTTCAGTTTTAATTAAAAGTGTAACTTAATTAACACATTAAAGCTTGAAGTGTTCTCACTTTATTGGTATACTTTTAATTATCGTAGAATTATGAGAATCAGTGAATGACAAATAGTGTATTTACACTGATAAGCCAAAACATAATGACCACTGCCCGCCGCGACGTTGGATGCCCTCTGGTGTCGTTGAGGGCACGTGACGCGGGAACAGATGTATGTAAGCGGAGCAGACACGGACGGGAGACCATCCTAGAGATGGTATGGGCTGCAAGTGGGGAAATCCACTGAGATAAGCGACTTTGACAAAGGGCAGATTATTATTACGTAGAGCCTCTGAACGAGTATCTCGAAAACGGCGAAGCTGATGGAATGTTTACGTGCTACCGCCTTGAGCATCTACGGAAAGATGAAGAAGGACTGTGAAACTACTACTAGGCGCTAAATGGCTGGATATCGACAACTCTACAAAGAACATGAGTTTCGGAGGCTTGTCTGTCCAGTAAAGTAGGATAGATGGTGATCTGCGGCATCTCTGGCGAAAGACACAAATCTGGTTCACGCACCAGTGTTTCGGAGCACATTGTTCATCTACATTGTTGAATGTGGAGCTCCGCAGCAGACTCCTCCTTCGTGTTCGCATGCTGACCGAACGTCATCGTCACTTATGGGATTCGACCGTCGATCAATGGAAACGCTTCGGGTCTTCGGGTGAACCACTTTTGCTACACTAGATCAATGGTAGTGGTCTCCACAAACGCCGTCATCGAGGTGAACGGTGACTCGTAACGCGCAAAACGCAACTGGCGCAGGCCGCTGGAAGCATTATTATGCTATGGGAGACATTCTCCTGCGCGTTCATGGGACCTGTGGTGGTAATCACAGACGCGCTGACAACTGCGAGCCACCTGCATCCCTTCATGCTTGATGTCTTCCACGGCGATGTCATCTTTCAGTTCTATAACTGACTGTGCCACAGTGTTTGGTGGTGTTAGAAGCATTATACTGAACTCATGTTGATGTCTCGGCGACCGGATTCGCCTGATCTATGACACTATCGGGCGCTATCACTGCCCACCACGATCAGCAGGCCGTTCATGCGAATTTCGTGACCTGTGTGTAGACATCTAATGCCACGTATCTCCACAAACCTACCAACAAATCGTCGGATCTCTGATACGCAGTATCAGCGACGTATTTCATTACAAAGACGGACAAACAAACAATTAAGCAGGTGGTCATTATGTTTTGACTCATCAGTGTATCTATCTATATCTACATCTACATCGATAGTCTGCAAATCACATTCAAGTGTCTGACTACCTTCACAATTCTCTATTATTCCAATCTCGTATAGCGCGCGTAAAGAATGAACACCTCTATCTTTCCGTACGAGCTCTGTGATTTCCCTTATTTTATCGTGGTGATCGTTGCTCCCTATGTAGGTCGGTGTCAACAAAATATTTTCGCAGTCTTGTACGTACCTCCACGAAAGTGTGTTATTTCTACAAACCAGCTCAATGAATATTTACTTTACGCCATCAAGCACTGTAAAAATCAACTCTGAGAATAACCAGAATTACATTTACGTTCTGTTTATACACACTCTCAACTCCGTGCCGCTTCATCGTACTTTAAAATGGCAGTGATGTCTAACCCATTCCTTCCTCACACGCAATTCAACAACAAATAACAATGTTCAACATAATTTAAAGTTCTCTACCTGGAATTCGCGTAACTCGTATGGTTTAAGGAAAACTTTCGTTCCTAGCTTAGCAGATGGACTCATATTCCGACGTTTATCTTCGGTTCAGCTGACATCTTTCCACACCGTGGCCAGAAAAGAGAGATGGGGATGAGTCATATTTCTTAATTTAATTACTGGATAATTGTTTCTGTTCTCCCTAGAAATAGCCTGCAACACAAATACGTTTTCTGAAAGAACTCACAAATTCACAATCTGTCTTCTAACTTTTAAACGAAAACTTTCAGTTATATTTATGGATAATTCTTGGGCATTTGATGTACTTGAATAATGCAGCATGTTGTGTTCAGTAGTTCAGCAAACCATTCAACTAACGTAGTTTCTACACAAAATTTGTTGCAGGATAAAAGACATTTCTCACCTATGTCACATTCGAAAGGAGTACCGCTATGGGACATATTTTTTCTTTGCCCATGTAGCGTATTCCGATACTGTTTATTGATTTCAACCTGAAAACAACGTTATCGTAAATAGGGCCAAAACATAATTTTCAAGTTTCTCTTAAACTAGATATTTTAATTTTTGCACAATCTTTTGGAAATCTTTCGTTCCAAATTGTATACAGATTAAGTTTCTGGCAGCAGTAGATGTATAATCTTTACATAGCAACAGAAACACGCTTAATCGCCCGATAAAAAATCCTGTCAGAGCACCGTACACACGAGCGAAATATCGCTGGATATCTAAGCATACCAATGTCGCCCGTAATCAGGTGCCATTTTTGATCCCACCACACGTGAGCGATTTATCAGTGCAATCAGTATTTCGTAAGCGACGGTGTTGTGAAGTTCCGTTGCGACCAGGGAGGCTGGGGTCGCGTTGTTGGCAGGAGGCAGGGGACACACTGAGCATGAATGGTGCAGTATGTGCATGGAGGCGACAGTGACACAGTGGTGTCTGCAATAACATTTATTTATCATACTGAATTTACATAGTTATTAAATGCTTTTACATAGGCAGCTAGGCTTGAGCATGTGCGACAATGAAGTGCTAAGGCCGGGTCAGTGAATCATGACATGGCAGCCGGCCGCTGTGGCCGTGCGGTTCTAGGCGTTTCAGTGCGGAGCCGCGCTGCTGTTACGGCCGCAGGTTCGAATGCTGCCTCGGGCATGGATGCCTGTGATGTTCTTAGATTAGTTAGGTTTAAGTAGTACTAAGTCTATGGGACTGATGACGTCAGATGTTAAGTCCCATAGTGCTTGGAGCCATTTGAACCATGATATGGCCGCCACGGGTCAGTGCGCCACAGCTGCGTGCTGTGCTGGCAGCAAGGGGATGAGAAAGTGTTTCCCGCCCAGACGTTCTACAGTACAGTGCCGCTCCCACCTGAGCACTGTCGTAGACAGCCCATTGTGTGCTCAGATTAGGAGAGCCGACTGTGGTCCAGGTTGTCAGCTGTCATTAAGACTAGGACCTGGTCATCCACTACGCATCAGTTAAGACTGTAGAAGATGCTCACGAGTCAGCCAGGCGGCTGCACGAACACACCACTCCTGATCTATATATGTTGATAACAGCTTGCAGATCATCTAAGTTGGAATGTGATAGTTGAACGTTAATACTTCTTTGCAAAGTTGACCAATGATTTAGCTGTGGTCTGCACACACAAACTCTGAATCTGATATATTACTATCGCGAGTAGCAATAAGCGAACAGTTGTTGAGGAGAAGTCGGAAGTGATCGCTTGCAGCCAGCGGCTGGTAGAATCTGCGCAACATTAGAGGTGGCAGCCCGCCGGGATCGTGGTAGTAACGCCGGAGGTGAGTTCGGTATTGTGTGTGCGTGCTGTAAGACCTTCAGTACACACGCCATCAGATTATTTGACTTGTCGCTCCAACGAAGTGGGCGAGCGTCAGCAATATGCCTCGTGGTCTTATAGTGGCGTGTTTATCTTCTGCCATTAGGTCAGACGATAGAAATGCCACTTGCACCCTTAGAGTAGCAGATTGACGGTGACCAACTTTAAACAGAACTTGAGTAATTTTCACACACATTTATTAAAATAATAACAAGCATAAAAATTACTTAACTTGGTTCTGAATGATATTTACAATTGACAATCTGAAGTTCCTTTGGTATTGGTACGTTAATCTTGTTCTCACATATATCTCTGATACTTGACAAAAGTGTCTATAAATTTATCTTCATGGCTATGTATAGGAATATGGTAATCTTATTAGGCGCAGACTGAAACTTGACTACAGACCGGTACAGACAAGTGTAGAACTCGTACAGACTAATGCAGACTGGTACAGACTGGTGCAGACAAATGTAGACTGACCAATCGGAGGTCTGTACACTTGTTTTAATACCTCGCGCGTTCATATATCACTGCGCGAGTGTGATCCGCGAGGAGAAAAGGTTCTACGTTAGCAGCAATGTCATCGGCTGCGTTACATATTAATATGCGGATCGGCGGAAGCAGAATTTGGTCAGTCTCTATGGCAGCGCCATCTCGTAGTGCGGAGACGGACAAGCGCTGCGCCTGCGCTGTTGTGCTTAGCGGGGCGCGGTCTAGTGGGAAAGTTGTGTACACGCTGACTACGCGGAACTATGTACACAAGAGGTATAAATACAAGTTTTTTGGCAACTTGCCTTTTCGTTACACGTAAATGTTGCTTGTTTCCGCACTGGAGGGATTTTGTCAGATTTGTGTATGCACACACTGAGAGTAATATTCGTGTCTTTGTTGTGGCCAGATATGTGTTCATTGAGTATAGAAATTGTGGAATAATTAAAGTCTGTGTAAAATTTGTCTGTGTTTAAATAACCTATTTTGCGAATATAGTAAATTAAAGTGTTTATTAGTGAACTGTAAAATTACTACTGGTTCACAAAAGGTTTTAAATCTCAAACAACACACAAAATGTAAAGTGGATGTAGGTGCCAAGGAATAACTGGTGAAATTACACACAATTTTCAAATGTTTCAAATCGCTCTGAGCACTATCAGACTTAACTTCTAAGGTCATCAGTCCCCTAGAACTTAGAACTACTCAAACCTAACTAACCTAAGGACATCACACACATCCATGCCTGAGGCAGGATTCGAACCTGCGACCGTAGCGGTCGCGCGGTTCCAGACTTTAGCGCCTAGAACCGCTCGGCCACCACGGCCGGCACATAATTTTCAGTAATTCTCTTTATTCAAATTTTGTACAAGACTAAACGATATTAAAAAAAAACCACCAATCATTTAACAAATAATTCACAATTTACGATAGGAAAGGACTTTTGAATTATTAAATTATTATAAAAAATTTGACGTCAGTAAATGGCAAGTACAAGCAAACAATTTAACGTATACAACACGACGCTGTATAATATTTGAAGCTCAGCTAAATTACAGGTGAATTTCACTCCATTCATTAAATGGCGCCGAATCGAATTTGTCAGCAACATATAAAGACAATCCTGTTTACAAAAGTTCTCAAAATAGAAACACCAAAATGCTTGAGTCATGCACACGGGGGGTCACTCACAGTTAATAACATCAACATTTCTGAAATATATAAAAAACAAATTTTACAAATTTGTGCCAGTTAACTTACGGCAAACATACACGCTCGCCAGGTAGGACTTGCGAACTTTTACAACATTCTACTTTCAAGGTAACAATTTCTATCTGTAATAAAATGGCAAACTTTTGCCTGTCAAGAAAATTCACTAATAACCAACTACCTCTATAAAGCACATAAGCACGTTGAGTAAAAGCCTTAAAAGGTATTGAATTGGAAAAATACACAACAGTTTTTGCTAACTAGAAACAATATAAAAAATCCTCTATCGCGTACATTAACAACCGTGCTTGATTATAGCCAAAAATATATAAACACAAATTTACGTAAGTTACAGCTTCCAGATGAGCAGGAACTCGTTATGCAATTGACTAGTTCTTACCACGAAGCAAAATAAATTTTTCTTCTTTCTTAGAGTACTTTCACACGTGAGTCTAGTAATACTAGTTATGGCAGGCGAGGGTGTGGATCAGGTCTTAGTGTCTTGCATTTTAAACAGTACAGTCATTGGTGCCTTAGACTTTCACAGCCATGGCAGAGGCTAAAAGTCGAATAAACCCGTAGGTAAGCTGGGAGGGGAAGGAAGCAATCCGAACCACAGATTTACTCTGACTCCCCCCTTCGTCCTCAAAAGGGGACAAACTGACCACCCTTTCTAATATTACCACCTTCCCGCCGATGGGCAGACGATAATGAATGGCTGGTATAATTAACAAGAATAAGTAAATTGAATTCAGTTAAATTTTATAAAATCTGCTAACAATCAATACTTAACTTCTGGTGCGTTAAGACTCCCAGGACTGAATCAACGGAGCACCTCCAAATGTTCTGCCGAGCCGCCCGCTACCAGCCGTTTCAACGGACGCAGGAAGGCGCGCCAGTTTTCAGAACCTCCTCGCCGGTCGACAGCATGCGGCCGAACTGCAGATTAGGCCCCTCGCGGACGCACGCTCAGGAAGATCCCTTTCGCGACGAGCAGTTAACGCCCCATACGACGGAGCCGCTGCTCGCGTCGCTTACGCTGATGCCGCGGTCTGCATGCTGTCCCTCTTGCACCGGCAGAGAAATCGCTTCTTGATTACTCGACTGCCAACTCTCCACGAGAGCCCATACAGCCACTTCACAAACCCACGCCAACAGCCCACTTTTCTTCTTTCCCGCTAGAGGGAGACACCCAAGCCTTCAATTGCGAGAATGGGGCCACCGCCAGAAAACGGAGGGTGACTGCTTCACGCTACGCGCTGAGGCGCGCTTTTCAAAGCTAACTTTACTACGGCCCAATTGGTTTCTTTCTTTTTTTTACGTCGTTTGAGGGTGGTTGGCCATGCTCCTCTTGATCATTTAATCTCTCTATACAAAAAAATATGGCAATACTTGTTCCAATTATCATGACCATGCATTGCACACTCCATGGATCGCAGTACTGCTTTTGAGCTATTTTTAGCATGTTGCAGATCGTGCAGTTGCAACGGCAAGATGAGGTAGTTGTCCATTGAGTACAGGAGCATTGCGGAACAGTTGCGAGTAGTTGTTTGAGAAAACTTTAAAACTCACAGTCAGATACTTGGGAATTGATTTCTTAATGATTTGCAGCTGAACAAACAATAATCACAAAGACACGAGTTCAGTAGTAATTACGAATCAGTTTCCCCTTGAAGGGGGGTTGTTAGGCCAGGACATATTCCAGTTTTCTCTTCATCTCTGATGTTCCAGTAGACAGAAATAAGAGACCATGGCTGTGTTATGCATCAGTTTGGCCGCGTCTCGTTGTTAAGTCAGGAAGCAGGCAGACCATCATCGATCAGTCTTCCATGGTTCTTGCGATACAGACAGAACGGCAGCACGACTGAACGTCTCTTTGAGCTACGAAAGCCTCGTTATTTAAAGGGGTGAAACCGTGTCCGAGAGGTGTCGGCTCTGAGTGTGTGAAGACATTTGCCCTCGTTTATTACTCTCGTCAGCGCCTCTTCCCTCATAATGCTAACTGAGTAATTATTCTGGGTCGCTGAGCTCAGGTCCTTCTGCCTAAGACTGACTTGGTAGTGGCGCTCTGATACTGAAATTATGAAGTGTTACTTCACATTACCCTGTTATGTAGCACTCCAGCTCCTTCGCATTTCCACTTTCCTTGCTCGGAGGTTGTAAGGCAATGCTCACCTGGTGCCCTGAATTCCGTTACGTGGGCGGTAACTGTAATTCTGACTAGCACATCTCTGCCTTAGCTCGTCTGGTAGAAATTCTGAACATTTAAGATTACAGAGTATTATTGTTCTTCCGTGAAAGATTCCTCCGTTGTTTCTAAAATTTCTTCCCGAATTTTTCCTTTGATTATCGTCTGCAATAAACTCACAGACACCCACGCCCGGGTTCGATTCCCGGCGGGGTCAGGGATTTTCTCTGCCTCTTGATGACTGGGTGTTGTGTGATGTCCTTAGGTTAGTTAGGTTTAAGTAGTTCTAAGTTCTAGGGGACTGATTACCATAGATGTTAAGTCCCATAGTGCTCAGAGCCAAACTCACAGACATGTCCGAAAGAACACACATCACATATACAATAAAGAGCCAAAGAAAGTAATACACTTGTTTAATAGCATGTAAGGCCCCCACGAGCATGCAGAGGTGCCGCAACACGGCTGGCATGGACTCGATTAACGTCTGAAGTAGTGCTGGAGGGAATTAACACCATGAATGCCACAGGGCTGACCATAATTCCGTGAGAGTACGAGGGGACGGAGATCTCTTCTGAACAGCGCGTTGCAAGGTATCCCGGATATGCTCAATGAGATTCCTGCGGAAGGGTTTAAACTCTGAATAGTGTTCCTGGAGTTAGTCTGAAACAGCTCTGGAGCTGTGGGGTGTCGCACTGTCCTGCTGGAATTGCCCAAGTCCGTCAGAATCCACAATGGACGTGAATGGATTCAGATGATCAGACGGGATGCTTACGTACATGTCACTTGTCAGAGTCGTATCTAGACGTATCAGGGGTCCCATATCACTCCAACTGCACACGCCCCACACCATTACCGAGCCTCCACGAGCCTGAACAGTGAGTGCCCTGCTGACTTGCAGGGTCCATGGATTGATGCGGTTGTCTCCATACCCGTGCATGTCCATCCGCTCGATGCAATTTGAAACGAGACTCGTCCGACCAGGCAACCCAAAGCGAGGCGTAAAGCTTTGTGTCGTGCAGTCATCAATGGTACACGAGAGGTTCTTCGGCTTCGAAAGCCCATATTGATAATGTTTCGTTGAATGGTTCGCACGCTGACACTTGTTGCTGGCCCAGCATTTAAATTTGCTGCAATTTTCGGAAAGGCTGCACTTCGTTAACGTTGAACGATTCTCTTCAGTCGTCGTTGGTCCCGTTCTTGCAGGATCTTTTTCCGACCGCAGCAAAGTCGGAGATTTGATATTTTACCGGATTCCTGATATTCACGGTGCACTTGTGAAACGGTAGTACGGGAAAATCCCCAGTTCATTGCTGCCTCAGAGATACTGTGTCCCATCGCTCGTGCACCGACTATAGCACCACGTTCAAGCTCACTTAAATCTTGATAACCTGCCATTGTAGCAGCAGAAACAGATCAAACAACTGCGCCAGGCACTTGCCTTATATAGGCGTTTCCGACACCAGCGCCCTATTCTGCAGGTTTAAATATCTCTGTATTTGAATACGCATGCCAATACCAGTTTCTTTAGCGCTTCAGTGTATAAATAAGGTGAGGACGACTAACTATTGATCACTGCAGAGCATATGCACAACGCGCTCGAAATCTCACAGGAATTGGTGAAGCTGTACGATTACCGACGATAATGGATAATTGTATGGATAAGTTGAAAATTAGGATCTGATGGGGGGCGTGCTACGGTAGACCGTGCAGTTCTGATGACAACTGTGCCCGGATGGCACATCCATCAGCGCATCTGCCTAGTAAGTAGTAAGCTGTCCAGCACAAATTTTCAACTTTCCCCAGCGATCTAAACCAATGCACGGTGGCCGCTAATGTCATTAGTTCCTTTGTGTCTTGACTGATTCATAAGGATCGAAATTGTTTCTCTTCTTTCAGATATACCTGAAAGAACAGGCACCACATGTATTAACGGGGTGAGGATGGGATGCACAGCATACTCGAACGCTCATTGATGTCAGAGAAACGCTTCGAGTAATGAGGAAAATCGCCAATGGTCACTACAATAGTAGAGTGAGGATGTGAACAAGTTGAGAAATAGACCTGACTGGAGACGTCTGTGTAGTTGCGAGGACCAGTGTGTCCGGATGGTGCACTGGTCAGTGTATCTTCCTAGTAAGCAGGAAACCCGGGTTCGCATCTTGGTTTGGCACAAATTTCCAACTTTCCTCACTGATTTCACTCAGTGCCCACTGGCAGCGAAGGTCATGTCTTAATTGATGTACGTTTGATTCATAAACACAAACTACATACTGCAGACATGTAGCCCAGTCACTATGCTGGCTATCAGCACAGTAACTCAAAACTTCAGAGAAGGCCCTTTGAAATCGTTCCACTCTTCCATTGATTTCTGGATACAGTGGGTTTGTCCACAATTTCTGGATATGAACTACGCCATCAAGTCTTAGACAAAACTTGTACCCTGATCCATAAATAAGTTTCAGGCAACCCGCCAATGCATGAGCTACTGTACTATCCCGTTGACCGGGATGTGCCACCCTAGCCAAGAACCTTGATACATGATCTAAAATTTTCAGTTCTTGTTTATTTCCAGCAGGTGTCCCACTACAGTGTGTTAAGACGCCAACTTCAAACATTTGAAAGCGTTCAGAGTCCACTGGTAATCTCTGCAAAGCGAGTTTTTGATAACTGAGGTCAGCTCTTTCTGTACAAGGTACCTAGTCATTCACATGCTGCTGAACATCAGACCTTCTTGTTCTCAACTTCTTCTCTATTCGTCTGTTCACTGCCCGGCGTCCCTTATGGCCTGACAACACATAGTCATGCACTTGTCGCAATATTTCGTCTTTGAGTGCTGCCGGAACAATTATGGGAGGTACCAGAAAACAAAATAGACTCTCCTCAAGCTACAACACTCTTCCCAGCTGTAAAGCTTTCAAAGTCCGGCTTTCATTAAATATATTTATGTCACTCGAATTTTGCAAGTTAATCACTGATCTAACGTAACTGCTGTAGTGAGTTTCTTTTTCAGTACAGCGCTACACAACACAATGCAGACATGAGTGGTTACAGTATTCCTTTTCGAGCGCATACACTCTTTACAGTAGTGGGTCTGTGAGAATAGAATTACCAGTAAAATTCGTATCGGTACTGACACCTCCCAATTGGACAGTAAGCAGGTTCGGTTTCGAGTGCCAAAGGAACATCGGCCGTTATGCGCATCTTATACCTCACCGTGCCGAAGCTACTTTCTTAGAACGCCGGACACGTGCTCTCAAAATAGCTGCAGGTACTGTTTGCTCATTCCTTGCAGCTGCAGAGTAGAAAACAGCACTGACGCAAATTGACAAGACGTGTATTACCGGGGCTGGTGTTGTCCCTGGACGGCAGTTGATTGACGTCTTTAGACGGGGTTAGCTGCCACAGACGGCGTCTCCCTGGCGCTCCCTGGGGATGCCCCTGCCCCTCCCTCCTCCATCCTCTCCCGGGCCCCTTGCCCCTCGGCGTTTTATTTTTCCCGTGACGCGCAATTCTTGGCGCGTACGTCGCAGGACGTGCCCCGCCTAGCAGGCGTCAGATACGCCCGTGCTGGGGGCGATGCGGTGCTCGCCGGACTTCAAACCGCGCACAATGGACCGGTAGCGGCAACAGCACCCCGTTTGGAGAAACGACGGGACCTTACTGGTGCGCCATTGTTGGATCAGGGCTTGTGCCGCCTATTGGATGTGTGAGGAAACACGGAAAAATTCTAATGCCGTCTACTGACTAGGGATAGCAACAAACGACCGGTTAAGACCGATACCGGTGTTTCTCTTCTGAATAACGTCAGAGACAGCAAAGGTCTTGGAGGAGCAGTTGAACGGAATGGACAGTGTCTTGAAAGGAGCATATAAGATTAAGGTCAACAAAAGCGAAACGAGGATAATGGAATGTAGTCGAATTAGGTCAGGTGATGCTGACGGGATTAGATTAGCAAAGTAGTAAAGGAGTTTTGCTATTTGGGTAGCAAAATAACTGATGCTGGTCGAAGTAGAGAGGATATAAAATGTAGACTGGCAATGGCAAGGAAAGCGTTTCTGAAGAAGAGAAATTTGTTAATATCGAGTATTGATATAAGTATCAGGAAGTCGTTTCTGAAAGTATTTGTATGGAGTGTAGCCATGTATGGAAGTAAAACATGGACGATAAATGGTTTGGACATGAAGAGAATAGATGCTTTCGAAATTTGGTGCTACAGAAGAATGCTGAAGATTAGATGGGTAGATCACATAACTAATGAGGAGGTATTGAACAGAAATGGGGAGGAGTTTGTGGCACAACTTGACAAGAAGAAGGAACCGGTTGGTAGGACATGTTCTGAGGCATCAAGGGATCAGACATTTAGCATTTGAGGGCAGCGTGGAGGGTAAAAATCGTAGAGGGAGACCAAGAGATGGATACAATAAGCAGATTCAGAAGGATGTAGGTTGCAGTAAGTACTGAGAGATGAAGAAGCTTGCACAGGATAGAGTAGCATGGAGAGCTGCATCAAACCAGTCTCAGGACTGAAGACCACAACAACAATAACAACCGCTGCTTGCTCGCTCTCGATTATGACGGGTCTTTTTTTTATTTTTTACAAATAACTGGGTAATTGAAAATGGAATTCCGCATTCTGCAAGACTTTTTTTTTTTTTTTTTTTTTTTACACAGCCATATATCAGCACTTGTTGGGCTGTGTAGTAGACCAAAAACTACCAGCAGAAACATCCAAAGCTTCATGTCAGAACGAAAATAAATAAATAAACCCGTTGGAGTTAGGACGAACAGCGCTGAAAACAAAACTTTTAATGTGACTTGCGTAAGGCGGAATTCCTCTCCAGCTTTCTTGGCAGGCACGGAATTGAGAACAACAGCAGCATTCACAAGAGGATTAATGACTGGGTAATAATACGGGGATATTAGTTTCTCATAGCAGCTGTGGCGTCTGCGTCTCCTTCGAGTTGACACGACTCGGTGGTGATGGTTACCCTAGTCGGTATGACGTGGAACGGCATCCGTCGCTCACGACAACGCCACCCTGTAACTAGTAGAAAAGCACAAACTCCTCTTGTGGTTTTCTTTTGTTGTGAGTCCGCGACAGACTCTTCAGCTTGCGCGAACTGGCTAACTGTAGTTCGTTTTTGTATTATGCCCTGTTAGATAATGGATGTTGAACATTAATAATATAAAGTCTTGAATATTTAATTCATCACCCAAGTCGTGGCCAAATTATGGAATTGCAAGGATGTTAAGTTGATAAATTGTTATTCCGTCGTCAAGACGTCGCTACGTCGCGTGTTCAATAACTACACGACGTAATTCCAGGGATAACATGTACTTAGGCAATGTTTAGAATGCGTTGTAATCTTGGGACAAATCGACGATTGTTCACTGTTTAAAATCATAGATTCACTTTTCACTTCATAATACTGTAGTAGTAAAATAATTGTCACTAATACACTTGATAACGTCTATTAATTATGTAGGCGACACGAAGAATTAAAGTTTGATCCAATTTTATTGTCCCTTGCAATTCTTCGTGTTGGAGTTTATATGTTACCTACTCGAGACTAATAATTGTTTTTCTGTCGGCGATCTTTCTTTTTCAATGTCATTCAATGTTCGTGCTTTTTCAGTATCACGAAGGCACGAAGGCTAAGTCCCATTACAGACTTCACACCATTTAACTTCGTCGCGAATCTCAGTATCCCGTTATCTTGCTAATGGCAAAGATGACTTTGCTTCAGTATGACTTCTGAATAATGGTTCAATCTATATCGCAAAACTTTCAAACTTCCGATTAGCTTAAAACAATCTAGTAGCACTCACATACATGCTACGATCGCAATAGTACTAGAGAGCGACTAGACAGCAACTGAAGCTAACATTTCCATTTCCGAGTTACATTGTAGTCACATCGAACTTCCTTTTCGCTGCGGCTACAACTCTCTTCTATGGTAAATGTTATCTTTGCCCAGTTTACCATCTGGGCCTTAACCTTCGTTATTAATAATTTTGCTATTCTTTCTTTGATGTTTTTTTTTTTTGCGTATACTATCATTTTCTTTCATTCCGCCGCTATTTCACGATAAATGTTATTATTCACGTGACATTCCTGTATAACAAATTATCACAAGTGTAAATTTTGTCGTCAGTAGCTGCTGTCACTGTCAGGATTACTAACTTTCCTACTTCTATTACAACAAAGGGTTGTTTATTACATCACTCAATCTTCAGGCCACAAGTGGTCCATCGGGACCATCCGACCGCCGTGTCATCCTCGGCTGAGGATGCGGGTGTGAGGGGCGTGTGTTCAGGACACCGCTCTCCCGGTCGTTATGATGGTTTTCTATGACCGGAGCCGCTACTATTCGGTCGAGTAGCTCCTCAGTTGGCATCACGAGGCTGAGTGCACCCCGAAAAATTTCAACAATGCATGGCGGCCCGGATGGTCATTCATCCAAGTGCCGGCCACGCCCGACAGCGCGTAACTGCGGTGATCTGACGGGAACCGGTGTATCCACTGCCGCAAGGCCGTTGTCCGTTGTTTATCAGGGTTTATGTAATTGTGGTGTTACACAGCAGTGCTGAAATTTTTTGTTTTTAGCTAAAGCGTTTCTAGACACGAGCCATATTAATTCGAAAAATCCCCATTTCTCTGAGATATTGCGTTATTACAGAAAGTGGGAAAAGCGATCAGTGCTATTTTATTTACAACGCCGACAGTTCGAAACTAGCAACAAACATATGGCAGAAAGATCGTTACATCATTGTTGAGACAATAATGTCCATGTGGCGTGGCCTGCTATCGGTACGTATATACGTGGAGCGTGTAACACTTGTCCCTACCTGGTCTACACGGTAGTTCTTCGCTGTCATCCTTGGACATCGGTTGTATTGCAGAATAGCACTTCCCTAGTTTGCAAATATTTTACAAGGTGTTGTAGCAATGAAATTCAGTGCTCCACTTGCTTTGAAAGACTAAAAACGGGAGGAGCACAATAAACTTACGACATCATATAAGGATAAGACGTCCACAATGTGTCTTGGAAGAGAATGTGAATTTGCTTGATGAGCCTATAATGTTGTTGACATGTTATAAACTTTGAATAATACATGAAACCTGAATTTTTGTGGTTGCTTCACAGTGATAAATTCATACCACCAAACTGTTATGAAGAAAGAAAGTCATCATCCTTGACCTTTCGCTCCAGCTGACGCCTCCCCTTCCTTCTTCGCCTTCACTATCTTTGCTGGAGACACTCACATCGCTTTCTGCCACAGCCTCGACACCACATCGATCGAGATCTCCTACTACTTCGTATTCATCAGATTTTTGCATTCTTTGTTCGAAGTTGGCAGAGAAATACGATTTTTAATTACGATGAAAATTTTCTTTGGTGATGCATGTCCAGAGGAACTACCCATCGCAGTTCAGAATAACATAGGCACTGCAATATCGTATGTATCTTCCGATGTCGAGCACGTGACTTTAAAGTAAAATTTCTCTGCTGTTCTGGAATATAAAATAATAATGGATGTACTAACACAGGCTATAGAAGCATGGCTGACGACATATGGAAGTTAAGGTGTGGCGATCACCCGTGCATGGATAGCCAAATGATAAAGCTCCCGCTTGCGATTGGGGGAACTCCGGGATCGAGTCCCGGCCCTGCACAAATCTTCACTGTCGTCATTCCATTCTACAGTTGATAGCTGTCCATATTCTCAGTTGTAGTAGTTACCGCAGTGCGTGTTCCTTTTGACATGCATGCATGCCCTTACGAACTTCGCATCGTAATTCATAATAACACAGGCACTACAACATCGTGTAGAATACATTACAGAGCCATCGTCAAACTTCAAAGCTTTTATTTGTTCTCCCGTAACTTTAATTCCTCCTACAGATTTTTCTTTGGTTTCCTTTAGTAGTTGCTCAGTGTACAGATTGAATAGGAACGGGGACAGGTTACAACCTTGCCTGAATCTCTTCTCATCCATTCCTTCCCTTTCATGTCCCTCGGCTCTTGTAACTGCTTTTCGCTCCTTGTATTTTACCACTGTTACCTACAGAATTTTACAGAGATTATTACAGTCTACAAGAGGGGGGGGGGGGGGGCAAGACACAAAAATTGTAATATTTTATGCAACAAAGTTTGTTTTTATTGGATATGTGTCACCGCATAACAACTAAATTTTGTTAGGGACACAGGAAACGTATTAGCTCGAGGAGAACTGCTGTTTGCAGCAAAGCGCCCAGACATCCTGTATGTCATTTTTCTGTCTTCGTTTTTCTCAACAGTGGAGCGCGTTTCATCTTGGTAATTGGTTACTTCTGCTATCTTATCCTACCAAAATATCTTCTTGACTTCCGTTTGTACATCTTCCTTTCCTCTGACCATTTCTTGCCACACTTGTCATTAGGCTTCTCGGCGAGTTTCTGCTTTGTTACCAGTCTTCCAAAGGGTAGGTGGTTTATTAAGTATTATTCTGTGATTTGCGAGTCACGTAAATCTTCCGTAGCTCCTTCTAACCAGCTGATTTTGATTTCCTTCAAATTACTAGTGTTGGGTAATCTTTTGGCGATAGTATTGTTCGCAATGCTACGTATGTGGAGATAAAGTTTCAAGCACCCCATGTGCATGATTTTAGTAAACAAGTCTATTTCAATTTAAATGACACATATTCTCCTTTCCATGCAGATTCCGTTCCCTTATGTGGGTCCATACATTTTCCTGAGAATCTTCTGCTCCTGTTTCTGAATCTCTGCAACTCCAGAATGGCCTTCGCAAGTTATTCTCTGATGCGTACAGTCTGTCCGATAACAAGAACTTTCTTGTAACGTCGCTATTTCTCGCTTCACTATATTATTCTTTGCTATATTAGTTCGATATGATTTTGAATGCCTTTTGGATCGTCATAGCTCTTTTTAATTTCGCACTACCGTTCAATCCTGAGGCAGTATTACTTCTCTTTAACGTCTGAAAGGGGATACGTGTCAAACCTTCTCACATTCCCAACTCTGTGGAACTTTCTGCTGTTTTGATGCTGATTTACGATTAACTGGTTTTCTCATAAGATATCTGACGGCATGTATTATACATCTAAGAGGCGACCGTAGTCTTAGTTGTGAACACATATTCGCCCCTACAGCATTCCCTGTCGTCTGTTAACCCAACCAAAGAACTGTGTTTGGTTTAGCGAGGAAGAAAATAGCTGACGTCCGAAGTTTTCTTGCCAAGATAATAATCAGAATCAGGCAAAGGAATACACATGCTTCCCAGATGCTGTTTGAAGTGTGGTTACTGGAACCACTATCAGCTGTACTCTGCATGTTGAACTTGGTAAAGCGTACGGACGCTTTTGCCAGCACCTTGGTTTCCAATGTTTTGTAATATCATTCAGGAAGAATAGTTATGTTGCGAGTTATTCTTTTCTTCTTCTTTTGCTTTGGCCTTTATCCCTTAGTTACACGGGGACGGTCTGTTAATCTGAATTAATCATGTTTGTGATAAAGGGTGGACGCATACTCCCCAACTCGAATCCCCTTCCGCCAAAACAGCCAGAACAGAATTTGTGTATCCCATCTGTTTGTGTATAGTATTAGCCATGTAAAAAGAATGAGAACGTATTCGGAATACCTACTAATCGTGCAAATGGGGAGGGTGGTGGGTACCAGCCCGATATTTACCTAGTCGGATTTAGGAAACTTGGGAGTTCTTTATTCGATATCAGAAATAAGGTTAAGAAATAATTGGCTTGGTACTCGCTTTACAGAAGTTAAGTCGCCGTGCATTATGTTGGTTAAGACTATAGGGACAATTCTATCTGATACGAGACCTGCAAACGAGAAACTGCAAAAAGGTGGGAATTTAAGGAGATGGGACCTGGATAAACTGACGAAACCAGAGGTTGTACAGAGTTTCAGGGAGAGCATAAGGGAACAATTGACAAGAATGGGGGAAAGAAATACAGTAGAAGAAGAATGGGTAGCTTTGAGGGATGAAGTGTTGAAGGCAGCAGAGGATCAAGTAGGTATTAAGACAAGGGCTGGTAGAAATCCTTGGGTAACAGAAGAAATATTGAATTTAATTGATGAAAGGAGAAAATATAAAAATGCAGTAAATGAAGCAGGCAAAAAGGAATACAAACGTCTCAAAAATGAGATCGACAGTAAGTGCAAAATGGCTAAGCACGGATGGCTAGAGGACAAATGTAGAGGCTTATCTCACTAGGGATAAGATAGCTCCTGCCTACAGGAAAATTAAAGAGACATTTGGAGAAAAGAGAGCCACTTGTATGAATATCAAGAGCTCCGATGGAAACCCAGTTCTAAGCAAAGAAGGGAAAGCAGAAAGGTGGAAGGAGTACATAGAGGGTCTATACAGGGGCGATGTTCTTGAAGACAATATTATGGAAATGGAAGAGGATGTAGATAAAGATGAAATGGGAGATATGATACTGCGAGAAGAGTTTGACAGAGCACTGAAAGACCTGAGTCGGAACAAAGCTCCGGGAGTAGACAACATTCCATTAAAACTACTAACGGCGTTGGGAGAGACAGTCCTGACAAAACTCTACCATCTGGTGAGCAAGATGTATGAGTCAGGCGAAATACCCTCAGACTTCAAGAAGAATATAATAATTCCAATCCCAAAGAAAGCAGGTGTTGACAGATGTGAAATTTACCGAACTATCAGTTTAATAAGTCACGGCTGCAAAATACTAACACGAATTCTTTACAGACGAATGGAAAAACTAGTAAAAGCCGACCTCGGGGAAGATCAGTTTGGATTCCGTAGAAATATTGGAGCACGTGAGGCAATACAGACCCTACGACTTATCTTAGAATGTCGATTAAGGAAAGGCAAACCTACGTTCCTAGCATTTGTAGACTTACAGAAAGATTTTGACAATGTTGACTGGAATATTCTCTTTGAAATTCTGAAGGTGGCAGGGGTAAAATACAGGGAGCGAAAAGCTATTTACAACTTGTACAGAAACCAGATGGCAGTTACAAGAGTCGAGGGACATCAAAGGGAAGCAGTGGTTGGGAAGGGAGTGAGACAGGGTTGTAGCCTCTCCCCGATGTTGTTCAATCTGTATATTGAGCAAGCAGTAAAGGAAACAAAAAAAAATTCGGAATAGGTATTAAAATCCATGGGGAAAAAATAAAGACTTTAAGGTTCGCCGATGACAATATAATTCTGTCAGAGACAGAAAAGGACTTGGAAGAGCATTAGAACGGAATGGATAGTGTCTTGAAAGAAGGATATAAGATGAACATCAACAAAAGCAAAACAAGGATAATGGAATGTAGTCGAATTAAGTCGGGTGATGCTGAGGGAATTAGATTAGGAAATGAGACACTTTAAGTAGCAAAGGGGTTCTGCTATTTGGGGAGCAAAATAACTGATGATGGTCGAAGCAGAGAGGATATAAAATATAGACTGGCAATTGCAAGGAAAGCGTTTCTGAAGAAGAGAAATCTGTTAAGGTTTAAGTGTCAGGAAGTCGTTTCTGAAACTATTTGTATGGAGTATAGCCATGTATGGAAGTGAAACATGGACGATAAATAGTTTGGACAAGAAGAGAATAGAAGCTTTCGAAATGTGGTGCTACAGAAGAATGCTGAAGATTAGATGGGTAGATCACATAACTAATGGGGAAGTATTGAATAGGATTGGGGAGAAGAGAAGTTTGTGGCACAACTTGACGAGGGGAAGGGATCGGTTGGTAGGACATGTTCTGAAGCATCAAGGGATCACTAGTTTAGTTTTGGAGGGCAGCGTGGAGAGTAAAAATCGTAGAGGGAGACCAAGAGATGAATACACTAAGCAGATTCAGAAGGATGTATGTTGTAGTAGGTACTGGGAGATGAAGAAGCTTGCACAGGAGAGAGTAGCATGGAGAGCTGCATCAAACTAGTCTCAGGACTGAAGACCACAACAACAAGACCTAATAACGGTAATTATTTCGTGGAGTCTGAACTTGATTCTCAGACCCCACTGATGTTATTTGGTGTGACCAGATTGCGTGCAGTGGACATAATGTAAGTTATTAGAGGACCAGCGAGTACTCGCCATGCAGGTGCTCAGGAAGCTGTGGCTTCCGAGAATTCAGACATATTTCATGTAGGAATATTTCAACCAATATATGTGATATTGTATTAGCATAGGTTCTGCGCACCATGCTGCCTCCACGTTGTCATGACTAATATGGTTGTCTACAAAAAGATTAAGGAAAGGCAAACTTACGTTTCCACCATATGTAGACTTAGAGAAAGCTTTTCACAATGTTGACTGGAATACTCTCTTTCAAATTCTAAAGGTGGCAGGGGTAAAATACAGGGATCGAAAGGCTATTTACAATTTGTACAGAAACCAGATGGCAGTTGAGTCGAGGGGTATGAAAGGGAAGCACTGGTTGGGAAGGGAGTGAGACAGGGTTATAGCCTCTCCCCAATGTCATTCAATCTGAATATTGAGCAAGCAGTAAAGGAAACAAAAGAAAAATTCGGAGTAGGTATTAAAATCCATGGAGAAGAGATAACAACTTTGAGGTTCGCCGATGACATTGTAATTCTGTCAGAGACAGTTGAAAGGAATGGACAGTGTCTTGAAAGGAGAATATAAGATGAACATCAACAAAAGCAAAACAAGGATAATGGAATGTAGTCGAATTGAGTCGGGTAATGCTGAGGGAATTAGATTAGAAAATGAGACACTTAAAAGTAGTAGAGGAGTTTTGATATTCGGGGCGCAAAATAACTGATGATGGTCGAAGTAGGGAGGATATAAAATGAAGACTGGCAATGGCAAGAAAAGCGTTTCTGAAGAAGAGAAATTTGTTAACATCGAGTTTAGATTTACGTGTCATGAAGTTGTTTATGAAAGTATTTGAATGGAGTGAAGCCATGTATGGAAGTGAAACATGGACGATAAACAGTTTGGACAAGAAGAGAATAGAAGCTTTCGAAATGTGGTGCTATAGAATAATGCTGAAGATTAGATGGGCAAATCACATAACAAATGAGGAGGTACTGAACAGAATTGGGGAGAAGAGAAATTTGTGGCACAACTTGACAAGAAGAAGGGACCAGTTGGTAGGACATGTTCTGAGGCATCAAGGGATCCCAAATTTAGCATTGGAGGGCAGCGTGGAGGGTAAAAAAGGTAGAGGGGAAACCAAGAGATGATTACACTAAGCAGATTCAGAAGGATGTAGGTTGCAGTAAGTACTGGGAGATGAACAAGCTTGCACAGGGTAGGGTAGCATGGAGAGCTGCTTCAAACCAGTCTCAGGACTGAAGACCACAAGAAGAAGAAACATGCATGCGTTATAAACTTGAAATATAAAGGAAGATCTGTAACTTGGCAGCGTTCTCCTAGTTTCCATACGAATGTGGTATTAAAATAAATTTTTCCCGAGTTCGAGTCTCGGTCCGGCACACAGTTTTAAGCTGCCAGGAAGTTTCATATCAGCGCACACTCCGCCGCAGAGTGAAAATCTGATTCTGCCTCTTTATTCTCCTGGTCTACATATTCATTACTCATGACAATCATTCTAGCGACTAATATATTTCTCCCAACGAGAGATCAGTTTGTTGATACCGTAACTGTACACTGTTTCGCTTTGTTGACGTAACAACTGCTATATCCCTGCTTCCACTGCTTTATCACTATCCGAGTGAAGTCGTGGAGGATGTTTCTCAAATTTTCGGAAACAGATGAAAATCGAATGAGACCAAGTCGGGATTGTAAGGAGGATGATCGAAGACATTAAACCCAAGACATCAGATTGTTGCGTATGTCGCAGTGCTCGTATGTGGTCTGGCATTATGATGCTGGAGGACAGAGTGCTCCGTGGACAAACTCTTCGAATTCCTTCTTTCATTTTTCTGAGGGTCTGTCCTGCACCAATGTAATTATGTTACACATCGTGTCATTATACGTAACAATTCGGAGTACTCTAGTGGTGGAGAGTTACAAATCAACGAAGCCGAGAAGTCGACCGAGTAGTATGCATGACGTGCAATGTCTCAGATGATAAAGAGAACAGAATAAGAAATTCGGAGGCATTCCTTTCCAGTCACCATCGTATATGCAGTTTTCATTCCTGAGGGAACATTGGAAAGGGGATCAGTGGCCTCAACGTCCACTTCGAATCGAGAACTGGGGAAATTTTTATTTAACTTCTTCAAATACAATACAGCGCTGGATTAAGAAATAGCAAATTCTGACAATGGGCGCTTTATCTGGTTAGGTCATACGAGTTAGGGCATAAAATGAAACAAGACTGATACAAATAAACTTTTCTCGATTTAATTTCGGCAAATTTAGAAGTAATTCAACTTAGATCAATGGATCTGAGCATATCTTACTCAGTGTTTGTTATATTGAAGTCATTTAGACCTTCCTATCCCATCGCATTTCTTAATTCATTTTTAATGTGCTTTCACGTTAAAAAAGAAGGTTCTCCATTGCAGTTGGTGATCATTAAAGATCAGTAAATGCGTAAGGCTGTTTCTACATGTGGAAAACAGGATCCTAACGAATTTTCTATCAAAAATTTGTAAATTTGTGGTTCCAAGGCTTTATCATTTTTTCCGGCAATGGCAGCAGCGATATTCGTTTTCAATAACTCAGCGAACTGTACCAGTCCGTCACCTAGCGACTCTTCTAAATTATCTGGTTAAGCATTCACGATATTAGGAGTTCTTTTCAAGATTTCTTCAGCTGTAAGAGATTTAAAGTCCCACAATATTCCAATTTTTCCATGTGCTTAGCCAATGCAGCCAGTATAGTAAATTATCACAATAAACATCTGTGATTCAAAATGTTCTCCAGGTGTTTGATTTTCTACAACTTCGTCGAGTTGGTCGTACTGGTATTTCACTTGTGTCGTCTTGAAGTTTGTTGCTGAGATACTTCACAGCTAGTCAGGGATTTGGCTTTTGCCTCAATTTCTGATGACGTGAACCTCATTGCTTGGATATATTCATGTAAGGATTTATGAAGTGCATATCCGGTGCTCAGATCTTGATCAGACGACTACAGCGAAACGCTAATCTCTAGCATTTTAGGACTCCGTTCCACGTGACACACATTATTCCCGTTTCCAACTCACTCATTTTCAAACCTGTTGATGCATATTAGTAGATATGTCATTCAAAACTTTTTCGATCATATGAAAATCAAATAAAACCGCCTCTGTAACATCAGTTCTGGCCGACCACCTAGTGTCCGATAACCTTCACAAAATCTGAATTGTACCATTTTGCATTGCTTTCAAAGAAGGCCCTATCGATAGTAGAAGCGGAAAAAAATGTGAAGAGGCTTTCAACGAAATCAAAGAAAATGGGTGCTTCTCTGTACAACATTCTGCAGCACACTTGGCGACCACATTTAGCGAATTTGAAAAACAGGGAATATTTTCAGCTTACTTATTTATATCTTTAATTCATACTTCTAAGCCAGTGTACCCGCCACTCTTGTTACTGGCATTGTCATAGCCTTGCCCACAACAATCTTTGATATTAATGCCACTCTCTGTTAAAAAAGATATTAAGCTTTGTGAGAGCTGTTCAGCAGTATGGCCTTCCATATCCGAAAACTTCACAAATCTTTTCACTGGTCCGGATGGTAGGATATAGCGCACTATCAGTCATTTGGTCTACGTGAGACATATCAAGAGTAGAATCCAATGAGACCGAATAGTATTTTCTCTTAATTTCGTAGATAATGTAATCCAATATGGCTGATGCAATTAGACAGATAAATTCCTCGCACGTTGTTTTTGACCATATGACTTATACCCCTTTCCTTTATTTGCATGAATACGTATATATTGGGCCAAAAACACATCAAATTTGGCTAGTAATCCTAATAACACCAAATAATTTCCATTGTGAGATGAACGAACAACTTAATCACTACATCGAAATGCTATCCCTCGCCTAAAAAAAAAAAAAAAAAAAAAAAAAAAACACACATACAACTGCAACAAGTCGTTCGTCAAAACATTTGTTCACTCTCAATTTGGCTTACAAGTTGAAAATCGATATGTTCATCCTTGTTTCTTAAAACTAACAGGGAAATTATCGCTTTTCTATGTGAACCGCTTTCTTCATGTCTCTTCAGCAACATATCTGCATTCTTCCAGTCATCTAATCCGTCTTCCGTAAACCGTGGCGAGCTTTCAGAAGCTGCAACTTTACAAACAAAACAGAACAGTCGCCCTTTGCTTTCTGAATAGTACAATCAATCTCTCACGTAAATTTTATTCGTTAGTTTATGTTTATATGTGAAAATCGACTTTCTACAGAATTTTGGCTTTTTTGATTGAAGACAAAACACTACTGTTCATATGCTGAACTTCGTTACTTCCTTTCATAATCCAATAATCTCCCTCAAAGTTGTTGGGCCATTCACCAATATCGTCAGACATTTCACTTTCACTTTGTGTTTCACTTCTACAAGATGCAGTAACAGCAGAGGCCTGTAACGTTTTTTAGACTTCTCTTTTATCCTGAAGACGAGGTCTCTGGACCGATAGGACTTCCTATGCTTTTCAGTTCAGTTTGGCTTGGAGACGTTGTGGCTGAACTGGGAAGGTTTGCCTCTGTTCAATTGCTGTATCACTTGTGCAAAACGTCACTACATCGAAAAAAGTTGCATATTCTGATGAATCTTCTGTAGTATAACTATCATCCTTACAATCAACTACAGCTTTTGCATTTTGTACTTCATTTTCTGTGTATTCTGCAAAATCATTCTGAACATTAAAAAACATAATTTCCCTGTTTTAGATAAAACAGCATGTGTCTTTCTCTCCTTTTTATCTCTTGCTTTCCGCTTTGCACTTCCAGAAACGTAGTGGCGTCCAGTATCTCTCTGTCTGCTGCTCATGGTGGTTAGCTCTACTTGTGTAGAAGTGAAAATAAATTACAAAATAAAATGGAACACTACTACTTATTCGGATTGTGTAACGCATAAGTATCATATACGTCCATTTTCTATTGAAGCTAGTGTCAGTTGACTTAGCAAATGGTCAGCTATATATATGAGAATTTTTCATCCACAGAGCTTTTGCAAATAATACGCGCTGTGTAAGCAGAAGCGAGAGTTTGCTCACTAGCACTACACGAGAGTGGGGCGAAACCGACAGTCGCCTTTCAAGAGTTTAGAGTACTACAGCTTCCCACCTATCGAGATCCTTTGAATCTCTGCTCATAAAAATTATGCAGGAAGAAGAATAAAACGAGTTGAGAATGAGCTCTCAGCTGTTATCTACCCAAAAATACAAACTAAGGTACATCTTTAAATTATTCGTAACTAGCGCTCTCAACAAAAAAAGTTCAAATGGCTCTGAGCACTATGCGACTTAACTTCTGAGGTCATCAGTCCCCTAGAACTTAGAATTACTTAAACCTAACTAACCTAAGGACATCACACACCTCCATACTCGAGGCAGGATTCGAACCTGCGACCGTAGCGGTCGCTCGGTTCCAGACTGCATCCCCTAGAACCGCACGGCCACTCCGGCCGGCTCTCAACAAAACATCAAACACTTTGCTTCATGTTTCATATTTAATAAGGGAAGCATGCTGGTAAAATATCGGCTCCCACAAACGAGCTAGATTGAGAATGTGGGCCATATAGTGAAAGTATGCAGTTAAGACCTGACTATACTCGTACGCACTGGTTACTCGTCACTCGCTCTGCCACACTGCAGCCATTTTAAACCTGCAGCCATTTTAAACCTAAGCGCGAAGTACATACGTAATCTCGACTTACCAGCTTCCCACGACCTACAGTGCGGCAGTTCCTAGATTTAAATGGAAGGACGGTCAAATTGAAACGGTTGAATGTAAAATAGCTAGAGGTAGTAAAGACATGACTAAAATCATTGTTATCCGGCTTTTTCACGTGCAAATGGAAGTGTATGGGCTTTTATATGGGCTCTTATTTATATGTTTCAGTTTCGTTACAGATATAGGGAACTTTCCGAATGAAGAAGCTAATAATGGACTAACGTTAGATGCTTCTTTACCAACCTCCAACGGTGGTAAGGACAATGGACGTTAAAATGAGGAAGGAAGTGATAATGAAGACTATTCTGCAGATTTAAAAGCGTCAGTAATAGCTCAAGATGATAGCGAAGGAGTATACGAAACAGCCTCTCCAGAGGTCGTCATAATCGATCTACATATCTTTAATATCGTATGCCATTATAACGTGACTTCACGCGACTTTAACATATTGAGCAATGGGACATTATAGCCACAAGTGGGCCCAATTTTTTTAAATATAATCTGTTGCGTGGGTGTACGTATTCAATAAGCGTTCTATTGTGGTGCGAAAATTAACGCATCTTACTACAACAGAACAACTAGGTATCCTAACCACACAGTCATATGTACTGTGTGAAGAATTTTTCAACAAAATCCTTGCTACTATGCCTACGTGAGTTTTCGATAGACAAAATATGTATAAGGGTATTTTCACTTTAGAAATCATGTATGGTCGTCTTCTTATTGAAACAGACGAAAGACGACACGCTCCTGCAGTCTGTGCGTCAGTGAGACTATATAAGGCTGCACAACATGCAAACGGCATCTGCAGATCGACTCTTGCTGTCGCCTCTGTTTCTACATTTAAATGAACAGATATACACGCTAGGGGAAAGAGATGAGCAAATTTCGTTTTATGGGTATCATATTTCAGCAGAAAGGTCATTTTATAGACAAGGAATACTGACGGATGTCGCGAGAAGACGCTTTTTCTGAAATCATACAAGATTACAGTAGATTAGAGCAAATTTCGTTTTATGGGTATCATATTTCAGCAGAAAGGTCATTTTATAGACAAGGAATACTGACGGATGTCGCGAGAAGACGCTTTTTCTGAAATCATACAAGATTACAGTAGATTAGTTTTCATTCCGTAATAGTTTTAAGGTTACAAAACGTTGTCAATGAATGAAGAACATGGAGCTAAAGAGTCTCTCGTTTCCGGAATGACGATACAACCAGGTGGAAGAAGATTGTCTACTGGTTTAGAGTTGTCACAAATCTGGCCTTCTCCGGATGTGTCTTCGCATTGACAGTATCCAAGGCTGTCCATTGCCCGGAGGGACTATCTGACAAAAGTCCGGACTTGTTTCTGTTGTCGGACAAATTACAATGACTGAAAACAACACATTAATAAACACACTCTGCTAAAAATTTCCTAAATGGTGAAAATTGTGCGCGTAGTTTCCTTCAAAGGACATTTAAAGAAGCCAGTGCCAAACACGCAACCGCTCTCCTATACACGTATTTTTTCACCACTTTCCGTGATATATAGTTTTGAGACTGTTCACGTGCTGTATTATACTGTAACTGGTCCGAGAGACATGTTTGCTTTGTACATTGTTATACAGTGACTAACTTTTACCCGTGACTTTGTCCGCGCATAAAAGACGCCGGCACGGGCGGCGGCTCACAAAGCTTTGCAGTCCTGCCGGCACATTCGATTGTTTGCAGCAAGCGACAATGTCCTAAGGTGTGTAACAACACATGCTTTTATGGCAAAACTGCGGTAACTTTGATTCTACCCGGAGTGTCAAAACGAATGCTTTATAACATTTTAAGTTTGAGCTGCAAAAATACAACTGAAAATCGCATCCAATTCCGTGCATTAGTTTTTGTGTTGTGTGCGTAACGACATACACAAAAAAATTCTAAAAATAATTTTTTTGTCTCAATAGCTCTTATAAAAAACACCCTCATATTCAGTTTCCTTAAATATTTCCTACGTACAGACGTCTTCAAGTTACAATTTTATTATATGTGTAAATTCACAATGCAATGGAAACCATTGAGCGTATCATTCAAAGCTATATTATAGGGTGGCCCACTGATAGTGACCGAGCTAAATATCTCACGAAATAAGCGTCAAACGAAAAAACTGCAAAGAACAGAACTTGCCTAGCTGGAAGGGGGAAACCAGATGGCGCTATGGTTGGCCCGCTAGATGGCGCTGCCATAGGTCAAACGGATATCAACTGCGTTTTTTTAAATAGGAACCCCCATTTTCATTACATATTCATGTAGTACGTAAAGAAATATGAATGTTTTAGTTGAACCACTTTTTTCGCTTTGTGTGAGATTGCGCTGTAATAGTCACTAACATATTGCTCACGATTTTAGACGAACTGTTGGGAACAGGTAGGTTTTTTAAATTAAAATACAGAACGTAGGTACGTTTGAACATTTTATTTCGGTTGATCCAATTTGATACATGTACCATTGTGAACTTATCATTTCTGAGAACGCATGCTGTTACAGCGTGATTACCTGTAAATACCACATTAATGCAATAATTGCTCAAAATGATGCCCGTCAACCTCAATGCATTTGGCAATACGTGTAACGACATTCCTTTCAACAGCGAGTAGTTCGCCTTCCGTAATGTTCGCATATGCATCGACAATGTGCTGGTGCATGTTGTCAGGTGTTGTCGGTGGATCACGATAGCAAATATCGTTCAACTTTCCCCACAGAATGACTTCCGGGGACGTCAGATCCGGTGAACGTGCTGGCCATGGTATGGTGCTTCGGCGACCAATCCACCTGCCATGAAATATGCTATTCAATACCGATTCAATCGCACGCGAGCTATGTGCCGCACATCCATCATGTTGGAAGTACATCGCCATTCTGTCATACAGTGGAACATATTGTAGGAACATCGGTAGAACATTACGTAGGAAATCAGCATATATTACACCATTTAGATTGCCATCAATAGCAGGGGGGCCAATTATCCTTCCTCCCGTAATGCCGTGCCATACATTAACCCACCAAGGTCGCTGATGTTCCACTTGTCGCAGCCATCGTGCATTTTCCGTTGCCCAATAGTGCATATTATTCCGGTTTACGTTACCGCTGTCGCTGAATGACGTTTCGTCGCTAAATAGAACGCGTGCAAATAATCTGTCATCGTCCCGTAATTTCTCTTCTTGCCCAGTGGCAGAACTGTAAACGACGTTCAAAGTTGTCGCCATGCAATTCCTGGTGCATAGAAATATGGTACGGGTGCTATCGATGTTGATGCAGCATTCTCAACACCGACGTTTTTGAGATTCCCGATTCTCGTGCAATTTGTCTGCTACTGATGTGCGGATTAGCCGCGACAGCAGCTAAAACACCTACTTGGGCATCATCACTTGTTGCAGGTCGTGGCTGACGTGTCGCGTGTGGCTGAACACTTCCTGTTTCCTTAAGTAACGTAATTATACGGGGAACGGTACGGACACTTGGATGATGTCGTCCAGGATACCGAGCAGCATACATAGCACGCGCCCGTTGGGCATTTTGATCACAATAGCCATACATCAACACGATATCGACCTTTTGTAAACGGTCCATTTTAACACGGGTAATGTATCACGAAGCCAATACCGTCCGTTTTTATGGACAACATGGTTGTGGAGATGAAGCAGCGATTAGTATGATTAATCAGTTATTCAAAAACAGTCTTAATCACATTTATTATTATTACTATATCACCAACCGCTTTCAACCCGACATAGGGGTCATCTTCTGGGCGTTTACACCATTGATAGTTTCCTGCCGTTATATAGACGGGAGTGACAACCACCAGCAGTCGAAGATAGCCCGTGCTCCGGTTGAAACCGGTTGGCGGTATAACAATAATAATAAATGCGATGAAGACTGTTTTTGAATAATTGAAATACCGTCCGCACTGGCGGATTGTTACGTGATATCACGTAGTTATACGTTTGTGACTATTACAGCGCCATCTATCACAAAGCGAAAAAAGTGGTCCTACTAAAACATTCATATTTCTTTACGTACTACACGAATACAAATGGGGGTTCCTATTTTTAAAAAATGCAGTTGATATCCGTTTGACCTATGGCAGCACCATCTAGCAAGCCAACCATAGCGTCATCCGGTTTCCTCGTTCAAGCTCTAGACGAGTTTCGTTCTTTGTAGTTTTTTCGTTTGATGCTTATTTCGTGAGATATTTGGCCCGGTCCCTATCAATGGACCACCCTGTATATGCAGCAAAGCTATGTTCAACAGTGAATGATTTTCGCTGCCATTGTCTTGAGCAGCTGGGTGGACGTTACTCCAGATCACTAGCTTTTGAAAAACTGTTAGAGGTACCTTTAAGGGAACACTTCCTTTGAATTTTAAAGCTGACAATATTAAAGTGAAGTACATATTCTGGAAAATTCAGCAAGGGTTTAATTAGTTTTATAGGAATTTGAGAGAGCAAGAGCAGACAGGTAGACAACAGCTCGACGCAGCTAAGGTAAATATCACGTGCAGAGGCGTAAACTTGTTGGTTCACCAGCGTGCATCCACTGTAAACTCGAGCGACCTTGGATAATCTTTTGCCCAACTTGTCACAGAACTAACCATCCTCCGTAGACTTGATTGTCATCCTAAAAACAATACTGAACTTTGAACCGGAATCGGATGATTTATTGTGGTACTAGCCAACATTATAACGTAATCGTAAGAATAACTTTGTAAAGAAACTCCCAGTTAAAATTTAATATTATTGTGTTTAGGATTATTAAACTTTCCAAGAGTTAAAATTTAAGACTGTTTTGTTTAGGATTAGTTCACTTTCAGAGGACAAGATGCGTCATTTTGACAACTGTCTTAACATTGTCTAGTTGTAAACTGTGTAAAAGCGTGTATTTTCGTGACAAGATTGCAATATTAAACGATGTCATCACAGCTTACACAGTTATGTTCAGTCATAGAATAAGAAACCACCTAACCATAACCTTACAACGCGACGTCATCTGAAGGGTGTCGCAGTCCGTGCGAGGGCCTTTCAACAAGTCTGTAGAGAATCACCGTCGATATATCACGTTATCAGAGAAAAACACGTAGCCGCAGGACCTTAATACACGAGGTCGTACTGCCGGACGGTCGCCGTATGACAACCTAAAAAGACATTGTCAACGCCTTTGTGGAACAATACGGTCATCTCTATGAAGAAGGGGAACACGATCAGGCAGCTTTTAATGAGGTCCCACGAACGCTGTCCGCGTTCCTCGACGCGACGACCGACCCAGAGTTAGCGGGAGAAGTCACAGATGACGACATAATAGAAGCGCTCGATAAGAGAGCGTCGAACAAGTCGCTGGGGCCCGATGGGTTTCCGTTACTGTTTTATCGTACATTTAAAGACGTCATAACCAAGTGCATAAACCATCACTTGTACACTCACAAAGTTTTTGGAATTGTCCTTAGAACCAGCAATGCTGTTAACCAGTCCCTTGCTGAATTATTAACACACATGCAAGCACAAACAGTCCCAACTTCTCACATATTGTCCATATACTATGACCAACAGAAACATGTGCAGTGAAATGTAACTTACAAGTTAATAATATGATGAAATGGTGACAATCACAATTTTATAACATGAGAATACAATTACAAAGATACAGAAAACATCATTAAAAACATAATAATACAGATAACATTTGTAGTAATACAGGCTTTACAAAAGAATCGAAACAACATATACATCAGTGTTACAGGAATTATAAGTACCTACATAAAAGATCAGAATAACTTTTGAAACATCAACTTCACACATGAGCAACAAAACAGAACAGATAAATAATGTCTAAGCATCTTTACAAAGTAAATAACATATTATTAATGCAAATTATATTTGAGGATAACAGTATTCCTCATCATAGTGAATGTAGCTGAGTATTAGAAAAATTCTACAACATAAATCATATCAGATAAACGCATAAAGACAGGATGAACACAAATACACAAGGGTACACAAACATATAGCGGAATAATACCAAAGGAAAGGACAGGGTTTGTTTTACTGCAGTATTTTGCAAACAAAGCTTTCTTTACTTCTTGGAGATCTCCCTCCATTCATCATTATTCCCAAAAAGTCCTATCTATGCCTGCTTTCTGTATTCTATTCACATTTCTTTCAAAATTAGTTTCTCTCCACTGTACACTACTTTTTTGGCCAAACCATTTTCTTATAGATTCTCAATGCATTTCTTCCAATTCGTCATAGTTAGTTTCTTATATAGTTTACCCCCTCTTAAGCTAACTTAAATCTACTGAGCTCATATATATATATATATATATATATATATATATATATATATATATATATATATATATATATATATATATATATATATATATATATACCAAGGGACGAGGCAATGCAGCAGCACAAAACAATCAACACAAACAGCAATGATAAAAAAATGGAAATTGGCAAAGCAAGCTACAGTAAATCTAAATTACCAAGCAATGCAACATTACAACTAATATGAGCCAATGTGCAGCCACAAGCAAAATAAATCAGTAGTAAAACTAGCTTAACAGAGTATTACAAAGTGAAATTTAGTAGCACTATGCATGGCAAACAGCAGCAGCAAATGCAATAACTTATATCTAAACATGACAAAGCTCAAGCAGAAAAATTATTACAGTAAAAATGGCCATGTTTAATACCTATGTCACATCTTAACACTAGGGTGATGCATCACCTTAACTTACACTACTAAATAAGTTACCCAGTCATTGACAAAAATTATGTATGCAATTCCTGTGAAAGGAAATGTCTTTTTGTACTCCCTCGTTTTTTTGATGTAGATTTTAAAATGGTTATTTACTGGATCTGTAGGCATAAAATATCTATATTAGTACATCTATTAAATATTATTTTAACCAATGCTGCAGTGCAGCTAGAAACTAGATATTAAATGAAATGAGCAAATATATATATAAAGCAACATATGAAACGTCATTCACTAGGCAAAAGGCGTCTCCAAAGGCAAAAAAATCTCTCAACTAGAAAGACAATAGATGTAAATTGTTTCTCATCATTTCATTAGGCATTTTAGTAAATATCATAAATTAAGAGCTCCACAGTGTAGTAATATGTTTTCAAGTTTGAGTGTGTCGTATTTGCGATGCTTTCTACAAAGAAATGTCAATAGCGAGGATAATGGCCCCCTTTTTTTTATACCTGTGCCTCTGAAAAGGCACACACTAATGGCTTTTTCTCCAGGCGTCTGACACAGCTGGCCGCTCAAGACGCATTACGTCAAGGTCACTTGGCTTTCTTACCGAAATATTTACGACACCAGTTTGCACTACAGTGACAGTCTCATATAAAAAATTTCACGGGTCTAGAATTTGCGTTACAAATCTGTAGAAACAAAATCCTGTAAATAAAACAGTGTCCAAAAAAATTTCGGCGGCATTGTGGTACATTCACGCATTTACACACATTTCATAACTCTTAAAGTACGATTCTTGGTTTCCAACATCCTTTTCCACAAACCAGAGTCCCTAACCACTACTCATTAATCCTTGCTTTATTACAAATATACATATTCGTCGACACTTCTTCAATATTTCATCTTAATAAATAGGTAGCATAATCAAATTCCTCATATAACACCAGCTTATTGATCATGAACATACCTGAACAGCATAATACACATCGTCGTCGTAAAAATAACATCATAACACCTCCGTCAAATCTCAAAAACGTTGTAGCTTTCTGCAATAATGTCAAAACCTAAAAAAAATTTTCTGCTCATTTAAATAGTGTCATCTACCTCAAACGTACTTTAAAATCATGTTCCCTTACCAAATACATCATTCAAAGCTCGCATAGTATCACAATGGTTCTGAAAAAATATGAGCAGTTCACAAAGTACAGACAAAATACAGTTTCATAAGTGTGAAGTTATCCAACTGTGTAATTACATAAACATGTGTCACTGATGTAGCAAAAAAAAAATGTTTATCTCTCAGTTAAATGATCAGATAGCTGTGTAATTTGTGTGTTAGAGAAATATGATATCGATGTGTAAAGTTGTATAAGCAAATACCATATTAGCTACGGCTCCTTGTGTTTGCCAGACACATGGTACACAAAGTAAACGTGTACCCCCCTGAGGATTAATGTAATTATACCCTCAGGTGTTACAGATTACAGCAATGGAATGAAATGTATCACGGAAAACTTTCCTTGTAATTCAAAAATCTTTAAAAATAAATGTTTTAAGTATAAAATTAATCACTCAAATACGTGTACTGTAGCGCTAAACTGTGCGTCTTGTTGCAACATAATCTCTGTGGAAGTGTCATAGTTATCGTCCGCCGAAAGCTAAGTTCTGCAGAAGTCAATGTACTTACCTCATGATAAACAAAAGTGAAATGCTTTGCTTATAGATATCGTAGTTATTATGCTTATTGGCGTGATGAAGAAACACTGTACAGTAACGTATTGTCATGCCACGAAAAAGCCTGTCTCATTGTTGCTATACCACAAAAGTTACTACTAAAACATGTTTCACTTTCCAGAATAATGCAGAAAAACTGTGCAGATATAAAACAGAAACACCGCAAAAGCAACATTGTAAATTGTCACTCATTATTAGTGTCATGATAAAACTGTGTAGTTGTCACATAAACTAACCACTGTGTCGTCTGGTATATCACAGAAAGTACTTTAAATCCAGAATGTATTTTCAAGTAAACCAAAATGTTGCATTAAAATCTCATTAGCAGTACTGGTAAATGTCCTAAGTATGTGAGCCTTATAGTCGTTACGTAATCATGCAACTAACAAGCAAGAATGTACACACACAATAACACTAAGTCGTCTGTTCACAATAACAATGCATTAGTAATTTCTGTTTAAATAAGTTCTCTTGGTTCTTGACTGGATATTTAACTTCAAACATTGTTGCATGTTAACAGATTCTAAGTCTGACAAAGCATACTAGTAATGTAAAGTGAAAAGTTATATGGCAAAGACAAAGTTAAAAAGCAGATTATCTCTCAATAAACGGTTTTACATTTGAAATGTGGTGTAAACCTTTACTCTTCCTAGTATGCAGTGTTTCAACTTCGACACAATTATCATGTGGTATACGTCGGTAAAGTATACTGGAATTTTTCTCAAGGTTAGCGTCTATGTATTTTTTCCCTGAGCCAGCCGGCGTACGTGGCTGCCTGCGGTGCGAGTCATTGTCTGTCTCTTTGTTGGCGTGCGTCGTTATTGGGATTAGGAGACCTAACTGCTACAAATTCACCTTGTCGAGAGTGCCCTGCTCTGTTTGAATCTCACCAGTTCTGATGCAATTCAGCTCTGTCGTTACGATTATATCGTCTGTCGTCATGTCGGTAGATTCCATAGTTTCTTTCTTGTCGGTCACGTGGTGGAGAATTTCTCCCTGAATCGTAACTGCGCGCTGGACCGTTGCGTCTAAAGTTATTCTGTCTCCCTTGATAATAATTATTTTGGTTCCCATATTGTCTGTTTCTCTGATTGTCTCTGTGGTAGTCACTACTGCGGAGAGGTGATCTTTCCCTGTAATTATTACTACTCTGCCAATGGTTAACAAATGGGTGGTGTCTGTTTCGGTCATGATTTGTGTTGTGAGAATAGCCTTGTCGTGTCCAGTTATTATTTCTTTCATCACGGAATTGCGACGGATGTGACCTGTAATTGTTGTGTTCCTATTTTCGCGTTCCGCAATTGTCAGTGTCAATTTCTAATTCTTGTAAGAGTCCCTGAAAAGCTTCAATGTCGTCTTTGCAACGTCCTGCTAAAATAATATGTCGTAAATGTTCAGGTAATTTGATTAAGCAAATGCGGATGAGTTCTGAGGGGCTGTATGGGTTAGACAGGTACTGATTCTCATGCAACATGTCTTCAAAATATTTCACAAGACTGGAAAATTCAGATTGTTCGAAATATTTCATCATTATGATGCTATGTTTTACTCGGTCTTGTGTAGCTTGAGACCAATATGCTGAGAGGAAGGCATGGTAAAATTCTCCTTCACTGTGACAATCGTGAATGACCGATCGCATTCTCACAGCTGGTTCATTCTCTAAATAGCCACACACAAATTCTAATCTGTGCTCTAATGACCAGTTGGGAGGCAAACAATGAGAGAATTGATGGAGCCACGCATGTGGATGAATGTCGTTGCCAGAATTCTTAAATGTTTTGAATTTACGTGTAGTAATGAACAGCTTATAGTCAAAATCATCATGTCGGCGAGTCGCATATCGGTCATTGTTACGTCGTTTCAGCAGTTCCATTTCAAAATTCGGTGCACCTTGCCAATTTCTTTCATAATTTACGAAATGCGCTGTGTTATTATTTTGTGGCTGTTCCGTGTTTCTATGTCCCTCTTCCCGTATTGGGGCGCGAGGGTCCTCTGAAATACGTAATTCTTGTATTACCTGTGTCAGCTGATCTTGTACTTCCCGGATTTCTCTTTGGTGTGCGTATTAATTTGATTCTGATTTTGTTTGAATTTCCTAATTTGTTCGCACTCTTCTGTGTCATTAAAGACTACCGGTTTTGTGTCATTCAGATTATCATCTGCCTTCGTAGATAAATTATTTAGCTGATCCGAAAGTTCAACTACTTTCTCTGATAATGAACTAATTTCCTCCATGTGTCTTTCTGAACCAATTTTCAGAGTATCTACTGTGTCCTTTAAGTTTTCCTGAGTTTTTGCAAGTTGCGTAACCGAATCGGTAGATGCAACTGAGTCAATTTTAGCTTGCAAGGTCTCATGATTTTCATGAACAATAGTTTGCAGTTCTCTTATGGCTGCTTCGTGATTCTGTAATGCATTTTCATGCCGCGAAAAAATAGGTTGAAAATGCTCACAAATTTGTGTTTCTACGTCATTACAAACTTTTTGACATTTAGATTCAATGTTATGTAACTCAGTAGTTAAATCAGCACGTGTTTGTTCAAGCGTGGTGTCTAACTTCCGAAGATTTTGTTCCATTGTGTCTAACTTTTGAAGCTTTTGCTGTATTTGTCTCTGATTTTGTTCCACTGTGTCTAACTTTTGGAGCTTTTGCTGTGTTTGTCCCATTTGTTGTATTAATTGTAATAACAATGCATTGGTGTCTGAAACATGTTCCTCAGTGCTTTTCAGCGGTGAATTTGCACCGGCAACATTCACATTTTGACAAGCGGAAAATGTGTGTTGACTCATTTGAGAAAACGGTGAGAACCCAAAACCTGAGTCTACAGTATATGCAATATTGTGTTCTGTCATTCCCGATTCCTGAGGCAAGCTGTTGCCGACCGATCGATGGATAATGCTTCCCTGTTCACTACCTGTTTCACTGTCTACACCATTATTTGACGCCCGCTCCATTTCCCTATGCACAGTTACCAAATTACTACTTTGAACATTAGTAAATTCATTACTCGGCGGCGCTGATAAGCTACGATCGTTGTCACTATTAATTCTCAGTTTACTTTGGAGCCTAGTGTTACGTTTTTCACACGCCATTATTGTCACGATATTTCACACGATAACACAGAAAAACGCAATTTGAAGAGAAAAAATAAGAGAACACATTAACATAGCACTGAAAATAATATCTAGTTAAGAGCAAGCGCAGCTGCGAAATACTTGGTGCAAATTTACATGCGTGCCACACCTGTTTTACTGTACAACAACGAAAGACTGCCACTACAAAGGAGATTCTCTCTACAATTACGCGCTAGCAATAAACAAAATCTACACTAATTACACAAACTAAAAGAAAAAATCAGAAGATTCCAGTGAGGTATCCTCGGCTAAGGGTCGACTTATGAAACGTCCCCTTAGAAAAATTATACATGACTGTGTTTAAACTGACACACGATATTTTTAGCGCAACGCAATCTGACTTTCAAAAATCCCTACAAAAGAATGGCCCTGACTAACATTAACCTATACGTTTCACAAATCACTTACCTCACAAAAATCTTGGTTACTCGAACTACTGAAATATAGCGAGTGCCACAACTGCCAGCTAAATAAAAGATTCAAACTACAGAAGGCACTAAGTACTGATAGGCATAGTTAGCAAATGAAAGATTTTAATAGAGAACAAACAATTTATTTACCTTAATAGTGTCGAAAAATCATAATATACATGGCAGTTCATGACATCCAGTCTTACAAATTTCAAAACTCCGCTATTTCTCTCCCCACATCCACCACTGCTGGCGGCTCACTTCCAACTGCGCAAAGCTACACGCTGTTCACAGCCAACTGCCCAACACTACAACGGCGAATATTACAACAATGCAAACCAGCCACAGACTGCACACAGCACAGCCAGTGATTTTCATAAAGAGCGCTACGTGGCGTTACCAATAAAAAAACTAAAGAGTCTACTTACAAGTATTGAATAAAGTGTCTCGACTTGTCGTCTAGGGGTCTACATGTGTCACTAGGGTAGCTCAGAGTGCTCAGTCAGAGGGTTCACTGCCCTCTGTAATAAAATAACTGAGCGAATGGATCAACAATGAACTCGACCGGGTGTCATGGGATGTCTGCTCCAAACCAATGTGCCGGACACAAATGAAGAAAATGAAATCAGCAAAAAAAATAATAGCACCTTTGATTAGTAATCAAATAGTTCTCGGTCGATGCTTCGAATCCCGCCAACGCTTACATTTTGAAGAACTATCTGCATTAGCGGCCGGAAACTTGCGGCATACGAAGTCACCATTACTTTGCCACTGATCTTGTCAAAGACAGTGGAGGAGCTGAGAGAGAATCAGGGCACTCTCTTGCCCACGGGGTAAGAAACTGCCCCTAAAGGTGGAAGAATCAGCAATGATCAACGGCTTGAGGATACAGAACGCAATAAAAACCAATGCATCGAAGACACATATTGTGTATCCACAGGACATGGGGCCTGTAACTGAGAAAGCGTCATGGCAAAAGATTCCGGAATAGTCCCCCATTCGGATCTCCGCTACGGGACTGCCAAGGGGAAGTTGACCATAGGGAAAAGATGGAATAACCAACGAAAGGACAACGTTCTAAGAGTCAGGGCATGGAATGTCGGAAGCCCGAACGTGGTAGGGTAGCTAGAAGATCTGAAAAGGGAAATGCAAAGGCTCAATCTGGATGCAGTATGGATCAGTGAAGCGAAATGGAGAGTCAGGGATTTCTGGTCAATGCGAACAGTGTAATATCATCAGCAGCAGAAGAAAATGGTAGAATAGGACTAGGATTAGTTAAGAAGGAAGGTAGAGCAGAGAGTGTGTTACTGTGAACAGATCTCTGATATGGTTACTCTCAGCGGAATCGACAGCAAACCAACATCGACAGCGATACTTCAAGTAAATATGCCGACGTCGCAAGCTGAAGATGAAGAGAGAGAGAAGGCGTATGAGGATATTGAACGAGTAATGTAGTATGTAAAGGGAGATGAAAATCTAATAGTAATGGGGGACTGGACTGTGAATGTAGAGGAAGGAGTAGAAGAAGGAGTTGAGGTAGAATATGGAGAGGGTAAAGACTAACTGAGTTCTGTAACAAATTTCAGCTAGTAATAGCGAATACTCTGTTCAAGAATCACAAGAGGAGGAGGTTTACTTGGGAAGGGCCTGGAGATGCGGAAAGATTTCCGTTAGATTACATCATGGTCAGACAGAGTTTCCAAAATCAGATTCTGGAATGTAAGGCGTACCTAGAAGCATATAAGTATTCAGATCATAATGTAGCAGTGATGAAGAGTAGGTGAAGGTTTAAAAGAGTAGTCAGGAAGAATCAATACGCGAAGAAGTAGGATACGGAACAACGAAGGAGTGAAGAGACACACTTGAAGTTTTCTAAGACTGTAGATACTGCAATAAGGAATAGCTCAGCAGAGTTGGACACCTCTAAAATGGGAAGTCGCAGAAATTAACATGAAAAACTTTGGTACAATGAAGGTAACCCCGAAGAAACCATAGGTAACAGAAGAAATACTTCAGTTGATCGAAGAATAAGAGAAGTACAAAAATATTCAGGCGAATTCAGGAATACGGAAATACAAGTCGCTGAGGAATGAAATCAATAGAAAGTGCAGCGAAGCTAAAACGAAATGGCTACGGGATAATATGAAGAAATCGAAATATAGATGACTGTCGGGAGGCGTGACTCAGCATATAGAAAAGTCAAAACAACCGTCAGTGAAGCTGAAAGCAAGGGTGGCAACTTTAGGAGTTAATTGCAGAGGAGGGAGCGAATAGATGGAAAAAATGCACCGAAAGCCTCTGTGAGAGGGAAGATTTGTATGAAGTGATAGAAGAAGAAACAGGAGGCGATTTAAAAGAGTTAGGAAATCCAGTATTAAAATCAGAATTTGAATGGATTTTTGAAGATTTAAGACCAAACAAGGCATATGTATTAGATAACATTCCATCAGAAATTCTAAAATTATTGGGGGAAGTGGTAACAAAACGACATTTCACGTTGGTGTGTAGAATGTATGAGTCTGGGGATATACCATATGACTTTCAGAAGACTATCATCCACACACTTCTGAAGATTACAAGGTTGAAAAGTGCAAGAATTATCTCACAATCAGCTTAACAGCTCATGTATCAGAGTTTCCGACAAGAGGAATATACAGAAGAATGAAAAAGAAAATTGAGAATGTGGCAGATGACGATCATTTTGGTTTTAGGAAAACCTAAGACATCAGAGACTCAAATATGACGTTACGGTTGATAATGGAAGCAACACCAAGAAAAATCAAGCCACGTTCATAGGACTTGTCGACGTGGAAAAAGCGTCTAACGGTGTAAAATGGTGCAAGATGTTCGAAATTCCGAGGAAAATATGGGTAAGCTATAGGGAGAGATGGGTAATTTGCAGCATGTACAGGAGCCAAGAGGGATTAATAAAAGTGGAAGACCAAGAACGAAGTGGTGGAATTAAAAAGGGTGTGCGACTGGGATGTAGACATTCGCTCTTATTTTTCAATCTGTACATCGAAGAAGCAATGGTGGTAAGAAAAGATGGGTTCTTCTCTAATGAGTCAAAGTGAAGAAGATTTACATGATCTGTTGCATGGAATGAGCAGTCTAATGTGTAAAGAATATGGATTGGGATTAAATCGAAGAAAGACGAAAGTAATGAGAAGTAGCAGAAATGAGAAGAGCGAGAAACTTAACATCAGGATTGATGGTCACTAAGTAGATGAAGTTAAGGAATTTTACAGCAAAATAATCATTGACGGACAAAGAAAGCAGGACGTCAAAAGCAGACTGGCAATTGCGAAAATGACATTTCTGGCGAAGGGAAGTCTACAAGTACAATACATACGCTTTAATTTGAGAAAGAATTTAATGATAATGTTCGTTTTGAGCACATCATTGTATGGTAGTGAATCATGGACGGTGGGAACATAGGAGGATAAATGTGGTGCTACAGACGAATGTTGAAAATTAGCTGGGCTGACAACGAAGCTGAGAAGAGGTTCTGCCCAGAATCGGAGGGGAAAAGAATATGTGAAAGACACTGACTAGAAGAAGGGAGAGGATAATAGGACTCTGTTAAGACGCCGGGAAATAGCTTCCATAGTACAAGAGGGAGCTGTAGAGGATAAAAGCTGTAGAGGGAGACATAGGCTGGAATATATCGAGAAAATATTTGAGGACGTAGGCTGCAAGTGCTACTCTGAGATGAAGATGTTGGCACAGGAAAGGAATTCGTGGCGGGCCACATCAAACCATTCAGAAGACTAATGACTCAAAAAAAAAAAAAAAAATTTGATTCTAGAAAGGTGGAGGAGGGGGTAAATGTCGCGTCTTGCCGTCCCTCGCAGACACTTATGAACAGTAACCAGTCACTGTTTACAATGCTGTTTACATACACATCTGGCAGACACACTGTCTCTGTAAAGTGGTACTTTCCTACATGTACATCCATATGGCAAATATACATAGATGCATATATGGTGCTCTATACTGTCCGCCTCTTCACAGTTCAGGGAACTGTTAAATTTTGGTTACTATTCCACAAAATATGGAAGTCTATAAAGCAGTCCACAATGTAATAAGATGACTCAGGATTTTCGATTTATCACAAAATTAACGTTGCTCTTACCTTAAAAACTTGTTTACCATTATCATTTTTGTGCAGTGTTTTATCTGCAGGGCAACCGACATCCCATGTAACTTTCACAACGAAAAGTAACCTATCCACATGTATAGACTAAGTTAAATGTAATTTTAGACGTGAACGGCAATCTATCACTGAAACTGCTTGTAAACCAGTTAAGATCTGAGAATGTATACCAAAGGGACGTAATTAATGTCTAATCTTTTAAAATGACCCAGGATTCCACTGCATCAATAGAACTGTGGCCAAATACAGATAGGGCAGTCAGTTTCGCCTAAAATTATTCGTATCTTCGCTTTTTCAACTAATGAAACGAGAGCGTTTTAATGGGACCCCTCCTCTAAGATTACCTTTTTTTTCTAGATATAACCGATACCGTGTATACTATCGATTTTTGTATGGGAGAACATTATATCAGCTGTCTAACTGAATGAATTTCGTATGATTTTGTATAAGATCTGTTATGTTTCGTGCTAAAATATGTGAAAAGAAATTAATTTCTTACTAATCTGTACGTACAGTTAAAATTACTCTTCCTTTAACAATACTAGAAATTACGAAGTTTCTAGTATACTTAAGATTCACACTACGCTCCTGGAAATTGAAATAAGAACACCGTGAATTCATTGTCCCAGGAAGGGGAAACTTTATTGACACAATCCTGGGGTCAGATACATCACATGATCACACTGACAGAACCACAGGCACATAGACACAGGCAACAGAGCATGCACAATGTCGGCACTAGTACAGTGTATATCCACCTTTCGCAGCAATGCAGGCTGCTATTCTCCCATGGAGACGATCGTAGAGACGCTGGATGTAGTCCTGTGGAACGGCTTGCCATGCCATTTCCACCTGGCGCCTCAGTTGGACCAGCGTTCGTGCTGGACGTGCAGACCGCATGAGACGACGCTTCATCCAGTCCCAAACATACTCAATGGGGGACAGATCCGGAGATCTTGCTGGCCAGGGTAGTTGACTTACACCTTCTAGAGCACGTTGGGTGGCACGGGATACATGCGGACGTGCATTGTCCTGTTGGAACAGCAAGTTCCCTTGCCGGTCTAGGAATGGTAGAACGATGGGTTCGATGACGGTTTGGATGTACCGTGCACTATTCAGTGTCCCCTCGACGATCACCAGTGGTGTACGGCCAGTGTAGGAGATCGCTCCCCACACCATGATGCCGGGTGTTGTCCCTGTGTGCCTCGGTCGTATGCAGTCCTGATTGTGGCGCTCACCTGCACGGCGCCAAACACGCATACGACCATCATTGGCACCAAGGCAGAAGCGACTCTCATCGCTGAAGACGACACGTCTCCATTCGTCCCTCCATTCACGCCTGTCGCGACACCACTGGAGGCGGGCTGCACGATGTTGGGGCGTGAGCGGAAGACGGCCTAACGGTGTGCGGGACCGTAGCCCAGCTTCATGGAGACGGTTGCGAATGGTCCTCGCCGATACCTCAGGAGCAACAGTGTCCCTAATTTGCTGGGAAGTGGCGGTGCGGTCCCCTACGGCACCTTCCGCCGACCACTGGCGACAACATCGATGTACTGTGAAGACCTCACACCCCACGTGTTGAGCAATTCGGCGGTACGTCCACCCGGCCTCCCGCATGCCCACTATACGCCCTCGCTCAAAGTCCGTCAACTGCACATACGGTTCACGTCCACGCTGTCTCGGCATGCTACCAGTGTTAAAGACTGCGATGGAGCTCCGTATGCCACGGCAAACTGGCTGACACTGACGGCGGCGGTGCACAAATGCTGCGCAGCTAGCGCCATTCGACGGCCAACACCGCGGTTTCTGGTGTGTCCGCTGTGCCGTGCGTGTGATCATTGCTTGTACAGCCCTCTCGCAGTGTCCGGAGCAAGTATGGTGGGTCTGACACACCGGTGTCAATGTGTTCTTTTTTCCATTTCCAGGAGTGTATTAATTGCTCAATCTAACGCGAATCGTTAAATTTATTTCTGGATTCATTTACGAAATAATGACATATTTCAGTGAAGATTCTTCTTTGGTCGAGAAAGTTAGTAAGCCCTTTTGCTTTGTAAACTCTTTGGAATATTTGAGAACCGCAGAGTGTTAGGTGTACTGGGCATGAATCTGATGGAAAAGAACGTCTATTTCTAATTATGTCAACAATAATGTGAACTAGTGTTCTGAAATGGAGGTAGTGAAGTCAGTGTGATATAGAAGAATGGGATAAAATAAAAAGATACTCATATCAACAGAAAGAATTTCATCAGTCGTTCAGTTCAACAAGAACCCACAACGTTAAACCAAAATTTGAGCCGCAAGAATGTACTCCTAGACACAATAACTACAGCCAACGACTGCTACGGTCGCAGGTTCGAATCCTGCCTCGGGCATGGATGTGTGTGATGTCCTTAGGTTAGTTAGGTTTAAGTAGTTCTAAGTTCTAGGGGACTGATGACCACAGATGTTAAGTCCCATAGTGCTCAGAGCCACTACAGCCAACAACAACAAGAAGAGAAAATGAAGCTAAGTAAAAATTTCTTGATTTGTATATCTTATACCTCTTGAAGCTTTCGAAGCTTTTATAAACAGAGAACTTTAGTAGTGATATGTGTGGGAGGGTAAGGTTACAGCGTTCAGCGTAATCCTAATGTGGCAAAGAACTTTCAGATATGCTAGACTGATGACAGCAGTTGGTTTCCACTGCAAAGGCTGTCCACTTATACTTATTGTTTCAACCTTATTTTCATTCAACCAACACCGAATTTCGTTTCGGTTGTGTAAAATGTTGCTGGTCGCGATGTAGTCGGCTACTTAGGCTAATGTATTGCTACTTGCAAAGTGCTTTGAAAGAGCTTTCAAGAGAAACGGTGAAGGCCATTGGTCAAAGAGTTATTTTGAAAGCAGCCAATTCTTTTATGCGGTAATATTCATGAGCTTGGGCAGTGGGCGGCATGTGAATAGGGGGAACTGCAGACCTGAATCCAGCGTCCCCATTTTATTCCTTTACGGCGGTGGAGTGCGATAATCAACAAGAGCTACAAACGGGTGTAGCGAAAACCGGAACGTATGGCGTCTACCCGACGGTATCTACTGCGGTATCTAAACGGAGAAGCAAAGAGTGCTAGTGGCTACAAAACGAGCAACGAGGCAATTCCAGTGAACTATAGCTTTTTTTCTTTTGTGCTCTGCCATAGAAAAGTGCTGTATATGCTAATCCGAAGGAAAAGAAAAGAAACCTCACAATATACTACGATAATACGGTAAGCCACTGAAATTTCGTTGTTAATTGTTGTTATTTATTACTGCGGCACAAAATTTACTACTTACGTACACTAACGAGCGAAAGTATTATGACCGTCTGCTTATTCGCTCAGTAGCTTAATATATTAGGAACTCAATGCAGCAGCCATTTCCCATATCATGGATCCGACAACCCCTTGGTAAGTTTTCGGAGGTATTTGGCACCAGATGCCAACGCACAGCTTAAGAAATTCCTTCAAATTACGGGCTGGTGGTTCGTGGACCAGCTGCAGGCAGCCGACTGTGCATCAGATGCGTTCCATCGGGCTTAGGAGAATTTGGTAGCCAAGATAGCCATGTGCCCTCACTATTACGCCCCTCAAACCACTGTACCATTATTCTGGCCTTTTGTTACACTGAAAGCTACGCGCTAGAAGATGCCCCTGCCATAGAAGAAGATATCAAGCGTGAAAGAACGGACGCGGTCTGTAACAATGTTCATGTATTCCACGACTCTCACGGTACCTTTCAATAATGTTACAGGTCCTAGGGAAACTGAGACCAATGTCTCCCATAGATATGTCAATAAAAATGTGTCACCTGGTTGAATGAATTACATTTCTCGTTGCATCATGTCCACGGTATGCCGTTGGTCCAGATGACGGCGTATCCGGACACGTCCATCGTCATGATGCAACGAGAAATATAATTCATTCAGCCAGGTGACATATTTCCATTGATCCACGGCCTAATATCGATGATCCCGTGTACACAGCAGTAGTAAATGACGATGTCGTTGAATCAGCATAGAAACACGTAGGGATCGTCTGCTGCGGAACTCCAAGTTCATCATCATGCGCTAACGGTGTGCTGTGAAACACTTGTGCTTGCAGTAGCATTGTACTCTGCCGCCAGGTCCGCCACAGATTTCTTCCCATCCTGCTTCACAGAGTGAGCAAGCCTGCGACCTTCACGTCCTTTTTTGAGGCCACCGTGTCATCTACTCGTGGTTTCACCGCCGCTCGCCAAATATCAGCAGCTGAAAAGATTCGTTGTTTCAGAGATTCTCGTTCGCAAGCACCGGCCCACAATCATCTTCCTTCCTCAAAATTGTTTATGTTAGCGGATTTCCTCACTTGAGACCACTAATGTCGCGAGAATGATTTCTCTTTTGTCTCTACTGCGCTTACGTTCTTCCCTTCCCCGTCACGTACCAGCAATGCTTCACCCGGTTGCATTCACCGTGGGTAGTGGTCTTAATGATCGACTGGGTTAATCGATAGAAATTTTACAGACGCTCAGGCTATACCAATAACCACTGTATTGCGACAATTTGCTAGGGTCAGGTACAGAGTGGTCTAAAGTCACAGGAAGTGTTGTCCCAACAGAAAGTATGTCACCAGTGAGGCCCGAATGTTGCGTCTAGATGCTGCGTATTTCCTGAGTTTAATTTCGAAATCTGCGCTGTCTATTAGAGACAAATGTGTAGTGACATGTTGAGAGGTCGTGAACGTGGTAATCGGTGTAAGACAATTGTCATAACATACTGGACATGGAATAAGAATGCCGGTTTCAGAGGTCAGCAGAGCCTGGCGTTTATCTTCAGTATCGCTGACATGATGTTACCACAAACGCAGACCACCTCACAGGATCACCACAAGTGTTGACTAGTGGGCGTCACATCGATATCCGCAGAGCAGTGCAGGGTGGTCTACGGTCTGCTGCGAATCAGATCGACGCTGAATTGATAATTGAGCGTCAGGAACCCGTTTCTACCAGTTTCCACACAGGATTCAGCATACGGCAACCAAACATCACATCCGTTGCCTCCCCATTACTTTTCGTCACTCAATGTATATGTTACGACACTGATTAGTTCTAAACAGTTAGTGTCACTTGTAAAGTGAATGATTATGACACACCGCCATTCACAGAGTGGTTATCCGCAGTGGTATAGCTATTAGACTATCCATAAACTCGAAAGGACGAACAACAGTAAGACAATAAGTCCTTAGAAAATTAGTCCTTTCCATGGTAAAGCATGAACACTGATGGACACACTGATTGACCACCACATATTTTCAGGTCTCAGGAATCTGCGCAGTACATCAGAACCGGCGGTGAACATCCTGAAACGTCTTGTCAGGAGATGTCACCTTCCTGAGAAATATGACAACATTCACATGAGTCGAAAAAGTAGTCTGCACACTTCTTTCCTTAGTTAGATTTGAGGCATTTAGAGCTTTCTTAGGAGAAATGATCTTGTTAACTCTTGCCCTTCGCATTACCCCTATCAGTACCAGCGCATTTTCCCTAACGGGCACGTACGAGGAGGGTAGGCTCAAAAATGGTTCTGAGCACTATGGGACTTAAACTTCTGAGGTTATCAGTCCCCTAGAACCTAGAACTAATTAAACTTAACTAACCTAAGGACATCACACACATTGATGCCCGAGGCAGGATTCGAACCTGCTACCGTAGCGGCCGCGCGGTTCCAGACTGAAGCGCCCAGAACCGCTCGGCCACACCGGCCGGCAAGGAGGGTAGGGAAGAGGCGGGTGATACTTCTTCATGTCCAAAAAAAAAAAAAAAAAAACCTTGTTAGAACTATCGATGCACATTCACTAACGTTTACTACCAATAAAATATGGTTGATTCGAGCATCCTGGAATCAAATAAAAAATGAAACGGTGTACCTTCAAGTTGGTTGAACTTCGCCGCGGGGTCTGAGGCGCCTTGCCACGGTTCATGTGGCTCCCCCGGACGGAGGTTGGAGTCCTCCCTCTGGCCTGGGTTTGTGTGTTGTACTTAGCGTAAGTTAGTTTAAGTGAGATTAAGTAGTGTGTAAGCCTAGGTACCGATGACCTCTGTGGTGTCACCACACTTGCTAGGATGTAGGCTTCAAATCAGCCGTCAGTACACATCGGACCCGCGAGTCGCCACTGTCGACGCTAGCAGACCGAGCGCCGCCACCCGGCTGGGCTTACGAGGCAAGCTAGCGCACTGGCCAGTTCTACAGCCGATTCAAATGGTTTAAATGGCTCTGAGCACTAAGGGACTTAACATCTGTGGTCATCAGTCCCCTAGAACTTAGAACTACTTAAACCTAACTAACCTAAGGACATCACACACATCCATGCCCGGGGCAGGATTCGAACCTGCGACCGTAGCGGTCATCTACAGCCGACTTTAATAGGAATGGTTCAGTTGTTAAAGCTTCAGAGATCACATATGCGGAGACGCTAGTTAGCATAGCCTTCAGCTAAGTCAGTAGCTACGACCCAGCCAGGCGCCAGATACAGTTTATACATTGACAACTGGTCTATATTTGTGAAGCAAACAGAATTGTAAAGAAGGACTCGGAGTTCGGTCTATAACTGCACTTGTAAATATTATTGTACAAAGTCAAGATCGATGTTCACCGCTGATGCTGAATTGAAGCTAAATTTTTAACGGCATTCCTGTCTACTAACTTTCTAATCACCTAAGATGTTCCAGATACATCCCGTCAAGTATAGTTCATTGATCTTCACGTCAGCCTACGGGAACAACGTGTGCAATTAATGGCCACACCTCGTGATCAGACTAAGAGTCAAATTGCGTGACTCAGCCGGGTCACTCTTTTTCCATGAGGCCCATAGTTCCGCCTCATACATAACACCCTCAGCAGTTTGGTCCCATACGAACGTACCACCACCACCACCACCACCGTAATACTTCATTAATATAAAAAATAACGAAAAGTAAATTTTGTCCACTGTTGTCGACTTTTATTCACAACATAATTTTTAAGCACACATTTATGCGAAAAGTCCTGAACCTGAAAATTCTGAATGACATTCACTGGAGAAAGCTATATCTACACTAAGACTTAAAGATTCAACATTTAAGATTTAAAACATTTATCGAATCTAGTACAAGAATCCATTAGAAATAATAAATATTTTTACACAATTTTATAATGCAAAGTAAATCACTAGATTAAAATTTTTTTCGAAAGGTGGGCATAATGTGCCCTCAACGCCTCCCCTCCATCGCCCCTCTCCCTCCACGGTATTGTGAAAATTAATCAACACTCCACGGGTGTTTGGATATCTACCGGTAAAATCAACTAATGAGACAACGAAAATACACACAGTTTTAGGGCAGCCGCTCTCGCATTTTAACGGATCAGAAGTAACGGACTCAACAGGTATACTACAAAGTGTTTTGTTCATCATTTGATGGTTTAATGTAATGATTCTACCACTATTTCATTATGTAAGAGGATATTATTTTACTACTTCCACAATTCCCCTCACTCCACCAAGCGTTTATTCGTCATCCCCATACTGGCGTATCACCCGGCGTTATGGTATGGCGTGCCATTGGTTATACGTCTCGGTCACTTCTTGTTCGCATTGACGGCACTTTGAACAGTGGACGTTACATTTCAGATGTGTTACGACCCGTGGGTCTACCCATCATTCGATCACTACGAAACCCTACATTTCTGCAGGATAATGCACGACCGCATGCTGCAGATCCTGTACGGGCCTTTCTGGTTACTGAAAATGTTCGACTGCTGCCCTGGCCAGCACATTCTCCAGATCTCTCACCAACTGAAAACGTCTGGTCAATGGTGAGCGAACAAGTGGGTCGTCACAATACGCCAGTCACTACTCTTGATGAACTGTGGTATCGTGTTGATGCTGCGTGGGCAGCTATACCTGTACACACCATCCAAGCTCTGTTTGACCTAATGCCCAGGAGTGTCAAGGCCTTTATTACGGCCAGAGGTGATTTTTCTGGGTACTGATTTCCTAGGATCTATGAACCAAAATTGCGTGACAATGTAATCACATAACTTTTCTAGTATAATATATTTGTCCGATGAATACCCGTGAATCATCTGCATTTCTTCTTGGTGTAGCAATTTTAATGGCCGTTAGTATATTTATCGATTAAACCCATCGATAGCCTTTTTTCCGTAGGTAGAGCATATCCCTTTTTCGTCGTAAAATTGAAAATAAAAATATAAGGGCAGAGCAAAAAGTTTGAGTTTGAAGCCCTACAGTCCAGAATCAGTATGCCACACAGAAAAAATCGCTGTGTACACTGAAGCAACTATCCCACCGACGCACCAGGCTGAAGACACCCGTTTGGTAATGTAGCGTGTCCTGCTGTACGCCCTTGTTCGACAGGAATCTTCAACCTTTCAAGGCCTTTTTTTTTAGGACCGAACGCTTGATAATCGCATGAGGAGAGATGAGGGCTACAGCGAGCGTGCTCGAGTGTCTCGCACTTGAGTTGGCGTAACTTCTTCGTTACAACCTGTGCATGCGACATGCGGTATCATGAAGGAGCGACACCCCGTGTCACACCATTTCACTACGGTGCTTTTCGATTCACATGCTGCCCCGTACACATTCTTCACTCTCCGACAGATGTCCACCAGCATCTGCCCTTCAGCAACCAGCAAAATAATAGCAGCACTTTGGTCGTGTTTGGACGGAATTGGTAATAATGTCGCCACAGTTCACCTTTCCGCATTTACTTCACGCAAGCTGAAAAAACACGACTGCCAGACAAATCTCTTGTTAACAAGTCGGTACTTATATACTCCCGTTCGACAACTGCCAGATGCCCCCAGAATGAGATTTTCACTCTGCAGCGGAGTGTGCGCTGATATGAAACTTCCTGGCAGATTAAAACTGTGTGCCCGACCGAGACTCGAACTCGGGACCTTTGCTTTCGCGGGCAAGTGCTCTACAAACTGAGATACCCAAGCACGACTCACGCCCCGTCCTCACAGCTTTACTTCTGCCAGTACCTCGTCTCCTACGTTCCAAACTTAACAGAAGCTCTTCTGCGAACCTTGCAGAACTAGCACTATGACTATGTCATATCTAACCAAAAGAATGCAGAAAGTTGTACTTAGTAGTAATTCAACTAACAGAATTCAAGGAAATAATTCTGAGTGGGGAGAAATCATATATGGGGTTCCCCAAGGCTCAATCTTAGGTCCACTACTGTTTCTCATAAATGTAAATGATCTCCTGTCTAATATACAACAAGCAAAATTAGTTCTTTTTGCCGATTACACGAGTGTTGTAATTACTCCTGGTATACATACAGAAATGGGAAAATGGTGAACAAAGTTCTCAAAAGTATCATTGGTTTTTGGTGAATGGTCTCACCCTGAATTTCACAAAGACACATCATATTCAGTTCTGCACTTGAAGCGGTACTGCACATGGTGATGAAATAATACCTAGAATGTAAACTTCAATATTCCTGGTTGTCGATACTGATGAGAAGTTAAATTGGAAAAAACACATTTTGGAACTCCTAAAACAACTTATTTCATGCACATTTGCACTTAGAATCACAGCAACTTTTGGGGAGCGAGAAATCAGTAAGCTGACATATTCTGCTTATTTTCATACAGTAATGTCATATGGAATAATGTTCTGGGGTAACTCATCTTTAAGAAGGAAGAATAATATGTGGTGCTCACCTGCAATCATGTTTTAGACAACTGTTTAAGGAGTTGGGCATTCTGAGTACTACTTTACAGTATATTTGTTGCCTCATGAAGTTTGTTGTAAATAATCCACTATAGTTCAAAACGAACAATAAGGTACACAATTACAATATTAGAAGAAAAATTGACATTCGTTACTTAACATTAAGGTTGTCTTCAGAACAGAAACGGTGCACAACGATGCAAAAAAAATTTTTGATTACTTACCCATTGTCTAACAGAGCAGGGTAAAAATTTCAAAATAAATGGGAAAAGTTTCTCCTTGATTTCGAAATTTTATGTTTCTAAAGAAGGTAATAAATTAATGGGCTTTATTGGATAAATCGTAAAAACTGTTACTTACAAAACTAACGGAGAACACTCAGACGTAATAGTTGGTCAACAAAGTGTTGATCAGCTCCTCAGAAGTGTTAACTAGCAACTGCAGAAGCTGCGGGTTTTTGTACAAAAGCATCTGAAAATACTGAATCATTTTTCGTAAGACAGTACAGAGATATGGGTGACAGTATTTAGAAAAAAATGAAACTAATAAGCAGAACTAAGTAAAAATCGTTTATTAATTCCGACCTCGTTAGCGTATGATCAGAAGCTTACGATTCCGCAAAGCGGCAAGCAGGAAGGGGGGGGGGGGGGGGGGGGGGGAATTAGAGACTGAGAGGATGGCACTTGCCGTACCCCACCCCCCCCCCCCCCCCTGCCCCCTCATGGAATCCGTAATACAGCATTCTCATTCATTCTAGACACGTTTTTCTTTTGTTTCGCTGAACCATTCGCTTCTTCAAATATAGCATTAGATGGCTGATCGCAGTGAGACAGTAACTTGGCTTTAGCAGTTTCTGTACAACTTACGTTTGCTTAGGTTTCAAAATGTCTTTTATATTAAAAATTACAATTTTAGAGTCTTTCCCGCCACCCCCAGCCCCACTCTCTCGGATAAATTCCTGCGGTCTCCTATGTTCTGAAGGCGCGAAGAATAGTGACAGATTTCCTGGAATAATATTTTGAAAAGACCAAAGTCATCTCCTTTCCATTAAGACCACGGACTCATGCCAGGATTTTTTTTCCATTACTAATTTTATGCAGTATTGTTTACTATAACACAAGTACAGATGAGTTGTCTTGCACTAAGTTACTCTTATAGGAAGACTTTTTCTGCAGAAGAGACCGTTAGAATAATTGTTCCTGCCCTGTGCTTCTGGTTGCACCGTTATAAATTCAGTATTACGTTCAGACCGTGAATGTGCCATTCTGATGGGTGCGAAAGTAGACGTTACGATATCTATTTCTCCATGTGACTAATACTGATATTCAGTGTTACTTTTAGTAATGTGTTGGGTTTATTTTGCTAGTTTGTTCTCTAACCTATTCTCATAATCAGTTTATAATTTCTTGTAAAACCGACTCGAGTTTTGCCACTTCGTGAGTGGAAGTATTTCTTTCGATATGTGGTCAATTAACTTATTTATTGCATTGCTCATCCGGATTCCACGTAAAAAATGTCAAGTTACAGGTTTATAATGAATCGTTGAACTGATCAACTCTGTAGAAAAAATAGCGAATCAGTAAAAGGACGTGACACTTATTTTTATAGTGTTTCCTCTGTCATGACGATTACCTCTCATTCTGAAAGAAAACAACAATGCTGATGGAATGATAGTATTTCACATAGTCTGATGTCTCCTCCTCCTCCTGGGTCTCAGCAGCTTCCATATAAAATGTGCAGAGGTACTTCAGTTCCTCCCAATTAACTGGCTTATTGTTTTCATTCCCGCTGGCCTCGTCTTTCTGTAGCTTCCTACCAATTCTCGGTGTCCGTTAGAGGCAGCACTCGGAAATATTCACTGAACTTTCCACCGATTGTTTGTGCTCTAAAGCAGATCTAGCTTTTAATTATATTGGTCACCGTAGAAAGACGAAACATTTCGTTCAAGCCGATTGTCGAAACATTCAGTTTCTATTTAGCCTGTAACATCCCCTTGGAAAAATTTATAAATGACAGTGCTGGAAAACCTCTACGTTATTTGATTTTAAAACAGCTGAGCAAAACTGAACGTACTCAGACACTTCTCGCTTTACTTATTCTGATCAACACTAAACTGACACACAATTTTTTTTTCAACGCAATCTGACTTTCAATAATCCCTACAAAAGAATGGCCCTGACTAACAATACCCTATACCTTTCATGAATCACTCACCTCACAAAAATCTTCGTTACTCGAACTACTGAAACACAAAATAAAAAAAATGGTTCAAATGGCTCTGAGCACTATGGGACTTAACATCTTTGGTCATCAGTCCCCTAGAACTTAGAACTAATTAAACCTAACTAATCTAAGGACAGCACACAACACCCAGTCACCACGTACTGCAATACAGCGAGCGCCAATACTGCCAGCTAAATAAAAAATTCTAACTACTGAAGGCACTAACTACTGACAGACAAAGTTAGCAAATGAAAGATTTTGATGGAGAACAAACAATGTATTTACCTTAATAGTTTTCAAGAGTCATTATATATATATATATATATATATATATATATATATATATATATGACACACGTCCAGATCGTCCACTCTCAAAACTTTGCCATCTCTCTCCCCACATCCACCACTGCTGGCGGCTCACCTCCAACAGCGCAACGCTACGCGCTGTTCACATCCATCTGCCAAACACTACAATAGCAAATATTCCAACAATACAAACCAGCCACAGCCTGCACACAGTACAGTCAGTGATTTTGATACAGAGCGCTACGTGGCCTTACCAACATAAAAGCCTAAACAGCCTACTTACAAGCCTAACTGACTGTTTGCGGAGGGGATACAAGTGGTCATGGGTCGACAATCATTTGACATGTCGAAGGCTCTGTCATATGAAGAATGACGAGAGAATACCGTTCATGATGTATACTGCATTTCATAATCTCTGTGCATAATACTTACTGTACCTACGAAGCAGCGCGGATCAAGTTTGCCACCTTCTCACAGCTCGCTCCTCAAAGACAAATAAGCGTTCTGGAGGATATGTGTTGCTAGCTATTACATTAGATGGCTAATGGCGCAGTGTATTGCAGTGTCAGCGCACAACCATGTACTTGTTTTCTGTTGGATGATAACTCTTCATGATTCGGAGAGGTGTAGCCCAGAATATCTCTTCACCGGTTGCAATCTTGATAAACCAAACTCAATGGGTGATGATCTGGCAGTAAATTAGAAAGTCACCAGACTTTTGTTACTGAAGAAACATTTACAGTAATCTTGCACTCTGCCATCCACTTTGTCTTCTTTATGAGGTTTAACAAAGAAACACACACAAACTACATTATGTTCCAACTACACTTTTAGTGCTGACCGGTTTCCGGATTTTAATATCATCGTGAGGTAGCAACAGGTAATTTATAAAGTAACAACAAAATCAGCCGCAGTTTTCGTACTTTTGACAATCCACCACGAAATTTTTCTGACACGAAGCAATGAAAGAATCCATGCCATATAAAGGCATTTCTAAGAAGTGGGTGTTTCATTTTAGTACAGTGCGGTTTATTTAAGAAATACTATGTGATTCAGCAGTCAACTGATTCAGTTATCTACCGCTAAGGCACACTGATGAACTTGGCGTTGAGAAGGGTTGTGAAGTTCACATGATGGCTTTTAGGTGCAAGTTCAATGAAGATGGCGGTGATGAAAAAGGATAGGCTTTCAGTACACTACACCTTGACGTGTATGAAACTATCACAACAGTCGCACGTGACTTCGTGGACAGTATGTCACCAAACCTTCTGCCGCTGAAAACGTATTCGGTGTTGTCGCATTACACAATGCTTTGTCGCTATTCCCAGGAAGTTCACCTGTCTAGCGAGTAAAGAACTGATGCTTCCTTGCATGTCAGAGTACGCAACTGCAGGGAAGTTTTTTACTTAGGATTAAACAATCATAGACCCTCTGCATTGACGTTAAGGTGCGCCGTGTAAATTTTGGATCTAGAAGGAGCCAGCGGACGAATATTTTTATCCAGAACTGGTTTCCAGTATTAGGAATTGTTTTATCCAAGAGGCAAGATGAACAGTCGAAATCTAAGAATTTAAGCTTATGGTTAACAATGTGGAGATGTGCAGCATGGAAGACCAACGCATTACTTTTAGCGTGATTTCTCACAGTGAAGTGCTTGGCCCTTAGTTGTTTGTGGCTGACGCTGTTGCATGAACGACAGACCTGAAAATGCTCTGGAAATGGTGATGCGCTGTTGGCTCCGGTAATTGAATAAAATGGCAACATCAGTGAAAATCAAATTATCAAATGAGTATGGTTTCTTTCTTATTGAGCAATTTTTGGTGGCGTGCATTCTTCCTCCTGCATCTGATACGCATCTAAAAAGAATATTTTGATTTCAAAATAAAGTTGACTCTGAAGTTTTTACAGTTTACGAGGCGTAATAATGTAACACCACTATCAGTTCCGTGGCTCCTGTATCAGATCCGTGAAGAAGGTTAACAGTGGCCAGATCATACGTAATTTGTGCTTGCTCAGAATGATCGCCAAGTCACTGATAAATGATATGCAACTAATCTCAGGGTCGTGCTTTGCTTATAGAAGAATGGGATCAATGCCTGAAAGCGAACTGTATTCGGCACATTGCGTCTCTTTACAATGGCCTGCTGAGCTCGCAGATTCGGCTGGCTTTCTGAAACAAATTTTACAACAAATCATAAACTACATGCCACTTAATAATTGCGGAGAGTTCATTTCTTTTTAAGTGAAACATAAATGTAACCTGTTTTTAAAATATCTCATTATGAAGCAAAACTAATTTTTATACAGAGACACATACATAAAATGCATCTGCTCAGTTCGGTGGTGACAAGAGAAAAGAGTTGCTGAGAGGAGCTTCGCTTATCGCTTACGTTTTGTTACAAAGCGCTTAAAATACAATTCCTGCGATTCACAAGTTGAATTCTCTCATATCGTTGATTTGAATTCCCAGTTCATAGACGTTTTGTCAGATTTTTCATAGACAACGTGAAACATTTCCTTCAGAAAATCACTTTGAAATATTTTTTATACTTAAGAGAGATGACTTTCTTCACGTAACGCTTCCATGACTGTTTTGCACAATTACAGCTTGATTATATTTTTCCAATAGGGCAGAGCTGCACCAGGATGTCAGAACATTCCAAGTAATACGACCTCAATCTTTGATGATCAGTAAGGTTTCGAACGATATGTAACTGCACAGACGGTTTTCGAGGTACCGAACCACAGTGTGTGAGGTAACATATTTCATCATTTCTTTAAGGGCTGTGTTCATGTGACCATCACTACGAGCTGTAACTCTGAGACTGACTTAATAGGACGAAGCGGCGATGTAGAATTAATACATGTTACAATAATAAGGGTGGAAAATGTTGTCATTTATAGAACCTAATTCTCAGATCTGGATAGTTAATATGATAGAAAGTAAGACCTTTAATATTCTGATTTTTGTTGAAGACATAAAAGGTATTTTCCAATGTTTGACAAAATTGACGAGATTTTTCCTACGAGCGAAACATATTAGTGTTCTGTTAGATGAGTATTGTATTAAGATCGGTGCATCAGTAGCTGGCTTAAGCGACATAGTTTTTAGTATTCTTATTCTATGTAAGTGTCTTCAGACGTAACCCAACTCCCACAAACACAGATTATACGTAACATGGACTATTACTATTCTTCAAATTAATAGTTTAGCACTGGTGGTAAGTTGATTACCCGCAGTAATGAGAATACTGATAAAGAAAACTATTCGATACTTGTCGGCTTTGACCAGAACGTCTTAAACATGCGACAAACGCCGTAAGATCAGTGGCGATTTTTTCGAATGTTCTAAACGTGGACAATTTTGAATATGAAAATATATTACATCGTGAAAGAAATACTTCGTACTACAAATATTCTAATAAATAAGATAAAAAAGCAGATATAATTCCAGAAATAAGAAGGATAGATATCACAATAAGTCACACAGTGCTGTAATGGACATCACGGCACACCATATGAACTGAAAATAAATATTTGTCGTAAGTAAATGGACGATAGTATCGCAAAATACATTTTAGCTGCTAGGAGCCTATGCAACTATTTTTCGGAAAAGACACAGTAAGTGCACTTCAGCCGCCCTTGCTGCAGGCAAAAATTCTTCCGCCAGCTTCACCACCCTGAAATGTCCGCAGGAAAATTCATTTTCACCACTCGCACTACCTTAAAAATTGTCCACTAAATCAAGTGCAGTACAGCAACGGCTTCCTTATTTACCTACTACATTGACGTATAAACGAACTGATAAAATTCCCGTGCATACATAAAAGACACGACTTTGTTTTCATAAACATCAGAGATGAAAAAACAAGTTTCCCTCTATGCTATCGAAATTACGACAGAAAATAACGCTATAAAGAATTGAAATTCAAAAAATTCCCCAAAATGTGATTTCTCACTAAGATGACGTGAAGGTCAAAGGCGACGACTAGAAAGGAATATTCCTCCTGATCTGAATATACTACCAAAACAATAAATGGTTTACACGCCAATGAGTCTCCTAATAAGACACATACTAATGCTGGTAATGCTACAGATAGGTGCATATTCACTCACTACCGGTCTCTGTTACTGTTACAGCCATACACTTTCAAGAAAATAAATGTATGTGTGTAATAATACATGGTTTACTTACCGATTTCGTTTGTAATGAGAGGCGATGCAACTCAGAATACGATTCAAGGGCAGTTTGAAGATACTAAAGCATTTGAAATCTGGTCTGGGTGTTAATGAACCAATACACATAGGAAACACACCGCTGAAAACAATCTGAGTCATTATTACCCGGTTATGTGGGAATCCACAACAGGACAAAGGAACAGGTGTCCCTTAAGTTACAGCCTTTCGTTATCGTAACAAGGAAGAGACAAAGCTTGAGTCCATTCTATGCAACGTCGTTGCCTAACAACATAACGCCATCCTCTTTGGACATCAAAGATGTTAGAGCCTCTTTTGAGATAGCGCTAATATCGCTGTCCATCGGCTGTTAATTCGTATCACATGCTAAACATAGGTTTAACCACTTAATTTGTGTATCGGAACATGTAACATAGTTTTACGTAGAATATTTGGCTAAGTTAAATTGATCTTCCGTCTAAAGACACTCATAAATTTCCTTACTTAGGGGCAAATGTATGTGGCAGCAACAGAGGATAAACATTCGTCTGTATTGGTTATTCCTGTGTCAGATACCTATTTTGGGTCATTACTGATGCGACAATAACCGTATGTTACGACGATATGGTCAGTAAGCTGAGAGATGTGTTAAAGTTTCCTTTAAAAACCATTTTCATTAATTTTTTTTATTTTGTACTGGCTTGGTGGGTTGGTTGTAACTTGGCTCTTGTTAATCTTTGTGTGACTTTGTACATTTCCAGTTGCGAGCATACAACATTAATTTGGACCTGTCTTAAAATTTTCCAAAAAAAATGTGCAGTCTGATTAAATGCTGCACGGCCTCTTTATTTAAAGAAAGTGGTCCCTATGCGTTAAGGATATGCACAATAATGATGTTGGTAAAGTGTTCCCCGTACGTTGATAATTTTCGTAGTAAACTGATGCTGAAATGAAAACATTTTATCTCGTAATCTAATAGCTTGGAAAAATGGTGCCTGCTGCTCTCTGTGCCCCAGCACCACATTTCTAACTACAATTGCTAAGAGCTTAGTGCAAGGCTTAAGACAGCAAGTAAACTATTTCATACACATAAGCGAGTTGGATGGTTAGCTGGTCTGGGGGAGGGGACCAAACAGCGAGGTCATCGATTCCATGAAGGGTGGGGAAGGCAAAGCCCTTTCAATGGAACCATCCTGCATTTGTTTGAAGTGATTTAAGGAAATCACCAAAAATGTAAATCAGGATGACCGGACACTGGGTTGAACTGTCATTCAGACGTCCAGTGTGCTGACCATTGCGTCACCTCTCTCGTTACGTCATTGGATGAGACACTCTAAATAAAAATGACTTGGATCAAGGATGTGCACAATGCTCGTATTGCACTGACGAACTGTTTTTAAATTATCTGATATGTTATTAACTGTATGAAATTCACGTTACGATACTCATTAACAATGACAAAGGGTAACATTGATGTCAAACTCTTACTCTCACAACTGTTAGACAAATAATTGATAAACACAAAAAACACCTTACAATGAAGATTACACTATCTTTAACAAGAAAATCTAAAGTTCCCTGATATGGGTGTCTCATTCAACAATGCTTCCAAACTAGGCACGACTGCAATGAAAATAAATAAAAAATATTACCTTCATTCCTCTTCATATGTTTTTCTAATCTCATTACATCTCACTTCATTCTAAATCACTAATCGAATTTTTCTCCTCCGTTCCACAATATTTAAACACAAATCATTTTACTTAAACACAGATGCAATTAACTTTACACTGCCACGAATTCTCTGCTCGGCGTCTGTCTCACAACTCCACTAACGACAGAACTCCCGCGCTCCTCGCTGCAAAACAGCGATGACAAAAACCAACACAGCTACTCTCACCAAAGACTGCGTGCGAATAACAAGCGATTCAAAATTGTTGCTTAGCGTTTGAGACATCCAAAGTATGTACAAATTCCAGAAATACAAATAACAAGCTCCCAGTAGGCCTATTTCAGTGTTACGAGTAGCATAGTCATTTCTTTTTTTAGTGTCATCTGAAAATGGGTTCAGCGTGTCAGCATTTTGTATTTATTGTGTATCTGTGACAAATAAACGGAAAGTTAAGTAAACTGTCAGTGTTTGATGTTTTTCACAGTAAGAACATTCTACACATGCAATTTTGTTCGAAATACTTGACCGAGACATATCACGAAAGGTTCCATCTGTCGCCGGAGACATGACATTTGAGACAGTTTTAGCACCTAGTGAACATAGATACATTTGTCTGTCGCCAGAGAAAGTGTCATAAGTAAATTGATCGAGAAGGTAGTGAACAGGTGTCGTTATATAATTTACTTACGTAACTGCATCATCCTCAAAATAGACTCAGTTGAGTGTGTTAACTTTTGGAATATCATCCAAGTAGACTCTATTTACAGCCTAAAAGAAACTGCAAAAATTTTCGATCGTATCTTGTTGCGATTACAAAGTAAAGTAAGGATTACCAATTTGGTTTATATAATAAGAAATATAAAAGCGTGCACTTTACAAAACAAAAGAGTAGTATTCCATGACTAAAATCTCAATGAGTCACAACTGGAAACACTCAACACAAGCATACACCTACTGTAACAATTTGTAAGGGTATGAAATAGAACGACAACAGAGGCTCAGTCGTGGGTAAGCCAGGTGGAAGATTTCGTTTAATGGGCAGGATACTGACAAATTCGAACAATTATACAACGGTGATTGCTTGCAAAACACTCGTTCGTCCTACCCTGAGACTCGTCTTACTCAAGCTTGTCATACTCCCAGCGTGTTTGTTGTACTGAAGGACCATCGTGTTCAATGGATAAAATATCTGGGCGATCAGAAATGTCTACATCGTCAAATGGACTAGCGTATTGAGCTTCTCAGGCACGCTGCCGACTTATAGCCTCCCCCCCCTCCCCCCAGCCCCCGCCGGCTATCCGTTTCCTCCGCGGCCCGCACCCGTGGGCGTAGACACAAGCAACGGCGTCTGTGGTAGTGACGATGAAGTTGCTCTATTGCCAGATCGTCGTGACTGCTGAGCGTCTTCTTAATCCGAACCAGTGCTGGTTCCCGAGCTTTGATGACATTATTGCTACCGTCTCGATTGTTAAGCTTATCCCTGGTGCGAATTTAGATGGCTTCTCTGACGACGCAGTCCCAGTGTTTGGAAGTCTGAATTAAATCCTCCTACGTTCATATTGGATCGCATGATTCTGCGAAAAATGGTGCTCTGGGACCGCCGACTTGTTGGGGTAGATTTGTCGAAAGTGCCGCTGGTGTTTTCATCAGCGATCTCCTTGGTGTTGTAACCTCCCCACAAAATTTGTATGAAAGTAATTAAATGTAAATGGACATCGCGCTAAACGTAACCTCCCAGCAGAAATAAAAGAAAAGTCTATGATAATGAAAACGTGCCAAAAGTTGGTTCCCCATAAGATTACTGAATAATAATGACCCAATGTAAACTCGACACAAAAACTGAGAAATGAACATTAAACATTAAACCCACAATAATAGGGCAGCAGCGCCGACCTTAGTCCTTGTGCAATAATTAATCTGATAAATTGATACTCGGAGGAAAAGCATAGGAAATATTGTTTCAATTGGACTGATTCTTTTCTTAAAAACGATTGCTTTGAAAACAAAATTATTATAGGGGCAGTTCTTGAACAAATTAATTACAATTAACATACATTACATTATCAGATTGTGCAGTGCTGCTTGATTACCTTATTTAACATTATACCTCGTCCCGAATCTTGACCAGAGACCCATGTCGACGCCCGCCGACTCCACACACACTACCTTGACTGAGTACAGCTCGTAACTTCCTACTCGCTCTGCCGACTCCACACACAACATCCTACTTCCGACCGAGTCCAACTCACAACTGAACTCTCGCGCAGTCAAGCGCAGACTGGCAATGATAAACAACTCTCTGGTCAGAGATTCTGTCATGCCTCGCCATCGCTGGTACTGAATACATACGCGTTTCATAATCCTCCACTGGAGGGGGGGGGGGGCAAAAATTTGGCAGCCATGGTGAGTCATTTGGACTTGCCATGAGCAACAAATTTTTTTCTTGATTAATTAACTTTACAATCACAGAATATACAGATGTAGAACATGAAGTAAATGTGGTGCGCATGCACCGAGTACAAAACATATTAGACAATAACAAAATGTGAGTACAAAACATATTAACAAATGATATAAGTGCACATGCACTGAAAAATTCTTCAACGTTTTCACAACAAATAAACATAATGAGTACAACTCTCATTGACAAATGACATAAGTGCACATGTACTGTAGTTCAGAACATATCAGCAAATCAAAATGCACATACAATGAGTAGCAATCATGTTAGATAAATGACAAAAGTGCACACGCACTGAAAAACTCTTTAGCATTTTCACAACAAATAAACGTAATGGCAAAAAAAAATCATGTTGACAAGTGACATAAGTGCATATGTACTATAGGTCAGAACAAATCACAAAATGAATATACGATAAGTAGAAATCATGTTAGAAACATGCACACGCACTGAAATTCAGAATATATCAGCAAATCACAAAATGTATATACAATAAGTAGCAATCATGTTAGAAAAATGACAAATGTGCACACGCACTGTAGTGTAGAATATATCAGCAAATCGAAAAAAAAATGTATAGGCCATGAATACAAATGATGTTAGCAAAAAAAAAATGATTTTCACTATGTTACAAGAATTAGGATAGGAAATGGAATGATTGCATCGTGGTTGTAGCACATTAGGTTGCACGCAGCTGCACTGAAAGTCCGTATCTTTCCACAGAAGTACAGCACCAAGTGAGACAATCTGAAGTTCTTTTCCCAGAAGTATTTATCAGCGTACCCAAGACTCTGAAATGTTGTAGTAATATTCCATGTTATCATTTTGGCAGTACATCAGGTACACCAAACAGTGGGACCATAATAACGTCTCCATCACTCACGGTGGTGGACAGCATGTCGTGTCAACACCACGCTCTTACAAGGCACACCAACGTAGAATTAGTGCAAAAACCAAATATAGTGCTCCATGATCAAGAGGATATACAGGACAATGGATATTGCAGTAATTCAGGGTAGTTAGGTCAGAAGGTGAAGGACATTAACTCACATACTAGTCTTCATTGAGAATTACATTAGTAGTTTGCGGCATTCATAGCCCAGTTATTGAACATTTCTGTACCATGTATGTAGTATTACAGAAAAATGTTCATTAATTGTTTTACAGAGAACTTTTGCAGATAACATTGGCATTCATTCCCTAATTACAAATCATAGAAGTCATTCGTTTTACAGAGAACATGGAAATTCGTTGCGTAATTACAAATCAGCAGAAGTCATTCGTTTTACAGAGAACATTGAAATTCATTGCCTAATTACAAATCATCAGATGTCATTAGTTTTACAGAGAACATTGAAATTCGTTGCCTAATTACAAAACATCAGAAGTCATTACTTAAAACAGGAGGTAGTCAATAACATAGTATTACAAAATAATGATGATAATTAATCATTGGTCATCCCAATACAGCAATCAGTAGCATTCATTTCCCAGTTACAAAGAATTATTAATTAATCATTGGTCATCTCAATACAGTAATCAGTAGCATTCATTTCCCAGTTACAAAGCATTATTAATTAATCATTGGTCATCTCAATACAGTAATCAGTAGCATTCATTATTCAAGTGACATACTATTCAGAGCTAATCAGTATTACTCAGAACTCTCTTAAACTGGTATCATTATTTGGGAATGGTAATACATTTTTTTGTTAGCAGTGCATTGCTTTGGGTAATTATAGGGGAAAGCAAGAAGAGAAAAAGAAAAAAATTGCTTCTGGGTTCTTCCTTTAAATGAAAATGTGTAACGTCATTCGTCATGAGTCAGCTGTAGCATGGTTATGAAACAAGCAGAGTATATGTAATCACATTCATAAATGACATAGATTTAATGAACAACTGCTTATAGCACATTAATTTCATAAATAATTTCTACTGCAAAAAATATACAAAAAAATGGATTATTAATCTGAAGGAAGAAACCCATTTTAAGCTGAAAAGTAGTGAACTCGAATTAACAGGTAGTGAAATGTGTATAAAAATGTATTCCATAGCTGTCCTTTCCAAAACCTTCAGTCATTATACTATGCAATATAACACCTGCTGTCAAAGCGAACTGCAACAAATACTTAAATAACTACATAGCATGAATACATAACTTCCACATTATCCTCATCTGTAAAGAAAAAAACTTCATTATCCATCACTTCATTATTTATATTATCATAACTCCAATATTATCATCACCTGTAAAGAAAAACTTCATTGTCCATAGTAGCATATTCTTCATTATTATTCATCAGCATTCATTACCATCTGCAAAAAATTACTTCATTACTCATTATACAACTATCCCTTATTTCTATCATATTTCATCACTAAAACTAAGATGTGTAGTTCTGTCTGACAGCCTGCATCAATTGCCTCGTATTCCGAAAGAAAAAAATAGTTAAGACTGCTATTCTACGATGTGTATAGTATATTCTTGTTAATGGTTGCTAATTCTGATCCATTTACTCTTCATCACGAAGTATTGCATTCTCTTTCGTTCATTCCGAAGGTGAAATTCCCATTTCTGTTTAATTTATTTCTTTCACGCATCATTTCTTTCTGAAATTGATGAAGGGAGATTAATGTCTTGCATTTAAATCATATACTCATTAAATAATGACTGGTTTATGGTAACATGATTAAGCATACAGCATAACATGACAGAAAACGAAATATGTGAAAAACTTATATAGTGTTCAAAGGCAAAAATGTACTCAGTGTATCACAATGTAACAGTAAAGTAGTCACGATGTTGAGATATCATAAGGCAAATTGTCAAAGTCAACTGGTGTTTGCTGTGTCTTAACTATTTCATAGTGCATGAAACAATCGTATATACCTAAGAAAGACAAAAAATGTGATGTTCGTTGTGTTCAGCTTGTATGTTGTGTAGTTAATAGAGGCGAGAATTAAAGACTTTAATGGAGAGAAAATTTAATAAAATTAATATGTCACTAGATAGCATTGCATAATTATTCGTAAGATACGTAAGTTTCTCTGGAAAAAAATGTGCACAGTCTGATATGTAACGACAAGAAGAGCGACCTGCTAACCTTACCTTTCCGGGCACTTGCCAAGAAAAAATACGATAATCATTGGTAATTAGTCATGTGAATATAATTGCATAAGTGATCATAAACTAGCAAAATGGCATTATAGCATGTTAAATCATAAAGTGTCTTCATTCAATAAAAGGTCTGATGTTTGACCAATGGTGGTTGCCTTTGGATTTTCTGGTTCTCAAAGTTTCGACGTGTACAACATTGAGGTGAGGAATGCTGCGAATCCGATATGGATCTGCGCATAGAAGTTCAAATTTACTGCACCTACCTTTTCCGTTGTTGGATAAATAGTGTGTACGTACTAATATTTTCTGTCCAATGTGAAAGTCACGGCGTGTACAAACCTGTTTTTGCTGTCTTCTCCGGCGCTCTGCGGCACGTTTGATGTTCAGCGCAATGTCGATTATTTCATGGTGTCGTAGTCGACGAGATGTAGGAAATGTTACTAATTCTTTAATTTTGTTAGGTGGTTCAACATTTTCCAGTATAACAGACGGTGATAGCATAGTGGATTCATTTGGAATGGAATTAATTACATCTTGGAATGAGAGTATGTGTGTGTCCCAATCAATATGTCTTTTATGGCAGTATATTCTACACAGTTTACTAATTTCTTTCATTAATCGTTCACAAGGGTTTGAAGAAGCATGGTACTTGGATATATAGATCGGAGAAATGTTTCTAGCTCGTAACATACATGTCCATATAGCAGAACGAAATTGTGATCCATTATCGGAAATTACTTTCATCACATGCCCTACATGAAATAGAAAATGTTTTACAAGTGCTTTCGAATCAGTGTTAGCAGTAGCTTTGCGTAACGGAGTGAAGGTAACAAATTTTGAAGTGAGTTCAACAGCGACAAAGATGTAGCAAAAACCCCTATTAGTTCTGGGAATCGGACCAAAAATGTCTACAGCGGCCATATGTCTTAATTTAACAGGTACAATGGGATATAATGGAGGAATATGTGAAGTTGTGTCTGACTTAGCTTTCTGGCAGATTTTGCATGACGCTAATACTCGTCGTATACGTTTTTCCATGTTGGTAAAATAACAGTTCTGTCTCAGTATAAGAAAACATTTTCTAGCTCCGTAATGTGCGTAACTTAAACGAGTATACCAGATTAATTTGTTATCCAGTTCGTCAGGAATGCATAATAACCAATTGTTGCTGTCAGGATGAGAGCGGCGAAACAGAATGTCATTGCGTACAGTCTAATAGTTTCTAATCGTAACATTATTCCTTTCTTGCCAAAGGTGTTTAATTTCTTTCCACACTTTGTCTTTATTTTGCTCTTTTGCTATGTCCTATAATGACGACGAAATAAAATTTTCAAATGCAACTTGTTGAATGTACATAACGCTGAAATTTGCTTTGCAGAAGTTGGTTGCGATGTCTTGCTGATTGTTGCTGAGAGAACGAGATAGTGCTACAATATTTTGTGTGCCGGGAATGTGAACTATTGTAAAATTAAATTCTTGTAAATAAAGCTTCCAACTGCTTAATCTGTCATGAGTCAATTTAGCTGAAAGTAAAAATTGTATAGCTCTATGGTCTGTGTAAACGTTGGTGTGTCTTCCATAAAGAAAGTGCCGAAATCTCGTAAAAGCCCATACAACGCATAATGTTTCCAGTTCTGTAACAGAATAATTTCGTTCAGCAGGTGACAAAATGTGACTTGCAAATGCGATGTTTTTAATTACTGTAGAGCCATCTTCTTCAATTTCCTGAAAAATATGTACGCTTTAAGCGGTGTTGGAACTATCGGTGGCAACGGAAAAATTTCTGGTAAGATCTGGGTGCGATAAAAGTGGTGCATTCAACAAAGCATGTTTCAGGTTCATAAATTCAGAATGTGCTTGCTTATCCCAGGACCAAATAGTGTTTTTACCTGTCAGTTGGCATAATCTAGGTGTGTCTAAAGCAGAGTGATGAATAAATTTACGAAAAAAGTTAATTAAGCCCAAAAAGCTGCTGAAATTACGTGTCCAAGAAATTTTATAGAAGTTTTGCCAAAGTGCGATTTACTGAGATTAACTGTGAGTCCTTGAGCATGAAAAGTTTGCAACAGTTGTTCTAGAATCAGATTGTGTTCAGTCCAGTTAGCTTCTGCAATAAGAATGTAGTCTACGTACGTTGTAATTCTGTCTTTAAGTTCTGTCGGAAGTACTGTGTTCAAACCGCGAATAAAAGCTGCAGAGGAAATAGTTAAGCCGAACGGTAATTTACAAAACTGATAACAGTCACCAAAACAGAGAAAACCTGTGTACTTTCTGCAATTCGGATGAAGTTGAATTTGCCAAAATCCCGATTTCAAATCTAATGTGGAATAAATAGCTGTACCGTGAAATTTCTGTAGTAGTTCCTCTAGTGTCTGTGGTCGATCTGTTTCATTAATAATTATGTCATTGATGTGACGTGAATCAAGTACAAGGTGAAGTGCGCCATCCTTTTTCTTAACAATATGTAGCGGGTTTATGTACGAACTAACTGCCGGTTCAATAATTCCTTGGTCAATTCCTTGGTCCTGCAATTCTTTCTTGACCTGTTCTCTGTGAATATATGGAATGGGATAATGCTTGGCTTTAAATGTATCATGCTGTTTGACTTGAAATTCATACATAAAACCGGACATAGTACCAGGAATGTTGTCAAAAACTGGAGCTTGCTGTAAAAGAATTTTGTGTAGTTGCGTGCGTTCGTCGTCTGTACTTGCACTGCTTTGCTTAACTATATCAGATATCATCTGCATTACATCATAGCCAGCTTCGTCTGGAGTATTATAGTTATGTACGTACGTATCTGTGAATAATGTGGAATTACAGTCTATGTTATGTGATGCGGAAATGACCTCTGTGCGATTAATTGTTTGTTCTTCCGCAGATAGTGAGTGCTGAAATTCTAAAGCCAGTTGTACATTTTCATCCTTTAACATTAAATTGGAATTTTGAAAATCAATAACTGCGTCGTGTTGTACCAGAAAATTCGTACCTAACATAACGTCTGTTGTCAATAAAGGAACAATCCAAAAATTTGAGTGAAATGTGTGACCTGCAATACAAAATGATAAATGTGTCTGTAATTTAATATCTACTCCTTTACTTGACACTGCTCCTTTCACTTTCGTTTTGCCTAATGGTTATGTAGGATAGGTATTCTCTTTTTGTTACACTCGTTAAACGTTTCTTCATTTATTACTGACATAGGTGATCCGGAATCGATTGCTGCTGAAAATTTCGATGAACTAATTTTAATTTCGATGACAGGATGTGAAATGGATTTTTGCACAATTGGTCTTTCCTGCAAAAGAGTGTCTCTGATATCGTCAAAAGTAATTACATTTTCGTGAACAGCATTCTGCGTGACAAAAGTAGTGCTTGTGTTACTGGAAGATGTGATCTGTACAGTATCTAGTCAAATTCTATCTGATGTGTCATTATTGTCAGGACGATTCTGTGGCATTTCGACTATTTGAACTGTTCTACTATTTCTTCCAGACGTATTACGCTCTGGATGATACTTACTGTCTGGTTCATTCATCAGAATATGTTGTAGCTGATCATTCTGCTGCTGGTAGGACCGACTGTTATTAAACGTATGTTGGTAATTATGCTCATTGTTTCTACGTCTGTCGTGATAGTCATTCGTATACGGTGCATTGCGATAGGAATTGAAATACTGTCTTTTCTGTACGTAGTTATTTCCTTGCTGCCGTGCGTTACTATTTGATGTACCTGGGACTATACGTGCACGCGGCGAAACATTAAAGCCTGGTTGACCTTGTGCATTACATTGTTGCTCATGTATCCTAACCGGCTGGCTTTCATGCTGTTGTGGTGAAAAACGTCTATCGTTATTAAAATGTGGTTGTTCCTGCTGATAATTTTGTCGATACTGATAATCAAAATTTTGTCTGCTATTAAGGTTCTGGTGGTTGTCGTTCCTAAAGCGTCTATTAGCTTTGCTATTGAAATTGCGTGGTTGATCGTAATTACTGTTAATTTGTTGGCCTTGGTTGTTATATGAAAAATTTTTGTTTACAAAGGAATAATCAGATTGCTGTACTTCCAAAAGCTGTAACAGATCTCTGAATGCCGAAATGTTTTCTTTTTGCAGACCCGTTAGAAGTGACACCCTTAATGACCGTGGTAATTTAGAAATGCATAATTGTATGAGTGCAGATTCACTATATGGTTCACTTAAGTACTGGTTTTGTTGGACCATGTGTTCAAAAATTTGCGTCACACTGGGAAAATTTGAGTTCTCATAATTTGGCAAACTAATTAGTTGATCCTTAATTCCGCGCCGTGTCGTCTTCGACCAATACGCTGACAGAAAAGCATTCTGAAACTCTTCTACCGAGTAACATTGTCTCGCGATCGGTCTCATTCGAGTTGCCGGTTCGCCTTCCAAAAAACTGCAAATAAATTCAACTTTGTGTGTTACAGGCCAAGTCGGTTGAAAAGCAAAGCTAAATTTTTGTATCCAATCCAGTGGGTGAATCTGAGTTCTGTCGTATTTGAATACTTTAAATTTTCTCACTGATAGAAAATGTTTGTAATTGAAATTATCGTCTCTGTATGACGGAACAGGTTCAGTATTGTAAGAGAATCTATTTGTCTGTGTCTGTTCGGAATCTAAGTCCTGTACTCTCTGTAGATTACCCAAATTATACGCGCTGCGTGAGTCTGAAAAATGTATGTAAAGTGGCGTCTGCTGTGATGTGTTATTAACTGAAATATTTTTTATCTCTGTTATCTCTTGCGGTAAACTTGACAATTTTCTACGCAATGTGTTATTAGACGAATCGATCTCATTGATTGTCTGCTGTAAATTTTGGAATTCAGGTGTTTGGTTAAACAAAATCGGTGCAGTATCGTCTGATTTGCTGTCATTATTACTTTCAATAATATCAATACGACTGGCCAATTCAACGTATTTTTCAGTCAGTATTTTTCCCTGATCATCGGTTTTAGTGTCAGAGGCATTAATCTGTTTTTGCATTTTACGTGTGGTTTCGTTCAGTTTTTTAACGTCAGCTTTGATGTCATCGGAATCCTGTGTTAGTTCTAATTGTTCGAGTCTTTCGGTCACTGTTTGAATATCTACTGTGTGTGTATCTGGTTTTGATTTAAGATCAGAAATTTCATCACGTAATTCGGTGTTCAACTGTTCGATGGTATTAATTTTGTCCGATACTGTAGCAATATTGTTGTCTACGTATGTTTTTGCCTTCGCAAACATTTTACGTTAATCTTCTTGTCTCTGTGCAGTGATTGTTTCCATGACTTGACGTTTTACTTTATTTTGATCCTGTATAAATTTTCGGAAACGCGTATTACTGTTTTGTATGTGGTGATTAAAACGTTCGTCAATCTGAGTGTTTTGTTGGTCGAATTTCGCGTCTATCTTTGTATCCATTGTGCGCGAAAGTTCTGCTGTCATTAATGTAAACTCGTCGCGTAATTGTGTTGCCATCTCAGAGCATTGTTTACCGACTGTACTAATTTCCTCTCTAAGTGTTTCTGTTGTGGCTGTTTACATATCCCTTCATTCCTGTGCAACAGACCTAATTTCTTCGCTACTTTTCCTAGCACAAGCCTCATTTTCCTCGCGTAACTGTTCCTTAGTGTCATGACAACGCGCGGCAACGGCTCTAATTTGTTCACTAAGCTGTCTGGAATTGGTGTCTACTTTTTCATTAAAGTATTGTTTGAGTTTTTCATTATCTTGTTCGTTATCTTCACTCTGTTGTCTGACCTGTTCACTACGTTGTTTGAGATCTTCATTATTATTGTCTAGTTTTTCATTAAGGTGTTTGTTCTGTTCACTAAGTTGTTGTTTGAAATCTTCTTTAAGGCTGTCTTGTTTTTCATGAATTTCATTAAGTTGTTGTTTAAGATTTTCACTTTGTTGTTGTAGCAATCTTGCCATAATTTGTTCAAAGTCAATATTACCGGCTTTATTCTCTGTACTGTTTGATGGTGTATCTGCAATTGTCGCGTTTTGTATGACCATTTGGTCATTCTGTAATTTACAAAAAGGTTTACCAATCGGATGTACACTGTTAGCCACTATACCGGAATTAAACAAATCTGTCGTGCTTTGAGTATCCTGTTCATTTTCATTAGAAAAATTTATTTGTTCGTCACGTAAATCCTGCAAACCGGGTGTGTTAAGCTGGGCAGCGCTCATTACAACAGAACGCCCTGCGTCATCAATTGTCGTCAAATCAACAGAGGACACAACCGAGTTCGTTTGTTCATCATTAAGACAAAAATCATCATTAGTGGTTGGAACGCACTCACTGTCAGTAAACGCAGGATTGATATCATTACACTGCGTGTCACAAGTACTATCGGAGAAGTTATTTAAATCGGTAATTTCATTCATTACACCTCGCGATGTACTATTAATAGTTTTTCGCGGCATTTTAACACAAATCACAATTATTCACAAATGAAACAAAGACAATGCAAAATTCAACAAATACAAGTGCAACAAAGGGCAACGAATTGCCGATGATCTGAGGAAAGAAAGTCACAAAATTAGTAAAAGTGTTGCGCCAAATGCTAATTATATTTTAGTAAATAAGAGCAGATATCTGACTATTTTTCAGAAGCTTCTCAACGAAATACGATCCTGGCAGGGTCGCCAAGTGTAACCTCCCCACAAAATTTGTATGAAAATAATTAAATGTAAATGGACATCGTGCTAAATGTAACCTCCCAGCAGAAATAAGAGAAAAGTCTATGATAATGAAAATGTGCCAAAAGTTAGTTCCCTATAAGATTACTGAATAATAATGACCCAATGTAAACTCGACACAAAAATTGAGAAATGAACATTCATCATTAAACCCACAATAATAGGGCAGCAGCGCTGACCTTAGGCCCTGTGCAATAATTAATCTGATAAATTAATTCTCGGAGGAAAAGCATAGGAAATATTGTTTCAATTGGACTGATTCTTTTGTTAAAAACGATTGCTTTGAAAACAAAATTATTATTGGGGCAATTCTTGAACAAATTAATTACAATTAACATACATTACATTATCAGATGTGCGCAGTGCTGCTTGATTACCTTATTTAACAATATACCTCGTCCCGAACTTTGACCAGAGACCCATGTCGACGCCCGCGGACTCCACACACACTACCTCGACTAAGTACAACTCGCAACTTCCTACTCGCTCTGCCGACTCCACACACAACATCCTACTTCCGACCGAGTCCAACTCACAACTGAACCCTTGCGCAGTCAAGCGCAGACTAGTAATGATAAACAACTCTCTGGTCAGAGATTCTGTCATGCCTCGCCATCGCTGGTACTGAATACATACGCGTTTCAGTGTTCACTTTTGTCCAAGATGTGTCTAGCTACATTGGCACGGAATTTATTATACCCTAGCCTTCCGAAACTGAGGTTATTCTTGACACTCCCAAATAATGTCTGTGTTTTTTGTTGGGTGGGCAGTAAACAGTTCTTATGCAGTGCTTTTACAGTATGGATCAAATGGCTCTGAGCACTATGGGACTTAACTTTTTTCAGTATGCATCCGACTTTTACCAGTGGTGTGTGGAACAAAGGCTGTGGCTACCTCTTCATCCATGATTTCTTCCATCTCCACAGGTTGTACTCTAGTGGTGGGTGCGGGGAGGGGTACGCGCTTAATCTGCCTTTATGGGTATCAGTATTTTTCAGAACACAGTTCAGAGGTGTTCCAGTTCCTTCGGCAGATTCTTCTCGTCTGAGGTGGTGCGCGCCCTGTGTGCCACTGTTTTAGTACACTGTTGCTCTGCACATGGTGGTAGCACCTGTCTGTGTGAAAGTACAGCTCAGCGTGCGTTTTCTTGTGGTGCACACCGTGGCCCAGGATGCTATCAGCTCTTTTCTTGACCCTGACGTCCAGGAATCGTGGTGTACCTCCTTCTTCGGTGTCCATAGTGGGTGTACGGAGTTCAGATGCAGAAGAGAGTTAAGGAGTTTGTCCCTTCCGTGGGCCAGATGACGAATGCGTCATCCACATAACGGAAGAAGCAGGTGGGTTTCCATGTGGGTGAAGTCAGAGCCTGTTTCTGGAAGTACTCCATGTAAAGATTGGCAACCACTAGTGGGCGTGGACTGCCAATTGCGACTGCCTTCGTTTTCTCATAATATTCTTCATTAAGCAGAGAATTCGTGGAAGTTTCAGCAAGCCTGAATGATCAGTGGCCTAACCGTCAACTTTCTGATTAATGAACTCTAGTGACTCATGTACAGGCACACTGGCGATTAACGAAACGTCGTCTGAGCTCACTATGATGTCTGAGTCCTTGAGCCGTATGTTGCTGAGGCGTTTCACAAAGTCCACAGAACTGTCGATGTGAGGTGGACATTTACCCACATAAGGACTTAGTATCTGTGTCGGGGTTTTGCCAGCAAATATGTACGGGCTCTCATGTAACTGACAATGAGGCGCAATAGCAGCACACCATCTTTGTGGACGTTGGGGAGTCCATAAAGTCTTGGTGGTACAGGTCCTTGTGATGTCAACTTCCTCATCAACTCCTTCGGTAACTCCGATTCTGCATAATCAGTTACGTTCTTGTTACTCAGAGTCTCCAGAGACGGTATCTGAACGAGACGTGAAAATTTTGATGTTTGACGTCCCAAAGCCTTCCTATAGGCCGAATCGAGTGTCACCCAGGTAACACCATCAATTCAGTGCCAGGTCCAAGTGCTACAATGATTAACCAGTTGTAAATGTAGTTTAAAAAGTTCCTGAGATTTGTACTCAAGACTTCGGTGGGTAAGGTGTACCCTCACAGGTAACATGGTAAGGCTGACCCGTTACTTTGTACTCTTGGCTGCCGCAGAATCGAAGTGATGCGTGACATTAGCAAAGTCCTTCACAACTTTCTCTGCGTGTTATTTCTTCAGAAATGCAAGAGCACTCAGCAAATGGTGTCTTCGGTGGCGCAGCTTGGTGAATTTATTCATACTGCCATACATCTCCTCGCCGCACTGTTTGTGCGCACCATAGAATATCGGTGCCGCGAACACCAGCGGCACACTCGAGTAATGTCAGCCACGCAGCCACGTCGACAATCGCTATGGAATACTAAAGTACCAGGATTTTAGGGCAGACTTCCAAATACTGTGACAGTGTCATCATGGAGCCATCAAAATTCACACCAGGGGAATCTTATCAGTGACGGCGGCTATAATCTCAACAGGAGTTGGGAACCAGACCTGGGTTAAATTAAGAAGACACTCAGCAAACACAACGATCTCTCGAGCAGGACAGACAGAGCCGCGGGCTCTTTATTCATACACTGAAGAGCCAAAGAAACTGTTACACCTGGCTAACACCGTGTAAGGCTTCCGCGAGCCCGAAGAAGTGCCGCAACACGACATAGCATGGCGTCGAGTAAAGTCTGAAGTAGTGCTGAAGGGAATTGACGCCATGAATCCTGCAGGGTTGTCCATAAATCCGTAAGAGTACCAGGGGGTCGAGATCTCTTCTGAACAGCACGTTGAAAGGCATCCCAGATATGCTCAATAATGTTCATATCTGGCCAGCGGAAGTGCTTTAACTCAGAAGAGTGTTCTTGGAGCCACTCTGTATCAATTGTGGACATGTGGGGTGTCGCATTGTCCTGCTGGAATTACGCACGTCCGTCGGAATGCACATAGGGAACGAATCGATGCAGGTGACATGCAGGGTCCATGGATTCGTGAGATTGTTGCCCTACCCGTACACGTCCATCTGTTCGATATAGTTTGAAACGAGACTCGTTCGACCAGGCGACATGTTCCCAGTCATCAACAGTCCATTGTGGGTGTTGACGGCCCCAGGCGAGACGTAAAGCTTTTTGTATCATGCAGGTAGCAAGGGTACACGCGTGGGCCTTAAACTCCGAATGTCCATATCGCTGATCTTTCGTGGAATGGTTCACACACTGACACTTTCTGATGGCCCAGCATAGATAGACATCTGCAGCAAATTGCAGAAGGGTTGCTCTTCTGCCACGTTGAACGATTCCATTCTTGCACGATCTGTTTCCAGTCGCAGTGATGTCGGAGATTTGATGTTTTACCGGATTCCTGATATTCACGGTACATTCGTGAAATGGTCGTACGGGAAAATCCCTAATTCATCGCTACCTTAACGATGCTGTGTCCCTTGTTCGCGCGCCGACTGTAATACCACGTTGAAACTCATTTAAATCTTGATAACCTGCCGTTGTAGCAGCAGTAACCTATCTAACAATTTGTGCGAGACACTTATTGTCTTATATAGTCGTTCCCGACCGCAGTGCTGTATTCTGCTTGTTTGTATATCTCTGTATTTGAATACGGATGCGTGTACCAGTTTCTTTGGAGCATAATTATATATATTAGCTTAATATCTATGTAATCTGTAATATGCGCGTAATATCAGCAACGTACTAGATATGAAGATGTGAATCTTTATTTCGCATCTTTCTCGTAAAATGTCAAATCAGAAAGTTAATTTTAAAATGAAGATTTTGTTAAGTCAATGCAATAAAATTAAATACATGTGTAAATAAACTATCTTATACACCAATCGGCTGGAAAGAGCACACCGCAAGCTCTCAAGCATACCGCTCCATCCCGTCAGGGTGAAAAAAAAAAAAACCTCTCAGTTCCGCGTCCAGATTCAGAACAGCACTCCGCGCAGAGATGGAGGTTCCCTGCCTCCTGCTGTGGAAGACATACCGCCGGCTGTTTAAAACAGAGTCGCGAGTGGCGCAGACCGTCCAGCGCACCACCACATCCACGCCCTAACAGACCGAGGAAAAGCCAGCAGAGCCAGGAAAAAAAGACGCAGACGACCCAGAGATCGGAGCAAAAACGCCGCCTGAAGAAGATGGTCGTGGATAGAGCGGCACAAACGATGCCAGCCGTCGAAGCAGCCGACCTGGGCGGACGTAAGCAAGGCCCGGGAATGACCAACAAAAGCGTACTGAACATCCTGGTCCGCTACGGAAGAAGGCTGGTCACCAGGAAACTTAACTACTAGTTTCTTTCCATTTAAAGCCCGTGAGGCTAACTGCATATGACGTTAATACTAATGTGTAAAAATAATTTCGTAATAACAGAATGTTTAGCTACACGTAAAGATTCTCACACACGACGGCCATGAGGATGTGGGAAGGCAAAGAGTGATATTTTATTTCAATGGTCACACCTCCTTTTTCCCTTTGTTGTTAATACCGTGCGAAAATATGAATGTTGGTGAGTTTATGCTATTACCAAAAAGACTATCGAAAGATACAGTGAGGTTGGTAGTTTGGAAAGATGAAACTGTTCGGAAGACTGGGCAAAGAAATTGGTAGACGATAAGGGTGGACAGAGATGGAGTCATGGGCTCAGCCAGTAGATGTCTTCTTGTTCGGGAGGTTTGAAACTCAAAGAACTTAGGGTTCAGGCACGGTATTCTTGGGAGAGTGTTCCAGGCCGGCTGAGAAGGAAGACGTCTCCACGCTCGAGATCACGAAGGTAGGAAAATTGTCCTGCAAATGAGCAACAAAATCCTTAATCTTGCGAGCAATGTGTGCTTTGTAGTCAGTATCGGTGGGGAAACTCGAGATTTTTGGTAACTATGAGCTAGATAACTGGTTTTTGTTTCGGCAATTTTGGGGTAATTAACTGCTGCTAAGACAGAGACTCAAGTTCGTGAGATGGAATACTGCCCAAAAGCTTGGTACTCAAGTAAGTCAATAACTAATAATTAAAGGTCTTTCAAATCATAGCTCAAGTGAAATTGTGCAATGTCGTGCGCAGTTTATAATGGTTTAATGATAATATTTTTTACCTTTCTCTGTATCATAGTACGGAGTACGAGTGGCGCGAAAACGGACCAGGACTTGAAGTCATGAAAATTCTCATGTTTCTTTCACCGTTGTGTGCTAGAAAGGTTTTTTGCGTGTTTGTTGAAATTCCTTTGTTTTGGTTACTAGTGTAACGGTTTGTGTCACGTGGTGGCAATGAAGGGCACATTCGGCAAAATTTGGAAATTTTTGTTGAGTTCCTATGGGACAACACACACACACACACACACACACACACACACACACACACACACACACACACACACACACGCCCATGCCCGAGGGAGGACTCAAACTTCCAACTTCCGACGTCCGACGGGGGAGGGGGGGTCATGGGGCGGGGGGCTTCGCGAACCATGTGGCAAGGCGCCTGAAGACCGCGCGACTACACCACCCGGAGATGCATTTGGGCATTAAGTACGAAATAACTGATTAGTTAGCGGAAATATCTGTGAATTAATGTGGGATTATTTTCGTTACTTCTTATCCTTTTATTTATACTTAACTTACGGACGTGCACTTCGCGCCAAATCCGTTAAAGGCTTCAAGTTGACTCATATCCCTCAGTGCGTTTGTTAGTATAAGTTTAGATATTGTTTAATGTCAATTACAGCCCATTGAGTGTGTTTAAATAGTTTCATAATGCCTATCCTGGGCGATATCTTTGTGAAGAATGTTTCCACACGTGCACCCCCCCCCCCCCCCCCCCCCTACACGATGTGGGCTTGCGTTACGCGCACTATACGCTAAGACTTTCGCTATGAGAACATAATAGCATAAATCGATGTGGGTATGCAGTATCGTGTGTAAAATTCATACGTACATTCTGACCATTTGTGTTAGCTTGTTCTAAGTAGCATGATGGACACAAGCAATGGGAGATTTAAAACTTTTGCGACGCTAGGCACACCGTAATATATGCGCCTCTCCAAAAGTATGTTTTAAATAATGACTATATAGTTCTAAAATCACAATAAATGTGGTCAGCAAAGTTTGCGTCTGACTTTGATGACAAGCAAACTCTTTAATCATAAATTCATAGTTGGGACGGTCTTCAGGTAGGTCAGCTTTGCTGTGAAGAATAGACAAGGCATTCTATCCGTTCTCGAACAAGGCAGAACGCAAGTATCATTTCAGCCTTCGAAGAGCCGAAAACGATCATTCTGCTGAACAATTATAAGTGCCGTACATAGAAACACTCTAACAGCAGTGTCAACATTCGGAAACGTAGACCTTTCGTAAAAATTTACTCGCTTCGATTGGTACATCACTAATGCGACAACATTTCAGAAGTACTGCGAAAAGGGTACATTGAGATGAGAAGGAAGGTTCTAAATCAGTTTCATATAACGCTTTGAGTTTTTCTGGGCGTTCAGAAATGAAATCTGGTGAACTATTCGTAAGTTTATTGAAATCTATGAATGTGTCTAACTTTGATTTACAATCTTCCCTCCTCTCCTCCTCATTAATTCAGGATATAAACTATGAAGTATCTTGAAAAATATTTCGTCTCTAAATTTCTCCCTACGAGTCAGAAGAACTTCTTCAGTGTCCGCTTGTTCATCAACGTGAAGTTTGCGTTTCCTTGATCTTTCATAGGTGCATTTGCAGTCTGTATCTGTCGTAACTTCAACGGATTTATTTTCGTAATAGTCGAACATTCCACGAATAGAACTAACAAACACTACAAGTGATTCATATAATTCATGCACTATTTCACTATCAAATTTTACACTTTACAATTTCGCATTTACACCATTGAATCTCTTGAGTATGTTCTTCCAAACTGTGATCAAGAACAGTGTTTTGAGGCAGTAAAGCTGAAGCCTCATTTTACACAAGTGGTACGACACAGGTATGTGTGAGGGCAATGATAACCCTCTCCCAATTTACATTTAGACTTACGCATGCTTCCTCTCTTGCTGACCGCCGTGTTTTTGAGAAACTTCTAACTGTACTACTTCCTGGTTCTATGAAAGGAAGAAGGTGGTCTCACTGTTGTGTAGAACCAGAATTGCACTAGATAGAAAAATAAACATGCTTCCTGATAACAGCTTGCAGCACTAGTGCCAACAAAATTTAAAAAATCCTACTGCACAAGGCACATAATACGCTTTCGGGTTTCGTTCTTTAATGCATGCCTGCAATCCAGTGTACACTCCTGACAAGTTGCTTACGTTGTTGTATGATTTGCCTCTAAGGTCAGTAATATCTTATATGATTTGCAGACGGGACTTTCAGTACGGACCCTGCTAGGTTTTCAGGCTTGTATCCCGGGCTTGTTGAAAACAGAAGGAAACGTCCACCAGGCTTACCAGTCTCGTTCACATACCTTAATATGAAAGAAAATTGAACAGTGTCTGAAATATCCACAGTAGAATCTCCTACCGTATTTGGCCAGTTTGATATCACTTACGATAATTTTTTTTTGTTCAGAAAAAAGCTCTGTTATCCGTCACAGATTGTTGAAGATAGAAAACTTACGTCCCTGCCCGGATTTCCATTTCGTTCAGTGTACTCTCTGAGAAAAGGATCGAACTCGCCTGTAAGTTGAAGAGACATTATAAATTAATATTTATGAAATGAACGGAATTTTTCAACTTGTCCATGTAGGGAAGGTCCATGACTTGTTATATTCTTTACTATTGTGAACACCCTATTCAACACACCTGCGCCAGTACATTTTTTTCGATCTCACCATATGACTAAATCGTTTTATACCGCTCAAAGTGATTTTTTTTCTTGTTAAAAGTAATAACTCATTTTTTCTGTTCTAGTGAATTTTCGTAAAGAGATAAATTATTAGAAATATTTCTTCAATCTGAAGTACCTGCAGTAGCAATCGAAGTCTTACCTCTGAACAATTTACATGGAGCACAAGAAATAGCACCGATGCTACAATCATATACTAACTAACCACGTAAAGTTTATTCACCATTTAAAAGTTAACGACACACAAATTTTTGATCAAATATGTGGTTTTACCGCCTTACGACATTCCTGAATTCGAAAATTCACCGTCACAATTTTGATTACTGCCACGGTGTAAAAGAATGTCGATTTTTGATTCATTAACTCATGCTCTGCAGGATCATCACTAACTAGATTATTTCTTATTGTAACACCTGATTCGGCACTTAGGTTTTTGTCAGACTCGGATTCAGAACCAATTTGTTTTCATTCATTTTACCCATTGTTTCGTTGGTACTCATTTCTTTCACTAAGCTGTACAGACAAGTCTGTCCACTCTGCCAAGCGTTTTTAGATCATTTGCTTCTCGTTCTGGGGTTTCCTTCGCCAATTTTGCATGTTCCATTTTGTCACTCTTATTTACGTTAAACACGCATAAGAAATTGTCAACCAACCCTAGCACAAAAGACAATAAGTTGTAAATAAAAAGTACCCAGTTCAAAATCATTCGACATGCCACACGAGCACTAAGCTTTTTACTTTAAGCACGACAGTCAGCCAGTAGCAACACAAAAGAAAATAAGTTTATATATAAAAAAATACCCCGTTAAAAATAGTACCACAGAGCACAGTAGCTGAAAGCTTTTTACTTTAAACACGACAATGATCGGCGGACTAGCTTGGATTACTTGACCAAACTGTACTAAGAAATAGAATCGTTTAGACAGGAACGGCAGTGCAGAATAATTTCACTGTCGCCTCTTTCTCTGCTCTCAATGAACAGAAGTCAGAAGCCGACAGTATTATCGGACTAAATAATGTTTCAAAGCTCGTATGGCGATTGTCTTCCTGATAGCTTACTTTAAATACTACTAAACAGTTTCGTAGACACGATTTAAGACGGAAATTGAATGTTTGAATATCCATTCAGTCACCAAGCTTACTTCGTCGATTGTCTTATGTCTTGTTTATACTACTAAGTTATTTCAAAATATTAAAAATATTAATAATTATTGTCATTTGTAAGGGCTGTTATTTTACATCGTAAAATTTTAAAATAAATACAGTACAAAAATATGCCGCCCTCTAAAGCTGCCGCCCGTAAGCTTGTGTCTAGTTGTCCCATACGTAAATTCGCCTCTTGACGCAAGACGCTTGAAATGTTTGTAGTAGTTTCAGCGATTAAAAATAAAATTATAGCTTGTTGAACGTATGAATAATTTCCAATCCACTGTAGTTTATCGCGCGTGGTGGTGTTCCCGAGAGTGATCGCATAACCAGTCAGATGCAACTGGACGGTACAAACCAAAGTTTTTTTTTCCTTTATTTTAAAATAACTGAGTTTTATCGTGTTACATACTATACTGAGCGCCAAAACATTTTATGACGCATTATTCTGCTAGATTCTATGTGCTTGGGCAGCTCTTGGATGATTATTTCACAATTGCAGTAGCTTAGATTACCGTGAGGTTTGCTGTCTTGCTTCTGAAAGCTTCTTTCACATGATTATGTATGCCCCTTGATTCCTTTATAGTGTTACGTATTTAATTCGGGATTAGGAGACCCACTGACAATAGACCTAAAGCAATGAACCATTAATTTTGGATACATAGAAGGTGAACTGAATACAAGGTATGTTTTTGAAATAGAAAATAAACTGTGATTATACCCGAATCAACAGTGGCTATCCCGATTTTAATTTAAGCCCTGCCATTACCTAAGATATACGTGCTGCGAGTAGCGTAAATCAAATAGCAAGTTACATAATTAAAGAGAAGTTTGAGAGCTAATTAAAAAAGTTCATTTATTTTGTGTGTATAGAAAGTGAACTGAGCGCAAGGAATGTTTTTGAAACAAAACAAAAAATAGTGATTACATCCGAATCTCCCACACTGGTCCCTATTTTAAAATAAACCGAGCCACTACCTAAGGAATACCTCCTGAGTGTGGCACAAATTAGGTGCCTGGTCATCTAATCAAAGATAAATTTGAGATCTAGATTGAAATAGTTCATTAAAGAATGAAGCAGATGGACAAATCCAAAAATTTAGCGTCCCTGTGGACGCCTCTCTGAATGTAAGCAATTGCAATGAGCGTTAACCATTGTGTACCCTCTTTCCAGTCTTGACGAAGGACGAAGTTCTCATTTTGCTTGTCAGGCAATTAATAAAGAAATACCTTCATGCCCACTCCTCACAACGTGCATGAATAAGTAGCCTCTAAAATCAAATCAAATAGAATTAAGCCCATACGTAATGGATTTACAAGGGAGTGAGTTTGCAATCCTTGAGGAGGAAACCAAGAAAGAACAAACACTCCAGGGAAGGCGCGATAGAAGGATCTACACGACTTAAAATAAGTACTAAATTTAATCCTAGTCTAAGAATTTAAATATGTATACTGGTTAAAAAATTTGTTTTGACAAAAATGATAAATCGCACTTATATGAATAAACAAAGAAATAAGACGTACGCCAAAAGACTGAAAAGTGTATTGCAAGCTCTTAAGCAAATCGCCCTCATGTGGTGCCCGTTGGACACTATGGACCAGCAGTATACCCGTGGACTGGTCGTTTAGTACTTTCGTTTTTAGCATCCTTGCTTAACATCACGTGACAAATGTTTCGTTTGTCTGCTTCCCAGGTTTTCCCTCAGTACATAATCCATTTTCACTGAGTGATCTTCTCGAGGCAGAAATTTCTCAGAATTGAAGCCTACTTTTGATGCTAGTAGGCTTCTTTCAGGAATGAATATTCTTTTTGACTATGTTATTCTCGTTCTTGTATCATCGTTGCTTTATCCGTCATACGTTTGCTTGCAAGGCAGAAGAACTCCTTCTCTTCATGTACACACTGGTTTCCAATTCTGATGTCAAGTTTATTGCTGTCTCATCTCTCCTAGTCCTCATTACTTTCAAATAACTTTGGCTTCCTCTCTAACTAAATACTGTGCTTGGCAGACGTCCACTCCATTCAACAGGCCCTGCAATTACTACGTAATTTCGCTCAGGATATCGATGCCTACAGCGAATCTTATATGGTTTCCTTTCACTCTGATTTTAAATTTGTTCCTGAACCTTTCCTTTTGTTGCATTATTGTTTCCTCGATATACAGTTTGAACAGTAGAGAAGAAACACTACAACCCTGCCTTAGGCCCTTTTTAATCTATATACTCCTCTTTTAATTTTTCATTCGTACTGTTCCATCGTGGTTCATGCATATATAGTATGATTCGTCTTTCTTTATATCTCCTTTTTTTCTAATAATTTAAAACACCTTCCATCCTTTTACGTTGTCGAATACTTATTATAGATTGACAGACCAAATGAAACTATTACCATCCACATCGAGTTCAACGTCTGAACTGCCTCACAGGTGCTTTTACCTTCTCTAAACTAAACTGATTGTCATCTAACAGAGCCTCAATTTTTTTCCTTATTTTTATGTATGTTGTTCTCGTCATCGACTTCGATGTATGAGCTGTTAAGCCTATTGTGCAATGCCTGTTGTTCTGCCTCTTTGCTACCTGCTGCTGTGTGTGAATGATATTCTTCTGAAAGTCCGATGTTATGTTTCCAGTTTCATACATTTCACGCGCTAACTTAAATAAGAATTTGCGCTCCTCACCACTAAAGAATTTATAAAATCCCCACGCATGTTATCAATTACTTGTGCGTTGTATGACCGCAAACCATCCATAACCTTGTCAAAATGAGACTTTTATACTAGATACTCTTTGTGATCCAAACTGCAATCCTTTTGTTTCTCCCAACAATGTCAACACACAGTTCTTCTCATCGTAGGCTCTCTGAATGTACTCTTTCCAAATATAGACTCCGCGACGACTAACAGAGAAATTTCTTTTGCTCTTTTATCCCCAAAGCTTTTGTTTCTAGATACACGTATTGTTATTCTGACTTTTCTATGTGTTCAATAAATCCTTCCGACACCAAATTCGTTTTCGATCTCTTCAAATTTTCCTTGGACGTTTTCCAAATATTTCCTCGCACTGCCAATTGGTTTGCTTCGTAAGTGATTCATCTCGTTGTTTTACTTTCTTTTCCTGAATAGTTTTGTACTTTATTCTTAAGCCGATCACTTGCAATATCTTTTCTATTATCGATAGTTTCGTCGCAGTTATCCTCCTTGTACGCGTATCTATTTACTCAGCCTCTTGTCATTATCCATTTTAGGAAAGTTCATCGCTCTTAGACTTAACTATTTACTATGGTATTCATTATCACCTCAACGAATCTCAAACGCTCATCATCATTCGTCCGTGCTTCTTTACACATTCTGCTGATCCCCTGAAGTCCGCAGCTCGTGGTCGTGCGGTAGCGTTCTCGCTTCCCGCGCCCGGGTTCCCGGGTTCGATTCCCGGCGGGGTCAGGGATTTTCTCTGCCTCGTTATGACTGGGTGTTGTGTGCTGTCCTTAGGTTAGTTATGTTTTTGTGCGGTTCTAGGCGCTACAGTCCGGAACCGGGTGACCGCTACTGTCGCAGGTTCGAATCCCGCCTCGGGCATGGATGTGTGTGTTGCCCTTAGGTTAGTTAGGTTTAATTAGTTCTAAGTTCTAGGCGACTGATGACCACAGAAGTTAAGTCGCATAGTGCTCAGAGCCATTTGAACCATTTTTGATCCTCTGAAATCTCATCCCACTCTTCGTCGTTACTAACGTACTTGCTGGAATGTAGCTGGTATGTAAATAGTTTATTTGCTATAAGTAACTACGATGTACAATCATGTTACTTTTATTCGTAGATACAACTGTAGCGTCAGAACCAGTCACATGTGTTATGGGCGTCAAAAAAGCCACCCTGTATTGTAAACAAGCCTCAAATTGCTGCCCCATTGATCACAGGTATCTTTATGTATGGTATCGAAGAAAAAAATTCCATTGACTTAGCATTAACAGTTTTCTCGTTACGAAAGCCTTCAGAACATAAGTACTACGGATTTTTTTTAATGGTCTGAGTAAGGAAATAACGCAAAAATTTTGAAGAAAGTGGTAAACTTTTTATTAGGCTTTATCTGCGTGATAACTTGAGCACTTTTATCGCGCACCTCCTTTTACACTTGAATTCAGTTCCTGCCCCCGGCAGCACTCTGCTTTTTATATCCACATTGATTCCTGGCGCCAGCAGGAGTGCTCTGAAATCGGTCTGCTCTCTCAACATATACCAACTGAATGAAGACGGCCTCTTAGTAAAGTGAGTGCCGAAACATTCGCTGTGGCCGAGTATCTTTGATCATAGATTGTATTACACGCATAACGCCGTTAATAAAAACTAACAACGATTGTTATTTATATTCTAAACAAGAAATACAATAAACAGTTAACGATACTAACATTTGATTCATGAATTACTTGCGGAATTTTAGATGACATCGATTTCATTCACAATACGACGACAATCGAGACCTAATTCAGAAGATTTTGTTCTCTTGTGAGAACGATGTCATCAGTAATCTAAATAAGAAGATACTTCTGTGCTTGAAGTGCTTCACATCTGCAGGCTGGAGAACCACTACTCTTTTCAGATACTGACACTTCTGAGAAGGTAACTATTATTCGGTCTCAGTCACATTAGTTTTAACAGTTTCGGCCCTATCATACTTCTCAATTCGACTGTAACACATATTTGTTTGCTTTCCGGCCCTAAATATAAAATTCTTCTACGGAGAAACGACGGAAGAATTCATTAACATTTAACATTTATACTTTTTGCCTACATATGAGTGATTTTACCTTCTGAATTCTCGTTGACGTTACGTCTGTGTACGGGCTGTGCTGCTCCAACTCTGCTTTTCTTATCCTTTCGCCTTGAACCCAAATTCAGCTATGCTGTTTCTTTCTGGCTGAGTCCACGTTTCGGCAGTGTTTATTATTGACTTTTCCTCGAAACGCAAGTGCTATTGAATGCGTGTCTGGATGTCATAATATGGTATCCCCACTTCTTGCAAATCTTTTTATACATTGTGATCCATGCCTCATTGTATATGTGTTTGAGAAATTAATGGAAATCATATTGCTCGACACTATAGGATTCACAAGAGCAAGGCGATGATAGAAAATATTCCACATATGATCCATATCTGTGATCTTTTCTTTATGTGAGCAGAGATTATGTTTGTCGTCTACTGAAAACACTATTTTCTCTGAGTAGGCAAGGTATTTTATTCACATTCTGCCTTTCTGTAATTTCTAATTTTTCTGCCAGACAGTCTCTATACATTGAGGTGAGGAAAGCTATGGGACAGCCATATGCCTTTACACATACGGACGGCCGGAGTGGCCGTGCTGTTCTAGGCGCCACAGTCTGGAGCCGAGCGACGGCTACGGTCGCAGGTTCGAATCCCGCCTCGGCATGGGTGTGTGTGATGTCCTTAGGTTAGTTAGGTTTAATTAGTTCTAAGTTGTAGGCGACTGATGACCTCAGAAGTTAAGTCGCATAGTGCTCAGAGCCATTTTTTACACATACGGAGCTAGTATCACGTACACAAGGTATAAAAGGGAAGAGCATTTGCGGAACAGTCATTTGTTGTCGGGTGATTCATGTGAAAACGTTTCCGACATGATTATGACAGTACAACGAGAATTAACAGACTTCGAACGTGGAATGGTGATTAGAGCTAGGGGGTCTGAGACATTCCATTTCGGAAATCGTTAAGGAATTCAGTATTCACAGAACCACTATGTCAAGAGTATGCCGAGAATACCGAAGTTCACGCCATTACCTCTCACCACGGACAGAAAGGCAGTGGTCGACGGCCATCACTTAACGACCGAGAGCAGCACCGTTTTCGTAGCGTTGTCAGTGCTAAGAGACAAGCGATACTGCTTGATCTTCTTCTTCTTCTGTAGTGGTCAATGCAAGGATTGGTTTGCAACAGCTACAATGGCAGCTTGTCTCCATTCTGTGCGTCTTTCAGCTTTTCTCTTCATTTCTTTATAGGTGTTACATCCCACATCTTTCACGATTTGATCCATGTACCTCAGTCGTGGTCTTCCTCTTGGTCTTTTTCCCTCAACATATCCCTCTATGATTGTGTTCAGGAGTCCTTTATGTCTTAATAGATGGCCTGTAAATTGCACTCTTCTTTTAACAATGGAACTCCAAAAATGGTTCAAATGGCTCTGAGCACTATGGGACTCAACTGCTGTGGTCATAAGTCCCCTAGAACTTAGAACTACTTAAACCTAACTAACCTAAGGACAGGACACAACACCCAGCCATCACGAGGCAGAGAAAATCCCTGACCCCGCCGGGAATCGAACCCGGGAACCCGGGCGTGGGAAGCGAGAACGCTACCGCACGACCACGAGATGCGGGCAATGGAACTCCAGAAGCTTCTCTTCTCACCTGCTCTTTCCAGAACCACTTCGTTTGTGACCTTGTCGATACATTTTGTTTTGAGCATGCGTCTATAGCACCACATTTCAAAAGAATTTAGCTTCTGGTCTTCCTCTGTCCCGAGAGTCCATGTTTCACACCCATAGCATGCCACACTCCACACATATGATTTCAAAAATCTTTTCCTGATTTCAAGGCTAATGCTCTTAGATGTTAATATGTTTCTCTTCTTGTTAAAAGCAGCCTTTGCTTGAGCTATTCTACTTCTCACTTCTGCCTTGCTCCTTCCGTCCCTGGTAATATTACTGCCCAGATAAGTAAATTTATCAACTTGTTCAAGCAGTTCATTGCCTACATGAACTTGGACTTTTACTTGGTCTTCTTTGTCGCATGCCATTACTTTTGTTTTTGCTTTATTAGTTCTCATATTATATTCTTCACCCATAACTTTATCCATTCTATTCAGTAGGACTACAAGATCTTCACTTTCAGCCAGGATAGCTATATCATCGGCATATCTTATTATATCTATTCGTTGGCCATGAATTACTACACCTGTCTGTTAATTTTCCCTTACTTTTTTCAGCGCCTCTTCAATGTATGCGTTAAAGATAACAGGGGATAGTGCGCAACCTTGTCGGACACCTTTCCGTATCTGCACCTCTTCTTGTTTTGTCCGTCCACGGATAACTGCTGTCTCGTTTTTGTACAGGTTCCATATCATTTTTCTATCTTTATGGTCTATTCCTACTTTTTTGAGTACCTCAAACATCTTATCCCATTTAACATTATCAAAGGCTTTCTCTACATCTACAAAAGCTATGTATATTATCAGGTTCTTATCCAGCCGTTTCTCTATTATTAGTTTCAGAGCAAATATTACTTCTCTGGTTCCTCTATCTTTCCGGAATCCAAACTGGTCTTCAGAGAGTGTACCTTCGACTTTTTGTTCTATGCGTTTTAGGATAATTGAGGTTAATATTTTGGAGGCGTGCGTAACTAGGCTGAGCGTCCTATAATTTTCACATCTTGTAGCATTTGCCTTCTTTGGAATGGGGATCACAATGTTTTTCTCAAAGTCTGTAGGAATTTTACCCTGCTCGTACATGTTGGAAACAAGATTATACAACTCCTGATTCAGTTTTGCTCCTCCAGATTTCAGAAGTTCGGCTGGGATATTGTCTTTACCAGGCGATTTGTTGTTTTTCAATTTTTTCAGAACTAGTTCAAACTCTTCCTTTAATATAGGTTCACCTATGTTGTGTGCATCTACTTCTGTTTCTTCTTCCATGATGTTTTCAGACAGGTCTGGTCCGCTGTACAGTTTTCCTATATATTGTTTCCATCTTCTTGCAACTTCATCATCGTCATCCAACATATTGCCATATTCATCCATCACAGCCCTACACTTGTTTCTTCTGTCTCCAAAGCAATGTCTCACACATTTATAGGCCTTGTCGATATTTCCCTTGCTTATGTTGTCCTCAACTAAAATACAGAGATCATCAAGGTATTTCTCTCTCGCTTGTTTTGCCTCTCTGTTGATTCTGTTTTTCAGACTCTTGTATTTCTCTTGGTCTTCCTTCTTAACAGAATTTTTAATTTCCTTCTTTCTTCCATCATATTTAGTAGGTCATTAGTGATCCATTCCTTCCTTTTCTCTGCCCTTTCTTTTCCTATTACTTCTTCTGCTGCTTCTAAAATACCAGTTTTTATTTTTTCCCAGCTGCTTTGGATGCCATTGCAGCCCTGTGTATTTGTTTTCTTGTCTGTTTCTAGTTGATAGTGCTTCAGTGTATTTTCGTTTTTCAGGTTTGTCAAATCCCATTTACATGTACTTCTTTTTTTAATGTTCTTGAATTTTAGTTCAGTCGTTATCATAGCGAGTATGTGGTCACTTTCTACATCACAGCCTGTATATGATCTGCTGTCCTTAACTTGGTTTTTAAATCTTTGCTTCCCTAATATGAAGTCAATTTGATATCGGTTAATGTCACCAGGCATTTTCTAAGTATATCTTCTTCTTGGATGATGATTAAAGAAGGTGTTTGTAATGCAAAGTTTATTTCTTTGGCAGAATTCTTTCATTTCTTAATCCTAATCCAAAATTCCCTGCCACATCCTCTTCTTTACCTTCCCCAACAACGGCAATCATATCTCCCATGATGGCAAGGTTTTCAGCTCCTTTAATTCTGCCAATTACTTATTCAAGGTGGTCATACATCAGGTCGGTTTCATCATCCTCGTGCCTCGTAGTTGGCATGTATACTAGGATTATGATTGTGTCTCTTGGTTTAGTTTCCAATCGGACATAAATTATCCTCCCACTATGTTGAACAAATCCTTTTACACTTAACCCCTTCTCTTTACTGGGGATAATTCGCACTCCTGCAATCCCGGGATTGTCTTGTGCTGTTCCAGTGTGTATGATTCTGTAATACCATGACCAAAAGTCGCCAGCGTTTGGCCATCTCATTTCTGAGACTCCCAGTACATCAATAGCCATTCATTTCATTTCCATTTTCAAGTTTTCCAGTTTACCACATTTAAGAAGTGAGTTGACGTTCCATGTTGCTATCCTTCTTACATTAATGCTTTTGAATTTTGGTATCTCTTTAGTTGTTCCCGCCCGGATATCCGAATGGGGGACTATTTTACCTCCGGAGAATTTAACCAAAGAGCTTCATATAATCACAGAAATCAATGAGGGACGCACAACGAACTTACCCGTTAGATCAGTGCGGCGAAATCTGGCGTTATTGGATTGTGGCAGCAGACGACTCTTCCGCCCGTAACCATATCAGTTCGACTGCAAATCAGTGCCTGGCCATATGAGACCCGACTTCAGTTGGTAAGAGCTGATGGTGGGGTGATAGTGGGACGCAGATCCCATGAATCGATAGGCGCAGGCTGTTAACAAGGCTATGTGCAAGCTGGCGGTGGCTCCATAATGGCGTGGACTGTGTTTACTTGGAATGGACTCGGTGCTCTGGTCCAACTGCACCCATCGTTCTCTGGAAATACACAGGGTGTCCCAAAAATAATGACCCGATTTTAACTTGTAATAATATTGAGACAAATGTCACTATGTATCTGAAACAGCGCTAGATGTAATCGACATGGTCTAGAGTTTCAGAAGAAATCCGCTAGCTGTCGCTACGAGCGCTGACTTGGAGCGCGCAGCCAGTCTCGCGCAATAAGGCGTCTGCGCAACAGAAGGCGTATTGTGTTATTGAATTTAGTCGTACTCAATCAGTGATCGCAGTTCAGTGGGCGTTTCATATTCGATTTCGTGCGAAACCACCATCACCAAAGAACATTCGAAGGTGGTATAAACAGTTTGAAGAAACAGGGTGCCTCTGTAAAGGCAAAAGTCCTAGCCGGCCACGCGTTCCTGAACAAACAGTTGAACAAATCCGACGAGCATTTGAGCGGAGCCCCCCGCAACTCTACGATCCGTGCTAGCCGAAAACTTTTGAGTTATCGCGCATGACAGTGTGCCGTGTGTTACGGCGTCGTTTAGCCCTCAAACCATGCCGATTACAATTGCTACAGGCTCTTCGAGATACTGACAAAGTGAAGCGAGTGGACTTTAGCAACGATATTCTAGAGGACATGGAAGATGACACTTGTATGTCACGGTTGATATTCAGCGATGAGGCAACTTTCCATATTAGAGGTAAGGTTCGGCGTCATAATGTGCGTATATGGGGGCTTGAAAATCCTCATTAAGCAATTGTACACGAACGTGATTCACCAAACGTGAATGTTTTTTGTGCTGTTTCGCAAAGCAAGGTTTATAGACTCTACTTTTTTTAGGAAGAACAGTAACAGAAAAATCATATCTTGCAATGCTTGGGAACTGGTTATTCCCACAACTTGACTCTGACAATTTCATCTATCAGCGAGATGGAGCACCAATGCACTGGCACAAAAAACGTGTGCAGTTTCCTCAAGGTCAACATGCTTCAATGTTGGATATGGCGTACAGGACCACGAGACCAGGCCTGCTTGGTCCCCTGACTTAACACCATGCGATTTCTTCCTGTGGGGATATGTTAAACAATGTGTGGACGTTCCTCCCTTACCTCATGACATTGATGAACTAAAAACAAGAATATCAGCTGCTGTAGCTTCAGTGACAGAAGACACCTCACGCTCAGTTTGCGATGAATTCGGCTATCGGATAGCTATCGTTCGTGCAGCCAATGGAGGACATATTGAACATTTATGATGGATACTTATAAACTTCTGTATTCTCTGAGTAATTTAGTATGCAATTTGTTGGTGTTAAGCCCTTGTTCCTACTAAATAATTCTATTCAAAATCGGGTCATTGTTTTTGGGACACCCTGTATATCAATGACAGCTGCTTGGAGACCATTGCCGCCATTCATGGTCATGTTCCGAACCAAAGATGGAATTTTTATGGATGACAGTGCGCCATGTCACATGGCCAGGACCGTTCCTGATTGGTCTTAAGAACATTCTGGACAAACCGAGCGAATGATTTGCCACCCAAATCATCCGGCATGAATCCCATCGAACATTTATACGACGTATTCGAGAGGCCAGTACGTACACAAAATTCTTCCCTGCCAACACTTTCGCAATCATAGATGGCTGTAGAGGCAGCACGGCTTAATATCTCTGCAGAGGACTTCCAGCTACTTGCTAAGTCGATGCCACATCGAGCTGGTGCACTACACAGGGAAGAAGGATGTCCGATACAATATTACGAGGTATCCAAAGATTTTTGTCATCACAGTCTATATACCATGGCATTTTGCGGCATATAGGGTCTGCTGTCGTGGGTACTGAGCGTACTGTCATATACTGTTATAACGAACTTTTATTTCTGCTTCAATAGATTTTGGTTACTAGATATACCGTTGCTATTTCCATAGTCCATACTGCAGAGGATACCTTCTCGAAGATCTTGGACTCTTGCCACTTTTCCAGATGTCGCAGTTCCTCAGTCGGTTTCTATCGAAGGAGATGGGGCGTTCCAACTTCGGTGCTTGGGCGCCTCGGCAGCTGCACGGTCAGGGAAGCGGAATGCTGAGAGAAGGTGCCCAGGTTCGATTTTCGGTCGGATCTGAGATTCTCTCAGCTCGTGGTGTTGTGTTGTCGTTATGTGCCTGTCATCATAATGTATTTTAACTTGGTTCCTTCGGGTCTTGACATTACGCTGCTGAGTTAGCTGAAAACGCACCTAACAAAAGCCAGAAAACTGAAAACATTTGCGTGCTTGTTTCTTTGGCTCATTGCTTTGTTCTGCAATTGTGTCTAGAGAAGCAGGAAAAAACTGCAAGATCATCTGCAAACATTAGTTTCTGGTAGTAGAGAAATTTTGTGATGTAGCACCATTTAGTTTGCTGTGCCGGAGTATTTATTCGTTTGAAGTCAGTAAGACATTATCTACCAGTGGCCAGTGATCTATATCAATGGTGCAAGCTAAAAATTTGTACTAGACTGGAGTCCGAACCCAGGTCTTCTGTTTACTAGGCAGTTGCACTGAACACTACTCCATCTGGACACAGGGTCACCACAAATGCACGGACTACCATAGCACGCCTCCCATCAGTCCCAAAGTGCCAACTTACACAACACACTAACATTTTGCGTCGTGTTTTGTGAGCTAAAATGTAGAAGCACCACCGAATCACATGACTTTCTTGTCACACTAATAAAACCCTGCTTACCATTATTAAAGAGTCCATGTGGGCAGTATTCAAAGATAACTTGCAGTGGTACCAGGGGATGAACAAAAATCTGGAAACACCAGAAACATTACACACTACCATTCCAAATACGGCATAGGAAAACTACTGGCAATCAAAACAGCTCAATTCCGTGTCGGTATGGATAAATACAGATTATATGTGATTTTAAAGGGAATGTTATAAAATTTTTCCTGCAAACCAATGACAAGTTCAGATAACGATGATGGAAATGGAAAGAAATCACGCACCATCCTTTCCGATTTAGACCAGATAGGATTAATAATAGCCGGCCGAAGTGGCCGTGCGGTTAAAGGCGCTGCAGTCTGGAACCGCAAGACCGCTACGGTCGCAGGTTCGAATCCTGCCTCGGGCATGGATGTTTGTGATGTCCTTAGGTTAGTTAGGTTTAACTAGTTCTAAGTTCTAGGGGACTAATGACCTCAGCAGTTGAGTCCCATAGTGCTCAGAGCCATTTGAACCATTTTTGATTATTAATAATGAGACCTGAGTTTCGTGGATAGAAGAGATGTGACAGCTCAACCTTGTGCTCACAAAATCAGTCTTGGACAAACGAGATATGTAAACAGGTGTCCCGTCGGTTTGGAAGACAGCAATCACCATTTGGGGAAGAACGTTGACCTCTAAATGGACCTGACAGACAAAATGATCACGTGGTACTTGGTAGTAATGCGTTCTTGCGGTGTGCCAATGGGGCTTATGGAAGACGACTGTATGGCTGCCCAAATCATCACCGAACTCCCACCATCCTCAACTCTTTGGAGATACACTCGGTCAGATGTTGGAAACCGTGTGAAACAAGACTCATCCGCCCAAATGACTTCCTTCCATTGCTCTATAATAGAGGTTTAATGGCTTCGGTATCACGTTTTCCTGTTACGGAAATTTGCATCGACGATCAGTGGTTTTGGAAATTCAGCTCGCATTGCAATTCCCTGTTTACGGAGCCCGCTTCGTGTTCTTTTGGTGCTGACTGGTTCGCGAGTACGAAATTTAGTTTTGCAGTAAATTATGGCACTTTCGTCCTCATATTACTCGTGACAGTCCTCTTCAATGAGCCTGTCTCACAGCCACTCAAAGCACACTCAAAGCACGTGTTGTGACTAAGTGGTTGCCGTTTTTTCGCTTACCCTGCATGCTATATAAATCTTCGTTACGGGGCCTCTTGAAACACCAAACACTTCGGCTGCCTTCGTTATGGAAGCACGCAGTATACGAGCACCAACAACTTGCCCACGTTCGAAGTCACTTAACTCCGATATAATGCGCTCACACTCAGAAGACTAACAGTTTCAAGGTACTGAGAACATTTCACAGGTGCCGTTAGTAGTCAAATAGAACAACGCAACCTACAGACTGGGTCAGCACCTTCATTTATATTCAAGCATGTATTTCTCGCGATGTTTTCATATTTTAGGGCAATCCCTGTACATCGAATAATGACTTACTGCAGTCTTACTCCACTAATTTCCAAGCTGCACTCGCGCTTTCCTGTGTAATCGATTAATATGGACCAGCTACGTTATAAGCGGCTTGGAGGCGAAGATTACTTCTCTCAAAGTCCTTCAAGGATCTGGGAAAGACGGTCTTTCTTATTAAGACTTCACGATCATGGAGCCGTGTAACACAATGGTTAGTTTCAAATCGTCGAGCACAGAGATATGGCTTTCGTTTCCAATCAAGGTTAAAAACAATATGAGGCTATGTTCTTTATATTCATTTTAATTAAAATATCATCTTCTTTGGTATATTAGGTCTACTTAGATCTCCTCCAACAAGAATATCTCAACGAAAGGAAGTAAGAAGCAGCCAAAATTAGAAACGAATTCTAATGTGGATAAATGCAAACTGGTGATGATGTAGATTAGAAATAACCCTGTCGGGTAAATTTAGATAACATGTATCTTAAAATAACAGTGCAACTTTTGTATTGTCGGCAAGGCGCATCTCGTCATACCAATATGAGGGAGAAAGTCTCCGTACACAGTTGTGTAGACAATCATTTTCGCCTTCCTCTGTTCGAAAATGAAACATGATAGAAAATCTCTAATAATGGTATCAAGTTCCCAATGTCAGTGTACAATTACAGGATATGTTTGTGGATACACAACTTCGTGTAATAGTTGTTTACAAAAGAAATGCTAATACCATTCCTTCAGTAACAGCTCAATCGGGATTAGATCACAGAAGTCTCCTTCAAAAACCTTAACCTCACTGTGACGAACAGCTTTTCAATACCGTGTTGGTACACCTTTGGAACGTTGTACAGCAGCTGTTATGCCCGTCATGGACTCAATAAGCCCTTGACACGTTTCTTGGGCAATGTGGCACCAGTTGCCTAATCACACGTAGCACAATCCCCGTAAATTACCGTTGGCGCCCGATGGCGTCCCGGATGTGGTCCATCGGGCTCAGATAAGGTGAAACTGGAGAGCAAAGTATGAACATGTGTTCACTATCACGCTCCTCAAAACCGTGTAACACGATTCTGGCCTTGTGCTACTAACAGATATCTTGTTGGAAGATGCCATCGCCTTCGTTGATGGCAGTAACGAATGCATTTCCTTTTCAACAAAGACCACTTAGACCACAGCAGTCGTGGTGCCTTCTATTACTAACATGTCTCCTTTGGACACCCAGGTAAATGTACCCATGGCATTAAACTGGCCTCGGTGGTCTCCATCCGTGACGGAATATCTCTTTCAAGTGTAACCTCCCCACAAAAATTTTGAAAAATGTCAATATTTAAATGTTAGTGGACATAAAGCTAAAGTGTAACCTCCCCAGAGAAATTTGAATGGACAATATTTAAATGTTAACGAGAATAGAACCTAGTGTAACCTCCCAGCAAATAAAATAATTTATTGACAATGGCAATTATATGAGAAGTAGCAATCTGACCCAAGTATAAGCTCCCCACAAAATAATGAAAGACAAATTAATGATAATTAAATCTCAGTGACAATGAAAACGCAAATAGACCGAAATGTCGATCTTTGGCCCTGTGAAAAAATTAGAATTGATTTCTTACCTCAGTAAAACTGCATCTGCTCTTATTTTTCGCCATAGCTTGGAGGAAATGCATCGCAAAATTTCTTTGAATTTAAGCAAATTTTTTCTTTAAGGAAATGCATGGGAAATATTCTTTTTATTAAATGATTCATTTGTTAAAAATGCTTGGTTTGAAAACAAAATTATTATTGGGGCGATTCTTGAACAAATTAATTACACTTAAGATGCATTACATTATCAGATGAGCGCAATGCTGCGTCATTACCTTATTTAAAAAATATACCTCGTCCTGAATCTTGACCAGAGCCCCATGTCGACGCCCGCCGACTCCTCACACACAACAGCGACTGTCTCTCGCGCGCTACTACATGCACTCGCGACTCGCTACGTACAACTACTGCACTCTCTCGCAACTCGACTGCAACTGCTTGCTCTCGCGCGGTCAAGCTCAGACTAGCAATGATAAATAACTCTCTGGTCAAAGACTTTGTCATGGCTCGCCATCGCTGTACTAAATACATACGCGTTTCACAAGTAGCGGTTCCCATTCGCTACCGTGAAATCGGACGCTGAGATCTACGGTCCAGTCTCGTTGGTCCCATGCGCACTGCAATTTTAACTGACGTTGTCGTTGAGTCAGCATGGGAACACGTAGGGGTCTTCAACTGCTGAGCAAAATGTTGAACAATGTATGCTAAACGGTGTGCTTCGAAACACTTGTGCCTCAACCATAATTGTGCTCTGTTGCCAGACATTCCTCAGACTGGCGTCTGTCCTAGATTACAGAGCTGGAAAGCGTCCGCCCTCCAACTTATGTGACGGTGCGTGGACATCTAACGTCTTGTAGTACACTCTTGTCTTCAGTCACTATTCCAGAAATGCTGATGACAGCAGCACATGAACAGCATTCGTTTCTGCCCATTCTTCTCACCCGGCACAAGGCCACCAAGACGCATCCAGTCTGACGGTGGGCAGTGGTGATGTTTCGCCTAATCAGTATAAGATAGCAAATTTAGGCTTGACTTTAGGGCCTGCACGGCGACGAGGTTTACATTTTTGCGCCTCATGCTGCCTGAGTAAAAATACAGGGTGTTTAAAAAATGGTCTGAGTTTAACATTTATATTTACGGGTGGAACATTGTACAAACATTTTGTACAAAATTCTCTTCGAGCAACCTTTCATTGGTACAGCTGGTAAGTTTTCTGTCGATTCCTACATTAGAAGTGCGAGGTAGATCTGGAGTATTACTTTTGCACAAACATTATGTCTTATTATGGATAACATCAACAAGCTGTTAACGGTGACGAAAATCGTCATGACCACAGTCACTTACTAACGGTTGTAGAATTACTGACGCATAAACATAATCCTTCCTTCAGCGGACGCCATTGTGCTTCTAATTCAAATTTTAAAGTCGACCAGTAGATCAATAACCAACAAGCGACGTTCTAAAAGTCTTTTTTTTTACATACCCCTCGAATATTTATGCGACATAATCGAGAGGTCAGTCAGTGTACAAAATCCTGCACCGGCAACACTTCCGTAAACAATGGGATAGATGGTGGTGGTATCACGTACATAGGGTATAAAGGGGCTAGCATTGGCGGAGCTGTCATTTGTACTGAGGTGATTCATGAGAAAAGGTTTCCGAGTTTCCGACCTGATTATGGCCGCACGACGGGAACTAACAGGCTTTGAACACGGGTTGATAGATTTAGAACCATGGGACACTCCGTTTCCGTAATCGTTGGGAATTTCATTACTCTGAGATCTACAGCGTCAAGAATGTGCCGACAATACCAAATTTCAGGCATTACATATCACTAGAGAACAACGCAGTGACGGACAGCGTTCACTTAACGACCTAGAGAAGCAGCGTTTGCCTAGAGTTGTCACTGCTAAGAGACAAGCAACAATGTTGCAGATAACCGCAGAAATGAGTGTGGTACGTACGAAGAACGTTTCCGTTAGGACAGTGGTGCGAAATTTAGCGTTAATGGGCTACGGCAGCAGACGACCGACGCGAGTGCTTTTGCGGATACCACGACATCGCCTGCAGCGACTCTTCTTGGCTAATGACCATATCGGTTGGACCCTATACGACTGGGAAACCGTGCCCTGGTCAGATGAGTATCGATTTCAGTTGGTAAGAGCTGCGTTCCACTGTGGCGCAGACCCCACGAAGCCATGCACCCAAGCCGTCAATAAGGCACTGTGCAAACTGTTGGTGGCTCCCTAGTGGTATGGGCTGTGTTTACGTAGAATGTATTGGGTTCCTGGTCCAACTTAACCGATTGTTGACGGGCAATTGTTATGCTCGGCTACTTTTACACTACTGACGATTAAAATTGCTACACCACGAAGATGACGTGTTACAGATGCGAAATTTAACCGACAGGAAGAAGATGCTCCGATATGCAAATGATTAGCTTTTCAGAGCATACAGACTATGTTGGCACCGGTGGCGACACCTACAACGTGCTGACATGAGGAAAGTTTCCAACCGATATCTCATACACAAACAGCAGTTGACCAGCGTTGCGGGGTGAAACGTTGTTGTGATGCCTCGTGTAAGGAGGAGAAATGCTTACCATCACGTTTCCGACTTTGATAAAGGTCGGATTGCAGCCTATCGCGATTGCGGTTTATCTTATCGCGAAATTGCTGCTCGCGTTTGTCGAGATCCAATGACTGTTAGCAGAATATGGAATCGGTGGATTCAGGAGGGTAATACAGAACGCCGTGCTGGATCCCAACTGCCTCGTATCACTAGCAGTCGAGACGACAGGCATCTTATCCGCATGGCTGTAACGGATCGTACAGCCACGTCTCGATCTCTGAATCAACAGATGGGGACGTTTTCAAGACAACAACCATCTGCACGAACAATTCGATGGCGTTTGCAGCAGCATGGACTATCAGCTCGGAGACCATGGCTGCGGTTACTCTTGACGCTGCATCACAAACAGGAGAGCCTGCGGTGCTGTACTCAACGACGAACCTGGGTGCACGAATGGCAAAACGCCATTTTTTCGGATGAATCCAGGTTCTGTTTACAGTATCATGATGGTCGCATCCGTGTTTGGCCACATCGCGGTGAACGCACATTGGCAGAGTGTATTCGTCATCGCCATACTGCCGTATCACCCGGCGTGATAGTATGGGGTGCCATCGGCTACACGTCTCGGTCACCTCTTGTTCGAATTGACGGCACTTTGAACAGTGGACGTTGCATTTGAGATGGGATCCGACCTGTGGCTCTACCCTTTATTCGATTCCTGCGAAACCCTACATTTCAGCAGGATAATGCTCTACCGCGTGTTGTAGGTCCTGTACGGGCCTTTTTGGTTACAGAAAATGTCCGACTGCTGCCCTGGCCAGCACATTCTCCAGATCTCTCACCAATTGAAAACGTCTGGTCAATGGTGAGCGAACAACTGGCTCGTCGCAATACGCCAGTCAGTACTCTTGATGAACTGTGGTATCGTGCTGAACCTGCATGGGCAGCTGTATCTGTACACGCCATCCAGGCTCTCTTTTACACAATGCCCAGGCGTATCAAGGCCGTTATTACGGGCAGAGGTGGTTTTTCTGGGTACTGATTTCTCAGGATCTATGCACCCAAATTGTAATCACATGTCAGTTCTAGTATAATATATTTGTTCAATGAATACCAGTTTATCATCTGCATTTCTTCTTGGTGTATCAATTTTAATGGTCAGTAGTATAGATAATTTACAGCCATTCGTGGAGTTTATATTCCCAAACAATGCTGGAATTTTTATGGATGAAAATGCACCATGCCACCTGGCTACGGTTGTTCGCGCCTGGTTTGAAGAACATCTTGGACAAATCGAGCGAATGATTCGACCACTTAGATCGCCCAATATGTACCCCTTCGATCATTTGTGCGACATGATCGAGAGGTCAGTTGGTGCAAAAAATCTTCACCGGATACGCTTTCGTAACTAAGGATGGCTATAAGGGAAACACGTCTCAGTATATCTGCAACGACTTGTTGAGTCCAAGTAACGTCGAGTTACTGCACTACGACGGGTCAAAGGACATCCGACACTATATTAGGAGGTATCCTCTGATTATTGTCCCGTCAGAGTATATCTACACATTTGTCTATCCTGGAACGTCCATTAAGTTGTAATTTAGAACTTTTTGTAATCAGATTATAGAGTAATTATAAACATAACTAAACGTAGTATAATAAATAGTAAACAAAATAATGGTTCAAATGGCTCTGAGCACTATTGACTTAACATCTGAGGTCAGCAGTCCCCTAGAACTTAGAACTACTTAAACCTAACTAAGGACATCACACAAATCCATGCCCAAGGCAGGATTCGAACCTGCGACCGTAGCGGTCGCGCAGTTCCAGACTGAAGCGCCTAGAACCTCTCGGCCACACCGGCCGGCAGATAGTAAACTATTAAGGGTTTCATAGTTTACAATTTGCACTTATACATGAGCAAGTGTTCACTAATAAATATTAATTGTTAAAATGGAAGCCATTCTTTTTAAGTATGCTGCATGTAAGACCGTCAGTATTAAGGGAATGGCACTTGCAAGAGATTGAGTGTTGTTATCATAAGCACAACATGTTAGAAAAGCTACGTAACGATAAGTGATCGAGCATGTGATTGCCATATGCACTAGAGAAAAAAAGAAAAATAAATAAAAAATTTAAAATGTTATCACAATTATTGGGCAAAATGAAAGTAAAATGTAATAAGGAAAATTTTTGTACTCTCTTTTGCAGTCTAGAAAGGGAAGAATTCCGTTCTACATGCATAGTGACTGTTTTCTCTTTCAGTGTTTCGTTGTGGCAACTTAACATTATCTACTTCAGTGACCGTTGTGGTAAGAAGTGTATATTCAGCCTACTGCTGGGATTTGAATTAACTGCTTCATTAGAGCTAATGCTTCAGCTTGTGTTAAAGAACTCTGTTACGAAGTAGTGAAGTTTACATACACTGTTAACAGAGCGAAATCAGCAGGTACAGGGTAAACGCATTATGGCAGTGATGAAATGAACGACGAATATCAGATAGACGTACTATAGGCAAAATCCCATAATCTGCTGGATTGAATATCACACAAAGGGTCTTCATTAAAATCAGCGGCTTTGAAGTATCTAAACCGTACCAGAGCTTTCTGTGTAAAACTGCAGATTTTTTCTTTTAACATTACTTGTGTTACGGGCTTCCTAAATATTATTCGCACATTCGTAACAGATTCAATTTTGGACAGGAGATAGAATATCTTCGCATTCATACAAACGATGTGATGATATGGATGCGAGCTGTACAGAAATATCATTATATTCAGCAGTGCGTTACATTCAATACTGGAACCGACCCGCTGCTGGGCAGCATGTTCTCCGGTAAACGGAGAAGACCACCGCTGGTGCCAAATGTTGCTTAAATCATCTGCTGATGGGAATTTCAATGATAAAGGAAATTGTGCATAGAACATCATCCACAAAGGATACTAATTCGTATTAAAAGAAGATTCTTTCGATTTATCTGTAGAGATACTAAGCTAAGCGACGATAAAGCGTTTTATTTGTGAATGATATACTAGGAAGACGTGTAGTGTTGAAGTACGCAAATGATTCCGTACTTCGTGTTTGCACCTTAGCATCACAGTAATAGTTGACCATATGACATAACTCGTAACAGTCCTCGTGTCCTCTGCGGCTGATGTCAGGATAGCCAAACGAACGTGTTGATTAAGCAGTGAAATAAGGATGAGGTTAGTAGTTTTCATTCTACTTTTACTATTTTATTTGCGAGACTACTCTCCTTCGAACCTGAGAAGTCAGTATCTGAGAGATGCGTAAAAGATATTGGTGAACGGTTACAATAACTACAGAGAAAAATTAGTTCATACTTAATGTAATGGGATAGTTGGCTTCTTCTTCCACCAGTTAAAATATTTCAAAATTTTACAAGAGACAGGTTTGTGAGGGTCGCAGGTTGGAGACGAGAGTGGTGCAACAGAGAAGCTGACAAGCCCATATCTCAGAGAAACCTAAAAAATATTGGTGAACTGTTAAAATAACTATAGCAAAAAATTAGTTCATACTTAATATAGTGCATGAGTTGCCTTCTTCCTCCACCAGCTAAAACATTTCAAAATTTTATAAGGGTGAGGTTTGTGAGTGTCGCAGGTTGGAGCCGGGAGTGGAGCAACAGAGAACGATGGAATTTTTAGAAAACGTGAATTGCATATCGCGATTAGATAACGGCTCTATGCTGTAGTGTTTATTTGAAACGTTTGGGCTTCTTCTGGGAATGACTGCAGACCGTGGTAGTGCAACAAGTAAAAATGACCATTGCAAATTAGTAATGCAATCACGCTGGTGGCGGATCGGTACCATATCGAAGGGTTGCCCCTTCCCTGCGGGATATGTTGAAACGTAGGACTCGTAATATAGTTCTGGTGAATGAAAAATATATATATTAGTTCGTACGTTAGGTGTCTTTTACAGTTACTGCCCAAGATGCTTACATTATGATAGCTGGAGGCAGAAAGACAAATTCGAACAGCCAGGCTTCTCCTAGCTGCTGTGCATTCCTTTACTACAGAGATAACGTAAATATGAACATCGACAGTCTGGTGGCAAATGTTTACAGGAAATTTTATATACAGAATAATCTTTAGAAAGGATATTACAATACCCCACGAGTGGCTACAACACAATTTTCTGCTTCATTGGCAGCAGTCATTCAGCCTTCTTATGTCGGGAAAAAAATTAATATAATACATTTTTTTTTACTTGTTCGATGAGAGAAGTACCAATTAGTGTACAGATAGTCCACAGTGAAGTCCTTGGCACAGGCTTGTCGCTTTGTATGTATCAACAACTTATATAAGCAACACAATGTTCTGGGAGTGAGAGTTGGTTCCAAACGATGCTAGCTGCAAGCCCACCATCATATTCGAATTGTGACGTCAGAGACGGGTCATGCCATCAGACGCGGGTTGCGGGACGTCATCCAGGCACTACCAGGCACATGGTGTTGTATTGTTGTTTCTCACCCCAGTGTCCACTAGCATGCGTGCAGGCTCTGTGATTCTTGGAACATTTGTATCTTGACATGAGGTATCCCTGTTAAAGTATGTACTTGTATGGTGCATATAGGATTAAACTGCATGGATATATACTTATACAATATATAAAAATTAGAGTTCATTCCTCTACAACAGATAACCACATAAGGTCACAATGTACAATTACTCTTCATAAGATATTTGTCGAGCGAAAGAATTTGAACGTTGCTCATATCATAAGATCAATGTATGTTCATAAAGAGCTAAAAGTTCGTTCTTTACTTGGATCAAACATTATTTACGAAGGTCAAAACTTATTCAGTCCACACGAATATCAATGTGGCACACCCTCCTGAAGGAATGGCTTCAATTTTTTCACGAGGTAAGTGCACATCTTTGAATACGGCAGAACTGCTGTTTACTTGTCCCAGTGTTCGCTTAGTACACCACCATGGATCAGGATTACACACAGTGCACTAATCCTCTACCACAACGCACGACAGGTCACTGTTTATCACAAACCCACCACTAGTTTGGTTTTCACTATAACAGAAATCTACGTACTTGTGCATGTATGTAGTTTCTTATTTACTATTGGCTTTTATCTTTAAAGATTTTCCGTCCGTATCATTTTATATACTCATGTATTTTCATTTATTACTCATACGTTTTTACGAATTTGACGTAACTTGCTTACAGCCCTTCAAAATGGGATTTGCTGTCTAGGTTTAGGATTCTTACATCATGAAGTTAATATGTATATACATACGAAAGTCAGGTTAGAGGAAAGTCATTACAACACGTCATGACGAAAATTATATGAGTGCCAAATACCAGAGTGCTCACTTTTAGAACTGATATAATTACAATACAAACACTCATCAGACGCCGGCCGGGGTGACCGAGCGGTTCTAGGCGCTTCAGTCTGGAACCAAGCGACCACTACGGTCGCAGGTTCGAATCCTGCCTCGAGCATGGATGTGTGTGATGTCCTTAGGTTAGTTAGGTTTAAGTAGTTCTAAGTTCTAGGGGACTGATGAACTCAGATGTTAAGTCCCGTAGTGCTCAGAACCATTTGAACCACTCATCAGACGGAGTTTAGGAAAAATGCTGTAGTCATAAGTTTCGCCTCAGCAGCACACTACCATTAATGTTGCTCAATGGTATTTTGGTGCGAATGTACCACTCATGTTTACTCTGTATATACGCTAGTGCATCACGTACGTATGTGTGATTGTGTTGTATTTAGATTTAATGGCACACAGTGCACTGTATCAGCATAAATGTTTTCACTTATTGACAGTCATCATTCTTTGGCATTTTACTACTCACTCAGTTTTATCAGTTCATGACTATCTTTTACTCTCTTCACAAAAACCAGCCATAGTATTAAACTGTGTTAAGCACATGACATATTCAGCAGTGTCTGAGATGAACTTTTGCACACAGAGGTAATAACCTTTTACCTATGGAAGTGAAAATATTTGGCATTATAATAAACATAGAAAAAAGTGAGTGGTGTCACTGCATGTGTAGATATGATAGCTGTTAAATACTACTAAGTAAGTCTAATGCAGATCTTGTATCACTGATACATATACGTGTCGTAAATTTAATGCTCATTCCAAAACGAAGTCAGGATACGTGATGAATCATATGGTTGAATTCATGCGGTGATCAGTACGATGAATATTCTCGCAGCTGGTACTAACCTTTGATAATGTTTGTTTTCGTAACCTTACATGTTTCTGAGATTCTTGTCACGTTGTGACTGTATAAGATGTGCTTGAGGAGTGACAGTAATTAACACGGATCTTACCGTTTCATCGAAGGAAGACAGCGTAGTCACTCGTTGCTTTCTTTGACATTCCACATCGAGTCCACAAGAGTCTATTGTGTGTTATAAATATAGAGATGGTTCACTACCTGCTCAAACAAATCAAGATATTACATCCATACTTGTGATCTTTGTGTGTGCAAGTGCATAAAAACCTATCTAACTCGCAGAACAGCCGACTTCAGGGATTTGCTTGCTGGTTAAAGAGTTGTGTGGCATTAGCTTGCAAAAAATTGTCTCCATTTACAACCAGTGAAGTAAGATGTATTGTGTGTTGTCGGTGACTTGGGTTTTGCTATTGTGCGAATGTAATCACTTCAAATTCTTTTGATAATTTCTGGAGTTGTAGCGGACATGGCAGCATATACACTCCTGGAAACTGAAATAAGAACACCGTGAATTCATTGTCCCAGGAGGAGGAAACTTTATTGACACATTCCTGGGGTCAGATACATCACATGATCACACTGACAGAACCACAGGCACATAGACACAGGCAACAGAGCATGCACAATGTCGGCACTAGTACAGTGTATATCCACCTTTCGCAGCAATGCAGGCTGCTATTCTCCCATGGAGACGATCGTAGAGATGCTGGATGTAGTCCTGTGGAACGGCTTGCCATGCCATTTCCACCTGGCGCCTCAGTTGGACCAGCGTTCGTGCTGGACGTGCAGACCGCGTGAGACGACGCTTCATCCAGTCCCAAACATGCTCAATGGGGGACAGATCCGGAGATCTTGCTGGCCAGGGTAGTTGGCTTACACCTTCTAGAGCACGTTGGGTGGCACGGGATACATGCGGACGTGCATTGTCCTGTTGGAACAGCAAGTTCCCTTGCCGGTCTAGGAATGGTAGAACGATGGGTTCGATGACGGTTTGGATGTACCGTGCACTATTCAGTGCCCCCTCGACGATCACCAGTGGTGTACGGCCAGTGTAGGAGATCGCTCCCCACACCATGATGCCGGGTGTTGGCCCTGTGTGCCTCGGTCGTATGCAGTCCTGATTGTGGCGCTCACCTGCACGGCGCCAAACACGCATACGACCATCATTGGCACCAAGGCAGAAGCGACTCTCATCGCTGAAGACGTCACGTCTCCATTCGTCCCTCCATTCACGCCTGTCGCGACACCACTGGAGGCGGGCTGCACGATGTTGGGGCGTGAGCGGAAGACGGCCTAACGGTGTGCGTGACCGTAGCCCAGCTTCATGGAGACGGTTGCGAATGGTCCTCGCCGATACCCCAGGAGCAACAGTGTCCCTAATTTGCTGGGAAGTGGCGGTGCGGTCCCCTACGGCACTGCGTAGGATCCTACGGTCTTGGCGTCCATCCGTGCGTCGCTGCGGTCCGGTCCCAGGTCGACGGGCACGTGCACCTTCCGCCGACCACTGGCGACAACATCCATGTACTGTGGAGACCTCACGCCCCACGTGTTGAGCAATTCGGCGGTACGTCCACCCGGCCTCCCGCATGCCCACTATACGCCCTCGCTCAAAGTCCGTCAACTGCACATACGGTTCACGTCCACGCTGTCGCGGCATGCTACCAGTGTTAAAGACTGCGATGGAGCTCCGTATGCCACGGCAAACTGGCTGACACTGACGGCGGCGGTGCACAAATGCTGCGCAGCTAGCGCCATTCGACGGCCAACACCGCGGTTCCTGGTGTGTCCGCTGTGCCGTGCGTGTGATCATTGCTTGTACAGCCCTCTCGCAGTGTCCGGAGCAATTATGGTGGGTCTGACACACCGGTGTCAATGTGTTCTTTTTTCCATTTCCAGGAGTGTAGTTTCACAAACTTGGAAAATAACTTTAAAGGCTTGGGAAAAATTTTACAGCATACAATAACATTCTTGATACATTCATGAACGTCGGATATGGACTAGAAAAATGAAGAACTACGATTTTAAGTTGTTTACTCGGAAAAACACAAAAGATTTTCAAGTGTGTGTGAATTCCTAAGGGACCAAACTGCTGAGGTCATCGGTCCCTAGACTTGCACACTACTTAAACTAACTTACGCTATGAAAAACACACACCGCCATGGCCAAGGGAGGACTCTAACTTCCGGCGGGAGGGGCCGTGCAATCCATGACATGGCGCATCTAACCGCGCGACCACTCCGGAAAACATATTGCAGATTAGTCTTACTCGTTTGCTGATGCATTTTGTATTCTGACAGATGACACAAGTGCTTAGTATTCAATGTACCTTTCGTCGCATATTGGAAAAGTAGCGAATACTGCTTTCTGAAAACGTGCTAAGGAGGATTTACTCATTATTAGAACTCTCTCGCAGCTCAGTGAATGCCAGAATACAATCAACACAATAAGGAGCAACAGTTACCTGCTACACAATAAACTGAATGTACCTTCACGAAGTTCAAGCAACTGTGACTTAAATTTTCCTGATTAGCCGAAGAATTTATGTTTTGGCTTTACTTTTAGTTGAACAAACGTCGTTACCATAGCCTACCATCCAGCTACTGAATGTATCAACAGTTTATAGACTTTACGTTATTAAGTAAGTAATATTATTTAATAAAATTTACGTCTAAATCTCTTTTAACAACCAAATTTACGCGAGTCAACCATTAAATGAGGAGTTCTTAATGCGCAATCAGCCGGCCGCGGTGGTCTAGTTGTTCTAGACGCTCAGTCCGGAACCGCGGGACTGCTACGGTCACAGGTTCGAATCCTGCCTCGGGCATGGATGTGTGTGATGTCCTTAGGTTATTTAGGTTTAAGTAGTTCTAAGTTCTAGGGGACTGATGACCACAGATGTTAAGTCCCATAGTGCTCAGAGAAATTTGAACCATTTTTTGAATGCGCAATCAGCTATTAACAGTTTGGTTTCCGTTGCTAGCACAGTTTAACTCAGTTTACTCACCCTTGTGTTGTTTCTGCTGGTGCTGCGTGGAGGTGACGAACTGTTTCAGATTTTCATTACCTGTAGTTTCATTTTGCGATACGAAGCTGCGCGGGAGGTATGTGACTAGACGATTAACAGCACGACGTTGAGACTACCATAGTTCGGTAAATAACGAGGATTTACTCATTATTAGAACTCCATTGAGCCCTTTCAGCCATAGTCTATCATCAGAATTTGCAAAACAAACTTGATATAAATATCATGTCAAATAGGTGCTGCGTAACACGATGCTTTGCATCAAGTTTGTTTCTGACATTCTTATGGTTTCCGAACCAAGTCTGTAAAGTTTTTCGAGATACTGTTGTCGATTAGCAGGCTCATGGAAAGTTAAAAATATGCTGTGGTGAAATTAATCGTCGGACTTGACTAAGCACCGTCTAGTCACAGTTCAACACAAGCCGGAGACGTATAATAGGAATACGAGTTACGATATATTCCATTGTATGTGAATCAATTATTTCAGAGACAACAATGCTATTCATACAAATACCACAGATTCGATTCTCAAAACATTCATGTATTCAGACACAGTTCTCCACACCTCAGTAATATGCTGAATATGGTTTCGGTGGTCTGGTTCAACACCTACCGTACATGACATCCAGTTTGTTACCCACGTGAAATATTTCAGGAGAATTATGTCCGACTCTTTGGTGTACGATGCTGCCGCATCTTTAAAGCCTTCCGTAGGTTTTTAGCACCAAGGTTAGTGTTTCTTCTATAGTATAACTGCTTTTTCCGTCTCTAAACCACAACACAGCAGACACTCTCTGACAGCAAAATGTAAACGACTTATCGCTTAGGATTTCAGTCCCCTTTCTGATGGATAAACGTCGCCAGTGAACGTAGAAGAAGCTCTTACATTGACGGACACTCACATTTATCACTTACGCGGCTACAAAAATTGTTAATAGTGGAAAACCTTCATGGTTCTTTGTGCAATACAGCTACTGAACATAAATTATAAAGCATTATTTTATGACTCTGTCGGGCTGGGCTGGCACTTGGGTGGGTGACCACCCGGTCTACCGAGCGCTGTTGGCAATTGGGGTGCACTCAGCCCTTGTAAGGCAAACTGAGGAGCTATTTGATTGAGATGTAGCGGCTCCGGCCTCGGAAATTGACATACGGCCGGGAGAACGGTGTGCTGACCACATGCCCCTCCGTATCCGCATCCAGCGACGCCTGTGGACGGAGGATGACACGGCGGCCGCTCGGTACCGTTGGGCCTTCATGGCCTGTCCGGAAGGAGTTTTTTTTTATTTTATGAGAAAATTAAATTGCATTAAAACTCTACAGATGAATTATTTTTTATTGCGCTAAATTTTCAAATAAGCTACATCTGAATGCTCCTTGAAGCATCCCCAACTCTCTTGTGGTTCCATTTTTAGGTACTCCACGTCGACGTCTGCTCGTAGATACGTATCATCGGTAGGTTTTCCGGCTTTACTCCCGACGTGACAGCGACGACTCTCCGATGAGGTGCAGGCCTTGTGTTTTGCTATTACTGCGAGTCTTGTAAATATCGCTTTTATTTAGTAATTTGCCGGCCTAAAACTCTCCACTTTTATGATTAAGACAGCCTGCTCCACCTTTCGGAGGGAGTGGGGACGTCAAAGAGTCACAAAAGTTCATATTCAGCAATCCGTAAAACACGTAAACGTTCACTTCATTTAGCGTGTTAGTTAATGCCTACGCTATCCGCTAGATGGTGCTGACTTACTGCTGAATAGCTTTGGTTTCGTACAACCTTCACTGATTAGTACAAGTTAAATGAAATAAGTACAACACTCTTGTATTTCACTTTCACTCTATATTCAAGGATTAAGATGGTGATGGATGAAGGTCTATTTCAAAGGTTCCTAGATTGGAGGAATCTAAATAGTCCGCAAATGCCGATATGCACGCGCACTACCTCCAGATTCGCAACTAACGGCATACAACACTTTCAGAAGTCCACACGTTAATATCTGAATACCGGTACCTCCGAATTCACTCGTATCAGCAGATAATTTGAGTTTCTGTCGTCTAAATGTCCGTAAAGTTACGATCTAGCACTAAAGTCCTAAGATCCCCTTAACACTCCGTTGCTACCAACAGTCAGAGATCGTAAACTACATCACTTTTAATCTCCGTAATATTCTAACAGTTTATCGTGAATCTTAACACGATAAAGTTCGATCTAATTATTGTCTCGCTGACTGACACGCGTTCCCAGCCCTTAAACGAAACAATCAAGGAAAAAAAGGCGGCAATAATGACGACCAGGCCTTTTTATAGGTTTTTCATCACAAGAGTTTAACGTCACTGCCTTCTCCATGACGGAGCTTCCGTGGCTTTGCTGTACTTAGACGTTAAACTACATGCTGATATACTATAATTTTGACCTGCAATTACCGAACTCTGATTCTATACTATTTTCCCCTCTAAAAATTCTATTCTTAATTTTAAATTATTCTTTCTATAGCTTTTATCACTGTAAACTGAACCGCGGTGTTACATCCTCTCACGTGTTTCGACAAATCTTTCTTTTCAGCTCGCTGTTGCTGGGTGAAGTAATGCTGTGTCAGAGTAATACCCAGGGAGAGTTTCCTTCCCTGGTGCAACACAGAAATATTAGTTTCCTCCTACGGAAGAGAAATATCAGTTTCCTCCAAGGAAATATTATTTTCTCCGAGTAACTCATATGGTGCAAGGCGGCGAGGGCCACTTAACGTCCGGTGATAACGTGATCCGGAAGAGTACGTAACCTATGTATTACGACGACCACGCACATCTTAGTTGTTATGGAGCTTAAGGGCGCTCAAAGGCGTGGTGATCAGAGCCCTCACACATACTAAAAGATACAAATGTGGATAAAATGAATAAAATTGCTGCCACACATTGAGGAGGAAACCTTAAAAATATGATTCATTCACTCACTCCCACCTCACTCGCGTTGACCTCACAAAGGATGAATGGTATATCAGGGATTAAAACAGAAGTAAGGCGGCAGAAAAGATAAAAAGGGAGGCGCCATAAAATATGACTAGTTGAATACTTACGAAAACCGTGAGTGAACCAGTCATCGTGTTAGTCCATTAAGAACACCTCCCTCAAATTTTAGAAAACAAGTGGTTATGTCAGTAATACACTGAAGAGCCAAAAAAAAACTGGCACACCTGCCTAATATCGTGCAAGGCCCCCGCGAGGACGCAGAAGTGCCGCAACACGCCGTGGCGTGGACTCGACTAATGTATGAAGTAGTGCTGTAGGGAACTGACGCCATGAATCGTACAGAGCTGTCCATAAATCCGTAGGAGTACTAAGGGGTGGAGACATCTTCTGAACAGCACGTTTGCAAGTCTTCTCAGATATGCTCTGTCAGAGTCGTATCTAGACGTATCAGGGGTCCCTGATCACTCCAACTGCACACGCCCCACACCATAACAGAGCCTCCAACAGCTTCAACAGTCCCCTGCTGTCATGCAGGGTATATGGATTCATGAGTTTGACTCGATACATGTACTCGTCCATCTGCCCGATACAATTTGAAACGAGACTCGTCCGACCAGGCAACGTGTTTCCAGTCATCAACAGTCAATGTCGATGTTGACGGGCAAAGGCGAGGCGTAAAGATTTGTGTCGTGCAGTTATCAAGGGTACACGAGTGGTTCTTTGGCTCCGAAAGCCCGTAACGATGTTGCGTCGTTGAATGGTTCGCACGCTGACACTTGTTGACGCCTCAACATTGAAATCTGCAGCAATTTGGGGAAGGGATTGCACTCTGTCGCGCCGAACGATTCTCTTCAGTCGTCGTTGGTCCCGTTCTTGCAGGATCTTTTTCCGGCCGCAGCGATGTCGGAAATTTGATGTTTTGCCGGACTCCTGTTATTAAAGGTACACTCGTGAAATAGTCGTGCGGAAAATCCCAGCTTCGTCGCTACCTCGGAGATCCTGTGTCCCATCGCTCGTGCACTGATTATAACACCACGTTCACACTTACTTAAATATTGATAACCTGCTATTGCTTCAGCAGTAACCGATTTAACAAGTGCGCCAGGAGCTTGTCGTCTTATACATAAGTCTTCTGCGTCTTTACAAATGTCTTCACATATGCCTGTACCAGTTTCTTTCGCGCGTCATTGTATATAAGTTCACCATCACATAGTACATCAACTTGTGCGAGTATATCGACTGCCTTGTGGATTTAATGCACGAACAGGCGAGTTGAATTTCACAAACTGGTTCACAGGAATCTCTAATAGTTCCCACAGAAGAAAAAAATGTTGAAATGTGTGTGAAATCTTATGGGACTTAACTGCTAAGGTCATCACTCCATAAGCTTACACACTACTTAACCTAAATTATCCTAAGGACAAACACACACACCCATGCCCGAGGGAACAGCCGGGAACAGCCGCACAGTCCAGGACTGTAGTGCCTAAGACCACTCGGCTAATCCCGCGCGGCCCACAGAAGAGATTTTCGGACTGGAAAAACATTGCATTATGGAAGGATATAACACGTTTCACAGTTCTACAGTATATTGACGTCAGGGATTCAGACTTAGAGTGATGCGCTTCTGACCGACGACCTCTCTAGAAAGCTGGAATAACTTGCAGTTTTTCCAGCTTATTGGTACTTCATCTGACTCTCTTGCATCAGAATAGATTTTATCCTAACTCTGATATAGGATTCTGGTGTAAATCCTCCCCCCGCCCAGTACGCACACACAACACACACACACACACACACACACACACACACACACACACACACGGGCGCAAGCACGCTCGCACACACACACACACATCCTCTAATACCACTGATTTCGTACCACTTGACTCAGATTTGTCTATGAGGACAGCAGTATCCCAGCGGCGAAATGTTAATGGAGGTGCTGTGTTCACTGTATGTGAGACACTTGAAGGTTTTGGGTGATGGAAAGATATTCGAACGTAGTAGTGTCATTGCAGTAAATGGAAGTGAAAGAAAATAATGACATCCAAAAAAGGAGACTGACACAAATTAGTGATTAGAAATGCATGGCTGCACAAATATTACTGACTAGCTGATAGGTGCCACATATGGGTAAATGAAAGAGACCTTTTGGACAATGGAGAACCAACGGTATGAACATCAAAATCTTAAATCGTAAGTCAGCACTAAGCAAAGAAGTGAAAGTTAAAGGATGGAAAGACTATGTAGAAGTTCTGTAGAACGGAAACAAATTTGATGACAATATAATAAAAAGTGATAAAGACATAGGTGAAGATAAGATGAGACATACGAAAGGCGTAAGTTTAAATAAGGCCCAGAGAGTGTAAATTCCCTCTTATTGAGGTCCTGGGGAAAGTCAGCTATAGGAAAACTATTCCACGTCGCGTGTAATGTAAGTAAAAAAGGGAAATATCCTCACGCTTCAAGAAGAACGCAATAAATTCCAAAGAAGATAGGTGCTGGCAGATCCAAATATTACCGGGCCATCTCTTTAATAAGTCATGGTTTCAGAATACTGACACGAATTATTAACAGAAGAAAGAAAAAAAATGTTGGAAACCGATCTCAAGTAAGCTCGATTTTGGTTCTGAAGAAAGGTAAGAAACAACGCGCCAATACTGGGCCTACGACTTTTTTCAACAGATGATATAAAGAAAGGCAAAGCTGCGTTAATATTGGTAGATTCAATGTTTGCCGAACTAAACTCTTAGATATTTTGAGCATAGGGTTAGAAAACAGGGTGCAAAAGACTTTTGGCAACATTTACAGTTACCAGAACGCAGCCTTAAGAGTCGAACTACATGAAAGGGAACTAGTAGTTCAGAAGGGAGTGAGATAAGGTTATGTCACATCTCCGATGTTATTCAATCTGTACACTGAGTAAGCAGTAAAAGAAACAAAGGAAAAATGTTGTTAGTGAATTAACGTTCAACGAGCGGTTTACGATTCTGTCAGAAAGGACATGGAAGAGCAGCTGAAGGGAATGAATAGTGTCTATAAAGAGGTTGTAATACGAACATCAAAATAGTACTTCAAGGGCAGTCAAACTAAATCATCTGATGTTGAGGGCATTAGATTAGGAAATGAGACACAAAAAAGTAGTATATGAGTTCTGGTATACGGGCAGCCAAATAAATGATGGTGGCTGAAGTAGAGAGGATACGAAATGCAGACTGACAACAGCAAAGAAATCATTTCTGAAAAATGGGACCTTCTTAACATCTAATGCAAAGTAACTGTTAGGAAGTCTTACCTGAATTTCTTTTGTCCTGAGTGTTCTCTTGTAAGGAAGTGAAACATGGGCGACAAGCAATTCATTCAAAAAACAGTAGGAGCTTTTGAAATGTGGTGCTATAGGACAACGCCGAAGAGTAGATGGGTACATCGAATAATTAATTAGGAGGTACTGAATCGAACTGGGAAACTTCTGGCACAGATTGATTAACAGCTGCTATCTGTTCGTAGGACACATTCTGAGACATCAAGTAATAGTAAGATTTGTACTGAAGGCAAATGGGGGAGGTAAAATTTGTAGTGGGAGACATTAGCGTGAATACTGCAGCAGGTTCAGATGACTTTAGGTTGAAGTAGTTATTCAGAGGAGAAGAGGTTTGCACAAGATGCAATTGCTCTGACAGTTTTTGGACAGAAGACCAAAACAACAGTATACGAGTTAAAACAAAACGCGTTGTAGACTGTTCAAAAATATGCTTGTTATACCCTGCACTTCGCGATGCCGTAAAACGTGGCAGCGCACTAATGTGGCGGAGCACGCAGGTTGGTCGATTATTGTATGCAAACTGCAAGTGAGCTGCGTAGCTAGGTACTTTAAAATTCATGAGGAGAAGGACCACGTCATTGTCTCGGTTTTAAAATAAAATTCTGTTTCTTGCCTAAAATTTTATAGGCAATTCTGGCCCCGGTTTTTTATTTCGTTTATTTCCTTTCTGAGTCTGGCCCTTCCGGTGCTGCTTATGCGTCCTGGCGTTCATTGCCAATCGTAGCGATAGTTTCCAGGACTGTTGACAAAGCTAAGCGTTCGAGGCGAGTTTCCATCCAGCCACCGAACGGTTATCTACCCAGACTGTGAACACCAATGTGAAAATGCTCATATTATCTGGTGCGTAAGCTCATTTTTTTCATACTCGAGCGGCAGTTACAGTTCTGGTCACATTATTATTTTATACGTTCCTTTTACTTAATGTATGCATAACGCCACCCTTGATTACTTCAATCCATACAAGGGAATAAGTTATACAAACGCGAAGGAAAAAGATCACTGACCACTGGGGATTTACGATTATGTTTCTTTTCGTCTCTGCAACTTAGGCGGTTCATAATGGTTTGAGACTTGCTTCGAAATACAGTTTCTTCTTTTGCTATTTTTATTTTATATCTTCATAGCTCTTGCTGATTTATAGACGCCATCAGAGTTCGAATTAGTATTCGAAAAATGTGCATGTTATCTTGCATGCTTTGTAAAAAATGTAAAAAGGGGCCTATGACCACTGTAGGTACTTTTCCTTTTATATTTACAGTTTTGTTGATTTTTTAAAATCAAGAAACTGTTGGTCATGTATTAATACGGTGTTTAGCTCTTTTCTTCGTCGGCTGGACGGTGTCACATGTTACTCGAAAGTCGTAAGGAGAATATATACGTGTCGTATTAATTCATGGAGGTCCAACTGATGATGGAGGTTTAAACCCCTGGAATGTTTGTTCACCCACTGCGTGAATACTGCTGAGCAGTGTGGGATCCGTACCAGATAGGGTTTATGGAAGAGATAGAGAAGGACCAACGGAGGGCAGCGCGCTTCGTTACAGGATCAGTTAGTAATCGCGAAAGCGTTACGGAGATGATAAACTCCAGTGGAAGACTATGCAGGAGAGACGCTCAGTTGCTCGGTACGGGCTTTTCTTAAAGTTTCGAGAACGTACCTTCACCGAGGAGTCAAGCAGTATGATGCTCCCTCCTACGAATATCTCGCGAAGAGACCATGAGGATAAAATCAGAGAGATTAGAGCCCACACAGAAGCATACCGACAATCCTTCTTTCCACGAACAATACGAGACTGGAATAGACGGGAGAACCGATAGAGGTACTCAGGGTACCCTCCGCCACACACCGTCAGGGGCTTGCGGAGTGTGGATGTAGATATAGAAGTAAAATGAAATAAATTTTGACTGCTAACAGTAACGTTGGTGTTCTAAATTCTGCGCCGGCCGAAGTGGCCGTGCGGTTAAAGGCGCTGCAGTCTGGAACCGCAAGACCGCTACGGTCGCAGGTTCGAATCCTGCCTCGGGCATGGATGTTTGTAATGTCTTTAGGTTAGTTAGGTTTAACTAGTTCTAAGTTCTAGGGGACTAATGACCTCAGAAGTTGAGTCCCATAGTGCTCAGAGCCATTTTTTTTTCTAAATTCTGCGATACACCTTGAGAGTCAATTCTCATATCTTAGTAAAGACAAATATTTAAAGTAAATACACTTGGGCGATAAAACTGAAGTGTGTAGACTTCTAGGAGACCCATTCAGTAACTTCTGTTTTAATCTTTGGAAGTGGATCGTGGTGGGGATAATGTCTCGTACAGGCTTAGATTGTTTAATTTTTGCAGTTGTGGTACAGTGCTATTCTATGTTTATACAATCAAAAAATGCGGTTCATTTTTGGAACACAGACAGAAGTGATGACACTCTCTGGAGGACCTGACCATCATTTTGCAGGACAATGCTCAAGCACGTACAATGCAAGCCATTACTGATTGGTTTGACTGATGGGACTGCTAAGTGCTATACGACCTACTGCACTCCCCTGACTTAAGCCCTCGTAAGTTCAACTCGATTTCTAAACTGAAGGAGACACTTCACGGAATTCGCTTCAGAACTGCAACAAATTCGTCGGACAATAGACCGCGCAGCTCGAACTGTCAACACAACTGGCATTACTGATAGTATCCTACGACTTCCACATCACTGGCAACGGGTTATACACAATGCTGGTGACTACTTTGAAGGCCAATAAAACTTTGAAACACGTATCTATTTTGTAAGAGCTGTAAATAAATAGTTGCCACTATTAAAGTTCCAACCCTCGTGTGTACATTAGTGGAAAATACTCTACAATTTATATAGTATCGTCCAGAGACAGCATGGCCACACCATAGTCGGCAACGCGAATCAGTGCCACAGACATCAGCGAGGGCTCGCTGCAATCCACAACGCCGGACGTGAGGCGCTCCTGAAGAACACGTCTCTCCTCGCTGCAGTGTAGTAGCGCCCACACACTGAGGTCAATTCAGTGCCGAGCCAGCCGAGTTAGCCGCAGCTATGCCTCAGTTCGTGAGACGATCTGGAGGGGTTACATCATACTATAGCGCCAACGTGGTGGTTTAAGTTCCTGATGGACTTGACATTTAAAGGTAGACATTGCCCTGCAAGAGAACAGTTAGTTAATCAGTCCGTCAACTGATGCTCTAATAGACAATAGCAGTTGTAGCTTATCGACTTATGCTGTGACAAAGCACTGTGTTAAAGTTAAGTAAATCTTTTATTTTCATTTATACAATAAACTCCACTTACATTTCATCTGCTGCAGTTACAAATGAACCATCTCCCAGAGCAGTCAAAGAGCCCACAGTTGTCGCTGGACAAAAGTAGTTACACCTGGTCACAACAATTTATTTTATTATGATCAAAAAACAAAAATTATGGTTAATGTAGAATGTTTGTATATCGAATCATACATTTATTTGAGTGTATCGAGGGGTACAAGTTGCTAAAATGGGCCATTGGTCAGTTTTATTACGACAATGGATGTCAGTTATTTTGTTCACGACGTTGGCATAGGTAAAATGTAAAACCACAATCGTGCGCTCACGTGCGATCAACAATCTACGATCCAAACGCAGAGTAATCCACTTGTGTTATAAATATAGTTTTCATGCACAAACAAACGACAAATAACTTTCCTAATATACAACTGATCGGCATGTGTCGAAGACCCGTGGCAACACGCTTCCTCTCTGTCTACCGGAAAAGCTCTCGCTCTACGACTGCCGCCAGCGCGTATCACTTCCTTCTGGTGTTGTTCACCGACAATGCAGTTGCGACACCGACAATGCAGTTGTGTTTCAGGCTATTAATATCTTCTCCTGTTTATCAGTTGTTATACCTGTAGTCAGACTATTTTTGTAATTAGGCTACATGTTAATTAGTGCATTGATGAGAGACGTTTTACCCTCTTGCAACTTTATATATGAAGTCGTGTTTAACTAGTAAAGTGAATTTAAAAGTTGAAACTTCTTAATAAAATATTTGTTTCAACTGCTGAGTCAAATAGCATGCAAGTGTCACTTTGCTAGTCTTTATCCTTATTACACGGACCTACTGAATTTCCCCTGGGAAACAGAACTCAGAATTTTCGTATTCATTAATTACTTTCAATATACAATAGTAACCCAATCTGACTGCTACCAAATTAACTCAAAATAATGGCCTGACTAAAAAGAAATCCTTACAATAACCTATACATTTCATTAAGTACTTACCTCACAAAAATCTTCGTTACGCGAACTACTGCAATACAGCGAGCACCAGTACTGCCACCTAAATAAAAGATTCGAACTACTAAAGACACTAACTACTAATAGGCATGGGGTTAGCAAAGGAAAGATTTTCTTGCAAAGCAAATAATGTATTTCTTTTTACCTTCATAATGTGACATCCAGTTCAGACACGAATATATATCGTCATTTACATCCAGTACCAAGGTATACAATCATGAATAATATTCAATCACCAAGTCGAACATGAACAGATCGTTAGCCTACGCTAACACGTCAGACCTCTACCCTCCATCAATGCTAACTTCTCACATTTAACATCTACCACTGCTGGCTCTTCACCTCCAACTGCCCAACAGTACTTCCATCACTGCTGTCGACTAACTTCCAACTGCCAACAGTACTGGCGATTAACTACCAACAACGAGTCCGACCAGCCACAGGGTCTCTTCAAAGAAAGCGCAGTCAGAGATCCAACGCAAAACGCTACACAGCACTGCAAACACAGAAGCAGCCCACATCCATAGACCCCTTGCTCCCCACAAAAATTTTAGTAATTATTTTGGGCAGTAGCTAGGATCTATTTGTTAAAAATTTGTTATACTATCAATATGAGATAGATCAAATGCACACAATTATTAATGCACTGTTAGTCAAAAGCAAAAATTGCCCTTTCATTTCCTAAAGACAGTCCTAATCATTTATCAGAGTGGTAGTCTCTGACAGTTTTATGCAAAAAGTCTGAGCAACAAAAGGAAATGCACTCGCAAGTAATGGATCACCATGCAGTGTTGAAGAAGTGTTGTCCTCCCAACGGAAACACAGTACTGACTCATGACATGAATATTGGTAATGGGCGATGAAACTTCTTTATTTAAATGAGTGTGTCTGTAATTAAACTGCAGTATGACTGAGAAGATGAAACTTCTACGTTATTCGATTCTGAAACAGTTGAGCAAAACTGAACGTACTGTGCCTTTTCTCTTTACTTTTTTTTATCATTTCAACACTGACCCGCAATATTCTAGCGCAACGCAATCTGATTGCTCAAAAGAAGGTAACCTGACTTTATATAATTAATACAAAAGAATGGCTCTGAATAAGGAGCAATCGTGACAATAACCTATACGTTTCATTTAGCACTTACCTCACAAAAATCGTCATTACGTGAACTACTGCAATACAGCGAGCGTCAATACTGCCAGATAAATAAAAGATTCCAACTACTAAAGCCATTAACTGCTAATAGGCACGTGGTTAGCAAAGGAAAGATTTTGTTGCAAACGAAATAATGTATTTTTTTTTTGCCTTAATAATGTGACATCCAATTCCGACACGAATACAAATCGTCATTTACATCTAGTACAGAGGTATACAATCATGAATAATATTCAATCTCTAAGTCGAACATGTACAGATCGTTAGCCTACGCTAACACTTCAGACCTCTACCCTCCATCAATGCTAACTTCTCACATCTAGCATCCATCACTGCTGGCTGTTCACCTCCAACTGCCCAACACTACTTCCATCACAGCTGGCGACTAACTTCCAACTGCCCAACACTACTGGCGATTAACTTCCAACAGTGAGTCCCACCAGCCACAGAGTCTCTTACAAAGAAAGCGCAGTCAGAGATCCAATGCAAATCGCTACAAAGTGGTGCCAACACAGAAGCAGCCCACTTGCAAAGTTTTGTTGCGCAAGCCATAACGCACTAGCCAATCAGTCCGTAGTGTTGTCCTCCTCGAAGCACGTCCGCTAAATGAGGGAGTCCAGCTGTCCGAAATGTTCTTCTGCTGTACGCAGTACTCAGTGGTGTAAATGTATTCACATTCTTCTGCAATTGAAGTTTTCTTAAGCGTAATAAAGGGGGCCACACTCTAAGCAAGAAAAATGTATTACAACCTCCTCTGTACTTAATAGTTGGCACTGCACTTGATGGCCAGCTAACGTTCTCCAGGCATTCCCCAAACCCAGATAGTATACCGGATTGTCACAGCTTACAGCGTGATTCATCACTCCAAGTCATTCACTGTCCACTGGCGTCGCTCTTCACAGTGCAGTAATGTGCGACTTTTGGTGAGTTTCTCGACCATTCTGCCCCGTGCCTTTTAACTCCCTTCGCACAGTCATTGTGTAACTTAACTGCAGGTAGCACCTTGCTCATCACAAGTGATACCTTCCGCTCATTGATGTGATTTTTTTACCAGCACCCTCCGTCTGGCATTGAATAAGGCCTGCGTGGTCTTAGTTGTTGTTTTTCCTCCACGTTTCCGCTTCACAGTGACATCATCAGGAGTCGATTTTGGCACTCCTGGAATGGCTAAAATGTCCATTATGGGTATGTTACTCGAGTGACATCCTATGACCAACCTACGTCTAAGATCACTGAACTGTCCGGACCAATCCATTTGATGATGCTGCTTCTGTAATCTTTATGACGAGTATGCTTCTATGGCATGCGAGGTGCGACAATAAAGTAATGATACTGATTTTCTTTGCAAGGTGTGGCAACCCTGCAGGCTTGCATAGGCACAATATCTTTGACCTTGGTCTATAAGCTGCTTCTAGTCCAAGCGTTACATCGATACAACTGCTCAGTCGTGAGTTGTGCTGTAATATGTTAACACGTGTTTGTGTCTCTCGTCACGGAAATATAACAGCATAGTATTGCGCAACGGTATTCCATTTCTTTTTGCGTTGAAGTGGTTGAAAACGTGATGACAACTTACAGTAAGCTTCAGAAGGCTTTTGGAGAGGAGGTTATGCCAAGAGCTCAAGTTTTTCATTGTCATAAAATGTTCAGTGAAGGCAGAACGAATATTGAAAATAAAGACCACAGTGGACGACCATCAACCCCACGGACAGATGTCAACTTGGCCAGGGTGCGTGAACTCCTACGATCTTATCGAAGATTATTCGTGAAAATTATTGCAGAAGAACTGAACATAAACGGTTCGTCTAATGATAACGGAAGATCTTGGTGTGATAAAGATTTGTGCAAAAATGGTCCCCAAAAATCTTATACCACAACAGCGAGAAACACGGAAAAATGTGGCAGCCGATCTGTTAGAGCAAACGGAAATGAATCCAGAATTGTTGAGCCGTGTTATCACTGGTGATGAAAGTTGGTTTTTTCAGTACGATCCACTGACTAAACTCCAAAGTTCGCAGTGATACTCAAAGGCATCACCCAGACCAAAAATCCTCGCTTGTTAAAGTCAAAGCGGAAATGCATGGTTGTATATTTCTTTGATTCCAAGGGAATTGTTCAGAAAGAGTGGGTACCTGCTGGACAAACAGTTATCCAATATTACTACAAAGAAAGTTTAGAAAGACATCGTAAAGAGTTCTTCGTGTCCGTACCAACATTGCTGATAATTGGATACAGCATCACGACAATGTACCATCCCATACTGCTCATGTTATTGTAGCAGTTTTTAACCTCAAAACAAATTTCTGTACTACCACAGCCACCTTATTCACCAGTTATCGCTCCGTGCGCCTTTTTTCTATTTCCAAGAGTCAAAACGGCGGTAAAGGGTCACCATTTTCAAACAACACAAGATGTCCAAAAAGCTGTGACGAGGGTCTTGGAGGATATTACAGAACATGAGTTCCAGAAATGTTACCATCAAAGGCAGAAGCGCTGAAATAAGTGTGTGCAATCAGAAGGGAACCACTTTGAAGGACACAGCTCTAAACTTGACTGAAACGGTAAGCAACTTTTTTTTCACATTAGTCTCATTACTTTATTTTCGCACCTCGTAAAGTGTTTAATCCTGCATTACACTAGGGGGTGTCCAGAGAAATTTGATCACACAGTGTTTGCGATCCAGTGTACAGAATTTTTTATACAGGGTGATCAGCATTATCAGACTGTTCGTTGGCGATCCAGAGAAAGTATCAATAACGTCGGATTATATGACTACGATACACATCTTGAGCTCATTAACGTTAAATATTTTACTTTATATTACAGAGTGGCGCACAGGAAATAGTAAACTTTCAGATTGCCATCCTGCTATCATGTAGCTGCGCTCACACCGTTTGCCGCATCTGACCGGGCCCATATACGGCGCATTTCAGTAGGGAACGTGGCCAGAGCAGGTGTGACTGTCGCTGTGGAGGACTTTTGTCATGTGCTTAACGTTGGACCTGTCCAACACACAAAGCGCCTTGGCAGGAACCAACATTTCCGCCTTCCAAAGAGAAGGACAAAAGAATGACCTAGGACGGATTCTGTAACCATTGTGAATTACAAGGCGGAACGCCAGAATACATCCGACGAGTTCGTGCATTTCTGCAACGGAACCGATAGCTAGCTCTCAGTCGCCATTTCAGAACATAAGTTATTCCTCACAGATCTTTGCAGAAGGTTGTGTAACAGGATTTAGAGTTTCACCCTTATAAGCTGCAAGTGGCCCAACAGTGACAACCGGATGTTGGACACAGTCCACCATGCATGCACTAGATTGGTCACAGGTGCCTCTCAAACCAGTCCCACTCATAGACTCTGTGCGCAGGCTGGTAAGCAGCCTCTTACCGTCCGGAGCGAACCCTTCTTGGAGCGGCGTGTATACAAAGTGCAGTACATCTCCGACCATTCTGTCATCGGTATTGGAGCTGAACAACCGATGTGTCGCAGGTTTACCGGTCGCCCGGCTACCTAAAGGGCTGTTCGTGCAAAACATATCTTGAACAACTTGGTGTAGAGTACATGACAATTTTTAAACAGGGATGGAGCAAATCTCCTCCCTGGATAGACCCATGACTTGGTCGTGATGGAGTACGGCAAGCTCACCACTCTGCCTTTGGTTTTAAAACGGGCTTTTAACGTCATTTCATCGGACTATCCGAAGCACATGATGGTTTTTACGGATGGCTCGAAGAAACGGGATAGCTGTTCTATTGTCTGCCCACATTCTGTAATTAAAAGCTGCGTACCAGGCCACTTCTCGATATACTATGCAGAGCTGTGTACGGTCAGAAAGGCACTGGAACAAATGATACATCTTGGTGCAGAGAAGTTCCTTGTGTGCGCTGACTCTCCTAATGCTCTGCAGACTATTCAGCAAATTTTTCCAGCAGATACGGTAGCTCAGGTGCGCAGACAGAAGAAAGAGGTGGCCTTCTGCTGGATCGCTGGACACGCGGAAATGGAGGGGAATGAGGCAGCTTGACGGAGCAGCGGAAGCAGCCTGCCGGGGGAATGCCACACTTCAGCTTCACGTCCCCTACAGGCTGTCGTGACATGGGTGATATAGCAAATGTTGGTTGTATTGGGTCTTCCAGCCCGTAATTTTTTTCTATGGAATCATCTGAAGAACAAAGTTACGGCGACTGCACAATGCTGATGAGCTGATGAGTGGAAAGCCGCAATCCGGAAAAAGACAAAGGCCATTTCCCAAGAAATAACCGACAATGTAACGAGGAGCTCATGCGAACTTCTTCACCATACAATTGCCAATGGTGAATGCTATTTGTGTGCTGTACTTTATAAGAAACTAACTTGTGTTTATGATTTCACTGAAGGCAAAGTGTGTTGAACAGTAATCTATAAGTTATCTTGGTGTAAATATACGCTAAACCTCGCAATAACCAAATTAAAATGTAATATTTTTGGTAGATCATCCTGTATGAAACGTCACGATTTGGAAACAACGCATTCGGAACTGCAAGTTCACTGTCATAACAGCGAAATTACGGATCTGTGTAGACAGGTTGTTTCGTAACTATAAAATATAATCTGAAGACAGGCAGCTGACCAGACACCGGTTATTTAAAAATAAGTAAAATCGATCTGAAGACTGAAATTGGACATATTTGTATAAAATGAGAATCACGGACACTCCCTTATGATCAACAAGTCTACTTTTGATTTCACACAATACATAAAAGAAGCAGTAGGCTGAATATTGTACATTCCATACTATGGCTACTGGCGAACATGTCTGTATTTGTCAGGTTCTGATCCTGCCTGACAGAGGTACTATTAGGGCGCTATTAGCTGCGAACTGGGACGTGTAATTACCGTCAATTCAGTGAACCCAGTCAGCGTAATACTCGAATGCTGCGTGTGCGTTAATAGTGACCGATCAACGTACTCAACTGCTAACTGCAGCGTACATCCGTAATCATCTGGAAATAGATCGCACCTTGAGCGGCGCGAAGACTTGGTCACAAGGGCAAACGGTTATTCTGTGAAAGAACTTATCATGGTCACTTAATTAATAGGCATATTAGGTACCCTAACATTTAGACACTGTTCCACGAATATTATAGCTATCTCTTCGTGGGAAAATGGTATATATCTTAAGAAAATTAGTACGTCTGGAATTCTTTAGCTTCGAAATAAGTGTTGATTATCTGTTTGGATACAGAGAACGAATACACGATTAAATAAATTGCTTTAAACTGTCCGTCAACGCGTTTCGGTTTCTTTATTTAGAAATCTTTATTAGAGACCTGAAATGCATGTATTTATAACAAAAGGAAAGTCAGCATTCGTCGTTGAAGCAGAAATCTTTTTTTTCTGTTGCAGATCGATTTCAGTCACTGCATGACTTTAATCAGTGCTAGCATTAAAGTCCTGTGGTCTCATAAATACAAGCAGTGAAACTGCAATATCTGCACATATCAACGAAGTGTGCACTGCTTTGCAAGTAAAACCGAAACACGTCTGTTTAACTGCTGTAAGCTTACGACGAGAAAAATAATTATTGTTATTCACGAAAAAAGTGTCAACGTAATGTAAACAGTGGTTTATGTCAGAAGTTAAAAACTGTAAATAATGTTGGAGAACGGAAGCCGAGGAGAGCACTTGTATTACATTTTTATTAAGTGTTTAGGCAACAATTCACGTAAACTGATAAAGTAATTTTGTAGAGATTGTCACGATTAAAATTTGATATACCGTATCATTACCATCCTGAGGATCTAGAGAACTGTTCTGCATGTTTCTACACAATTATCAACTTCCAAGAATTTAAGTGATTATCCAATATGGCGTAAGTTCGTTTCAGAAGCTTAATCTTTATTGATCACGCCAGTGACAGGGCTCATAACGAATCGATTGGTCACATTTATCGATCGACATGGGTTACAATTGAAAACAATGTTGAAAATAAAGTTTGAAAGACTAGTTAAAGGGAAGGATCCAGAACTAGACGTACATAGTACATAAAGCACATCTTAGGTAACACTGGACTGTCGAACGTGAGGAGAGCTGGCAAGCTGCAGGAATGGAAAACTGCATGAAACCAACATTAAGGCACGATTTTCGAATCAAAAATAGGGTGCATGATCCACAAACTTAACGGTTTAATGTTTTCAACTTTTTTCTAGAAGAACAATAAATTGTAGAGTTCACAGTACGATTTACATTTATCATATTTATGAATAGGTACACTATTATTTTAAAAATAAAACAAGCACCCAAACTTACAATTATGTAGATCACGCTGCAACTGCACGGTGTAGGTGTTTTCTTAGAAGAAATTAGTAGGGTGCACGGAAATGGGGTTTCATAAATAGAAACAGGTGAATATGAAAAATGTGGCAAAGAGTTAAAGAAAAATAATCTATGTCAGAAAAGAAGTGAGACTTGTTTGGATGAAGAATACCCTCTAGACATGCTTTAAAACAAACGGTTTACAGAAACCTGGAATATACAGCGGTAACGCGCTAAAGTGTAGTGACAGATACCACTGCGAGACGTTCTGTGCATGTCCTCAGTTATTCTTGTGGAGGGCGATAGTTATTTCTTAATGAATTCGCATGGGGCTGGTTCCTCCGGCCTCACCGACGCAGAGCAGCAAAGCTGTCTTCTCTAATGAGGCTCCCAGCTTATCTCATTATTCGTCTCTTTCTGTGAGGCTTCATTAATTTTCTGATTCTCCTTCTTTTCTTGTGGTGAGTAAATTCTGTTACAGCGCAATGCGTGCAGAAACGAAGTTTGTCAATGGGTGGATATGCGTATACTTTAGATCTTAGATTATAGACGTAACGATGGTCAGCTGCAGGCAATCGGTTACATTTACACTGCTTCTGTTTATTCTGTCATACGATTTCGGTTAATGGAACAAATTCCAAATAGAATACTGGTGCGGAGTAGCTTATTATTAATTATTTACTGGCGGCAGTACCCAGTGTTGACCGGGGTGTTTAATATCTGCTTCACGAAGTGATTGGCCAGGTGCCTTGTCGATATTAATAACGAACGCAAGCCGCATGGAAAACTACAGTCACTTTCAATCGAATGGCATATTTGAATCACAGTGTGTCAACGAAATGTGAGGAATGAATACCTCTTTATCTGTGGCATTCATAAAAATCATGTTCTAGGCTTCCGGTTTTGACTTTTGGAAATATACAGAATTAAATAGCCTGTGTCCGCCTATATGTTCATTAGGGGATCGCGTAGAAATTTGAAGTAAATCGACCAGGAACTTCTAAACATTTTTGGTAACAGCCTTTGCTCTTTATGTATTATAATCAATTATGTTTCAAGTAAGATTACAAAATTCTTCCAATGGCAATGTATATCCGGTTTACGATCTCTTATTCTTACCAGCATCTGCGTGGCAGAGCCATCTAATGAGTTGATTCTGCATTAGGCGTCAGTACTAGCACACGACCCTGTGGTGCATTATGCGTACTACTTAAGCCCCATGTTATTCTATTATTTGCTCCTGTGAACGTGTACGCGTTATGCAGGTCTTGGAGTAGCTCACGACCATCTAGAAAGGTATGGTCTTATCATAAGGCTTCGGCAATTCTGAGTGACTGATCATTGGTCAATTCTCTTATCCGTGTTTACTATTTTATATTTCTAGTATTTACTGAGACTAACAAAGGCGATGTTGGCCTGGTGTACTCGACGATGCCCTTTAGTTATATTTCCTAAACGATCGTCCTAAAAAATACTAAATTAAGGTAATTGCTGTTTCAGTACGTGATTTGTTTATATATGCTTTTAGGTTATCCAAGTCTGCACAACGCGATCGCGATCCTTAAATAGATCTATTTGTTCTCTGTTTTCTATGATGATCAGCCTGAAGATGCCTAGATAAGGTGAAACGCGTAGTTACTAAATAAAAAAAACACTAAAATTGCAACCAAGATTGTTTTCAACTAATAATAATAAAATTAAGAAACCTTATGTAAGGAGTTATATATTTGCATACACTCTCCATATCCATCACGTGGAATGTATTGTGACTCGTATGTCTACATAATTACAGAAAGTTTTATAAAACTGTAATCAAACATTCGCTTTCTGATTCATAACGTAGTTTAAGCATTTACAATTAAAGATGAAATTAAATACAAAATAAAAGTACCCAAAACCGTTAACCGTACCACTACATTCTATGATCGTCTACGCTACCTTCGCAGCAAGTGGTTTACTGACAGTTGTAAATGTACAACAAAGTATTACGTATGTTCCGCAAGATTAATTGATTTAGCTATCCAATTTTAGGCACACAAGGACATTGTCGGACTTTAGGTAACTATCGTCGTCAAGGAAGTTACAATATTTATAAAAGCATAGGAAAAGATGTAACTCATTTAGGATGAGGAACGAACACACAGTAAACGTCATTTATGGCAGTGCAGCCGTAATGTAACTAAAGGTGTAGAAAGTTAAATGAATCTAAACGGTTCAGATCAAGAGAAAACATTCATACTAACAAAGAAATAGAGTGCCAATACAACAACTAAAATTAAGTTAATAGTTTCACTAAAATAAGATTAGTACTTGATAAGAGTACCAATGAATGGCTTCAAGAGTAAAAGATATGACTAACGAAGGTAACAACAGAATACATGGAATACATAGGCAAACAGAATGAAATAAATATATACAGGAAAATGAAGGAATGAAAAGGAAAAAGCAGCGTGGGAAACATTTGACAAACTATGAGGATTAAATGTAGTTTAGGAGGCTAGAAGTACTCAGCTGCGTTTGGTCACTTAGTGTTAAATCAGGACTGTGGGTCAGATGTTTCTTGATCTCTTGGGTTTCCAGCTGTTGAAGTGTTTGGCCTTTCCTTTGTTTGCTAAGTGGCGCACATGGGATACGTTACCTTTTTCATTTATAATTATGTTGTGCTACCAAAACGCGACGGAGATGTAAGTTAACTTACTGGCGGTTCTTTACCTTAATCACGGGAACGTCTGAAGGGAATGGAGATTATATTCCCCAGGAGGGCACTTTTGCAAAATTCTACATCTATGAAATACGCCAACGTCACTTACGCCTGTGCAAGTGAATACTTTTTGCAGGGGGCAACATGCTACCACTCTAAAAAATTACTTCTAGGAAGCCCATACCATCCTCAGACAATTCAGAACTCACCGCGTGTCAGCCTTCATATGTGAGCACATGGGAGCTGGCGCTTTCATCCAGCGGGATCCATCAATTGGATTTAAAGGATCCACCACAGCCAGCTCTTTCTGGGAGACGCACACAACTGACCTACATGTTCTCATTCACGCTGCCGGTTCTGCAAGAGATGTCACGTCGTTGGCCACATCTCCAGTGATTCTGGTCGTCGTCTGTGTAGGAGTTAGGCTGTGTTCACAGTGATACCGACAACGGTAGGCAGACGCCGTCGTAACAGCTCGTCCGATAACATTGGCCGACAGTTTGGACAAAGTGTCTACGATTTCCTTCGTCAGCTTTTAACGGGATCAAGGAAGGCAGGTTAGCTTAGGTGAGAATCCATCAAGGAGGTTACATTTTAACCATACCGATCGGGGTGGATGGCACGACGTATCAGTGCTACGAGGTGAGCGCTGCTTTACAAAAAATGGCTCTGAGCACTATGGGACTCAACTGACTGCTTTACAAAAAATGGTTCAAATGGCTCTGAGCACTATGGGACTTAACTACTGAGGTCATCAGTCCCCTAGAACGTAGAACTACTTAAACCTAACTAACCTAAGGACATCACACACATCCATTCCCGAGGCAGGATTCGAACCTGCGACCGTAGCGGTCACGCGGTTCCAAACTGACGCGCTTAGAACCGCACGGCCACACCGGCCGGCGCGACTGCTTTACAGTTTTTGCTATTAAAAAGAGGCCGAATACGTGTGAATGAGTACGTGATGAGTACTGTACACTTTCGTCTCAGTTAATAGAATAACCAGACCAGTTTTACGAGTATATGAGACGACAAAAGACTCGTTCTGTTACACGCTCCGGACGAATCGCGATGACACTAATAAGAAAGGTTAAAAAGGCTCTGCACAACCTCAAATAAATTCATCAAACCAGTAATTAACGGCTGCCATTCAACATACGTGTGGAACACAAGCATAAACTTCAGAATAAGATACTCTGAACACCTAAAACACTGAGAAGTAGAAACGCTCAAACCACATTTCCAAACCGCCTCATGTAATACAATCACCACCCTACTTGTATAAAAACGTCAGTAAGCCATAATAATAATTTGTAGACAGCGGAAGGGTGGTCTAATGTAAGTTATCCGTACTTTGATCAGTAATAACCCAGTTCCGGGTACAGTTATTGGTGGATAACATCCAGACTGTTTTTTCGATGTAGTACCACACGTATAATACGTAGCCTAATCCATCACCTTCACCGACAGCATGCCTATCGGCCAATAATGTGTGTTTATACAGGATGAACCAAAATTCACGCACTCAGGCTTCGAAGCACGACTCGTCACAGGCCAGCGGAAAAAAAAGCTCTCTCACAAAATTTCGTCCAGAGGACGTTAAAGAGTGGCAATATGGCAACACTGTAAACACTTGTATGGTAACTACGTCTGTCAGCACATATTAGTCGTGCTGAACAATTCGAGCATTGGATAGAGTTTTGGGTTAGCCTGCAGCAGGTCAAGGGTTCGATCCTGGCTTGGAGCGCATTGTTTCTTATTTGCTAATTTCATACTGTAGTATACACCGTTCTTATGTCACAAGTATCCTAAATTTACAACATTTTGTAACGGTGAACGTAACAAATACGTCGTTAGACAAATAAGAAACAGATAGTTGAAACAAATGACCTGTCATAGGACAGATTAACTACAAAAATGATATCAGTTTCGAGATGCTAAAAATGATAGCACAGTACAATAACACATCAACTTCTTGTTTAGACTACATGTAATATGAACGTTCAGATGCTGCACATTATCAACCAGTGACAATAATAATGTCCGTATTAATGACTGCATGACTTTCACAACTGAATATGTTGTCCTCAGAACAACAGATGCTCAAGCGACTCCCTGCACGTGCGCACATTGCGCAACCTGCCAGATCATACAGCTTTGGACCCTTCGCAGCTAAGGAGCATCCACAGTAACAAGAGCTGCATGAACACTCACTACCAATTCTTCCATATTCATCAGCGGAGCAGAGTATACATGCTCCTTCAGATGTCCCGCAGGAAGAGTGTAACGCCGGGAATGCATATCCTCCTATTTCCATTTATTGTACTATAATTTTTTTTCCTTATTTCGTTACCTGAAGATATGACATTTCTGTGTCTTTATATATTGTTATCGTTTTACTATATATATATGTATATATATATATATATATATATATATATATATATATATATGCATTTATGTCAATGTATAATTGGTTTGTTTTGTAAATACTATTTGTAATTTTACTCTCGGTCCTGCCTGTGGAAAACTATGCTATCGAACGTTTACATCGATAGGTCGTGTGGAGAACCAAAGTTTTTAGGATCTTTGGTAGTGTTAACTCTGCCGCGTGGAGCGCGGGCAGAGCGGAGTCTGGCTGGAGTAGGGTGGTGGAGCAGGTGTGTTGAGTGACGCTCCCGCGAGTTGCCGCGCTTCCGGAGTTTGACAGCATGTAGTTGCGCTCGACTTGCTATGATTGTTTCTGGCAGGGTGTCGCGGATGGGAAAGATTAGCAGGCACACATCAAGAGCCCGTTTCGCCTGGTGACCGTGTCGAGAAGAAGGCGCGCCAACATCCAGCTTGTGCAACAGCTACGGCCGACAATGAGTGATTGTTACCACCTGCTCGATCGACGACTTCAAACCTTCATTCAACCAACAAGGAAGACTGAAAGCATGTAAAGTTTTAGAACTGTATGGCAGACCTCAGCTTTTCAAACTATTCCATTAGCATCACTAAAATACAGCAACTTAGCATGAATCTTTGTTGCTCATTGTCCCAATTGCATTACCAAGCAGGGTCCCTTCCTTTTCAGAAACGAACTCGAGTGTCGTTGAAATTCAAACGCCAGTATTAAAGTAATATCATTCCATTTCACTGCTTTAATTTCAAAGTTCAGTTAAGGTATTCATAGCTGGCTACAATATTTAAATTACACAAGCACAAATTAAGAGTACGACTTTTGTTACCATATTTTAGCTTACCTGTGACTGCAACACACCTTGGTACGTACTAAATTTTGTTACCTTTAATTGTTCAGAATCATTTAATTCAAGTTCAAAGTTAAGTCTCTTATTTCTAAATTGCGTAGATTGAAGTAGCTTTTGAAATGATTGTCGAGGTAGCCCAAGACTAACCTTATTTTATTGAATTTCGTAGTGCTTCAGAAACAAAGTTCACTATTAACTTCAGTCACTAAATTAACTTTCAATTTTCGGGTTTTATTAATTCTTTTGCTAAATTAAGTCCGAGTGGAGCGAAATTTATTACTTCTGACAAACATTCAGTTTTCACACAACACGTGTCAACTGTCAGTTGCTACACTTTTAGTGCTAATTATATGTGCGATAACCTTTATTTTTTAGTTATTATAGTAGTTGTCATAGAACTGGCGACCGTAATTTTCCCCAAATATCAAATATCTAATTAACGCCAGTTAATTGTTAACGTAACGACCGCACATTTACTTTCATTATTAACTTTATCCTTTTTCAAAATTAATTTCCACCAGTTTCATTTGCATTTTTCCTTTCATTAAGGTGTAACCCTTTCCTCCCTCTTTACCGACAGATTAACTTCGGTGATGATTGCTTTTACCAAATTTCCATTAGGTACTCGCGGTTTAATTTTTACTGTCATTAAGGACGATAAGTGAGGAGGAGGTTACAAGAGGTCCAGGGGATTCAGGTCAGGTGAACACGGTGGCCGTACAACAGGACCTCCATGTCCGAGCCATTTCCCTGGAAATGTTCTGTCCAAATACCGTCGTACATAAATTCCAGATTGTGGAGGTGCACCATCTTGTTGGAACCACATTCTCTGCCGAACATGTAGTGGAACATCTTCCAGCGCATCGATCAGATAGTTTGAGAGGAATTCATCATACCTTCGTGCAGTCAACCGGTCATGCGACATGTAGGGGCCCAAACACCTGTCGCCCAATATTCCAGCCCAGACATTGATACCAAATCGAACTTGATATCCAAGGTCGCGAGTGATGTGCGGGTTAACCTAACACCAATGGTGGGCATTGTGCTTATTGAAGACACCCCACGAATGACTGCTGCTTAATCTGACCATATTACGCAGTTTACGAAGTCGTCATTGGCTACCTGTTGTTGTTAGAACCATTCACAAGATTGCATCTGCTGATGGCGATCTGCAGGATGCAGGTGTTGCATGAAAGCATAATGACAGGGATGCAGCCCATGCGTGGAGCACGTTAACGACCGTGCGTTGCAAGACACGAAGGTGCCGTGCTATGCAACGTGTATTTTGCTGAGGTTCTTGGTGTATGACCTCCAGAATAGCTTCCTCAGCAGTTTGAGTATGGTGAGTCCGTGGACTACCTATGTCACGTAATGGTGTAAGAAGAGAACCTAACTGCTGAAGGTGCAGCTCCAGATGACGAAACACATTTTTATCTGGATGGCAATAACGAGGATATCTAGCAGCATTTTCACGAATGGCAACACCAGCCCGATTATCAAATGCACCAAGAACCAGAAGCATATCAACATATTCATCGTTTCTCAATGTCCTACATCTGCCACACTGGTTTAGAGGTTTACAATGGGAAAATTCGATACATGTACGCATGTAAACTGGAGTCTGTTGCGGGTGCGTTACTCCATTCGCAAGTAGTCCATGTCTGGTGGACAGCGCATACCGTGTAAACAGCCATCAGTCCTGTGCACTGTTCCGCCTAATGTGCATTAACCCTCTGACAGATATTGTTCTGCATGAGTCATTGCGACACTGCTAATTTTGAAATGTTCAGTTTCGAATTACACTATTTCCCTATTGGTAACAGATGTGATATTTCCACAATGCCATCTATGTATTAATAATAATGCACTGACATGCATGGAGTTACCAGGCTCAACGTTGAAAGGCATAATTAGTGGGACCATGGTGATAACACATACAAATAGTAACCGAGTTTGGACATTATTCACAAAGCATGTTGCTAGTCAAACTCATAACTTAATGCCCTAACAAAATGTAATGGACCTGAACGAGGTTAGTACTAATCTATGGGACCGTTGGAGGAGGGTACAAAGAAAACAGGTTTTGCATCTAGTAGATGAAGTGGTACGAATAAATTCATGCCCACAGCGTGGACAGGGCTTCTTTCAAAGCTGACCAATCTTCCGTTTCCATGACTGTAGTATGTAAGTGCCAATGTTTTCTAGAGTACCCGCTCCAATTGCTGTTGACGATTAAGATGACATATATCGTACCACCATGGACTACGTGTATCAAATAAAATGATATGCCTCAACCCAGGATCGAACAATCGACTTCCTGCTTGCTAACCCTAAACTCTGTCGACTGCACCAATTCTAGAGCATGATGTATTGGCGCCGGCCGGTGTGGCCGTGCGGTTCTAAGCGCTTCAGTCTGGAACCGCGTGACCGCTACGGTCGCAGGTTCGAATCCTGCCTCGGGCATGGATGTGTGTGATGTCCTTCGGTTAGTTAGGTTTAAGTAGTTCTAAGTTCTAGGGGACTGATGACCACAGATGTTAAGTCCCATAGTGCTGAGAGCCATTTGAACCATGTGTTGGCAGGTGTACCTTCCATACATGTGGTTACAGTGTTGCCAGATTGCTACTCGTTAACGTCCTTTTTCTGCCAGATGTACTCTCCAGTCGAAATTTTGTGACAGACATTTTTTTAACGCCGGCATGTGAGGAGTCGCAGTGCGAAGCCCGAGTGTGTGAATTTCGCTTCACCCTGTATACAAGAAACGGCCCTTACATCAAATAATTTTAATATTTATTACACACAGTTGATAACTCAAATGATGAAGATGATGAAGACTAACTTCCTGACAAGTGAGTGAGGAATCGGAAAGCTGATGCACAAATGGCTCGTGACAGACGAATATATTAACTTGTTTATAAACATTTGGACTTCTCTCCCAACATTAGCACATTTATTGGTATTGCATACAATAGTACATCAGAATAAAATATGGGCTGAAGTGGAATTGAGGACATGCAGCTTGAGGATGCTTTGGAACACCGACAGATGGAGATATCAACTATGGCTTTAGTACTTGACAGATATGAAATACTGTTATTCGTGCCACCACAGGACATTCACATGGTTCAGGAAAAACTTTATTTTCGTAAGTTTTCTTACTCTGTTACCAGACCTCTTACGAACAGTTCGGTGCATGACTACTCATAAAAATAGATTGAAAGCATAATTGTAAATACATCGATTAACAGTGCCCCCATTTTGGAATATCGGGAACTATAGCATTCAAATCATAGGCATTTCATGCAGAAAACTGCATAACTACTCTACTACTCAGCAGCAGTCTATTATTCAAGACGTCATAGAGCAGTCGAAAATTCCAGAGAAGTGCAGATTGTTTTCGGGGATTCGTTCCACTATCAACACCCAAACTGGAAAAAGAAGAGATCTGTTACTCAGATACCGAGAGGATTTTCCTAGATGTACAGCATGTTACTTAGTGTCATACACTTGTTAATGTGGTCGAATGCATTGATCTAAAATATTGGCACTAAGGGCACTCGTGGGGATTAGAGGGCATAATGTACAGTATCTCAAGAAAATTCAGAATCATGGAATCATGAAAATATTACTTATAATTCAACGTGTTCACATGTAGTGATTCACTTCAGTGGTTCATGATCTACACTTTGAATAGAGTAATCTGGCTGTAGTGTCATATTGGGTCATTCACTGGATTGAAATTCAAACATACTGTACCTCTGGAAAAATCCAGTTGGCTTCGCCAATTTGGTATGAGCTCATACGTATAAAAAACAACAGATTTCACCTTTGTTGTTTGCGAATTGGTATGCTAAAGGCGAGAGGCACACACTATCTAAGGATTCAGGTCCAAAATATACAAACACGCCCTAGCGAGAAACTCTGCGCAACTACAGCCAGCGGGATAGTTTGACATCGACCAACATCGAAACTAGCTGCTTGATTGAACATCAGATCACTCCAGAAACCATGTGACTGAGACTTCAACACTACTAAATTTCTATATTAAAAAGGACTAACAAAATTTGCTTGTATGTAACTCTTGTTTGTGGATAGTGATTTCCTTTGTACAACTGCCTGTATCTACATACGAGTAAATACGAAGTCTATTCAGAAACTATGGAACGTTTTGGCATCAAAAAAAGACTAAGTATAAGAAATACATTTTATTATATACATCTGAAAGAGCGACGGACATAATACTTTTCCACATAGTCACCAAACACATTGAGGCACTAATCATAGCGGTGGAAAAGCTTTGAAAGACCTTCATTGTAAAATTCTGCCGCCTGAGACTACAAACAGTGAGTCACTACCGCCTGGCATTCCGCGTCGTCATCAAAGGTCTACAAGACAGTTCAAAAATGGTTCAAATGGCTCTGAGCACTATGGGACTTAACTGCTAAGGTCATTAGTCCCCTAGAACTTAGAACTAGTTAAACCTAACTAACCTAAGGACATCACAAACATCCATGCCCGAGGCAGGATTCGAACCTGCGACCGTAGCGGTCTTGCGGTTCCAGACTGCAGCGCCTTTAACCGCACGGCCACTTCGGCCGGCTACAAGGCAGTTCTTCATCTTGGAAAACAAGAGGAAGTCGCTTGGCGCAAGATCAGGGGCGTAGGGCGGATGAGGGAAAATTTCCCATTTGAATGACTTAAGGAGTTCTTTAGTGCGGTTTGCCGTGTGAGGTCGGGCATTGTCGTGCAAAAGCAAAATTTTGGACGTCAGCTTTCCTCAGCGTTTGTTTTGACAACTATTCTTACGCTGTGAAAGGTTTGGCTGTACTGGGCAGAATTTATGATTGCTCCACGTTCGAGAAAGTCAATAAGAAGCACACCTTGCCTATCCCAAAACATTGTTGCCTTCACTTTCCATGATGACAAGAGTTGTAAACATTTTCTTGGTTTTTGGGGGGAACTTGTGTGCCCCCACTCCATGGACTGTAATTTTTTCTCGCAATTGACGTGCTTCATCCAAGTCTCGTCACCATTTACGATTCGATACAGTAACGTATAACCAAGTTTGTGGTAGGCCGCCAGAAATGTCAACGTTGCCCCCATTCCCTGTTCTTTATAGTGCTATGTAAGCATTTTGGGCACTCATCGTGCACAAAATTTGTAGTAGACTAGCTTTTGAGTGATAATTTCAAAAAAGTTAAGGCTCGGTTATTGTGAAGCGACGGTTTTCACGAATCGTTTCGTCAACTTCAGCGACAAGATCGTCAGTCACAATGCTCGGCCGTCCACTCTTCTCTTCATCATGAACGTTGGTTCGGTCATTTTTAAACCGAATGCACCATTTCCGGACGGAACATTCACTCATTACGTTGTTTTCCTACACTTCTCACGGTTCACGATAAATTTCTACATGTTTTAGGTTTTTTGCCAACAAAAACCGTATCACAGACCGCACCTAACAACTGGTGGGATTTTCGATTGCAGCGAACATTTCAAATTCGAATATCGAAAAAACCAGACGAGCAGAGACGTTCCCATTGTGACGGATGCATGCCGACTGACGACGACGCACATGATGGAGGGCTGAACCCTCAGCTGGGAACGAAGTTCTAGCGCTTTTAATGCGCTTCTCCTTCTTAATTGGTGTGGTGAGAATGTGGGTGTGACATGACAGGTGTTGTTGGCCTTGACTGTTGTGCTGTTTTTTTTTTTTTTTTATATAAAGTTGAAAGGATAGTGAGAGTGATAGTGTAAGAAGTGGGAAAACGAATGGCCCAATTGACTGGCCTTTTTTTTTTTTTTTTTTTTTTTTTGAAAGAAGACAGGACAGTAGAAGGGACAGTAGAAGGGTGGGGGAAAACGAACGGCCCATAGTCTAGCCGGGGTTTATGACTACGTTACAGAATTAAAGAGAGGAGGAGGAATAGTGAGAGATAGTGAAAACGAAAGGCCATTGTCCTGGCCTCTTCTTCTTCTCCACAGCGGCGTCTTGATGGTGATGGCAGTCAGTCGTGGGGTGGTGGGTTGGGGGGGCGGGGAGAGAGAAAGAAGTCAGAGGGTGACAGATGAAGGAGTGAAAGAGGAAAGGCCTGTCGTGAATTAGGCCGACAGTAGGGATTGAGGGTGTGGGGTGGTGGCGTGTGGGGGAGTGAATGACATGACATGTTGGGGGGGAAGGTCAATGGTGTGAGAGAGAGTGATTGTCATGAGGTGAGATGGCTATTGTATGTGAAGTCATGGGGGGCGAAATAAAAGGTCAGGCCTTCGGGTGGTGGCTAGATGGTGAACACGGGTACCCAGGGAAAGGATTAAGGGATTAGGAGAGAGACGGGTTTGTTGGTAAAAGGAGTGGGCTGCGGAGAGGATGCGGGTACGAAGGAGTGGCACTTCAGCCAGGAGGTGGAGCTCGTGGGTTGGGAAGTCGAAGGGGAGGCGGAGGGCACGCCAGAGAGCCCGGTTCTGGACGGTTTGGAGTCGGCGGAGGTGGGTGGGGGCAGCATTGCCCCACACCACCACCGCGTATTCAAGGATGGGACGAACAAAGGAGGTGTACAGTCTAACAGCAAGGTGTGTGGGGAGTGAAGAGGTTGGGTTGATGAGAGGGTAGAGCAGGCATAGCCGCCCCATTGCTTTACGACGCACTTAGTCGATGTGGGGGCGCCAGGTGAGGCGTTGGTCCAGGGTAACACTCAAGTACTTTGCAGTACGAGTCCAGGGGACTGGGGTACCAAGGACCGTCACCTGAGGGAGCCGAATGGGAATATGGCGTCGGCAGATGATAAGGGCTTGGGTTTTGGAGGGATTAAATGCCAGACGCCCGGTCCTAGCCCAAACGGTTAGGGAATCTGTAGCCCCCTGGAGCCGCTGTTGAAGAACTGCCGCACTCCGAGAACGAGAGAAGAGTGCAGTGTCATCTGCATAGAGAGCTAATTGTACCCTCGGCGCAGAGGGCAGATCGGCTGTAAAGAGGGAGTAGAGTAGCGGTGCAAGTACGCTGCCTTGTGGTACTCCTGCTCTGATTCGTCGTCATGTAGATTTCCCATCTGGGATCCTGACATGGAAGGTGCGGCCTTCCAGGTATGTGGCTATTAGCCGTACATGGGACACTGGGAAGCCAACTGAGCTGCCAAGCACGCACATACAAAGATATACGCGATCGGGGCGCGCCTAGCGGCGTCAGACGGAAACGTTCCCTATTTTCTGAATAGCCCTCATATAACTGTTTGTGGTGTGCGTACTGTAAGACCTTTGGTGCACACACCATCAGATTATTTGACTAGTCTCTCTAACGAAGTAGGCGAGTGTCAGCACTATGTCTCGTGGTCTTATCGTGGCGTGTTTATCTTCTGCCGTTAGGCCAGACGATAGAAATGCCACTTGCACACTTAGAGTAGCAGATTGACGGTGACCAACTTTAAACAGAACTTGATTAATTTTCACACACATTTACTAAAATATTAACAAGCATTAAAATTACTTATCTTGGTTTTGGATGCTATTTACAATTGACAATCTGAAGTTCCTTTGGTATTGGTACGTTAATCTTATTTTCACATATATCTCTGATACTTGACAAAAATGTCTATACATTTATCTTCATGGCTATGTACAGGAAAATGGTAATCTTATTAGGTGCAGACTGAAACTTGACTATAGACTGGTACAGACAAATGTAGAACTCGTACAGACTGGTGCAGACAAATGCAGACTGACTAATTGGAGGTCTGTACACTCATTAAAATACCTTGCGTGTTCATGTAACACTGCGCGAGTGTGATCCGCGAGGAGAAAAGGTTCTACGTAAGCAGCAATCTCATTGCCTTCGTTACATATTAATACATGGATCGGCGGAAGCAGAATTTGGTCCATCTCTGAGGCAGCGCCATCTCGTAGTGCGGAGACGGACGAGCGCTGCGCCTGCGCTGTTGTGCTTAATGGGGCGCACTCTAGTGGGAAAAAGTTGTGTAGGCGCTGACTATGCGGAACTATGTATACAACACTGTTACTCCCACTGTGACGTGTAACTGAACATAAGGCTTGGATCAGAACAACAGTAACTAGTTCCTTTCATGATGTGTTGTTTGCAGTACCATTTTAGATGTTATTGTACGTACCTTATTCCTAATGGGCTGTTATGCCGGCATGGCCGTTTGTTCTGGCAACTGGTTGAAGCATATAATAACAGTGTGTGGATACAACCATCGGCTGTGTTTAACATGCACGGAAGTGGGTCGTAGGACTCATGTGATAAACGAGTTTCTGTGCTCGCCCTAACCTCTCATGGCCAACCTAGTCTTACTTCCTCCCCCCGCCCCCCTCCCTCTCTTTCTACGATAGTTAGTAGTCTGTCAGTTTATATTACATACACATCTAGTAATGCTCGTGTCCTGTGACCCTCCGTGCACTTGGATAGGTTTTAATACATTGCATTTTGTACTTTGTTAATGCCTCTTACATATTTTTTTAATATTCTGTCTACAAACCTGTTCTCCTCTTACTCTTTAGATATTCGGTAATGGAAAAAAATCCGAAAAGCGTCACGTGAGCAATTTGAGTAATGAAGTTACTTTCATAGGCTGTATGACTTTTGTGAAGCGTGAGAAAATCGGGTTGAAAAGTTCCAAAACATAAGTGCTTCTACAAAAAATAGGCTACATTATGTGTTAAAACTGGTTGAAGAGGCTGTAATGTATTGGAATATCAAGGGTATGAGTGACGGAGACATCCTGATTGGTCTTCAGAGATAAGCGTACCCACGGCCCCTTGTCTCTATTAACCCAACACTGGCAGGAGTAGCAAACAGTAGTAGAGGGAGGAGAAGGAAAATGTCAGCGAGAAACATGAATACAGAAGTTCAGACATCAAGAGATTAAAATAATCTTTTTAACTTTACAGATGACCCCAACGTCGATGCTGATGAGAACCCTTTTGGTATGCGGGATCTAAACAATGATAAGCCGGACGCCTATATGATTCAGTAATTCCGCGCCACCATACGAGTATACTATGACCTACAAGGGAATTTAATGATCATCAGCGTAACGTAGAAAACTGTGACATATATCGGTTTAGGGAAACTGGAAGGAAAATCTGACGAGACGATATGCATGGAAAATGGATCGTCTGGTCACGTGGTCCCGGATAGCAGGGCTGGGGACTGTCTGAGGACACACTGTGCGGTAAAGGGTGGAATGGTAGAGAGACAAGTTACGAGAGTAGGGGGCTATAATTACGTTGGTGGCCTGTCGTGAATCATGTTCTAGGTTAGGACTTATGAACTTCACAGGATTGGCAAGCAAACTTTTATTCGGAACGTAAACGATCAGGACGCAAAATAATTTGAGATCAGAAGGAAGGAAGTGGAAGAGCAGTAGCAACTAATGTACTTGGGCCAGGAAGAATTAGCAATAGTAAACTCAGCGATAACTGGCTTCAACCACTACAGTAGCGCTACACCGGCATCCTGTGGAGTAAATTAAGAAACAGTCCTCTAAATCTCGTAATGAAGCAGACCAGATGTTGCGGAACAGAGAACAGACACATACATACTGTATACATTGGTTTTCCTAGTGGCAAGTGTGTATTCCGATATGGGATGGTCATATAGTTTCACCCTTACACATACGCCTGCGAGCCACAGATGGAGCAGTATTTTCAGAGCGCGCCAATTTCGATACAGTACGCTCCTGTGATGGCCACTAATGCGCATGCGTTTCAGCGAAAATTTTTGCTATAAAGTCGACATTGTAAACTAGCAGTCTCTCATCATCCTGTTGGTTGAGTCCCACAACTTCAAAGCCAGAAGATTTTCGCTGACTGGGCTACCCTCAAGGGCAAAATCGACACTTTATAAGCCTCCCCCTCTGTCGCCGTCGGCTGGTGCCCATCGTCATCTGCTACCGTCCATCGCCATCTACTGCCGTCCGTCAGGCCATCGGTCCGTCCGTCGCCTGTGCCACTATCTTGCTCCTCATCTTCATCCTCTTTCCCTGCCTTGGTGACACCTGTCACTGGTAGTCCACACGATCTACCGTGGACACCACCACCACCAAAATCATTTACACCTCCCCATTCCCTGCCCCCACCATTACCTCCTGGAGTGCTCCTCTGGGCTTCCCTCATCTGCTCTACCTCCCTTCTCATAGTCTCCTCCCCTTCTATCTCCTACCCTACCATGTATGTATCGCCACCTGTATACTGGCCCTGTTCCTGCTCCTCCCTCAGCTAGCCCTCAAGCTCCTGTCCCCATCCCCACCACTACCATCCATCAGGATGACATTCCCCAACTCTACACTCACTCTGCTATGGCTGCCCCTGTTACCACTAACTGTGTCACCACCCACCACATCACACACACACACCCTTCCTTTGAAATGCCCCCACCCCACACGAGGGGCCTGCTCCCCATCACCTTCCACTCCAACCAGTCCTCCACCCCTCCTCCCAGGGAAACACCCACAAAAAAATCCCGAATGCGCGACTGCCAACCTCGCATCCACCCACTCCTCCAAGAAACCACTCACTTCCTTCTGATCCCCCTGTGGACACCATCCCTCCTTCAGCATCCCCAGCTCCCGCCCTACATTCATTTGTACTTCCCAATCCCTATTCCAAATTCCTCGATGCCCACAACTTCATGCTAGAAATCCACAAAGTATATCTTCAATGCCCCCACTTCTCAGCTTCTCCCCTTGCGAAGACTCTATCCTTATCAAATCCCCATGTCCCTCATTCCACAATGACCTCCTCAGGAAACTTCCCAGTATCAGCTTTAGTTCACATGTATATCTCACATCTTTCCTTAGCTTCTCCTTTCCCCATCAGCCCCAACCCACTCGTCGTCTGCTGACCCTCACCACCCTGATCACAAAGCACAGCCCTATGTTCACAGATGTGGAGGTGTTGGTGGAATTGAACTCCCACCCCACACTGGAAATCCATTCCGCCGATGCATCTATAACAACTGTAATAACGCAGCCACTTTCGCCTAGTCGCCGCGAACGGCCGTGGAGGAAGAAGCGGCCAGGGTCCCTCTGGCTAGCCCCTGGGTGCACTCATTCTTCAAGCACACAGGGGGAAACCGGGCCGACATCCTCGGCTCTCTCAAGAAGGGACACGATGCGAAGGGCCCGTCTGACAATGACAAGCGTGCTGAGAGCTGATAGACACCTGGAACCATTAGGACGAAAAGCCAAAAATGTACACGCAAAAGCATATGAGTTCTTCTGACCTCGCGGCAGTCATTTTATCTGCCTTGTAAAACAGAGATGTGCCAACAATTCCAGCACCCCACGATCACAGAGAGGAGCATACAAGAAGTGCGGGGATTCGGCGCAAGTAGGTGTGTGAAAGAAACCAGAAATCTTCAGAAGATGCTTTCCTCGACAGTGAGGAAATTCCTTGTAAACGACGGACGCTGGCAGATTTTGAGACGGAGCCCAAACATGAGTCTGTCCAGGGCTCATTCAGAAAGAGCGGTTACAAAGAAGTGTTGTGTAGGTGCTCTCCCAAAAGCCTCGGAATGCACTAAAACATCTTAAGAATGTGAAATCACGAGAAAGATGCCGATTCACGACCCATATTCCAGCCCACGCCTGACACAAAATTTCCACCCTGCACGGAGAGGCGTGGCAATGAAACGGTGATCTGTCATTGGGATACATTAAAAATTTCGAGCACCAATGACAACGCTGAAAGGAATAATGTTTCTAAGCGGAGTTGAGCTGAGAGATGGATGAGAAGCGAAATGGGAGTCGTGGAAACACCGACGAAGCGGGAAGACATGGGTGGTCTCCCACCCAGCGCGAACATCCGCCTTTTGACGCCATGATTGCACAGCTCCGGCCACGCAACTGACAATGGGCAAACAACGGGGAGATCTTATGTGGGGCCAGCCGCAACGCCGCGATTGCTGATGAGGTCAGCCAACACTCACAGCACAGCTCCGAGGCGTCGTGACACACCGACGCAGCACCTGCCTCTGACAGCATTACATCACGAACGATAATGAATAATCATGAGATTATTAATAACTGTGTCGAGTCCAAGGCCAGTCAAATCGGCCCTGAGATTTATAATTTTGTTTTGGTTTGTATAAACAGCACAAAACAATAAACACATTTCTTTCATGTCTTGATCATACATGCAATCTTTTACATTCATACATGAACCCCTTAATTACTAACCATTTGTGTTTTATTTCATTTAATTTCTCGAGCTCACTACAATTTTGGAGCCAAACGTGGAGCGACCTGATTAGTAATTTTGATGTCACAAAATTTGAGATGGGGGCATTCAGCGACTTACAAAAAGCCTTACACATGATTTCAAACCTTTACAATACTGAAACTTCCTGGCAGATCAGAACTGTGTACCGGACCGTGACTCAAACTCGGGACCTTTACCTTTCGCGGGCAAGTGCTCTGCCACTGAGCTGCCAAAGCACGACTCACGACCCGTCCTTATAGCTTTACGATACTTTTTTTCGCTGAAACCCTGAAGAAATGATTACTGGGAAAAAATTTGTCGTTCACTACATTTCCACTGTTCAAGCTGTCCCACTTCAGCATTAGACACGACGTTTTAATTTATAACATCTTTACTGCCGGACCTCTTCGCAAAATAGTTTGCAGACTGTATCCACAAACACCACTGAAGGTACAGTAAAATGATTGCACTGTTTGACACTCAGTTAATTAGATATGACGTCACATACATTCAAATGGGTGAAAAACTGACTTCAGCTTTAAATGGCACTTAGCAAAGCTTCATCAGGCATGACGTTTTAATTTATTACTCCTTTACTACTAACTCTGTTCGCAACATACTTTGCAGATGGTATCAACATATTTCGTCAAATGTACGTGCAAAATTAGTTGGTTTTACGATACATTGTTCAGGGGATAATACGTCATAAATATTGAGATACATAAGAAACTAGGTTTGCTTAAGATGGAGCGCAAGTTACCCAGACTATAGTCATCCAGCCTTTCATAGTGAGAAAATTAGCTACTTCCAACAAACTTAAAATATAATTTCGAATATTTTCCAAACTTTTTCTCCATTACATGGTTAACTCATATATTTAATACATTAACTCATTTGTAAAGCAATACGACGTTTGAAGCTATTTAATACAAGAGAGTTCGGTATTTTTAGTTCAGTAAAGTTGATAAATGGGAGGTAACGAGCAATCATAGCCCAAGGCTCCATTATATCAAAATACCCAGCAAATATCAATCAAAAACCTCAGAAATTTTGTCTGCGGTGTCCGAATATATCATTAATTGGCTGTTTGCATCTTCCAAGAGTGCATTTGAGTAGTCCTCCTGAACAATGGCTAAAATGCTAAATTAAATCCCTTCAATTAGTCGAGTTTATGGGAAAGATAATGAGAAACAGTAAATATATAGACTACAAATTAAAGAGGGTAAAGTACTCTTCCTGCCGGAAGAAAGTGAGATTTTGCACGACGTTAGAAAAATGGAGTCAAAACACTACAAGAAATCTCTCTCCCAAACATCTAAATCTGCACTCCAGAGGTTACTTTACGTATCACTATCTCTTTATTTTATGCACCACTATCTCTACCTCTGTTTCCCAGTCCATTCGTGAACTGTAACAGGAACAAACACTTTCTGTAAGTCTCGGTAGAACCTTTAATTTCTACGAATCTGCCGTTGTGCTCATGAGATTTACGTGGGTTAATGTAATACGTTATTTACTCTTCTTGTAATGTTGCGTATCTTGTAAAATTTACTTCACAGTCCGGAGAGAGACTACCAGAGTATTGAGACGGACTGAGAATAAATACTGCCACGAGTTCAGGAAGATACGTGTCCCGTTTTTCTGTGCTTGGTTTACAAAAACAAAGAAATGCAGGAATAGGTCAGCTATGTTCTAGATTTGCAAATCGGATGCCGCCGAGCACTGCCTCTAACATAATTATGACATGAATCATGATGAGACTAATAGCGTCGTGCAAACGTCAAGTTTCAGCAACAGCATAATTAAGCAGTCTATTGAAATAAAAATGTCGGAGAATATAAGAAACAGGGAAGAAATTTTCAATTTAAGCAAGGCCTTGGGTCTGACACTCAATTTATTGAAATAGCACGAGCCTATACATCCACCAGAGCGGCGAACCGCTGAGACACTGTGGATTGCACTGTGGATTTCTGTCTCTGTAAAACAAACGAGCATCAAAGGGCGTTCCAGGCATCAGGACTCGACTGCACAATCACCTGTGTTGGAGTCCAGGCTACGAGATCACATAACAGCGTAACCTGAATCACATAAAGAAGACGACTGTGCCAGTTTCCGAAATATTATACGTAAGATGGAAACAAGAAATCGATTGAACAGCGGTAAGCACACCACTGAACATTAAAGCCGAATAATCGTAAGGGATCACGTTCAGAGTATCGTCTGTAGTAGAGCTATTTACTATGAACGATGATTTTCTGTTTAAAAAGTTATCGCCGGGTGGGGTGACCGAGCGGCTCTAGGCGCTACAGTCTCGAACCTGGCGACCACTACGGTCGCAGGTTCGAATCCTGCCTCGGGCATGGATGTGTGTGATGTTCTTAGGATAGTTAGGTTTAAGTAGTTCTAAGTTCTAGGGGAGTGATGACCTCAGCAGTTAAGTCCCATAGTGCTCAGAGCCATTTGAACCAAAAAGTTATCTTGTTTGTCTGTCGTTGTTTACGTGAAATCAAGTCAACGTCACGCATTTCTTAATATCGCAGTAAACGCGACATGAGCTGAGGAGATCCCTTATGATGTAAGGTCCCATCGTCGCTAGAGTTGCAAATCATATATCTTAATGACCTAATTAGACTTCAAGTTCAGTACCAGTAAATCCCCGAGGGTGCAAATAATCGAACACTCACGTTTAAAACAGCTTGAATCGTCGGATCGCTTTACGAATAGTTAATGTTTTAAATATTTAACCTTAAGCATATAACCTGTAGCGGTGTTATACAACTACTACCACTAATCTTTAAGGATTCAGTAAAACATTAATGAAGTCAGTATATACTTTTTACATTCTTTCTCCTTTCCTTTGGTGACGTTTCTTATCTTGGATTCTATTAATTTTGCATGTACAGACGCAAAGTAATGTGTTATGTAGAAACAATATTTTTATTTAATGAGTAACATTATTTCCGTGTATGTGTGTAGCTTCCTTATAATTGTGGGATCTTCGGCCCGTTGGGAACGTAATATCTGTGAATAATATTGAGCAGCGATGATGAACTGCGTTGCGTTGCAGCTACGAGTAAGGCGGAATATGAAGAGTGAAACGGACTGTCGACATATGGGACAGTGAACTGTCTATGGTATGGTTTACTATGCTCAAAGCCGTATTGGAATCTACGTAGGGGTCGAACTCCCGAGCAGTTTAATTTTGGTGATCAGAAGAATAAATGGGCGGACTGCACGTTAGGTTGGATATTCGGTTAGCCATTCACTCTTACTTCTGGAAATAACTTCGTGTTCTTAATATTAAATTAACTCGATTCACTTATCCCGTCCTGTTTCTGAACCTGTGGAGGTTTATTTACGGTGTATTCTGGTAGACCAACGAACAACGAGACAACGGAGCGTCTACACCACAGATCCCACAGCAGTCGTCTCAGGTAGGAAACTGCGGCACACAGATCTCTGTAATCACACTCTCGATTTTCCATTGCTGCGGAGTGTTAAAATAAACTCTCTCTGATAAATACTATTAAAGTACATCACGTAGATTGAAGTCAGATTTAGATTTACCATTCACAAGTTCTCCTTCAGTAACACCTCACGTTGAAATTGCATTTGTGCATCAGTGTCAGAAATAAGCGTGTTGAAAGTGGTCGGGTTGAAGAGCCTAGCACTACATTATTTTGTTAATTCGTGGTAATACAAAAGCCATAGTTTCACTAGCGATATTTTGAAGACATTGGTGATGAAGACTGAACGATTTTGCCCTGCTGAAACTGTGAACCAACGTTGTTAAAGCTAGCGCTCATGAAGCAGCAAAGGAATTTATAATTAGTTAATAACGTCTTGAAGTGGAAGCTGTTTACAGCTGCGTCATTTCAAGCCAAGTTATCGCCAGTTCTTTATTGCTGATATTTTTTTTATTCCAATCAGTTATCATTTAAATTAAAAGGAAGGTCAGCGTTGGCCGTAATATTGATGTTTTATTGATAGCAGAATCGATTTTCAGTCACAGAGTGATCATCTTCAGTGCTGAAAGTTAAAAATTTTACATAGCGATGAGTGAGTAAAAACAAAAAACCACAAATACACCTGAGTACAAACCAACTGTTGGAAAGAACATACCTGTGGTGTACAAATTAAACTCAGACACTGGTATCAAGTTACCAGTACCCAAAACTGAGAAGCGATCACAATAACTGAAGCCGCTGTTTACATTCACCTATACAGCAGACCTTAGTATGACAGGGTCTTGGAACGCCCTCTATGTGGCGTGTGTCATGTGAAGACTTAACAATTCCTTATTTGCCAAGAGATTACCACAGAATACCAACGTGCACTTTCAAATCATTAATTAAATATTTCAATTTTAAAATTGTACATTAAAAAACGCATAGCAAAAATAAAAGACAGGGGGGAGATCCATATCTTGCTAACATACGCTGGCGTGTTATTTTCAAACAACTTAAAACACATGTCAGAATAAAAACCAACAGGTGGTGTTAAAAGGTGTCAGATTACAGGACTAGAAAAGAAGAAAAAAATATACAAGTAAAATGACATCAAATATAACAGAATTTGTAATAACACAGTATCCACCATCTGGCATAGGCAGTCAGAGATATAAAGTTCTTAATTTACGTAAAATATTACATTGAAACCAAGAAGTCAAATACATAAATGTAATTATACAATGTATGTCACAATATAGCAAATCAAAATGCCATGAAACTCATTATGTATAATAAAAAAAATTTTAAAGGGTGAAGATTAACAATTTTTTATAGTATTTAACGACGTGATGAAACACACATCTTTTTATTCCATTGGGACATGTGAACACTTTATATAAATTAAAAAGTCGTAGTAATTATGAAAGCAGTATGTTTTAAAAGCACATTGTGGATGCAGAGATCGTTTAGCGCATTCGTGAGTGAAAACTACTGTTACAAATTGCAAAGAATAAATTATATGTTGGATAGGGACAAGTGTACGAAATACGCTAGCTTAGTAGATACCTTCACTATCACACCTGTTATTTATAGAAAAATTTATCGTATGATACAAACAGAACCTGGGTATAAGGAAACAGTGTTCTATTTAAACTATAAAGGCTTTGTCCCAAATAAATACATCACACTCAAGCTATACCCTTTTTTTTGCACTGCGCTGGGTCAGAACCCATCATACATTTACAGTTGATAAAACAGAAATGAAAACTGTCAAGCAAACGGTTTTAGATACTCATATAAAGGAGATAATTTTATTACGTGTCTTCTGGCAGCAGTGGGAATCCTTATAACATAAAAGCTAATTTTTAAAAATGTACAATTTTAAAATTGAAATATTGAATTAATGATTTGAAAGTGCACGTTGGTATTTTATGGTAATCTCTTGGCAAATAAAGAATTGTTAAATCTTCACGTGACACACGCCACATAGAGGGCTTTCCAAGACCCTGTCATACCGAGGTCTGCTGTATAGGTGAATGTAAACAGTGGCTTCAGTTATTGTGATTGCTTCTCAGTTTTGGGTATTGATAACTTGATACCAGTGTCTGAGTTTAATTTGTACACCACAGGTATGTTCTTTCCAACAGTTGGTTTATACTCAGGTGTATTTGTGGTTTTTTGTTTTTACTCACTGATTGCTATGTAAAATTTTAAACTTCCAGCAGAGAAGATGATCACTCTGTGATCGAAAATCGATTCTGCTATCAATAAAACATCAATATTACGGCCAACGCTGACCTTCCTTTTAATTTAACGTATATGGTCGTTGTGCACACAGCACTCCATGGAGTCGCCCATCAATAAGTTATCATTTACTTTTATGTTGATTGCACTGATTAATAATTAATGTTTCCCACCGAGAATATTCTGAATACTAACAGATCTAAGGTGCTAACAGTCATAAGCCAAAATGCATCAAATTAACTTGTTTGGTCAAAGACATTTTTGTATGACATACGAGGTGCATTCAAGTTCTAAGGCCTCCGGTTTTTTTTCTCCGGACTGGAAAGAGATAGAAACATGCACATTGTTTTAAAATGAGGCCGCGTTCATTGTCAATACGTCCCAGAGATAGCAACGTACGGCAGATGAAATTTTACCGCCAGCGGCGAGAATGAGAACTGTTTTAAATACTTAAAATGGCGACTTTTCCTTACTTGAACAGCGTGTAATCATTCGTTTTCTGAATTTGCGTGGTGTGAAACCTATTGAAATTCATCGACAGTTGAGGGAGACATGTGGTGATGGAGTTATGGATGTGTCAAAAGTGCGTTCGTGGGTGCGACAGTTTAATGAAGGTAGAACATCGTGTGACAACAAACCAAAACAACCTTGGGCTCGCACAAGCCGGTCTGACGACATGATCGAGAAAGTGGAGAGAATTGTTTTGGGGGATCACCGAATGACTGTTGAACATATCGCCTCCAGAGTTGGCATTTCTGTGGGTTCTGTGCACACAATCCTGCATGACGACCTGAAAATGCGAAAAGTGTCATCCAGGTGGGTGCCACGAATGCTGACGGACGACCACATGGCTGCCCGTGTGGCATGTTGCCAAGCAATGTTGACGTGCAACGACAGCAGGAATGGGACTTTCTTTTCGTCGGTTGTGACAATGGATGAGACGTGGATGCCATTTTTCAATCCTGAAACAAAGCGCCAGTCAGCTCAATGGAAGCACACAGATTCACCGCCACCAAAAAAATTTCGGGTAACCGCCAGTGCTGAAAAAATGATGGTGTCCATGTTCTGGGACAGTGAGGGCGTAATCCTTACCGATTGCGTTCCAAAGGGCACTACGGTAACAGGTGCATCCTACGAAAACGTTTTGAAGAACAAATTCCTTCCTGCACTGCAACAAAAACGTCCGGGAAGGGCTGCGCATGAGCTGTTTCACCAAGACAACGCACCCGCACGTTGAGCTAACGTTACGCAACAGTTTCTTCGTGATAACAACTTTGAAGTGATTACTCATGGTCTCTACTCACCTTACATGGCTCCTAGTGGCTTTTGGCTTTTTCCAACAATGAAAGACACTCTCCGTGGCCGCACATTCACCAGCTGTGCTGCTACTGCCTCAGCGATTTTCCAGTGGTCAAAACAGACTCCTAAGGAAGCCTTCACCGCTGCCATGGAATCATGGCGTCAGCGTTGTGAAAAATGTGTACGTCTGCAGGGCGGTTACGTCGACAAGTAACGCCAGTTTGATCGATTTCGGGTGAGTAGTTAATTAGAAAAAAAATCGGAGGCCTTAGAACTTGAATGCACCTCGTAGTTGCACTGCCTATCCACATATCCATTTTCAATTGCAAACAATAACCCAGAGTTATTCATTATTATAGCAAGTCTTGCTAAATAATATTGTTGAAACTTTAATTGTTCATGTGTGTCACTTAGATGTATTTGTTTGGTGTGTGACTGAAGTGTTCTTGTGTTACGTAACTGCGACCTCAGTCAATCCTTCTTAGAAACAGACGCTGCTACCAGATAATGTCAGAGACTTATTAGTTCGGCATAGAAACATTCTACTTAGTGATAGGGACAGGTGTGTGGCGCTTTAACCCCAACAGTTCGCGAGGTTTCTTGGTAAACGTTTTCCTACAGAAGCCTTACGTTTTTGAAATAAATCACTTTCAATTTTTGCAAGCTCTTTGACAAGGTGGGGGAAGGTCTCATCTGCGTATTTATTTTTACATAGATACTGTAGAAATGATTACAGAACACTTAGCCGAATGACAGTCCCATCAGCTTCTTAATAAATGTTCTTGACTGAGCAGCAGTCATAAGTCCGAATCAAAGTAAGGAAGAAGTTAGGGCCGTTTCAAAGGGAGTTAAAGTTTGGAAAAGGTTTGAAACTATGTTTAAAGTTCGTTGCAGTTTCTCCTTATCGAATACTAGATGAGTGTAATCTGGGTAAATTGGCTCTGTTATAAGGAAAGCTAGTTTTTTACCCATCTCTATATTTATAACATCATACATCCCAAACTATGTGCCGTACAATCAAATAATTTCGCAGGTGTACTCATTATTATATATGGACGTAGGCTGCAAATGCTAGTCTGAGATGAAGACGTTGGAATATGAGAGGAATTCCTGGCGGGCCGCATCAAATCAGTCAGAAGACAGATGACTAAAAAAAAAAAGCTGATACAATTTTTAAAATATCATGCAAGTAGAATTATAAGTAACCACCTAATGAATTAGTACATCGAAGTCTCATGCTGAAACTGTGAAAATTTATTTAGTGATTAACTTCTTTCTTTTCATCATTTTATACTTTTAGTGATTTGATTATGTCCGGATACAATAATTTTTAATTCGGTGAATAATTATATGAATAATTCACTTGTTTCTGTTGCCGCTGGAATGGGTGGCTGTCTACTGAGTTAATCGTTTACTAATATACACTCCTGGAAATGGAAAAAAGAACACATTGACACCTTTGTGTCAGACCCACCATACTTGCTCCGGACACTGCGAGAGGGCTGTACAAGCAATGATCACACGCACGGCACAGCGGACACACCAGGAACCGCGGTGTTGGCCGGCGAATGGCGCTAGCTGCGCAGCATTTGTGCACCGCCGCCGTCAGTGTCAGCCAGTTTGCCGTGGCATACGGAGCTCCATCGCAGTCTTTAACACTGGTAGCATGCCGCGACAGCGTGGACGTGAACCGTATGTGCAGTTGACGGACTTTGAGCGAGGGCGTATAGTGGGCATGCGGGAGGCCGGGTGGACGTACCGCCGAATTGCTCAACACGTGGGGCGTGAGGTCTCCACAGTACATCGATGTTGTCGCCAATGGTCGGCGGAAGGTGCACGTGCCCGTCGACCTGGGACCGGACCGCAGCGACGCACGGATGCACGCCAAGACCGTAGGATCCTACGCAGTGCCGTAGGGGACCGCACCGCCACTTCCCAGCAAATTAGGGACACTGTTGCTCCTGGGGTATCGGCGAGGATCATTCGCAACCGTCTCCATGAAGCTGGGCTACGGTCCCGCACACCGTTAGGCCGTCTTCCGCTCACGCTCCAACATCGTGCAGCCCGCCTCCAGTGGTGTCGCGACAGGCGTGAATGGAGGGACGAATGGAGACGTGTCGTCTTCAGCGATGAGAGTCGCTTCTGCCTTGTTGCCAATGATGGTCGTATGCGTGTTTGGCGCCGTGCGGGTGAGCGCCACAATCAGGACTGCATACGACCGAGGCACACAGGGCCAACACCCGGCATCATGGTGTGGGGAGCGATCTCCTACACTGGCCGTACACCACTGGTGATCGTCGAGGGGATACTGAATAGTGCACGGTACATCCAAACCGTCATCGAACCCATCGTTCTACCATTCCTAGACCGGCAAGGGAACTTGCTGTTCCAACAGGACAATGCACGTCCGCATGTATCCCGTGCCACCCAACGTGCTCTAGAAGGTGTAAGTCAACTACCCTGGCCAGCAAGATCTCCGGATCTGTCCCCCATTGAGCATGTTTGGGACTGGATGAAGCGTCGTCTCACGCGGTCTGCACGTCCAGCACGAACGCTGGTCCAACTGAGGCGCCAGGTGGAAATGGCATGGCAAGCCGTTCCACAGGACTACATCCAGCATCTCTACGATCGTCTCCATGGGAGAATAGCAGCCTGCATTGCTGCGAAAGGTGGATATACACTGTACTAGTGCCGACATTGTGCATGCTCTGTTGCCTGTGTCTATGTGCCTGTGGTTCTGTCAGTGTGATCATGTGATGTATCTGACCCCAGGAATGTGTCAATAAAGTTTCCCCTTCCTGGGACAATGAATTCACGGTGTTCTTATTTCAATTTCCAGGAGTGTAGTTGAGATGCAGAAAGTACCAGTGATCACTAGGACTCGGATTTTTATGTTTTTATAAAATAGATTTCAGACCTTCATTTCCTTAAAAAAAAAAATTCCATTCCGTTGTGGCAGGGTGCTACAGAAGCCAGTTTCGAATTATTTCAGAGTAAAAACAGTCTTGGTTGCGAAGTTGTTTAACATCAATAAATATATCAATATATTGAAAATACTGAAACTTTATTTACCTGGAAAAGTCTTTTTTACCTTTAAACAAACCATTTACTGAAGACTTTTAGTGAAAAATATGATGAATACTAATATTAGCCACGAAAAGTTTATTCAAATTTTGACAAAGTCATTCTATTTATTTGTGGAGAATAAACAGTTAAGTATTCCTTATATCCGCACTGGAGAAAGTGCATAACCAACTGAGATATTTACACGTGCTACAAGTAGTTTCTCTATTTGTAATGTTTGAATGAGAAGTCTTTCACTGAAATATTATTTTGTCGTGCCACTCATATAAGAACTCGTATTCAAGACGTGTCCCTGCGTATGACAGCAATGCGTCGCCTAACGTAAATTTTTTAGGCTGAGGGAGAGCTCTCTACAGTACAAGATGTCAGAGCATAATTTTAACGGCTTTACCTACAAGAAAACATAAAATATTACTATCTGAACAGTATTAAAATATTTTTTATCCTAATCCTTTTAGGATGGTTATAGCATCGACGCAATTACTAGTGGCGCCCAACGCAATCTACTTTCGAACTTTTCCCCCTGAATAGTGGTGGACACTTTCTTCATATCCGGAATTATTGAGCAGAATATTCCTTAACTTAATGACGCATGCTTTACCCACTGAACCAGGCATTTTCTTCGGAGACATGTGCACCTTGGAATCTGCAGCATTTTTCAGTGGTGTAGATACGGACTGTTCAAAAAATGTTCATATGTGTGTGAAATCTTATGGGACTTAACTGCTAAGGTCATCAGTCCCTAAGCTTACACACTACTAAACCTAAATTATCCTAAGGACAAACACACACACCTATACCCGAGGGAGGACTCGAACCTCCGCCTGGACCAGCCGCATAGTCCATGACCGCAGCGCCTCAGACCGCTCGGCTAATCCCGCGCTGTAGATGAGGACTCTAGGCATTGAATTGCAACGGGTAGATGTTAATCTTAACTGGCGTCTTGATTTCTTTCGCGATAGAAGCTGGTTTACTAGAACTGAACATTTCTATTACCTCTTAAATTTTGTTATAATATAAAGGTGCCAGGAGTCAGATGCACCAGCGTGTAAGCATGGGTTCACGTGGGAGGATAGTATTTGGTGCTATTCCTTTAATGGACTGAAATCGGGCGGGAGCATTGAGAAGTGCCTCCTTAACAGCTGAAATGATGCGGTTAATCTCAACAACAACAAAAAAAAAAAAAAAAAAAAAAAATTCTTATTGCCTCTGTTACACTGTGATAGCAATGGTCAAGGGAAGGTGCAACAGATACTACTGGGATTGATTTATTTCATTGTTGCTTGTCACTAACAGCAAAAATTTCTGATCACCATCTTCTCCTTTCATAGGATGTGTAGCAACTTAGATTGTGCGGGCTACAGCACTGTGATTCGTCTTCTCCAATTCTCTACATAAGAATATGTGGGGTTTTCGTGGTGCAATGGGATCTAATTTCCCCTCCGTGACTTTGTCTATAAATCTGCTACAACTGTCAGCGGTCTCGTCAACGGCATAATTTTTGCCCGTTGTCAACTCATCAGGTATATTGCGGCCACTGATAATCTCCCGGAAACCCCATAAAAACAGGATTCTTTAGTACGTTGCGTAACACATTAGCCGACTCTAATGTCAAGATTACTGCTGCCCACTACATTACTTATAGAGGAATTAATGGTTGAATCTGATGTTCGTTCTTCTTCCCAATGACGCCAGTAATGTGAGCTAAAGCATCTTTTTGTTCAAGGAAATGTGACTTTTATCATGGCTTACCTAAAATTAAAACAAAAGAACACCAAGTGACGTAGTAACCAACTATGAACGTTAATACGTGAAATCTAAGCTTCGTTTGACTCATACAAGCTTGACACTAAACTAATTTTAGGTTTCAGTTTGAAAATAAGAGGGAGGAAGGCTAGGAAAAAGAGTGAGAGATAAAATGAATTATAAAAACAAGTTGTGTTTAATTACTTGTTTTTGGCAGGCTGAGTAAAAGCTTACTGGGCCGTCAGTTGTGAAATTGGACTCTTCCCCAATTCAGCTTTTGACGATTTCTGTTTGGACGTGACAAAATTACGTTTACAGCTCACTACCCAATGATAGTCAACACACTACGCAAATTTGTTTCTACAAAAATAAGTTCACTAGCACCAACTTGTTCCTATTGATGCAGCATCGTGGTGATACATTATCGTGTTGTAAAGACAAGCGACATTGCGCTTAATTTCTTCATTTCAGTGTAGCGTAGAAATTCATTTATCACGTCTTTTTATAAAAAGTGTTCATTTATAGTATTGGTTTTCCTGAGTATTCATTCAGAAAATGTATTTAAAAAACACTTTTACCTGCTAAAGGCTTCTTTATTCCCTGATTCTTCTGTGTAAGTGCTATTTAGTCCCTTTTAGTCTTTTAAGTACGATTTAGCCCTTTTTAGGTTATAAAGAGGTAATAGCTTCAAATCCAGGACCTAATGATCACATACGTCAGGGGAATATTTCTTTCAGTACTGAGACAATGATAATGAAAGTATTAAACTGATATTTTGTTTGCTTCGTTTCAGAAGCTTCAATAGAGAACAGAAGTAATTTGCGAGCGCGCGCAATCCCTGTACTGCTATACAAAAGAGAAGCGGCACCTAGCGCGCATGATCAACGACTCTCACACGAAGCAATGTTGAAGCAGCTGGTGCCACCTGCTGTCTAACGGTCGAAACCGACTACCGCGCCATCTCTGATGTATATGCCGCAACACGAACCGGCTGCGTCAAGCAGCGCCGTGGCCATACAAGGAAGTAACTCATCTGAATGCAGAACCACATCTCTCAGCAAAATTACTTTGTGCCTGTAACTTTTATATCGGCGGTACGACTTTCGGAAATACACGTTCCAAATCACGATTTTCCTTCAAAGAGCAACTGAACGAGTTTAAGAGACTCTAGTCCTCGAGAAGAGGGCTTCGAAACGTAGCGGCCCCCCACATTCAGGTTTTCAGACTAAATTGTTTACAGCGCAAACTGCTTGGTCCTTTTGAGAACGACACAGTATATATCATTCCTCACCTTCATTCGCTCTCAACTTGAACTCCCTCACTAACGATCTTTTCTCTTATAGAATATTAAATCGTAATCACCATTACTTCCTTCTAAAAGCAAATCGAAGAAAATATCTGTTACCGGTACCATTATCTCATGTCATCTGTGTATTACAAAAATTTGTGGCAAGGAAACTCGTCAAGGGGAAACAACATCGAAAATGATTTCCGAAATTCACAGCATTCCATGTAGTTCTTCCTGTTTATTTATTCACACACATCTTTTCAGTACTATTTTTATTCTTCTAATGAAAATAAGTTACCCGTTTTCTTGATTCTATAATGGAATGAAAAAAAGTTTCGTAAATGATACATCATTCCATTTATTATTCAGGTGTTTTGTGACACTGATCGACTTAACGACAAATATAACAGGCAATATTGAAGAACACAAATGCCGACCTCAGAAGCTACGTGGGTAACCATTTATGAGTAAATGAATTGAGGAAAAACGAGTATCGTGAACGATACACCATTCTCTTCATTATTCAGGTGTTTTGTAACAGGCAACATTGAAGAACACAAAAGTTTACCTCAGAAGATACATGGGTTAGCAGTAATAAGTAAATGAAAAAGGTACACATAAATTTACGGTCATTACAACATGGAATAAACTATAATATAAGTACTGGAAGAAATATTTCGCTTACCATAACTTAACTGACATGTAAGGAAAGAACTAACCTTAATGAGGTCGGGGGCTATCACACGGTAAATGAAGCAGTGCTATCGCAGTCTTTCATTATACAGTGTATAAAACCTTTATAGTGCAGAACATTTCGCGGAGGTAGCTACGCATTATAAGGCCACCCACTATCCTGCTACAACACTCAAAGGAGAGCTGATGGATTGAATGTACGTGTGTCCACGTACCTCTCTTACGTCGTTCTACTGCTGTAGACGGGAACTGTTAAACTTTATGTCATGCATTGTGTTCCATGAACTGTCAAATAAATTAAACAACAAGTCCACCGCGTCAGCATCGAGTCGTATGCTCAGTGTGACAGCAGACTGAAACAAGTGTTACGGAAATTTTTCCTGTACTGCTAGCATCCAGGGGTATATTAATTATCGATTTCCTATTACCAACAAATTTTTCAGACGGTATTCGTATCTGATACTGAATGTGCTTGCCAAATTATGTCATTGTGCAACACTGAATTCATGAGCCATGACGTAATAAACGTTGAGCTGTGTGAAAACGAAACTACAAGGAGAAAAGTAGCTAGATACACAGGTGAAATATACGTACAAATATGAGTGAAATATGTTAAATATGTGTGAAATATATAAGACAAGTGCTTATATGGTTAAACCCGCAGGTAAAAAGCTACTGTCCAACAAATGGATAGATAACAATCAAACTCAGTACATGTATAAGTCAGTATTTGTAAGAAATACTGTGGGGTTAAGAACCAGCAACCTCCTACTGTGGTGGAGTTGATAATGTGGAGAGACAAAGGGAAGGAGTAGATGGAAACACATAACAGGACAGGGAGATGACCTGGAGAAGAGGAGGGAGGAATGGACAGAAGTAGAGAAGAGGTGGATGACATGGACAGAGAAAATAAAGGAATGGACAGATGGAGAGGATGAGGAGACAGAGTGGAAGAAGGAGAAGTGTGGGTTTGGAGGGCGATGGGGGAGGAGATGGACTTATAGGGGAAGGATGAAAACGTCAGGAGGAAAAGAGGAGATGGAAAGAGGAGGTAAGCAGTGGGGGAAGGGGGGAGAGAAATGGAATGAGGCAGGAGCAGGGCCAGAGGAAATGAGAGAGGGGGGAGCAGCAGACGGCCAAAGGAAAGAGCAGGAGGAGATGGACAGGGATTCAGGGGGCTAATAGAAGATTCGAATAAATACACACTCGTTCAGTGCCAGATACTTAGCTACTTTATGGAATATAAAACAATGATTCTATTATTGACACTTGATTGTAGTCGCACTTGCTATAGAATTTTCCACATATTCTTCTCCTCGCTGCTCCTACGGAGAATCTCATCGTTTCATATCAGTCCATGCAACTTTCTACTGCATCCTATAGCACCACATCTCAAATGCTACGATTTTCCTCTTTTCCAGTTTCCCACAGTCCATGGCTCACTTCTATATAACGCTGTGCCCCACACGCACATTCTCAAAAATTTCTCTCCCAAATTAAGTCATACGTTTAACGTTAGGTCTTCTCGCCCATAATATATTGCGTGTTATATCTTGGCTGCTTCGTCCTCGCCCATAATATATTGCGTGTTGTATCTTGGCTGCTTCGTCCGTCATGCGTAATTTTGCAACAAAGGGAAGGGGAACTTTGTAATTTCGTCTACTTGGTGGACCCCAGTTTCGATGTTTAGTTTATTGCTAATCTCATTTCAGGTAATGCTCTTTACTTGCGTCTTCCTTCGGTTCAGTCTAAACCCATATTGTGTGCCAATAGCGCTGCACATTGCGTTCAACAAGTGCAGCAATTCTTCTTCACTTTCGCTGAAGACAACAATTTCATCAGTGAATCTTATCATTGATTGCCTTTCACCCTGAATTTTAACCACATTCTTGAACGTTTCTTTTATGTCCGTCACTGTTCCACAGATGTAGAGATTGAAGAGTAGGGACAGAAAGTTGCATCCCTGCCTTACAGCCGTTTTAGTCCGTCCACTTCGTGCAAGGTCCTTCATTCTGATTTGTCCACGTAACTCAAAACTTTTTTTCTGAGAATTTCGAACAACTTGTGCCATTTTTACTTTCGAATGTACGGTTTCTTGTTTTTTTATATTTTTTTTTATTTTTGTATCCATTACCAGTCGCAGCGACAGAACTGCCTCTCTCGTGGCTTTACCTTTGTGATAGCCAAACTAATCGTTAACAGATATTGATTTTTCACACTCTTCTGTATATTAATCTTGACAGCAACTTTTAACGCATAAGCTACTAAACTGACTGTGCCTTAATCCTCGCACTTAACTGTCTTTCTGTCTACCGAATTTTGTAGTTGATATTTTTGCAAAAGTCTGGGGTCCACCAAGTAGACGATATTACGAAATTCCCCTTCTCTTCGTTGCAAAATTACGCATGACAGACTAAACAGCCAAGATACAACATGCAGACTCATAGATTCCACATAAGCACATTTATGTAAATTTCGTAAAGCTGGAAACGTCATTAGCGATTAAGGTACCTAAACCATAAAAGTGTATCTTTGCTTCCTTCCTTTATTTTTCTTAGCCACTAGTTCGTGAAATTTTAATTTGTGGGCTGGCCGGAGTGGCCGAGCGGTTCTAGGCGTTACAGTCAGGAACTGCGAGACCGCTGCGGTCGCAGGTTCGAATCCTGCCTCGGGCATGGATGTGTGTGATGTCCCTTGGTTAGTTAGGTTTAAGTAGTTCTAAGTTCTGGGGGACTGATGACCTGAGAAGTTGAGTCCCATAGTGCTCAGAGCCATTTTTTTTTAATTTGTGAAAGAGATGATAAATGAATGTTGAATCCAGTAACGCTTCTGAGGAGAACAGCGAAGGTGAGGAGACCCAGTGTGGGCAGGTAATGATTGATCAATATCAACAATTAACCTTAGTCCTTATGCGAAGAACGGACCACTGTTCTAAATGCTCCCCCTCGACAGAGGTTTGGAATGTAGTCCAGCAGCCAGGACACCAGTCTGACGTATGGTGACAAGGAAATTTGCATCATTAAGTATCATTCTCTGTCCGGTTGAAAACTGGTGATAGAATTTCCTGCCACCACTAAGGGTAGTACAGAATACCTCCGTGTCTGTTACCACTACGCAAGAGCTAAAATATCAGCCACAGTCGCACTCCTGTTTTCCTTTCTTTGCCCATTGAACTAGTAAACTTCCTGTATGACGTTGTCTTTTCTTGAAAGACAGACGGTATGTGGCCCACCACCTCAAAGAGTCCTGTGATTCACTGAACCGTAGTGTTCAGCAACTTAGCAACATTTCTGTGAGTGCGACGAAGCATTGCACGGCTGAAGACGAGGAGTTGTCGCTGCTGGGACGGTGTGTTGGCTCCCTTGCGTCCCACTGTGGCCTTGTAGAGCACACGGCTGGACGGAGCGATAATAAGTGAGGGGACACGGGGAAACACGCCGTATCACAAAGCGCGTCCATACAACGCAGCTCGAGTCACGTCCTTCAAGGGCACCACTCACGAGCCAAGTGTCAGCCCCAGTCGTTCGGTGGCTGTGACCATGCTACGATATGCAGAGCGAAATCAACGAGTGTTTCCATTGTCGTGAGGATCTGCTACACAAAATGAAATATTTTCAGTATAAAGTGTCTTGTGTATGAGAGTGTCGTACTTGCCGGATAGTGTAGTTAAGAACACGTGATGTTTCCTGGTCGTTGTTTCAATGTAGTGGCTGATTTTGGGTTCACGTGACGGAACGCACACTAGAGACCGCCACGTGCGATTTCCAGCATTGTCTACTATTTTTGTTGTTGTGAGACATGAGGTTATGTTTTCTGCAGTGTTTGTAGATATCACGAGTTCTCTGCTTTTAAGTTGTTGTTGTTGTGGTCTTCAGTCCTGAGACTGGTTTGATGCAGCTCTCCATGCTACTCTATCCTGTGCAAGCTCCTTCATCTCCCAATACCTACTGCAACCTACATTCTTCTGAATCTGCTTAGTGTATTCATCTCTTGGTCTCCCTCTACGACTTTTACCCTCCACGGTGCCCTCCATTGCTAAATTTGTGATCCCTTGATGCCTCAGAACATGTACTACCAACCGATCCCTTCTTCTAGTCAAGTTGTGCCACAAATATCTCTTCTCCCCAATTCTATTCAATACCTCCTCATTAGTTACGTGATCTACCCACCTTATCTTCAGCATTCTTCTGTAGCACCACATTTCGAAAGCTTCTATTCTCTTCTTGTCCAAACTAGTTATCGTCCATGTTTCACTTCCATACATGGCTACACTCCATACAAATACTTTCATAAACGACTTCCTGACGCTTGAATCTATACTCGATGTTAACAAATTTCTCTTCTTCAGAAACGCTTTCCTTCCCATTGCCAGTCTACATTTTATATCCTCTCTACTTCGACCATCATCAGTTATTTTGCTACCCAAATAGCAAAACTCCTTTACTACTTGAAGTGTCTCATTTCCTACTCTAATTCCCTCAGCATCACCTGATTTAATTTGACTACATTCCATTATCCTCGTTTTGCTTTTGTTGATGTTCATCTTATATCCTCCTTTCAAGACACTGTCCATTCCTTTCAACTGCTCTTCCAAGTCCTTTGCTGTCTCTGACAGAATTACAATGTCATCGGCGAACCTCAAAGTTTTTACTTCTTCTCCATGAATTTTAATACCTACTCCGAATTTCTCTTTTGTTTCCTTTACTGCTTGCTCAATATACAGATTGAATTACATCGGGGAGAGGCTGTGCTTTTAAGTGTAGTATAAAATTTTAAAGCTAGTTTCAGCATACTGTTAGTTCTTCAGTCAACATTGTTTTAATTTTTAAAACTAATTACATAAAGTGTAGACGGTTAATCCAGACTTCGTTACCCGTACAACATGTTGTACGCTGACATGGCTCACGTTATATTTTCAAATGAACTGCCTTTCAGTAAAGCCCCATCAATTTCACCAATCTTGAAAATGGAAATTTGTGTTAGTTGCTAAGAGTTTCTATTACAGAGCGCTTTTAGCTTGCGAGTGGGCTTTAAAAGTACTTCTCCTTAACTTGATTTCACTTACTGATTATTGGAATGTAGTAGAGTAATAATGTAAGACACAGACTACTAAATACGGTACTGACAAGATCTTTCTCTATTGCAGCAGTTTTAAGTTTGAATGGGATATTTGTTCTTAGGTAGATCACCAGAGTTACTTTTGTACTTTCATAAATTGACTGCAGCACACATAGAGTGAGAGCTATCATGTCAAATTGCAATAAAAAATACACTGAGGTGACAAAAGTCATGGGATACCTCCTAATATCGTGTCGGACCACCTTTAGCTCGCCTTAGTGCAGCAACTCAACGTGGCATGGACTCAGAAAGTCGTTGAAAATGCCCAGTAGAAATATTGAGGCATTTTACCTCTATTGCCGTCCATAACAATAAAAGTGTTACTGGTCCAGGATTTTTTGCACGGAGTAACCTCTCGATTACGTCCCATACATTTTTGATAGGATTCATGTCGGGCGATCTGGCTGGCTGACCATTGACTCGAATTGTCCAGAATGTTGTTCAAACCAGTCTCGAACGATGTTGTGGCCCGGTGACATGGCACATTATTGTCCATAAAAATTCGATCGTTATTTGGGGCCAAGACGTCGTAAACGACGGGTAACGTCTCCAAGTAGCGGAACATAACCATTTCCAGTCAAATATCGGTTCCGTAGGACCAGAGGACCGAGTCCATTCCATGTAAACACAGCCCACACGATTATGGAACCATCACCGGCTTCCAAAGTGGCTTATTGACGACTTGGGTCCATGGTTTCGTGGGGTCTGTGCCACATTCGAATCCTACCAACAGCTCCTACCAAATGAAATCTGCACTCATCTGACCAGGCCACGGTTTTCAATATATCCAACGGATATGGTCGGGAGCCCACAAGACTCGCTGCAGGCGATGTCGTGGTGTTAACAAAGGCACACGCCTAGGTCGTCTGCTGCCTTAGCACGTTAACGCCAAATTTTGCCACACTCTCCTAACGCGTATGTTCGTCGTACGTCCCACATTGATTTTTGCGGTTACTTCACCAAGTGTTTCTTGTTTGTTAGCACTGACAATTCCACACAAACGCCGCTGCCTTTGGTCGTTATGTGAAGGCTGTCGACCACTTTGTTTTCTGTGGTTAGCATGTCACCTCCTTATTGAATTTAAGAGAGACGAAATCCAGAAGGATATGATCACATTTTACAGTATTGTAATCTGCCTACAGTAGTGTGACGGGTCGGAGATGATGATTGTTGCGTCAGCATGACAATGCAACGTTCCATAGAGCAACATCTGTGAGACAATGGTTGTTCTTGTTGTTTTGGTCTTCAGTCCAGAGACTGGTTTGTTGCAGCTCTCCATGCTACTCTATCCTGTTCAAGATTCTTCATCTCCCAGTACCTACTGCAACCTACATCCTTCTGAATCTGTTTAGTGTATTCATCTCTTGGTCTCCTTCTGCAATTTTTACCCTCCACGCTGCCCTCCAATACTAATTTGGTGATCCCTTGATGCCACAGAATATGCCATACCAACCGATCCCTCCTTCTAGTCGAGTTGTGCCACAAATATCTCTTCTCTCCAATTCTATTAATTCTATTCGGTACCTCCTCATTAGTTATGTGATCTACCCATCCAATCTTCAGCATTCTTTTGTACCACCACATTTTGAAAGCTTCTATTCGTTTCTTGTCTAAACTATTTATTGTCCATATTTCACTTCCTGACACTTAAATCTATACTTGATGTTAACAAATTTCTCTTCTTCAGAAATGCTTTCCTTGCCATTGCCAGTCTACATTTTATATCCACTCTGCTTCAACCATTATCAGTTATTTTGCTCCCCAAGTAGCAATACTCATTTACTACTTTAAGCGTCTCATTTCCTAATCTAATTCCCGCAGCATCACCCGATTTAATTCGACTACATTCCATTATTCTCGTTTTGCTTATGTTGATGTTCACCTTATATCCTTCTTTCAAGACACTGTCCATTCCGTTCAGCTGCTCTTCCAAGTCCTCTGCTGACTCTGACGGAATTACAATGTCATCGGCGAACCTCAAAGTTTATATTTCTTCTCCGTGGATTTTAATTCCTACTCCGAATTTTTCTTTTGTTTCCTTTACTGCTTGCTCAGTATACAGATTGAATCACATCGGGGAGAGGCTACAACCCTGTCTCACTCCCTTCCCAACCGCTGCTTCCCTTTCATGCCCCTCGACTCTTATAACTACCATCTGGTTTCTGTACAAATTATAAATAGCCTTTCGCTCCCTGTATTTTACCCCTACCACCTTTAGAATTTGAAAGACAGTATTCCAGTCAACATTGTCAAAAGCTTTCTCTAAGTCTACAAATGCTAGAAACGTAGGTTTGCCTTTCCTCATTCTATTTTCTAAGATAAGTCGTATAGCCAGTATTGCCTTACGTGATCCAACGTTTCTACGGAATCCAATCTGATCTTACCCGAGGTCGGTTTCTACCAGTTTTTCCATTCGTCTGTGAAGAATTCGTGTTAGTATTTTGCAGCAGTGGCTTATTAAACTAATAGTTCGGTAATTTTCACATCTGTCAACACCTGCTTTCTTTGGGAGACAGTGGTATGTAGACAATACCATCCCTACAATGGATTGGCTTGCCGCCCAACGGAACATCTTCGGTACTAGTTAGAACATTGAGTTCCGTCTAGATCTCAGCGTCTAAGATCACGACCTTCTCTGGTTTTGACTCATGAAGAAGAATGCATTGCCATTCCTCCACACACATTCAAACGCTTCATTCACTGTGTCGCCTGGTGCAGTTCAACCTGCCATAAAACCGAAGCATGGACATATCCCATATTAATGTTCAGTAAAAACTGTCAAGATACTTGCAATTAGATAGTGTATTCTTGTGGTTGCTTGCGTTATTTAAAGACGAGCAACACCATTTTCTATCATGATTTGTGACATCGGAGTAAACTGTGGTTTCTATATGTTTATTAACTATTCTAATTTCCTTATTAGTACAAAACTGTAGATAATGTTTCACAGAGTGGGTACTGTGACAACACGATTAGTTTTTGACATACTCTACACTAATCCATCATATCAAAAGAGATGTCACTTTTTGACACTGTTTACTCTTTTGCTGCAATGAGTTTCTCATGCCCACACCCGGTATGTGCCCTGTGTTTCATAACTGATAATTCGGAGTCGCTGTTTTTGTTCCCAAGTGGACTTTAGGACATGACATCCTTACAACCATATCGCTATTGCGTTGACTAGCTTAGCTGAGCATGCTGTAATTAGTTTCTATCAGCACACGATATGCCTTATCAGCTGTCATAGCTAACTAATGAGTGGACTTGTTGCTGATAGGATAGCTGTTGTCAGCTCGTGACGTCTCTTCTGCTGACGCGACCATTTTAAAAACTGTTTTTTCCTCTGTATGGGGAATTGTACAAGCACAAGCATACATAACTTGCACCACTGCACATACTGTAAGTGTGTGACTTTAGAGCTACCTATTCACTCGCGTTACTCCCTTCACAATGGGTATACCAGCAGTCCTCCCGCGTTGTGGTGTTTCCTCAGCAGCTGTGGCTGATAGTGAAACGTGCTGTAGTTTTCTCGAGTCTTTTGAAGCATTGCTGGTATTCAAGGCAGAAACTGGCCATCATTACCATCGTAATCTCCTCATAATCTCTGTTTGTATATTTGCATGAATCATTCCTTTCTGTTTTCCGCTTCTGTCTGACAGCTAGCGTGAACATTTATAAAAGCTCTTCAGCTGGTGCTCTTACAAGTTTCGTCTGCCAGTAGTGGCTGCTTTCGCCAGGTCCTCTTCTGTTTCATTTCCAGGAAATCCACATTGGTCTTTCATTCAGCACAATGTAACTCCATCATTACTACTTCTGACCGTGAATATCATGTTCTTGCTGTCGTATGCCATGAGTTGCTTGTTTCACCTACTGTGAAGGATCTCATATATTCAAGTACTCATCTCGAATCATAGAAGATGACCCCTTGACGATTCAATTTCTTCTCGGCATTTAGAAGCCATCATTGTATGGCTATTATAACACAGCTCTACAAAATAAAATTTTTTTTTCGTTGCCAGGGAAGTTTGAACGAAAATGGGATATTGTTATGATACTCATTCCGAGTATATTTGTACTTTTTCCAAATTGGCTCTGGTTTTTGAGACATAGGTTATTTGTGGAAATGAGAGTTTCATGTGGATAATATGGACTGCAGGGTCCATATATGGTGTAATGTATTTGCTACCTGTTTTTTAATTAGTGATATTGTACTATCTTTATTAAACAATTGTGCTCAGGGAGTTCATCTGTGTGGTTGAGGATTACATCATGCAAACATCACACTGTCAGCATGTGTTTAGTCCTGTTGTGCGGTGCGTGTGTTGAAGATATTGAGGGTTGTGCAGATTTGAATTCGGCGGTACTCAACATTCATTTGTTGGCCGAGGTAATCCCCGCAACAGCCGATAGGTAGCGTTCAGCGTAAACAAGAAAAATGGCGATGGTCGAAAGTCACACACATGTGCAGTGCAGCTTCAAGGAGATGGAACCTTTTCATCGTGACGTAGCAAATAAGAGGTGAGTATTCATTTCACACAAAACAATTAATGATGTTTGTTGGATGTGATTGACATGCAAATACAAGAAAGTTCTGCATAATATGTAGTATTTGTGCAATTTTGTTTTAGGAAAACATGAGTTCTTCACGCCGTCTTTGCGTGAACCATCCAGATGAGTTCTGCTACATTTGTGGTGAATACGTTCTTCGAAAGAACAGGAAGAATATCACTCCTTTTGTGAAGGAAGCGTATCTGGCATATTTCGGAATTAAACTTGGAGATCAAGACAAGGCGTGGGCACCCCATAAAGTTTGTAAATGCTGTGTGGAGTGCTTACGGCAGTGGACAAAACGAAAAAGGAAAAGCTTAAACTTCGGAGTGCCTATGGTATGGCGAGAGCAGAAGAACCATACAGATGATTGCTATTTTCGCATTGTTAATGTGAAAGGTTTTAATAGGTTCAAAAAACGAAAGTGGGAATATCCCAATTTGGAGTCAGCAAGAAGACCGGTGGTGCACAGCAACGATGTTCCTGTACCAACCTTCACAACATTACCCACGCTAACATCATCAGATGACGATGTGCACGGCGAGGACTGTACAAGTAGTGGTTCGGAATACGAAGGACGTGAGACACAACCCCAGCAGTTCGACCAGAAGGAGCTCAGTGACTTGATACGAGAACTCAATCTTTCAAAGCAAGCATCAGAACTCTTAGCATCCAGGCTTAAGGAAAAGAACTGTCTTCATCCAAGTGTTAAAATAACAGCTTACCGGACGAGAGAAGAAAACCTTCATCCATACTTCAACCAAGAAGAGGTTATAGTGTATTGCAGCAATATACCTGGACTTTTACTTGAATTGGGGCTGCCGGAATATAGACCAGAGGACTGGCGTCTCTTCATAGACAGTTCCACTAGAAGTTTAAAATGTGTTCTCCTACACAATGGCAATCGTTACGCATCTATTCCAATTGCCCATTCAACAAAACTTTGTGAAGCATATGCTAACATCAAGATGGTTCTGCAGAAAATTCAGTATATGCAGCACCAGTAGTTGATTTGTGTTGATTTGAAAATGGTGAACTTCTTGCTTGGACAACAAAGTGGATACACAAAGCACCCATGTTTTACCTGCATGTGGGATAGTAGGGCAAAGCACGAACATTGGAAGCAGAAAACATGGCCTCCAAGGGAACATATGGCTATTGGTGAAGCAAACATCATTAATGAACCTCTGGTTAGTAGGGACAAGATTGTTCTTCCACCATTACATATTAAGTTAGGAATAATGAAGCAATTCACCAAAGCTTTAGACAGAAATGTTAATTGCTTCACATACATCTGCAATACGTTCCCTGGACTCAGTAGTGAAAAACTTAAGGCAGGAATATTTGATGGTCCTCAAATTCGCAGGCTCATCAACGATACCAATTTTACAAGTGTCATGACTGTCACTGAAGCATCGGCCTGGAACAGTTTTGTCGCTGTTGTAAAATGTTTTTTGGGCAATCATAAAGCTCCCAATTACGAGGAACTGGTCAAAAACATGCTCACTAACTTTCAAAACTTAGGAGCTAACATGAGCATAAAATTGCACTTCCTTCACAGCCACTTGGATCGATTTCCTCGTAATCTAGGTGATTTCAGTGAGGAACAAGGAGAGCGGTTCCATCAAGATATGAAAGGAATAGAGGAAAGATATAAAGGAAGATGGGACAGGCATATGATGGCAGATTATTGCTGGAATCTGCAACGTGACTGTTCTGAAGAGACCTATAAAAGGAAAGCGTGCAGGAAGCGGTTCGTCATGGACGGAAAATGATATACTTATAGAGAAACTTTTCAATTATGTTTTATACGTGGACAAATGCCTATCAGGTTTTCATAGAAGCTATTTATAAAGATTATTTTCTTTTTTGATTGTAGTTTGTAGCGCTCGAGTTCAGTATTAGCAATTTTTTCTAATTTTTTGAATAAATCATGCATTATCTCAAAAACTAGAGCCAAACTGCATAAATGGTTGCTATATTCGTCCTCAGCACCACTAACCCATCCTAAAGCCACTCAAATATCCTTGGCAAGAAAATGAGTGTTGACCAGTGTAATCGGTGCTTCCTCAGGTGGCAAAATTTCTTATCCGTGGGACAGCTGCTGCACGAGTAAGCCTGATCACATCCGTCTTTGTTCTCCCAGGCGTCAGAGTGGAACAGCCCTGGATTCGAAACGCCATAACATAGACACTGATATCTCATGTCTAAGTCTGGTATAATATGTCATTTTATTATTCTGCTGTGGTAAACTGAATTACAGTACAGTAGGATTTTTTGAGACAAATTTCTTTTCATAAGCAGACGAGTTTCCGAATATTGCACAACTAAAAGAGGAGAATATTGGTTGAGCCCTTTTCTGGACGTGGGGCACAACGCTGTTTAGGTATGTACTTTGAACATATTAGAGCCTCAGAATGTGTCAGAGACAACTGATGGTAAACAGGAATAATTCAGCTATGTCACAAAACTGGAGTGTAAAGAACAGTTTTTACAAGATTATTTGAAGTAAATTGCTTCCTTGCTTTACTGATACTTTGGAACACTGCCAACCCACATTCCCGTATCAACACTTACTCTCAGTTTTTGATGTACAATTTACCTACTTGTGTGAATAACTCACATGTATTGATTTTGTGTGCGGTATTTGTGTTTTGTGTCCACCATCTCGGTCAAATGAGTTGACGAAATGTAGAGCAATGACAGATGTTTGCTTGCTTGTCGACCTCTGTAGAATAGGACGCACAGCAGTGTTACAGCAATATTAAATTTTCATATAACGGTCTTAACCGATAGGAACGACAATAGGAAGCAGTGAAAGGAAATTAGGGTCGTTATACCATGAACATTTTAAAACGACTATGTCAGTGGAATGTACTGCTCCCAAAGTCGTCAAAAGAAATGTTGATTTTGTGGTAAGTCTAATTGCCATGTGTCATGAAGAAACTACTTTTGTGGTAAGCTTATTTCAGAAAGGCCTTGAAAATAACGTTATTTGGTGGTACCGATGTGTCTCGCGTCTATGTTCCAAAACAAACAGAAGTTGCAGCTGGTGCAACGGACTGCCGTTAGATGCCACGAGCGTTCAGAAGCGGTGCAGAACATTCCCTACAACGCAGTAAATATACACCGTGAGTGATAAGTATTGTAGGAACGCGACCACGATGTTACTGCACTTGGCCTTCCTTGGTTGTTATCGGAAACAGGCGGTGACATTTCACTAAACAAGTACAGTGGTAACTAAGGAAAACATACCGTACTACGAATGATTTCAGGACAGCTGCGCAGATTCTGCCAAGTGGTTCAGCGCGTCCTCGTGAAATGTCGCGATAAAAACCCTCGGTAAACCGATCGAAGCGCCCTCACCAGCAGATGCAATAATGTTGTGGTCGACTGATATATCTCCCAAACCCCGCGAGAAGGCTACTTTAATGGCGGGATTACTAGTGTTATTGTTAGTCATAGACAAAGTTTTTCTCCCATAATTCTCGTACTGTACAGAATAATAACCATGCCAGTTTTGACTGAATTTACCTGAAAGAGAGGATACTTTGCTGTAAAGCAGATTTTTGTTACGGCTGTCTGGAAAGGAAAGGTACCAGTTAATACACAAGCAATTTGCCAAAATTTTTTAATTTTTGTCCAGTTTATTTCCATACACGGTGCTGTTCTTACTCGAGTTTTTGACCCAAATTTCTGCTTCTACTGGTGATTACGGCGGTGATGAAGAGCGGTGAGTCTAGCGTGAGACGCAGCCGCTCCACGTGAGTGGGATCTCCCTCTAATACGAGCCGATCCACCGTCTTCTGCTGTAGTTTCGTCCTCAGTTAAAGGAGTTACGCTCGATGTCAGCTAGACAGGAGGAGAAGAAGCAAGTGCTGTGTCACGTTGTTTCGAAATCTGGAGCCAACGTCACATTTCACGCTTAACATCACGTTACTGCTAAAGTACCACATAATTTACAGAAAATAAACCACCTCCCAGTCACGGTATAACGATATCTTTGTGGCGTCATCGGTGGGTACGTCGTTAGACAAGCTAGGTTCTGTGCACGGGAATTGTATGCATATAGGGAAATCGATGACCTGTCTGTACGCTCATAGCTCACAGCTGTCGTTTGATGACATTTGCAAAGTTTCCGCGCACCTTTGTTATGAAAGCGTATATCAAACTTCCTGGCAGATTAAAACTGTGTGCCCGACCGAGACTCGAACTCGGGACCTTTGCCTTTCGCGGGCAAGTGCTCTACCATCTGAGCTACCGAAGCACGACTCACGTCCGGTACTCTTTCAGGAGTGCTAGTTCTGCTAGGTTCGCAGGAGAGCTTCTGTAAAGTTTGGAAGGTAGGAGACGAGGTACTGGCAGAAGTAAGGCTGTGAGTACCGGACGTGAGTCGTGCTTCGGTAGCTCAGATGGTAGAGCACTTACCCACGAAAGGCAAAGGTCCCGAGTTCGAGTCTCGGTCGGGCACACAGTTTTAATCTGCCACGAAGTTTCATATCAGCACACACTCCGCTGCAGAGTGAAAATCTCATTCTGGAAAGCGTATATCGTTTGAGCTAACGTCACCTTTTGGAACTTGTAGAGCAAGACACGCCGTATATGTCAAGTGCGAAAGGCGTTGTAAATGGGATTGCTTATCGCAACGAGAGACTAGTCATCCACAATGGCGGTATAGTTTGCGCCCAAAAAAAGCTTTTTTTTATAGACGAGTGGTGACAGAAACAGTAATAAGGTCGAAGTAAGTGTTATGGTTTTGTCGTAAGTGACGAGCGTGTAGTTACTGTTTCGAAGAGACGACAGACGAAAGCCCATGATTTACATTCATCAAACATTAAGGTCCTGGACTGTGCCGTGACGGACACGGCGGACCCGAGTCAGTGGAGCAGGCGGATGAAGGCGGGTTCGAATTCTCCACCACCGCTGCCGTGTGCGTCTTGTTGCAGGTGGTATCACCAGCTGCGGTGCAGCTGCCAGCGAGGCTCCTTCCGAGAAGTGTTCCTAGCAGCTGAGTCGTGTCACTTGGTAGAGACTGGTGTTCAAAATTAAAGCAACAAACAAAAATTTTACAAGGTTGTGTTTATATTGCCACAAAACTGTATAAACAGGTGACAGTAAAGTAGAAACAATGTAAAGAATACAGTACGTAACCAACTGCAACATGCATAACGGTAGACAAAAATGTTCTTCGTTTTTCCCCACTTTACAGATTTACACGTGGTCTAGGGGTAGCGTCTTTGATTCATAATCAAAACGTATTCGGTCCCGGGTTCGATCCCCGCCACTGCCTGAGTTTTGATAAATAATCACCATTGGCGGCCGAAGACTTCCGGCATAAGAAGTCAGCTTCATTCTGCCAACGGTCTTGTCAAAGAGGGTGGAGGAGCGGATAGAGGTTCAGGGCACTCTCTTGTCCTAGGGGTGGGAAATTGCTCCTAAAGGCAGAAGAATCAACAATGATCAACGACATGAGGATGCAGAAGGCAATAGAAACCACTGCATTAAAGACACGTAACGTGTATCCACGGGACATGTGGCCTGTAATTGAAGAAGTGTCATGATGATCTCTCCATTGGCAAAAGATTCCGGAATAGTCCCCCATTTGGATCTCCGGGAGGGGACTGCCAAGGGGGAGGTTACCATGAGAAAAAGAATGAATAATCAACGGAAGGATAACGTTCTACAAGTCGGGGCGTGGAATGTCAGAAGCTTGAACGTGGTAGGGAAACTAGAAAATCTGAAAAGGGAAATGCAAAGGCTCAGTCTAGATATAGTAGGGGTCAGTGAAGTGAAGTGGAAGGAAGACAAGAATTTCTGGTCAGATGAGTATCGGGTAATGTCAACAGCAGCAGAAAATGGTATAACAGGTGTAGGATTCGTTACGAATAGGAAGGTAGGGGAGAGGGTGTGTTACTGTGGACAGTTCAGTGACCGGGTTGTTCTAATCAGAATCGACAGCAGACCAACTCCGACAACGATAGTTCAGGTATACATGCCGACGTCGCAAGCTGAAGATGAACAGATAGAGAAAGTATATGAGGATATTGATAGGGTAATGCAGTTTGTAAAGGGGGACGAAAATCTAATAGTCATGGGCGACTGGAATGCAGTTGTAGGGGAAGGAGTAGAAGAGAAGGTTATAGGAGAATATGGGCTTGGGATAAGGAATGAAAGAGGAGAAAGACTAATTGAGTTCTGTAACAAGTTTCAGCTAGTAATAGCGAATACCCTCGGAAAAGGCCGGGAGATACGGGAAGATTTCAATTAGATTACATCATGGTCAGACAGAGATTCCGAAATCAGATACTGGATTGTAAGGCGTACCCAGGAGCAGATATCGACTCAGATCACAATATAGTAGTGATGAAGAGTAGGCTGAAGTTCAAGACATTAGTCAGGAAGAATCAATACGCAAAGGAGTGGGATACGGTAGTACTAAGGAATGACGAGATACGTTTGAAGTTCTCTAACGCTATAGATACAGCAATAAGGAATAGCGCAGTAGGCAGTACAGTTGAAGAGGAATGGACATCTCTAAAAAGGGCCATCACAAAAATTGGGAAGGAAAGCATAGGTACAAAGAAGGTTGCTGCGAAGAAACCATGGGTAAGAAAAGATATACTTCAGTTGATTGATGAAAGGAGGAAGTACAAACATGTTCCGGGATGATCAGGAATACAGACACCCAAGTCGCTGAGGAATGAAATAAATATGAAGTGCAGAGAAGCTAAGACGAAATGGCTGCAGGAAAAATGTGAAGACATCGAAAAAGATATGATTGTCGGAAGGACAGACTCAGCATACAGGAAAGTCAAAACAACCTTTGGTGACATTAAAAGCAACGGTGGTAACATTAAGAGTGCAACGGGAATTCCACTGTTAAATGCAGAGGAGAGAGCAGATAGGTAGAAAGAATACATTGAAAGCCTCTATGAGGGTGAAGATTTGTCTGATGTGATAGAAGAAGAAACAGGGGTCGATTTAGAAGAGATAGGGGATCCAGTATTAGAATCGGAATATAAAAGAGCTTTGGAGGACTTACGGTCAAATAAGGCAGAAGGGATAGATAACATTCCATCAAAATTTCTAAAATCATTGGGGGAAGTGGCAACAAAACGACTATTCACGTTGGTGTGTAGAACATACGACTCTGGCGATATACCATCTGACTTTCGGAAAAGCATCATCCACACAATTCCGAAGACGGCAAGAGCTGACAAGTGCGAGAATTATCGCACAATCAGCTTAACAGCTCATGCATCGAAGCTGCTTACAAGAATAATATACAGAAGAATGGAAAAGAAAATTAAGAATGCGCTAGGTGCCGATCAGTTTGGCTTTAGGAAAAGGAAAGGGACGAGAGAGGCAATTCTGACGTTACGGCTAATAATGGAAGCAAGGCTAAAGAAAAATCACGACACTTTCATAGGATTTGTCGACCTGGAAAAAGCGTTCGACAATATAAAATGATGCAAGCTGTTTGAGATTCTGAAAAAAGTAGGGGTAAGCTATAGGGAGAGACGGGTCATATACAATATGTACAACATTCAAGAGGGAATAATAAGAGTGGACGATCAAGAACGAAGTGCTCGTATTAAGAAGGGTGTAAGACAAGGCTGTAGCCTTTCGCCCCTACTCTTCAATCTGTACATCGAGAAAGCAATGATGGAAATAAAAGAAAGGTTCAGGAGTGGAATTAAAATACAAGGTGAAAGGATATCAATGATACGATTCGCTGATGACATTGCTATCCTGAGTGAAAGTGAAGAAGAATTAAATGATCTGCTGAACGGAATGAACAGTCTAATGAGTACTCAGTATGGTTTGAGAGTAAATCGGAGAAAGACGAAGGTAATGAGAAGTAGTAGAAATGAGAACAGCGAGAAACTTAACATCAGGATTGATGGTCACGAAGTCAATGAAGTTAAGGAATTCTGCTACCTAGACAGTAAAATAACCAGTGACGGACGGAGCAAGGAGGACATCAAAAGCAGACTCGCTATGGCAAAAAAGGCATTTCTGGCCAAGAGAAGTCTACTAATATCAAATAATGGGCTTAATTTCAGGAAGAAATTTCTGAGGACGTACGTCTGGAGTACAGCATTGTATGGTAGTAAACATGGACTGTGGGAAAACCGGAACAGAAGAGAATCGAAGCATTTGAGATGTGGTGCTATAGACGAATGTTGAAAATTAGGTGGACTGATAAGGTAAGGAATGAGGAGGTTCTACGCAGAATCGGAGAGGAAAGGAATATGTGGAAAACACTGATAAGGAGAAGGGACAGGATGATAGGACATTGCTAAGACATGAGGGAATGACTTCCATGGTACTAGAGGGAGCTGTAGAGGGCAAAAACTGTAGAGGAAGACAGAGATTGAAATACGTCAAGCAAATAATTGAGGACGTAGGTTGCAAGTGCTACTCTGAGATGAAGAGGTTAGCACGGGAAAGGAATTCGTGGCGGGGCGCATCAAACCAGTCAGTAGACTGATGACCAAAAAAAAAAAAAAAAAACAGATTTACACACACATTGCGACAGCTGGTTAATGTGCTCAGTGCGAGGTATGACCGCCTTTAGCACCAATACTGGCCTGACAAATACGGGACATGCTGTGAATGATGTCACTTATCTCATGTTGAGACAATAACGCCCATTCTTCCTGGAGGGATTCTCACAAGTCGTGGAGAGTGGTTGGTGGATGCTGACACGATGCAACCCATCTCCCTAGTGCTTCCCAGGCATCCTCCTTGGAATTCAAGTAAGGAGGGCAAAGAGGCAATGCCATGCGTGCAGTACCTTCAATTTAAAAAAAAAAAAAAACCACCCGTGCCGTATGAGGTCGAGCATTCGAACATTATCGTCCATCAATACGAAGTCTGGGCCCACAGCCCCTCGCAACAACCGTGCGTGAGATCCCAAGATCTCCTCACTGTATCTGACAGCAGTTAAATCTTGCTGATTCACCCGCACAATATCATGAGGAGGTGTTCGAGTGGTCAACATAATCCCTGCCCTTACCATTGGAAATTCTCCTCGATACAGGTAGCTTTATACAATGTCTGGATCCTGAAATCGTGTTGCACGTGCCCTCCAGATGCAAATCCGTCGACAATCACTCTCCAAACCTAATCGGGAATCATCTGTGAAAAGAACATTGGCACACAGTTCGACTGTTTAGCATGGTATGTTGATGGCTCAACTATAGACGTTCCCATCTGTGAAGACACGCCAGACGCCAGACGTAGACAGACATCAGGTCCCCCAACAATGAAGGCCACTCGGTTGAAGCCTTCTGTACACCGTTTGCCTCGATGCATCACGTCCATGGGATGCTGCGATGTCAGATGCCAGATGCAGTGCAGTGCTAAGGTGGGACCGTCGTGCCCTTACTGCCAAATAATGGTCCATTCCTTCTGATATCACACGTGGTCGGCCTTGTTCTGGTCTCCGGGATACAGTTTCCGTCTCTATAAACTGTCGCTTCACCGAAGAAACCATAGAACCATTCATATGAAGCCACCGGGCCACATCAGTTTGCGACTCTCCAGCTTCCATTCTTCATACGACCCTCCGTAGCACATAGTATGTAGGCGTCTTCTCTGTGCCAAAGTGCGCCGTCTGTGACTGTGTACACAGCAGTTGTGGATGTTGGACTACCCTGAAAACATTACGTCGCTTGATAGATGCCCTGACGTCATAGTCGGCGTGGTTATTCGTTGAGCGGAATGCCATCTTCCGTGCAGAATTCGATCGTAACGACATCTGTCTACAGTTTGTGTGATTATATCGTGAATTAGACACAGCACAGGGAAACAGCAATTTGTTGCTTTAATTTTGGACACCAGTGTACTAGCATTTGTTGTTCGAACTCGACCGCAAGATCAGCTGCTAACACTGCGAAGACAACATTTATTTTGACCGACTATTTCTTGACGAATAGAATTTGAATATATTGATTTGATTCAACATGAGACATTTAAATGAAATTTGGGTAATAATTATTATATTATGCTCTTCGAGAGGTATGCCTGTGACGAGACCTTTTATTACCTTAAATGCCTGTCTCATTCATGAATTAAATGGCTGAAATGTTCATTTTATATTTGCGGGGATTTTAACAGTTTTGTGAAACATACAGCTTAATCAGTCCAGTCCTATAACTCCCAAACCGCTCCCTAACAAAGACGCACTTTGTCCCCTTTTTTCAACTTACCTGATACAGTAGGCAACCGTCGTCGCAGCCATCTCCGTGAAATTCGTCAATTAGGTCTTCTGCATAAGAAAAACAAAACACTTTACAAACTGTTTGTATTCAGAATACCAAAAAACAATTCAGTCATAAAATACGTTGTAATTAATCTGACATAAACGTATGATTAGGCCTATTACCAAGCCGCTATACTATTACTTCTGCCACATGTTTCAATGTCTCCCCCAAACACGTTAATTATTGGAACACAAAACTGTTTCTATTAATTACTGTCGCGAACGATCCTGCCCACTGGAACATCAAAAGTTGGCAGCCTATCAGCATCGAAGATGCAGGGAAACATCGGGCACTGAAATGACACTGAACGTTCTTAATATGTTGATACTTCAGCACGGACATTTGATTTAAATATTCTTGATCACTTTGTATAACGCGTATAAAAATAAGTTCTTGCATTTATTTAATATCCATTAATTTTTTGTGTCAGTGAGCGAAGTTCACAAATATAACGTAATCACTTGAAACCGGGTTATCCGAAAGGCTATTGCTTACCCGCTTATTTCAATGTCTTTCAGTTAGTGGAAGATATATATGTGGATCTTAAGTTCTCTAAGTTCTGTATTATGAACAGTACTGTGTACTGCTCCTTTCATTTCACTGGATTCCATGCCCACGAAATAATAGCTCCCTCCTTATTAAAATACATAGTCCATCAATTTCTATCAATACTTTCAAAGGCACTTTGCGTTTCACTAATACTTAACATGTTCTTTAAGTTGTGTGGATTGACATAATCCATCAAAAATAGCAACGCAGCTTACAAGGAAATAAACTTTTGTATTTTTTCATTGTAAAAATAGCAACCATGCACTTGTAGCCACCTTTAAAACGTAAACGTAATTTTTTGATACTATTGTAAGAATCAACAAATTCAGGTCTTCTCAATGTTATATACGTGAGAGACCTAGAAGTAAAAACATTATGGCCAAAAACGTTTAAAACTTTTAGAATGTTATTACAATTAATTAATTAAAAAATTTCATTCATGAATTGTTCAGATACGTGTACCAGTAATATACATACGGTACGAATAGTGGTCTCGCGCATAGTTAGCCTTTTCTGCCAGGTCTAGGCAATGATCAGAACACGTCACCTGTGCGAAGCTGGCTCCTGCGAAAAGAAACAATGCTGCAAGTAAATATGCATTACATATGTATTGTATATGTCATTCACAATACACCACAGAAAAGAGTGTTTGTTTGTCTACGAGACCTAAAATGGATTTTAATTTTTACTATCTGATTGAAAAGTTTCACGATACGACAACTCAGTACTGTATTTAGCGTTATGAAATAATGTCGGAGTTATATGAATACAGATAACCGCAAAAATTTAGCACACTAACGGAATTAGGTTCACTTCAATGCGAATACGAGCACATCATCGGAACTGGAGACATAAACAGGATCTTAGTGACACAGTCTCTACACAACGTGCAAAGAAGATTCTTGAGTTACCGTACGAACATTCTCTCATTGCGCCCCACACTGCGTACCATCCTACTGTTGTCGATGTCATGGCACTAAAGAAAGATTGACAGTGTTTGAGATGTCGGTGAAAGGTGGACCCCACACATCTCACTGGATGTAGCTATTTCCGTGGTTCACTCCTACCAGCCCCTGTGGCTCAAGTTGCGTCACGCATCCTGTACCAACGTTAGTTACGGTATGTCGAACGTGGCTCTTCAAAGCGGACTTCCCAGAAACCCAATGGCATCGAATCAAATAATCAGTGAACAACAATTGAGGGGAAATTCAGAAACTTACTGACAAGATCACGGCTTTCAACAACAAGAACAGGGCAAACTCAGAACTACGTCAAATGTTGATCAATATGTATAACGTTCAAATGCGTTTCGAGTCAAACCCGGCGCCTCAGTGCTACTAGGAATAGAGAAAACTGTTGAAATGGCGAAGAGCAATACGTTCCGAACGCCTGAGTAAGTCATACTAGTTGCATCCCGCTCAGAAATACCAAATACGAGCTACGCGGTCCTGTGGAAGAATCTCCGGAGCTTGGGTGAAGGGAACACAGTCAGATGACGAAGTGAATGAACTCCTTTCAGCTCTATTCACCTCCCATGCTGAGACGAATCGTCACCTGGAAGAATACGAAGATACAAAATGCTGATATTTATCACATTGCTATGTTACAATAAACACAATAATAAAAGCAATAAAATAACGAGAATCCTTTCTTAACCGACAGGCAACGACTGTCTTAGCATTACCATATTCAAGAATGTTCCTGACGGCACAGTATCAGCCTTGATAGGCATATTTATTATTTCCTTCGTGAATGGGATACATCCTTTTCAATGGAACGTGAGTGTACCCCGACATGCTCCTAAAATCGATAACCCCGAATCACCATGTCATAAACTGTGAAATATCTCTAGAAGAGCCGTTTCTTGGCACAACATCAAGAGCCGTTTTGTGGCATCCTTTCCCTTTAAATAATATTCTGAATCAAACTCCGGGCCACGAAGTTGGTGCTGTTCTCTTTTTCCTGTGACAGGATTGAGCAGTGGAGCTGTTTCAAACCTGACAGATGAATATAATGCAAGCAACTTGTGCTCTGCATCTTTATTAGCAATTTTTCACATTTGGCAGATTAATGCAAGCAACTTGTACTCTGCATCTTTATTAAGATTCATTTTACGATCACTTTCTATTCATATGTATACCATGTGCATCGTATTTTACCCTCTGCACTCTACATTACCATGTTTCCTTTCCCATCCCTCATGACGCGATTATGTTTGGGTGAATGCATACTAATCTTGGTTATAAGGGATAGCGTTGTCTTGCTGCTTTTCGTCTACTGTTGGTGCGGGTCTACTACCTAGGTGCAGTTTAACCAACTTTGGTGTCCTGTCAGCAAACAGAGAGTTTTATCCCCACTGTCCGAGTGTAGGTTTTGTGCTAAGTTGGCGGCGGAATGAATACTCTGGTCACTTCCGTTTACCTGGGAGCTCCCCTGCCTGCGACTGTGCTGAAGACACTGTATCTTGGGCTTTTGGCGAGTTCACCTCGTAATCGTCCGCCCACGGTAGTTAAATGGTCAGCGCGACAGAATGTCACTCCTAAGGACACGGGTTCGATTCCAGGCTGGATCGGAGATATTCTCCGCTCAGGGAGTGGGTGTTGTGTTGTCCTAATCATCATCATTTCATCCCCACCGACCCGCAAGTCGCCGAAGTGGCGTCAGATCAAAAGACTTGCACCCGGCGAACTGTCTATCCGACGGGGGGGTCCTAGTCACACGACATTTACTCCGTAATCGTTAAGCATGGTCTTGGTCTTGTTAATTTCGCTTTTGAAATGTGTAAGCTTTATTCAGACCAACTGAAGTGCTCTAATTTTCTCTTCCAGTCATTAACAGTGAAGCGTTGTGCTTGTACATTTGGGGGAAATGTTAGGAGTGTCGGATTTAATAATTACTTCGAAGTAAAATTGTCGCTTCAGAACATTACATGGTGGAGAACGGCCCAGTACGTGATGAGAAGGACAGTGTAAGCATTTTTTAATTTGTGTGAATGTGTAAATAATTGTGTCTTCGTATGCATGTGCCGTCTCCGTTGTTTTCGTTGTGTATAAGTGTCTACCACTTGAACTGTCTCCACGTGTCTCTTGTAACGAGGTACCAGCTCAGAATTAATGAATTCCTTTACTGAATGGGGAAACTCTTTCTTGTTTTTCATATTTCCGTGATTGATAGCTATTTTGCAACTTTTGTGAATGATAATCTGCGTGATTTGTTCGTGTTTAGCGAGCTCATATGTTAGTAGAATCACGTGACATTTACACGGCGAACCCACAGTTACCGGGTGTTTTAGTGTTGAAATATATATGTAATTGAATATTAGCCTGGTTTGCTGAAGCAGTTGGCTTTCGCGAATAAATTTGACCGTATTTTCATTTCAGTTGCGTTTCCTGGGATCCGTTGTACTTTCGGCGGGAACTCGTATGCTGTTTTCCTATTTACCAAATTGTGTACAAATTATCTTGCTTTCGATTCATATTTGACGATAACCACGGAGTCGGTACCAACCTCCTTGCTGCAGTTTCATTTATTTAGCGTTGGCAGAGCTCTCATCCCAGCATGTCTTATTCTATATTTCTGCGAATGAATGTGCGATCTGAAATTGTGAGTTACTAGGTCATGATTAAATTATCGTGTGGTTTTACGTTAAGGCACCACAAAAATTTTGTGTACATTGTCCTTCCATGAGCACACCACCTTGGCTTCATTAATAAATAATTTTGTTAACGTTTAATCCCCATGTGTTCTGCATACTTAGTCAAAGCTCCTCTACTGAACCACTTTATTTGAAATTATTCTGTTTTATTAATTCTGTGTGGCTGCATAGTTTAAGCTTTGTTGATTATTCGCGAAGAGAACCTTGAAACCAATGACTGCAATTGTGTAACCTTTTCCAGTCCAGCTTTCTCTTTGTTTACGTACAGAGTGGGGTATGGGCTGGTGGCGACCCTGCTCTTAAATTTCAATCAATTTTAGAAGTAAGCGGTAGGAACGCAATAGTAGCACCTTCATATGACATGGTGTGTGGTTTCCCCAGCCGTTGTCGACATTAAGACCCAGTTAGAATGTAACAGCCAACGGGTACATCCTTACAATATATCACCCACTGTATCCAGAGTATGGGAATATATTGATCACGATCAACTGACTGAATGTTTATGTAAATACAACACTTATGTCATACATAAGTTCGGATTCGTAAATACTAGAGCACAACTCGTGGGCAAATTGGAGTACTGGATGAGCTGAAATATGTCACACGTAACAGAATGCCATCAAAATTGATACACTGCCGAGGCAGATAAAATACTCCGGTACCATACTAAAGTGAACTGAAAGCTACCTGAGAACCAGAGAATAGCGTGTGGTCTGTGGGAGTGGAGAGCCTTACTGGAGGCATGTTCTCACAGGAGTTTCCCAGAGCTCAGTCCTAGGCTAACTTTTATTCTCCTTGCGTGTCAACGTCTTCTCATCTGTTCTGTCGGCCTGTTAACTTTCCTTTCTGTGCAGACGTCCTCCAGCTTCACTCGAGAGCCACACCAGTAGATTTCAATGCAGCCACTGTCCAGATGAATAGCGATTTATCTTCGGTGGTGCAAGACCGAGTACTAAATATGATGAAATCCTAACTACTTTCAGTACACTACCAGAAATTAATTAGTTCCAAATTGTATGTTCAGCTCCGGTATCCAAAACCGATGTCAGTAAACGCGAACGTTACGGGTGAGACTTGAGTGGGCAATTCCGCTGGGCAGAGATCACTGCCGCCACGCGCAGAAAGACTCCCGCTTGCAGTCATCCGATCTCCTGAACCTCCGCTACTGCGATATAATCCAGTATGGCGCGAGACTGTAAAATCTACACGTTTAGAACAAACTGTGAATAACTGTGTGCATTACGTCTCCAACATTCGTCAATATCCACGTATTTTTCTCGCACTCTCAGAGAGGACTAGTATTACGTGACTACCGTAAGCTGTCCGTACATCTTCGACTCTTCAGAGTGAATGAAACCCGATACTTCTTTGCATCAAAGGTCAGCTACCTGTCACATCATCATAGCCATATTATACAAGGAGTAACTGATCTAGAACGCCAGCGGTGTGTGCCTATAAAACAAAATCATCCGCAAACTCATTCTCTGTTGCTGCTGCCTGCCTCTTCAACAAGCTACGCTACACGCTCCACACAACTCAGTGTCCCCTTGTATTTACGAAGAAACTGAATCACTTCCTTTGGTGCACCTAAAAATAAGGAACAAATATACTCAGTTTCTTGCTGTGAAACAGTAATTAAATGCTCCCGTCTTCTCCCCGTTATGCTTCCCTTTCCATTCTTTTCTTACACAATCACTTCCATTCACTCTCTTCGTTCATGCCCATTGCTGCTCGTGATTTGAAGTAAAACTACTTTCAGTTTTCTTGTGGTCTACTGTACGTCGACAAATACTATTATCTTATCCATTCTGGTAAGAGAACACCGCAGCCGTTTTCGTAAATTGCACTGTTTGAAATACTACTACCAGCCACAACAATTTTGAAATGTTTTTATTGTACTATTACTAGTTCCAGCCTTGAACCCTTCGTCAGATGGTAACGTCGACTTTTTTGCAAGTTTTACATTTGTGACCATAATGTAACAAAGTTTCTGTGCCCGCTTTGTTTACAAAAGATTTTTCATTTGCGTCCTAAATTTTGTGGTTACGTAGCTTTACTCTTATATACGCTCTACGCATTTCACTTACTTCCTGAAAAGCCCTCTGATACGTATTATAAGAAAGACGTATGCTTTTCTTTTGCGGTACATGCTGATCAATGAACTGAACTAAATACAAGATGGCGGATACATTTGTTTACATCGGCTACTGATTTGATGTGACGAAGACCGTGATGTGTGTACAGATGTGGTTCACTACTGGGATTATTGCCAACAAACTTCTTCGTAATACAGATAGTTTTAATACAGTTATATATTTAATTATTATGGTGTGAAAGGTACTGGTAACTGCCTATGTAGAATTTTCTCTCTGTCAGTTAACTATTATTTCAATCATTTTAGGTTATAGGAAGTGTATGAAATTTTGAAGATACGAATTTTTTTTTTCTGCGTGGTCATTCAACATGCAGTCAGGTTTATTGTGAATGTGGTTATATGTTTCTAATTCCTCTAACAGGTTCATCTGTATTCCTCTTTCGGCAAAATGTAATGTCTCTAAGCTTTCTTCGATGCTTATCTCTGTGTTTATTTCACAGCAGAGGAGCAACATTTTGTCTCATGAAATTTGAAGGACCCATTGAAGTATTAATAGTATTATTCAAACAATCAATTTCATTATTAAGATTTCTACTTAAATTTTGTGAATAATATAATTCATTTAAAAAAAATTTATTTCCTTTTTAATTTTATATGTTTACAATGTTTATAAATCGAATATAAAACTTCTTCACAAATCCAATCTCGAAAGTCTTCTGCTAATAACATTTTTTGTTTCATGATTAATGGGCAAAGACCAGTTTCATTAATAAAACTTATCTTTGAATGCAAAAGTAATGAATCGTTACCCTACAGATCCATATACTTTTTTTCATATTTTTCTCTTAGATGTGATATTGCCTTTTTTGTGTTTGTAAACACTAAATCTTGCACCTCATCTTTTGCTTCAAACCATGCGTTGTTCTTTTGAGCAATAATTACAAATTCATATTTCCTTTTCAATGCCAGCCTCTAGTTGATAAGGTTATATATGTTGTTGTTGTGGTCTTCAGTCCTGAGACTGGTTTGATACAGCTCTCTATGCTACTCTATCGTGCCACAAACTTCTCTTCTCCTCAATCCTATTCAATACTTCCTCGTTAGTTATGTGATCTACCCATCTAATCTTCAGCATTCTTCTATAGCACCACATTTCAAAAGCTTCTATTCTCTTCTTGTCCAAACTATTTATCATCCATGTTTTGACTTCCATACATGGCTACACTCCATTCAAATACTTTCAGAAACGACTTCCTGACATTTAAACCTATACTCGATGTTAACAAATTACTCTTCTTCAGAAACGCTTTCCTTGCCATTGCCAGTCTACATTTTATATCCTCTCTGCTTCGAACATCATCAGTTATTTTGCTCCCCAAATAGCAGAACTCCTTTACTACTTTAAGTGTCTCATTTCCTAATCTAATTCCCTCAGCATCACCCGACTTAATTCTACTGCATTCCATTATTCTTGATTTGCTTTTGTTGATGCTCATCTTATATCTTCCTTTCAAGACACTATCCATTCCGTTCAGCTGCTTTCCTTGCCATTGCCAGTCTACATTTTATATCCTCTCTACTTCGACCATCATCAGTTATTTTGTTCCCCAAATATCAAAACTCCTTTACTACTTTAAGTGTCTCATTTACTAATCTAATTCCCTCAGCATCACCCGACTTAATTCGACTACATTCCATTATTCTCGATTTGCTTTTGTTGATGTTCATCTTATATCCTCCCTTCAAGACACTATCCATTCCGTTCAACTGCTCTTCCAAGTCCTTTGCTGTCTCTGACAGAATTACAATCTCATCGGCGAACCTCAAAGTTTTTATTTCTTCTCCATGGATTTTAAAACCTACTCCGAATTTTTCTTTTGTTTCCTTCACTGCTTGCTCAATATACAGATTGAATAACATCAGGGAAAGGCTACAACACTGTCTGACTCCCTTCCCAACCACTGCTTCCCTTACATGGCCCTCGACTCTTATAACTGCCATCTGGTTTCTGTAAAAATTGTAAATAGCATTTCGCTCCCTGTATTTTACCCCAGCCACCTTCAGAATTTGAGAGAGAGTATTCAAGTCAACAGTGTCAAAAGCTTTCTCTAAGTCTACAAATGCTAGAAACGTAGGTTTGCCTTTCCTTAATCTAGGTTCTAAGATAAGTCGCAGGGTCAGTATTGCCTCCCGTGTTCCAATACTTCTACTGAATCCAAACTGATCTTCCCTGAGGTCGGCTTCTACTAGTTTTTCCATTCTTCTGTAAAGAATTCTTGTTAGTATTTTGCAGCTGTGAGTTATTATACTGATTATTCGGTAATTTTCACATTTGTCAACACCTGCTTTCTTTGGGATTGGAATTATTATATTCTTCTTGAAGTCTGAGGGTATTTCGTCTGTTTCATACATCTTGCTCACCAGATGGTAGAGTTTTGTCAGGACTGGCTCTCCCAAGGGCGTCAGTAGTTCCAATGGAATGTTGTCTACTCCGGGGGCCTTGTTTCGCCTCAGGTCTTTCAGTGCTCTGTCAAACTCTTCACACAGTATCGTATCTCCCATTTCAGCTTCATCTACATCCTCTTCCATTTCCGTAATATTGTCCTCAAGTATATCGCCCATGTATAGACCTTCCATATACTCCTTCCACCTTTCTGCTTTCCCTTCTTTGCCTAGAACTGGGTTTCCATCAGAACTCTTGATCTTAATGCAAGCAGTTCTCTTATCTCCAAAGGTCTCTTTAATCTTCCTGTAGGCAGTATCTATCTTACCCCTCGTGAGATAAGCCTCTATATACTTACATTTGTCCTCTAGCCATCCCTGCTTAGCCATTTTGCACTTCCTGTCGATCTTATTTTTGAGGCGTTTGTATTGCTTTTTGCCTGCTTCATTTACTGCATTTTCATATTTTCTCCTTTCATCAATTAAATTCAATTTATCTTCTGTTACCCAAGGATTTCTACTATCCCTCGTCTTTTTACCTACTTGATCCTCTGCTGCCTTCACTACTTCATCCCTAAAAGCTACCCATTCTTCTTCTACTGTATTTCTTTCCCCGATTCCTGTCAATTGTTCCCTTATGCTCTCCCTGAAACTCTGTACAACCTCTGGTTCTTTCCGTTTATCGAGGTCCCATCTGCTTAAATTCCCACCATTTTGCAGTTTCTTCAGTTTCAATCTGCAGGTCATAATCAATAGATTGTGGTCAGAGTCCACATCTGCACCTGGAAATGTCTTACAATTTAAAACCTGGTTCCTACATCTCTGTCTTACCATTAAATAGTCTATCAGAAACCTGTCAGTATCTCCACGCTTCTTCCATGTATACTGCCTTCTTTTATGATTCTTGAACCAAGTGTTAGCTATGATTAAGTTGTGCTCTCTGCAAAATTCTACCAGGTTGCTTGCTATTTCATTTCTTAGCCCCAATCCATATTCACCTACTACATTTCCTTCTATCCCTTTTCCTACTACCGAATTCCAGTCACCCATGACTATTAAATTTTCGTCACCCTTCACTATCTGAATAATTTCTTTTATTTCATCGTACATTTCTTCAATTTCTTCGTCATCTGCCGAGCTAGTTGGCATATGAACTTGTACTACTGTAGTAGGCGTGGGCTTCCTATCTATCTTGGCTGCATTAATGCGTTCACTATGCTGTTTGTTGTAGCTTACCCGTATTCCTATTTTCCTATTTATTATTAAACCTACTCCTGCATTACCCCTATTTGACTTTGTATTTATAACCCTGTATTCGCCTGACCAAAAGTCTTGTTCCTCCTGCCACCGATCTTCACTAATTCCCACTATATCTAACTTTAACCTATCCATTTCCCTTTTTAAATTTTCTAACCTACCTGACTGATTACGGGATCTGACATTCCACACTCCAATCTGTAGAACGCCAATTTTCTTTCTCCTGATAATGACGTCCTCTTGAGTAGTCCCCGCCCGGAGATCAGAATGGGGGATATTTTACCTCTGGAATATTTTACCCAAGAGGACGCCGTCATCATTTAACCGTACAGTAAAGTTGAATGCCCTCGGGAAAATTTACAGCTGTAGTTTCTCCTTGCTTTCAGCCGTTCGCAGTACCAGCACAGCAAGGCCATTTTGGTTAGTGTTACAAGGCCAGATCAGTCAAACATCCTGACTGTTGCCCTTGCAACTACTGAAAAGGCTGCTGCCCCTCTTCAGGAACCACACGTTTGTCTGGCCTCTCAACAGATACCCTTCCGTTGTTGTTGCACCTATGGTACAGCTATTTGTATCGCTGAGGCACGCAAGCCTCCCCGCCAATGTCAAGGTCCATGGTTTATGGGGGGTGGGGGGAAGGTTATATATATTATGTGCTAAATGTTTCTCCATTATCTACACAATCTTTGATTGCATCCTTAGAATAAGCATACCCTAAAAGAGAAGCAACTTGATTTACATAAAACAGTGACAATTTTTTCATCAATAATTCTGATATTTAAGATTGATATTAACTAGGTCTATGTCAAGGTCCATGGTTTATGGGGGGGTGGGGGGAAGGTTATATATATTATGTGCTAAATGTTTCTCCATTATCTACACAATCTTTGATTGCATCCTTAGAATAAGCTTACCCTAAAAGAGAAGCAACTTGATTTACATAAAACAGTGACAATTTTTTCATCAATAGTTCTGATATTTAAGATTGATATTAACTAGGTCTATGTATCAGTTCATTTATCAGAAATTTTTTTAATATAAGTGTTAATTTTTTTATTTGTTTACCATCTTCTTATATCAATTGAAAGTCCAATTAATTTGGTCTGTCCTAGTGCAAACAAGAGAAAAAAATCAGTAAAGAGATAAGTATAACAAAAAACAATTTGACCTCAAAAATGGGTTGTATTCAATGTATACAAAAGAAACAAAGTGAATATAAGAAATTATTTAGAAAATACAAAATGTTATATTAAAAATGCAGTCTACAACACATATTTTTGAAATGTGTAAATAAAGAGGTAAATTGTTGTTCTGAATCTGAACATATATGTGATACAGCCTTTCAAAAAAAGGGAAGAAAATGTTTAAATTGTAGCAATAACCATTGTCAAGAGTCCACCAAAGATCATTATTAAAAATCAGAACAGAAATATTATAAAAAAATTTTGTTCTTGTGGAAAATTCATTATGAGAATAATCACGAAAATTTTTTGTTGTTTATTGTTTTGTTCTATAAAGTCCATGTGATATATTATCGATTCCATTTTGTAACATAAATCTTTTATCGTTGCTGGCAGTGAAACCTCTTTTATTGCATTTAACACTATATAATTTGTGTTTATTATTTCCAATTAAATTCATTTTTCATATTGCTCTTCTTTTTCTTTCTAACATTTGTATAAACAGAAAAAGTAATTTCGTATTTTACTGCAGATCTTTTAAGCCCTTTAGATTTCATGTATCCTTTACTCTATAACAATGTATTCTCGGTTTTAAACTAATGCATTCTAACATAATTCTACTGTGATTCCCATCTTTCATTTTTCCTAAGACTTTTTTGTTCAGTTGTGGCAATCCATAGCTTTAATGTTTGGATATGCACTTGTATCAAGTTCATTTATTATCAATCTGCTGTTGTATCTTATATCATCTGTCAATTATTCAGCATCATAATATACAAATAGGTATTTTCTCCATAGTTTGTTTTTATTACATTATATTGAAAATCGTACATTTTTATTCTAGTTTTTGGACTGGTACTAATTTTTCTGAAAATGTTACTGTATGTACATAATTTGATTTTGCAACAGATTGCGTATTTTCTCAGGCTGTTAAAATATTTTAATTGTTTTGTGTATTTCTAATATCTTCCATCATTTTACCAAATCAGCATTATTCATTCATTTGTAAAAAAACCTTTTTCAAAATCATAGTCACCTGTTTCTCAAATTTGTGTTAAAATCAATATATTTTTGAGTGGTATCTTAGTGTTCGAAACTTAAAATTTTACAGGTTGTTGTTAATGTTTATCAAAGATTTAGACACCACTTCAACAGTATAAAACATATTCCCTTTATTATTTAATGTTGTTATTAATTTACGTCCTTCCATCACCAAAAGTATGTCTGTATGTTAATCATATAAGTTTTTAAAATTCTAAATCAACTTTGAAAGTATGTCCATCATTAATATCGGTTTTCACTCTGAGTATTTTTTTAGAATAAAAACATATTGGATCAAACCTATCAAAACTTCAAATGGTCAAAATTTATACATAGCCTAACCATAAAATTTATTAGTGTCTAAATTTGCTAAATAATGCTACTCTTTTCCTGCATTAAGATTTCCTGTTCATTTAATATTTTTCATATACCATTTAATACATCAAGAAATAACTCCTTAAATTGCTTTTTCTAGCATTAAAATCATACCATAATGGATTAATAAATCTAGCTCCATTTTATTAATTTTTGATATAGTATCCCACTATAAATCTGGAGCAGTAAATACCAAGAAGGATCGAGTTACTAAGATTTAAGATAATTCAGTGAAAATTTTGATTAATATTGACTCATATTACAATATCTGCTACATTATATATTGTTGTATATTCTTCTAAATTGTACCCAAACTAATTCTCCATGATAATCTTTATCAAAAATATTTGATTTATTAAGTCTTGAGTAAAAGTGTTCTTACTTTTTGGTAGCTTTGTTTCTCTAAATTTTCCTTCAGAATCTAAATACATGTCTGGATAAATGCCTTTTTTAATGATTAGTTCTAATGTTTCATCTCTGAAATATTTTTATGTACTTGTAACTTGCTCTCTTTTAAGATTTGATGATAATTTTGTCAACACTAGATGGAATAAATATAAAAGTATCTAAAAATCTTGCAGCTAATCGATCTTGATTCACTTAAATCAATGAAATATGTTTTTATTCATTACTCAGAAGAGTGTCAATGTCCTTAGTATCCATACATAACTCTGTAATACACAAGTGAACATGATAATTTTTAACTTACAATTATAAACTTTTAGAATACAAGAATTTCGATAATTAATATTATAAACTTTGTGGGCAGCCTATAGAAATTTTCATATTAAATGACAATAATCCCTTTTCTCCTATGACAGTATATTTGCCTTCACAAATAAAATATTTCTCAGAATGTTTAAATTCTTTTTCCTTCTTTACTTACTATTATTTTTACATTATGATCACATAATACTCTAATTTTTCTAGGTTCTTATTTTAACATTCCTACTAATGTTTGTGGTATATGGCTATCGACATATTCCATGTGTGGTTTATCATCTCCATTAGACTATTTTATATAATAAAAAGAATTTCATAAAAATTTTTGATGTTTGTTAATATTAGATTTTCTTCACAAGTACCAATATTTTCTTAACTATCATTCGAAACTGACATAGTTAATAAAAGGTATGCTTAACGAATTTTTATAATTTTTAAATCTTATTTAGTGTCTTTCTCTAGACATTTCTATTTTTCCTTGTTGCTGGTTATAATCGTTGTCCTGGTTGTCTAACTTTTATTGACAAGAAAAAGTTCCTAAAGATCTGCCACAAAGATATATTTTCCTATTTTGCTTAGTTATATGTTTACTAAACAATGTAGACAAGGCCTTTATCCTACAACAATAAAATTTTTCGACTTTACATTAACTGAAGATTAACATATTTTTCTTGATTGTGTTTCCATGGTAAAGAGGATATATTTCAAGTTTTCTCTTATGCATAAACTTTTAATTAAATATGTATAACTTCTTTTCCATTTTTTAGTATCTGTTAATTCCACAGGAAAATAATTTTTTTCTCTTTCAAGATCATCTTCTACTTCTAGACCAATATGTTCGTATGTGTTAACTATTTCTGTATCTCTGTCTGCTTGATTTAAAGCACATTTAATACAATATAGAAAACATTTTGACTGTTACTTGTTAATCTTTGATTACTTTTGGGTAAATCGATACATGAAGAACAAAAAGTTTGATTGTGACTGTTAAAATTTAAATATATGCTATTTACAGAATATAAAAGACAACCTTATTGTCTTCTTCACATTTCTTACATAACAGTTACTTTTTCTTGTTATCTTTGATAATAGTTTTCCAATAAGACTTCTTTTTTTTATTTTAAAATTAAATGGTTGTGATCTGTCATGTCTCTTAAAATTGCAATGAAATCTCATATTAACTTAAATCGAACACCTTTCTATCATAATATTTTAAAATTTATTTATTGTAGTTCCAGTTTCATTAAAAAGTTGAGGTTCTGCAATATTATTAATATAAGTAAAATTGTCAATTATCATTCTAGATTTTGTAGCTGTATTTTGTCCATTCCCTTGTAGTTGTTTTTGATCTCATGTCACAATAGTTTATAAAGCACAAACAGAAAAAATTTTCTGCTAGTCTTCCTATTTTGTTTCGTCTAGTTATCTATTGCAATGTTTGGGAAACTCATTTCATTGTTGTTATGAGTATTAGCATTATTATTCGAGCTATTATTTTAAAATATTTCAGTTAGAGTGAGTAACTCTTATTTAGTTTGTGTAGACTATCTTTAAAAATTTTTTGTTTTGGAGATAAATTGATGTTCTTTTAATATTTTATTCTCTATTCCATTATCCTTGTTACTGATATTATTCTTATTATTTTTAAAAAGGTTAGTGAATGGTTGTTTTCAAAGTTCAGAATTGTTTTCAAATTTTTTGATGTAGTAAATTCTAGAAGATTTTAAAATGTTATTCGCCAGTTCTTTATTATTATTAGTAATACTGTCTTTAATATTTTCAATAAAATTAATAAATTCTTGTTTATAATACCCTCTTAAATTTATAGATTTGCTAATATTTTGAAGTCATTTAAAGTTTTATTCTCCAATTCCTCTTTATTCTTAGTATTATCTATATTATTTTCAATAAGTTTAATTAATTATTGCCAAGAAAGTTCTGAATTTTTTTTATTTTTAGTTTTCCTAATTTTTCAGAACTCTTTTATAATTTTATGATTCAAGTCATTAACATAATAGTTAAATAATAAAGAAAGGGGTCCTGCTTTACTTTAAATTTGAGTAACCTTTGGGTTTATTTGCTCTGTAATAAATACAGAAATCTTGGAAGTTGGTGTTTTTTCGAATTATTAACAAATATATATATTATATAGTTAAAACAAATATTTATTCAGTTTTTAACTATGCGCGAACTCAGGAGAGGACTGACAGATTTGTGAGTTATGACTGAAACGTAAGGTGGTAGGTGTCTTGAGGCGAAGAGAGAAGAAAGATGAATACGATTCTGACGAGCTGGGAATGTCCACCACGGCGTGGGGACGACTGCTCTGGAGGCAAGTCGGCAGCGAGGCGCAGAGCACACCAATCCAGAGGGAGGCTGTGACATCTATCCACGGACAGGCCAGAGAGGTGCTCTGGTTACAGGGAAACAGACAGCGTAATAGAAGGCTCATGGCTGCCTGGACTGATTGGCAGTGAGGAGTGGCAGTGGCTGAGAGGCGACACAGATGGCAGCGCAGACAGCAGAGACATTAAGATGACATGAGAAAACTTGCTGGTACAGCATGCAGTCAAATGAGCAGGTAGAAACAACTGATAGTAATGTTGCGCACTTGTCTCAAATCGGGCAGTACATTAGTTTAAGTGATGCGTTAACGTTACCACCACAACTATTTGACAGAAACAAAGTACAAAAAATGTTCAAATGTGTGGGAAATCTGATGGGACTTAACTGCTAAGGTCATCAGTCCCTAACCTTACACACTACTTAACCTAAACTATCCTAAGGACAAACACACACACCCATGCCCGAGGGAGGACTCGAACCTGCGCTGGGACCAGCCGCACAGTCCATGACTGCAGCGCCTTAGACCGCTCGGCTAATCCCGCGCGGCAACAAAGTACAACCGAATGAGTTTTTAAGTAGTGCCCCCAGATGAGAATGACATTCTGTTTAAGTTTGTTAAGTTACAAACAATTGTAGCTACCAGTAATAATTCGTTAATGAAGGACTTGACAACCACCTGGCCTGCAGTATGTATTGTTTAAGAGAAAAGTTATGCTAGTAAATGGACGTTGGATTACTACACTTGAAAGATGTTTGCAAATAGACAGGAATGCAGCGAAAGCATTGCACAGATGGATTCACACATTAAAGCCTTGCAGCAACATTTTAGGGAAGACATGAAGACTGTAATGACTGAAGCTGACGTTGCTGGATGTATTACTGTGATTCTGAAATATGTTCGTACAAGCTAGTTGGGAGAGTAACAATCTCTGAAGCCACTGATTTCGCCTCTACGGAGGAATGTGCATTGCACTGATGAAACAGATGGAGAGAAAAGTAGTTGGAGTTCTGAGGACAGACAGACCTAAAAGCCTAAAATGTTATACTTGTGATAAGCCTGTGCATATGGCAGGAGACTCATACACATAGATGGGTACGATTATTTGAAACAGAATCAGATAGAATACACAACGAGGAAAAGGGAAAAGCAGATAGGCTAACAAAATTGGAAAGGAATAGTGAGGAAAGACTGGCAAAATTAAACTGGGAATTTAAAGGGCAGTTTAGAGAATCAGACACTGTAAGATATTTGCCCACAATGCATCATGTGCAGAATCAAGTGACATAATATAACTGTAATCCCGAAGGCCACTACACAAGGCAATGTAATGAATAAGCATGGGCGACGAAAACAATGAGTGAAACGCCTGAAAAATAAAAACAGGTGGTCGCATTATGCGTATCCAGGCAAAATATTTACTGTTGGGTGGTCAAATGTGTAAAACGACGAAACGATATCCAGTGTGGCTTTTGATAGGTAGTGGTGCCCAAACAATTTTACGTAAAAGGAAAAGTTGATGGAATACTGGAATGTGTGATCCAGGCGAAAGTATTAGGATCAAAGAGATCGCTAATACTGTTGCTAACACAGAAGGTGCTGTAGATATCGAGTTACAGGTCACAAGAGATGAGACAAAAAATTCATATTATTGCGGCAGAGGTAGACTTGCCGTTCGAGGATCTGTTAGGAAGAGGTTTCCTAATTAGACATAATGTTGTGATATATTGTGGTGCAAGAAGTGTATGGATTCGTGGAAAGCGAATCAAGGTGCTGCAAGCATGGGAGCGTCAGCTCCCAGGGGGAGAATTTTGTGGAAAAGGTGTTAATGGTAGAGGGGCAGAGAACCTGGGAAACAGTTATGTTAGCGAAAGTGCTGTAGGGGTTGTGAGACAGAAATGTGTTGCGTCAGTAGGGCGAAGGGGCTGCGAAATGGCAAGTTTGGTCGAACGGCGGAGCCGGTTCAATGACGGCAGGAGCCGCGGAGAAGCGATGTGAAACTGGTAAAGTGTGGAGTTGGAACCGCGAAACGGTGACGAGTTGTATTGAACGCGGTAGAAGCAGATTCGATGGCGGTAGGAGACGCGAGACAGCGAGGCTTAGGTTCGGTTGCGTTCGGAGGCGCAAGACAGAAAAGTAGACGATGGCAGTAGAAGCTGCTAAACAGAGTACTAATTCGGTCGTGCTTGGAGCCGCAAAAGCAAGGGAATGGCAGTGCGGGAGGGAGATAAGGACATGTCAGATTCTGGACACAGGTCCCAGAGAGGAAAGAATTTTCAGACTGCAGATAAACATAAGTAATGTATCGGAAGCGATCGTTCCTAAGCTAGAAGTAAGACCTGGGGTCAACGCACCAGGTAGACATAAGGAACGTGTCGGGAGCGATCAGTCCTAAGCAAGAAATAAGACCAGAGGCCTGTGTACGAGACACAGAAAGAAATGGTAAGAAATTTGTAACGAGTGTGCTAAATGCGACAGAAGAAAGTATATTAATGAAGTGTCCGATACTGGTGGCAGAGAAAATGCCACCTGAGGATGCGTTTAAAGTATAAGTAAAATAAATGTCGTCTCACTAGGGCCGCCCGTCTGGTAGATCATGCGCCGGTAGGAAGTCTCGATTTGACGCCACCGGCGACTTGCGCGTCTATGGGGATGAAATTAAGATGATTAGGACAACACAACACCCAGTCCCTGACCGGAGAAAACCTCTAACCCATCCGGGAATCGAACCTGGGCTCTTGGGATTCACATTCTGTGGCGCTGACCACTCAGCTAACTTGGGCGGACAGGATGACGAACGTAAGGTCTAAAGACACAGGTATAATCCAAGGCCAGTAATTTAAAAGGAACCGAACACGTGAATAGTGAAGAAAGAAATACCACATAATTCGGCACACGACAGGTTCTTCTCAATCTGCTGTATACAGCATTATACACCACACGTCTTGAGTTGAACTGGCAACTTCACCCGCTCGTCAGTTCTGCCGCATGCTGGACCATGAATCCAGTTACGCAGTACAAGCTGTTCAAATGGCTCTGAGCACTATGGGACTTAACATCTATGGCCATCAGTCCCCTAGAACTTAGAACTACTTAAACCTAACAAACCTAAGGACAGCACACAACACCCTGTGATCATGAGGCAGAGAAAATCCCCGACCCCGCCGGGAATCGAACCCGGGAATCCGGGCGTGGGAAGCGAGAACGATACCGCACGAATACTAGCTGCGGACGTACCACCTGTGTATAAGATTATTCCTTCATACCACAACCGGAGTTTAGAGATGTCAGCTGTGTAGACTGTGGCTAATAGTGGAGGTGTGACTTACGTGTGGTACCCCTGCGGCCACAGCAAAACTTTTCGACAGTTGGACTTACACTTTCCTGTCCTCATCATGGCTTCTTGCTAACTATAGAAATTGGCATGGGACGCTTAAATGTAATGTAGGGCAGCCCAGCGATCCACTCCTTGATGAACGCGCGTTCGCTGCCCAAGAGGAGTTCTGCTTTTGCATCTGTCGTGTCGCGCTGAGCCTCTGTCGCTTTGCTGGTTGACAAAAAAACAATAAATGATTCAAATGGCTCTGAGCACTATGAGTCATCAGGCCCCTAGAACTTAGAACTACTTAAACATAACTAACCTAAGGACATCACACACATCCATGCCCGAGGCAGGATCCGAACCTGCGACCGTAGCGCTCGTACGCTTTCAGACTGTAGCGCCTAGAACCGCTCGGCCACTCCGACCGGCTTTGCTGGTTGAGCCTAGGACTGGGTTGGCTGTACTGTGGTTGCCGCTGAATCCACTTTGTTCTTGTGACGTCATATTGCCTTCTTCCGCGAATTTTGGTAACCTGTCAAACATAAGTGTTTCGAAAGTTAGTCATGTGAGCAATATAATCCATCTGTCTGAGTTGGGATTGTTATTTGGTTTATCAGCTTTTGAAATCATCCTGATTTTAGCTCACTTCCATCGAAGAGAAACTGTTTTTAGTTTTAAGATCGGACTGATAAATGGTTTTAATGTGTTTGGGTTGTCATGCGGTGAGGGCACTTTGTCTTCTCTGGGCTGTGTTCCTCCCCTTCAGTATAGCAGAAACCTTCTCAGGTCCCTTAATTTTACGAAGCGGTTCTGCACGGAGTCTGAGGTATCATTTCTTTGTACGTTTTGTAGACTGTTGATGTTATCAATGAAAATGAATTTTGTCTAGCACTTAGCGGAACTTTCTCGAGGTCGTCAGTAATAATACTTTACAACTACGGCTCTGCACTAATGATGTGTCGTATGGCTTAACTGAATTTAATAGAAACAATCAGAACTGTGAGGGTCTACTTCTTGTGCTTCCCTCGCCCATCTGTTAGCTCCAAGTTGGTGAGCTTCTCTTCTTGTAAGGTCATCGAGTGTGTTCCACTTATTTTAGCGTGTCCGTTTGGTTGATGCTGTAATTCTCTGTAGACATTTCTTTTCTCTTCAATTTTGGTTGCTATGTAACTCGTTATACGTTTTGCGTTATTTTCTTTTTACGCACGTTTTCCTTCCACGGCAGATTTTATTCCTTGTTCTGTTTATTAGTTATAATATGTTAGTTCATGTGTGTTTGCAGTAGTTGTTACTTTCGGTTTTGCGCATGAATACTCTGATCTTCTGATGATCAGATTTCGTGAATCTATCACCATTTTAGTTTCCATTTTTCATTTTTTTTGTCGTTTTCAGTTGCAGTCCCTATAAGAACTGCCAGTTTCTCAGTAGATTTGCTGCACCCAATTTCAATATCGCCTCAGTGTACTTGCGGTGACACGTTATCTGATCTGGAATACATGTGATTTAGTCATTCGTAAAAGTCGACGAGTCATTACTGAGTCGGACGAGATTCAAAATGGTTACACGAAGTTCAAGATTTTGGTTTTTCGCACCAAATAATCTGGATCTACGCTGAGTCTGCGATCGTTTTAGATGGGCCAATTGAGAACATGTAGTTAATGAGATCAATTGGCAGTCTCTCTTTTGCAGGCACATATGTTGTTATGTCCTTTACGTCTTACTGTGATATTTAATGCAGTGGCTTCATGGCTATTTAAATTTTCTTGCAGGCTGAGTCGTACTGCAGCTGTGTGTTTTGATTCGAAAGAAGGCATCAACTTCATTTCAGAATCTGCTACGGCCTACTTGGGTTGGTCAAGTCGGTGACAGATGTAGTTGCGGAATTTGATTTCCCTACCTGTGCATCTGATGCCTATAGTGCTTACAGGGTGTGGCGCTTAAATCCGGACAAATTTCTGTTTGAATTTCTCGCCATACCGTAGGTCACGATTGGCGTTCTTGAAAGTCCATAGGCACCTAGTTAACAGTCAGAATCACAAAATGTCGGAGAAATTACGGGCAAGTGCGAAGTACAACCGAAGAACAGCGATTATCGAATCTTCGCTCTGGACTTTCACCCACCGAAATAGTCCGATTCCTCGTGTAATCGAGATCAATTGTTTACGATGTTGTGGCCAAGTGCAACGCTTCAGAGAAGTCTGGGGAAGCTTCATCTGACATGGCGAGGAAACCTCATTCGCGGAAACCTCATTCGAGGAAACGCGTGTCACGAATTGAGGCAGTCATCGAAAAGGCTTAGGCACTCATTTCGGAGGACCCGGGGCAATTGCAGAGGACATTGGCGTCAATATTGAATGTCAGTGAGCAAATAACGCGTCGCATGGCACAGATATACCCGATACGGGCCATTTAGTCCAAAACTGGCTCTCGGAAAACGTTGACATTTTCCGGTCAAAGGAGTGCCGGCCCCCAAACAGCACATATTTGAATTCCATCGGCTACTGTGTTCGGAGCGTAGTCGAATGAGTTACCAAAAAGACGAGGCACTCTGATGTCACATCTCTACGTGCCGTTACAGAAACGGCATTCGCGAGAATGAACGGCCCAGTTTTGAAGAGAGTGTACAATCGGTTCAGGACGAGATTGGAGGTGTTCATTGTGGCTGAAGGGGGATACACCGAGTAATGTTACTCTAACTCGAGTAACGCTACTACTTTTATGTAAAAGGATTTTCGTTTTCATTTATACTTTGTTTTAATAAATTTTCTTATAAATAATGTTTCATTTGTCAGGATTTACGCACAGCACCCTGTATAGCGGCAATGACTTTTTCTCTTATTAGGTCTTCAAAGAATTTCTTTTTTCGTGCAGAAATCCTTAGCGTTGATAAAACACGAAGTGGCAGTGACCGAAAATATTAAGTCTTGTTTCTTGATGTCCCGTGTAGGATTAGGTTTAGGCCTCTTTATCTGTCGGCTTGCAGACATAGACCTGGATGATATTCAAGAAGTGCATGATCTTCAAATAACGTCGCACGAAGTTTTTAGAAATTGGTTTTATTCTTTCCGTTATAACTGTCATACATTATAGTATAATGCCGGGAAGAGCTCTTGTGAAAGCGCGCAGAAAGTCTTCCGTCTGATTACATTCCTGCTGTTGTGGATCCCAGGGAGTGATAGTTTCGTCAGTACAATTAACTATTACAGTTTTGGGGGCAATGATGTGCTGTTCGGATCTTTCTTTGCATTTCACTTTGGTAGCAGAGTGACCATCGCTGCAGTTGCTGCATTTTGGTGTGTCTTTTTACAGATAAACTTTGCAATTAAAAATTATGTGTAGTCCACTGAATTTCCCACCACTGCGTCTATATCAGCAGATTTTCGAGGTGCGTCTCTAACTTCTGCAACTCCTGTGTTGCCTTGGTTGATGGGGTAGGGTTTTAGATGGTTCTACCTTATGAGATACAGAGTGTATTTTGAAACAGTTAGCAAATTTACTACTTGCGATTAGATATACGAGGGCTATTGGGAAAGTAAGGAATGACAGGTCACGAAATGGAAACCACAGTGAAAATCTAAACTGTTTTATTTGCAACAGTTAGCTACAACTTCCAGCTGCTTATATCCGTAGTCGCCAATCCGACTTAGACGTTTGTCGTAGCGTGGTACGAACTTTGCAATACCCTAGTTATAGAAGGCAACCGCCAGTGCTTTCCACCAATTCTCTACGCTGGCCTACAGCTCGTTGTCTTCATAGCCAGCGGTTCATGTTGTAAGTAGGCTGTTTATGTTTTCTTATTGGCAACGTTACGTAGCGCTCTGTATGAAAATCACTGGCTGTGCTGTGTGCAGTCTGTGGCTAGCTTGCATTGTTGTCTGCCATTGTAGTGTTGGGCAGCTGGATACGAACAGCGCGTAGCGTTGCGCAGTTGGAGGTGAGCCGCCAGCAGTGGTGGATGTGGAGAGAGAAATGGCGGAATTTTGAAATTTGTAAGACTGGATGTCATGAAATGCTATATATATTATGACTTTTGATGACTATTAAGGTAAATAAATTGTTTGTTCTCTATTAAAATCTTTCGTTTGCTAACTGTGCCTATCAGTAGTTAGTGCCCTCCGCAGTTTGAATCTTTTATTTAGCTGGCAGTAGTAGCGCTCGCTGTATTGCAGTAGTTCGAGTAACCAAGATTTTTGTGAGGTAAGTGATTTGTGAAATGTATAGGTTAATGTTAGTCAGGGCCATTCTTTTGTAGGGATTTTTGAAAGTCAGATTGCGTTGCGCCAAAAAATATTGTGTGTCAGTAATTTTTCTAAGGGGACGTTTTATATGTCGACCCTTAGCCGAGGATATCTGACTGGAATCTTCTGATTTTTTCTTGTAGTTTGTGTAATTAGTGTAGCTTTTGTTTATTGCTAGCGCGTAATTGTAGAGAGAATTTCCTTTGTAGTTGTAGTTTTTCATTCTTGTACAGTAAAACAGTTGTGACATGCATGTAGATTTGCACCAAGTATTTCGCAGCTGCGCTAGCAATTAACGAGATATCATTTTCAATGCTATGTTAATGTGTTTTCTTATTTTGCTCTTCAAATTGTGCTTTCCTGTGTTGCGTGTGAAATATTGTGCCAATAATGGCGTGTGAAAAACGTAATACTAGACTCCAAAGTAAACTGAGAAATGACAGTGAAGACGAAAGCAGTGTGTTAGCGCCACCGTGTAATGAATTAACTAATGTTCAAAGTAGTAATTTGGTAATTGTGCATAGGGAAATGGAGCGGACAGCAAACAATGGTGTAGACAGTGAAAGAATTAGTGAACAGGGAAGCATTATCGATCGATCTGTCGGCAACAGCCAGCCTCAGGAATCGGGAATTTTGCAATTTTGCAAATACTGCAGATTCAGGTTTTGGGACCTCACCGTTTTCTCAAATAAGTCAAGACACATTTTCTGCTTGTCAAAACGTGAATGTTGCCGGTGCAACTTCACTGCCGAAAAGCACTGAGGAACATGTTTCAGACACCAGTGCATTGTTATTACAGTTAATGCAACAAATGGGACAAAGCCTACAAAAGTTAGACACAATGAAACAAAATCTTCAAAAGTTAGACACAACGCTTGAACAAAATCGGAAACAAATGGGACAAAATCTTCAAAAGTTAGACACAATGGAACAAAATCTTCAAAAGTTAGACACATTGGAACAACACCAGAGACAAACACAGCAACATTTAGACGCAATGGAACAAAATCTTCAAAAGTTAGACACCACACTTGAACAAACACGAGAAGATTTAACTACTGAGTTACATAAAATCGAATCGAAATGTCAAAAAGTCTGTAATGACGTAAAAACACAAATTTGTGAGCATTTCCAGCCTATTTTTTCGTGTCATGAAAATGCATTACAGAATCACGAAGCAGCCATAAAGGAACTGCAAACTATAGTTCATGAAAATCACGACACCTTGCAAGCTAAAATTAACTCAGTTGCATCTACCGATTCCGTTACGCAACTTGAAAAAACTCAGGAAAACTTAAAGGACACAGTAGATACTCTGAAAATTGGTTCAGAAAGACACATGGACGAAATTAGTTCATTATCAGAGAAAGTAGTTGAACTTTCGGATCCGCTAAATAATTTATCTACGAAGGTAGATGATAATCTGAATGACCCAAAACCGGTAGTCTTTAATGACACAGAAGAGTGCAAACAAATTGGGAAATTCAAACAAAATCAGAATCAAATTAATACGCAACACCAAAGAGAAATCCGGGAAATACAAGATCAGTTGACACAGGTAATACAGGAATTACATATGTTAGAGGCTACTCGCGCTCCAATATGGGAAGAGGGACATAGAAATACGGAACAGCCACAAAATAATAATTCAGGGCACTTCGGAAATTATGAAAGAAATTCGCAAGGTACACCGAATTTTGAGATGGAACCGCCGAAAGGACGTAACAATGACCGACATGCGACTCGCCGACATGATGATTTTGACTATAAGCTGTTCATTACTACACGTAAATTCAAAACATTTAAGAATTCTGGCAACGACCTTCATCCACAAGCGTGGCTCCATCAATTCTCTCGTTGTTTTCCTCCCAACTGGTCATTAGAGCACAGATTAGAATTTATGTGTGGCTATTTAGAGAATGAACCAGCTGTAAGAATGCGATCGGTCATTCGCGATTGCCACAGTGAAGGAGAATTTTATCATGCCTGTCTCTCAGCATATTGGTCTCAAGCTACACAAGACCGAGTAAAACATAGCATCATAATGATGAAACATTTCGAACAATCTGAATTTTCCAGTCTTGTGAAATATTTTGAAGACATGTTGCACAAGAATCAGTACCTGTCAAACCCATACAGCCCCTCAGAACTCATCCGCATTTGCTTAATCAAATTACCTGAACATTTGCGACAGATTATTGTAGCAGGACGTTGCAAAGACGACATTGAGGCTTTTCAGGGACTCTTACAAGAATTAGAAATTGACACTGACAATCGCGGAACGCGAAAACAGGAACACAACAATTACAGGTAACATCCGCCGCAATTCCGCGATGAAAGAAATAATAACTGGACACGACGACCAAAACAGACACCACCCGTATGACAACCGTTGGCAGAGTAGTAATAATTACAGGGAAATATCACCTCTCCGTGGTAGTGACTATCACAGAGACAATCAGAGAAACAGACAATATGGGAACCAAAATAATTATTACCAAGGGAGACAGAATAACTTTAGATGCAACGGTCCAGGGCATAGTTACGATTCTGGGAGAAATTCTCCACCATGTGACCGACAAGAAAGAAACTATGGAATCTATCGACATGACGACAGACGATATGATCGTAACGACAGACCTGAATTGCATCAGAACTGGCGGGATTCCAACAGGGCATGGCCCTCTCGACAAGGTGAATTTATAGAAGTTAGGTCTCCAAATCCCAATATCGACGCGCGCCATCAAAGAGACAATAGGCAATGACTCATACCGCTGGCAGCCACAAAACGTACTTATGAAACTTACAACGCAGCTGCCGTAGATAGTAATTACGTAAAAATGGAAGACATTAGAGACATCTTACTCCAGGAACACGACGTAAAACATAACAACATTGCATATCCTGTGATTCACATTACAGTAAATTATGTGAAATTTACGGCAGTACTTGACTCTGGCAGTCCAATTTCAGTAATTAGTGAAACAGTCTTTAGCAAATGCAACAAATCGAACGATTGCCCTACACTTCCGTTATGTAAGATTAAATTACAAGGTGCAATCTTTGGAAAAAGTGTAGATGTACGCCAACAAACCAACTTAGAATTCTGTTGTCAAAGCCACAGCTTCTCTATGAACTTTCTTATTGTCCCATTATTGTCGACGGAAATTATATTGGGACTAGACTTTTTTAATGAGTACAAAGCAATCTTAAACTTTCACGATGCTGAAATAAGTTTAGAGAAAGAAGGTAAGTCAATAGCTTTGAAATTTGAAGATTGGCTCTCAAACCATGACGAAGAAATTAATCGGCTTTACCTCCTGTTAGACAACAGTATGGAATTATCGACGGAACTTGACACTAACAATCACTCTGCAAGTACTGACAGAGATGATTTCGATGGCGCATTTGATACTAATGAGTTAATTCAGAATAAAATTCACACAATTGAGAATTGTAATGACACTGATAGGGAAGACCTTTTTGAGATTTTACAAGCACATTCCACAGTTTTTACTCACAAAACAGGAACAATCAAGGGATTTCAATACCAATTTCGTGTTCATGAGCATACTAAATTTTGTGTTAGACCATATGTAATTTCGGCACATTATAGGGACCGTGTTAGAACAGAAATACAATCTACGCTTGACGAGGGCATTGATGAGCCTGCAGTAAGCTCATACAACAATCCATTACATGTTGTTGAGAAGAAAAATGGATCGATCAGGCTTGTCTTAGATTCGAGACAAATCAATGCTATCATCATTCCTGAAACAGACAGGCCGCAAACGTTGGAAGAACTTCTTCAAAATTTTAATGGTGTAAAAGTGTTGTCTTCTATTGATCTCAGATCCAGCTTTTATCAGATCGAACTTCATCCAGAATGTAGAAAATACACAGCTTTCCTTTGTTTCGGCGTTTGTTATCAGTTTCGGAAACTTCCTTTTGGTTTGAACATTTCTTCGGCAGCATTCATTCGCGGGCTAAATTCCATATTACCTGAGTTCTTAAAACGTCACATCACCTTATATGTGGACGATATTCTGATAGCAGAAGCCTCATGGAAACAACATAATCGCATCCTCAACAGCATGTTACATATTTTTGCAGAATCTGGAATTACAGTTAACTTGGAAAAGTCCGAATTTGGTAGGACAAAGGTAAAGTTTTTGGGACATATTATTTCTTCTGAAGGCATTCAGCCGGATCCTGAAAAGTTAGAAGCAATCAGAGCCATTCCAATTCCATCCGCAAAAAAACAAGTCCGCAGTTTTCTAGGTCTCGTAAATTTTTACCGTCGTTTTCTGAATATGCAAATTCTAGTTACACCAAAACTTTGTTCTCTCACTGGAAAAAATACTATTTGGAACTGGGACGAACAAGCACAGTTGGAATTCAATTCTTTGAAAGAAGCGTTACTTAACGCGCCAATACTAGCTCATCCGGATCTGTCACAAGATTTCTGCCTTAGCACGGATTCTTCTAAAGTCGGTCTTGGTGCCCATTTATTTCAAGAAGCCATAGAAAATGACACTACTGTTCAGAAAACCATTGCTTTTGCTAGCTGAGTGCTAACAAAATCTGAAAAAAATTATTCTGTTACTGAATTAGAAGCTTTAGCTATCGTTTGGGCATTTAACAAATTCCGTTTCTTTCTTTCTTTCTGGTAAGCACGTAAAATTATTCAGTGATCATCGTGCATTACAATTTCTTATGTCTTCAAAATTAAATCATGACAGGTTAAAACGTTGGGCATTGTTTCTGCAAGAATTCCGCTTCACAATAGTCTACATTCCCGGCAAGGAGAACATTGTTGCGGACGCACTGTCACGCGCACCGGCTGGGCTTGTGAAAAGTAACACAGAAGGCAACCTCGCGAAAAATTTCAGTATTCTTTACATTCAGAAAGTCGCCTTTGAAAACTTCATCACCACATCTTTAAAGGACATTGCTCATGAACAAGATAAAGATCCGATTTGGAAAGACATCAAAAGTAAATGGCATGAAAAGACACACACACAGATTCGGCATTATTATCTGGTTAGAAACAACATACTGTTCAAACGCTGCACTGTTGATGACAAGCTATGGGTACTTTGCATTCCAGATGATTTTGTTAATAAGCTCATTTGGTACATTCATTTCAGCTACACACATTTTGGTCCACGAAAATGTTATCATATTCTTTGGACGACTTGTTATTTTAACCATATGGAAAAGAGAATTCGAAGAGTCTTGTCTATTTGTAAACTTTGTCAAAAGGCGAAACCATCTACTATCTCACATCGTGCTCCGTTGTTTCCCACCATTCCTTCTAAATTAAAAGAATTTGCTGCTGTTGATCTCTTGGGACCCCTTGTCAGAACATCGAATGGATTTTCGTACGTTCTAGTCGCTGTTGAACTTACTTCAAAATTTGTTTCTTTCACTCCGTTACGTAAAGCCACCGGACGGTCTGTATCCAACGCCTTTGTTAAAAATTTCTTACGTGAAGTTGGCCACGTTTCTAAAGTAATTTCAGTTAATGGACCGCAATTCAGATCTGCTGTTTGGTCACGCATGCTTCGGAACCATAAAATCAAACCTGTTTTTATTTCATTGTACTCACCACAGTGTAACCCGTCTGAACGGATTATGAAAGAAATCAATAAGCTTTGCAGACTTTATTGTCACAGAAAGCATCAGCATTGGGACAGATATTTACACTTATTTCAAAATGTGCTGAATGAAATGCCTCATGACTCCACTGCTTTACCACCTACTCTTGTACTGAAGAATGAAGAACCACCGAACAGAATCAGAGAGCTTGTACCTTTCCCGAATACACGTAAACTTCGACACAAAGACATAATTGATTTGGCTATTAAAATATAAAATCTGCAGCAGACAAATGGAGAAAACTACACGGTAAAGCAAATGCAAAGAAATTATATATTGGTCAGAAAGTTCTCATTAAAGCTCATTCACTGTCACATAAGAAGAAACACTTGAGTCACAAATTCTTTTTAGTTTACAATGGACCTTACAGAATCCGACGTATACCACATGATAATTGCGTTGAAGTTGAAACTCTGCGTACTAGGAAGAGTAAAGGTTTACACCACATTTCACATGTAAAACCGTTGTTTGAAAGATAATCTGCTTTTTAACTTTGTTTTTGCCATAAAACTTTTCACTTCACATTTCTAGTATGCTTTGTCAGACTTAAGAAACTGTTACCATGCAACAATGTTTGAAGTTAAATATCCAGTCAAGAACCTGGTCAACTTATTTAGACAGTAATTACGAATGCATTGTTATAGTGAACAGACGACACAGTGTTATACATTCTAGCAACAAGTTGCACGATTACGTAACGACTACAGGCTTACATACTTAGAACTTATACTGCTAATGAGATTTTAGTGTAACATTTTGGTTTACTTGAAGAGATACTCTTTATTAGAAGTACATTCGGTGAGATTAAAGATGACTTAGCATTTGATTTTTTTGATAGTTACACGATTATATCATGATGCTATTAATATGTGACACAATTTACATTGTTGCTTTTGCAGTGTATCTGTTTTATATCTGCACAGATTTTCTGTATTATTCTGGAAAGTAAAACATGTTTTAGTAGTTACTTTTGTTGTATAGCTACAATGAGACAGCCTTTTTCGTAGCACAACAATACATCACATTATAGTACTTTCTTGATCACAGTAAGGTATGTAATAACTACGATATATATACGCAAAGCATTTCACTTTCGTTTATGATGAGGTAAGTACATTGACTTCAGCAGAACTTTGCTTACAGAGGACGATAACTACGACACTTCCACAGAATTATCTTACAGCAAGAGGCACATTTAGCGCTACAGGACACGCATTTGAGTGACTAATTTTGTACTTAAACCATTTATTTTTTAAGATTTTTGAATTACAAAGAAAGTTTTCTGTGATACATTTCATTCCATTGGTGTAATCTGTAACACCTGAGGGTATAATAACATTAATCCTAGGGAGGTACACGCTTACTTTGTGTATCATGTGTTTGGCAAGCACAAGGAGCCCTAGCTAATATGGTATTTGCTTATACAACTTTACACATCGGTACCATATTTCTCTAACACATAGATTACACAGCTATCTGATCGTATAACTGGGAGAGAGAAATATTTATTTTACTACATCAGTGACAGATGTTTACGTAGTTACACAGTTGAATAACTTCACACTTATGAAACTGTATTTTGTCTGTACTTTGTGAACTGTTCATATTTTTTCGGAACCATTGTGATACTATGAGAGCTTTGAATGATGTATTTGGTGTGGGATCACGATTTTTAAAGTATGTTTGAGGTAGATGACACTACTGAAATGAGCAGAGAATTTATTTTAGGTTTTAAAATTATTGCAGAAAGTTTCGACGTTTTTGAGATTTGACTGAGGTGTAATGATGTTATTTTTACAACGACGATGTGTATTATGCTGTTGAGGTATGTTTATTATCAATAAGCTGATGCTATATGAGGAATTTGATTATGCTATCTATTTATTATGATGAAATATTGAAGAAGTGTCGACGAATATTTATATGTGTAACAAGGTAAGGAATAATGAGTAGTGGTTAGGGACTCTGACTTGTGAAAAATGATGTTGGAAACCAAGAATCGTACAATAAGAGTTATGAAATGTGTAAATGCGTGAATGTACCACAATGCTGACGAAAATTTTTTGGACACTGTTATATTTACAGGATTTTGTTTCTACACATTTGTAACGAAAATTCTCAACCTGTGAAATTTTATGTGAGACTGTCACAGTAGCGGAAACTGCTGTTGTAAATATTTCGTTAAGAAAGGTAAGTGAACTTGACGTAATGCGTTTTGGGCGCCCAGCTGAGAGATAGTCATCCGACAAAAGAAAGCCATTAGGTGGAAAAAAAAGAGGCCATTTTCCTCGCTATTGACATTTCTTTGTCAAAAGCATGGCAAATACGACACACTCAAACTCGAAAACATATGATTAAACAGTGAAGCTCTTAATTTATGATATTTACTAAAATGCCTAATGAAATGATGAGAAACATTTTACATCTATTGTCTTTCTAGTTGAGAGATTGCTCATTTTGTTTAATATCTGGTTTCCAGCTGTGTTGCAGCATTGGCTTTATAAAATAAAATTAAGTGCATTTGCTAATGTGAACCCTTTCTGCCAACAGATCTATTAAATAACAATTTTATGATCCATATTCTTCGAAAAAGGAGCACTTGGAATGGAAATAACAATAAGAAGGGATTAATAACAATAACTGCATACATAATTTTCTTTTCAACTACTTGGTAATTTTTTTGGTAGATTAAGTTATTGTGATGCATCACTCTAGTGTTAAGATGTGACAGGTGTTAAACATGGCCACTTTTACTTTAATATTTTTTCTGCTTGAGCTTTGTCATGTTTAGGTAAAAGTTATTGCATTTGCTGCTGATGTTTGCCAGGCATAGCGCTACTAAATTTCTTTGTATTACTCTGTTAAACCAGTTTTACTACTGATTTATTTTTCTTGTTGCTGCACATTGGCTCATCTTAGTTGTAATGTTGCATTTGCTTGGTAATTTAGATTTACTGCTGCTTGCTTTGCCAATTGGCATTTTTTGTCATTGCTGTTTGTGTTAATTGATTTGTGCTGCTGCATTGCCTCGTCCCTTAGTTTAGCATCTGAGCTCAGTAGATTTAAGTTAGCTTAAGATGGGGTAGGCCCTATAAGAGAACAAGCTGGGATGAATTGGAAGAAATGCATTGAGAATCTATAAGAAAATGGTTTGGCCAAAAAAGTATTTTTGAAGGAGGATATGAACAAAAAAAGTAGGGTTTACGGACAACAGGTTTAGGTAGGATTTTCTTGGAAATACATGATGAGGTAAGATAACGCAAAATAAATAATGAGGTAAGAAATATGTGAACATATAAATACAGAAAGCATTCTTGGATAGGATTTTTTTGGTGGAAACAGATATTGAAATAAGAGGAATGATCTATGGAATGAAGTTTTGGGTTGGACTGCAGCACCAAATGTTACACAGAAAACGAACCCTGTCTTACCTATTGTATTATTCCGCTATGTGTTTATGTACCCTTGTGTATTTCTTTTTTCCTGTCTTTACGTGTTTAGCTAATAAGATTTATGTTGCAGAATTTTTCAAACATTATGTTATTTTCTTTGTAATGATGTTTAGACATTATTTATTCTGTTCTGTTTCAATTGTCATGTGTGAAATTAATGTTTCGAAAACTATTCTCATTATTTTATGTATGTACTTATGTCATAATTCCTGTAACACTGATGTATATGTTTATTTCTATTCTTTTGTAAAGCCCCTATTACTACAAATGTTATCTGTATTTTTATGTTCTTTAATGATTTATTTTGTACCATTGTTATTGTATTCTCATGTTATAAAATTGTAATTGACACCAGTTCATCATATTGTTAACTTGTAAGTTACATTTCACTGCACACGTTTCTGATGGTCATAGTATATGGACAATATGTGAGAAGTAGGGACTGTTAGTGTTTGCACGTGTTTTAATAATTCAGCAATGGACTGGATAACAGCATTGCTGGTTCTGAGGACATTTAAAAAAAATTGTGAGTGCACAAGTGGTGGTTTATGGACTTGCTATATTGTCCACAAGAGTCTTCGATGGTGATTGTGCACCTGCACAGTCGCAACAGATGGTTGCTGGACGTCTCTACGAGGACTACAGTGGGTCTGCATCTTTGATGGCCCACCAATACCATTATTTCTACAAGGACCGCAGTGGGTCTGCACCTCTGATGGCCCAACAATACCATAATCTCTACCAGGACTGCAATGGGTCTGCTCAGTGATGAGGCACCTACCAATATTCTTCAAAACTTCGACTGACTCTGTTGTGGGTTTGCTCTGTTGTGGACCATTCCCTGTCTGCATGTCAAGGGTTAGCACTGTCTTTCTGTTGGAAGGACAACACTGCTTCTTCAAGACTGCATTGAAATCCACTACTTCCGTGTGCATTGTCTTTTACTGCTCAGACTTTGAGAAAATAAGTGTGTGCATATGATTTCTTTGTTATTGTAATTGTGAAAAATTTTTTTAACAGATCTGTATTGGCCACTGCCCAAAACAATTTGTAAAATTTTTTGTGGGGAGCATGGGGGCTATGTAAGTAGGCTGTTAATATTTTCTTATTGTCAATGTTACGTTGCGCTCTGTATGAAAATCACTGGCTGTGCTGTGTGCAGTCTGTGGCTAGTTTGCATTGTTGTCTGCCATTGTAGTGTTGGGCAGCTGGATGCGAACAGCGCATAGCGTTGCGCAGTTGGAGGTGAGCCGCCAGCAGTGGTGGATGTGGGGAGAGAAATGGCGGAATTTTGAAATTTGTAAGACTGGATGTCATGAACTGCTATATATATTATGACTTTTGATGACTATTAAGGTAAGTACATTGTTTGTTCTCTATTAAAATCTTTCATATGCTAACTGTGCCTATCAGTAGTTAGTGCCTTCCGTAGTCTGAATCTTTTATTTAGCTGGCAGTAGTGGCGCTCGTTGTATTGCAGTAGTTCGAGTAACGAAGCTTTTTGTGAGGTAAATGATTTGTGAAAGGTATAGGTTAATGTTAGTCAGGGCCATTCTTTTGTATGGATTTTTGAAAGTCAGATTGCGTTGCGCCAAAAAATATTGTGTGTCAGTAATTTTTCTAAGGGGACGTTTCAATGTGAGCAGAGATGAAACTCAGAGGGAGACAATTATGGTCAGTATTCTGGGTAACCAAGCATCTCCAAATGAAAAAGGTGCAGGAGCATCTTCATTGGCCCTGCAGAATGCGACTGGGAATTGTCTTGAAGAACAAAACGCACGGCAGTCATGTAATGTTGGCTGCATTGCTTCAGGCGAAATTTCTCACCAGGCCCTCATACTTGGCGGGAGACACTACTGTTGTAGGTATCTATACGTGATCCCTGTGTGCTCAGAACTAAAAAGAACGACGTAACGCGATCGACGAGCAAACTAAAGACACTGCTCAACACACCTGTGCAATACGTCATCGGATTTCACCGTGGTTTCAATTTCGCAACCGATCGTTCCTTACTTTCCGAACAACCCTCGTGACTCGTGTTTTTAATAGATCTTGTGACGACGTGCGAAGTGATGAGCAGTGCCTTTTCTATATAGTGCAGCTGTAGTTTTAGTTCCCCTTCTATTACTTCGTTTGTGATATCAACGGTCAAAGTCGGTTATCAGGACACCGAGACTGATCCACTGTGGTTTCTCTTCTGCTTGCAGTTTGCTACGCGATGTGATAGCTCTTGTGGTTGCTTCAGGTCGGCAAGTAGCACCAGTTGTCTTCTTGTGTTTCGAAATCTGACTAAATTTTCCTGGTGCGGTGTACGCTGATTTGGCGTTTTTTTTTGTTTTTTTTTTTTTTTTTGCGCCTACATTTCCTAAAATAATTACTCTCGGTTTGTTGCTTATTGCAAGGTTTGTCAGAGTGCTGCAAGATGTGTTAGGCGGGATGGATTTACATTGGTACGTAACCGCTTGTAAATATTCTTGATGGTGAGACTAGGAGGTTTCACTAGTGGAAAGGTCTTCGCTTAGATGTTCGAGGCAGGACGTAGGTGGATCATTATGACATTTAGAATGTCGCATGTATTGTTTGTAGGTATTTTGTTATCTGTTCTTGGCTAGTTCGTTTTGTTGCTGGAGATTTGGTGAAGGTAGAGTCCTTTGCTTGATATTAGTGTGTTGACAGTTGTTGTTGTACGTTGGGAACGTGACGATCTAGATTTCCTGCGGCCTAATCGCGAATCCCTGCAGTCTTGCCTGGGATACGCACCTCAGCCTCGGCAGACGTGGGCTGGTCTTTCCCCGCTGTCTCCCCCTCAGTATGACTGTACCGACAGATGATCCTCGACACGAAGTGCCGTGACGATGCACACGACGGTCTTCGATTTAAAGGGAGAGGAAAATGACACACACAATGTAGTTCGCAGCAAGTCCTTTGAGCATCACACAGAACCCCTTAGGGATGACACAGTAACAGGCGTCCTTCGCGTAGATAAACAACTGGAGGAGTTGAAAACAAGAGAGTCACCAGATCGGGATGGACTTCCAACTCGGTTTTACAAGGAGTACTGCAAAAACGGTCACCCGTTTCTTAGCTTGCAATCATCGTGATTCTCTTGCCCAGCGCAAAGTCTAAGCGATTGGAAAAAAGCGCAGGTCATTCCTGTGTATAAGAAGACTAAATGAATTGACTTGCAAAATTACAGACCAAATCCTTAACATCAGTTTGCTGCAGAATTCGTGAAAATATTATTAATTCGATTCTGTCCACGAACTGACACATATTTAGAAACTATCAATAGTGCGAAATTGAGCTTGACCTTTTCTCACACGATATCCTGCGAAGTATGGATGAAGGGAAACAGGCAGATTCCACATCCCTATACTTCCGAAAAGCATTTGACACGGTACCCCAAAGCAGACTGTTAAGGAAGGTATGAGTACACGGAATAGCTTTCCAGAGATGTGAGTGACTCGAAGACTCCTTAAGCAAGAGAACCCCGCACATTGTCCTCCATGACGAGTGTCGTCAGAGACAAGGGTATCGTGAGGTGTACCGCAGACAAGTGTGATAGGACCGCTATTATTCTCTATACAGGGCGTTGAAAAAAAAAGTCGAATACTTTTAGAGGTGTTAGTACCCATCGAAACGTGAATCCCGTAAACGTGGGCCCGGAAATTCACACTTTCTGAGATAAGTAGAATAAACACGGGTCTGGAAATGCGTACTTTTTGCGTTAAAAACCAGGTTACCGAAGGTATTCAACGTAGCGTCCATTCATCACAATGCACCCCTCTGCCCTCCGGCGTAAGAAATGACACACCCTTTGAAGTACATCCAGTTGTTGTTGTACCTGCTGGAACATATTGAAGACGCTACCATGGAGTGTCTGCACATCGTTGATTGGCATGGCATAGACAAATTCCTTCAAGTGCCTCCATAACCAAAAGTCTAGGGGAGTGACGTCTGGGGAACGAGAAGGCCAAGGTGTGGGGACCCCGACCAATCCAACGGTCCTGGAACGTCTGCGTCTGATGTTCGCGCACATTGTGACGAAAGTGTGCTGGTGGACCATCATGCATTGACGATATTTGTATTCGTTCCTACAATGGCGCAGCCTCCAGCAAGGTAGGCAATACGTTAATGAGAAAGTCCAAATCATGCGCCCCAGTTAACATATGTGGTAACACGTATGGCCCTATTAATCTAACACCAAGTATTCCTGCCCATATGTTGATCGGTAATAGGTGTTGATGGCCTCTTTCCTGATTTCCTTGGGGATTTACATATGCTTTATACATGATGGTTATGAAAATTCACAACACAATGCCCTGTGAATCCAACCTCATCGGAAAATAAAATGTAGAATCTGACTTGTGGATCTGCTGCATACTTCTGCAACAGCCATTGACAGAACCACCATCTGCCATGATGATCCTGTGACCTAAAGGCCTGAATGCGCTGTGGACAGCAGTTTTTGGAAATTTGCGGTAAGATCTCATGGGACCAAACTGTTAAGGTCAACGGTCCCTAAGTTTACACACAACTTAATCAAACTTAAACTAACTTATGCTAACGACACCGCCCGAGGGAGGACTCGAACCGCCGACGGGGGGAACCGCGAGAACCATGACAAGAAGCCCTAAACCGCGCGAATACACCGTTCGGCCTTGGACAGCAATTTCCCGTGAAGTACCCTCAGATAAGAGAGCGAAACACGCATTCTGCTGCTGATATTCGTCGCGCACTGGCCCCAGCAGGTTCTCCTACCAAACGTAGCACACGCTCCTCCACGTCAGACGTTAGGACTAAAAGGAGCCTTCCATTGTCGGTCTTCCGAAGTACAAAGGCATCTGTGTCCCTCAGACGCAGGGAAAGTCTGCCGAATATCTTATCAGAGTGCACTCTGCGCCGTGAATGTTTCTCGTCGTAGAGGGTACGGGCTTACAGACTATGTCAATTTGCTAAACCATTGCAAAATATTATACAGGTATCTGCCACTTCACTTGTCCGGTAGCGAGCTTCCGTCGTTAACAAGTGGTGCAAGAGAGAAAATGTGAATGTCTTTGAGCCGTGCGTGGTTCGTGTTCCCGCTATCACGTATTTTACTTCCGGTTTTTAACGTACTTCCACCTCACTATGTTAATTTAAATTACTACTGTCACTGAGTTGCTGCTTTGCGTGACCGTGAGCCGCGTTAGCAGCGCGTATCGATATATCCCCTGTCGTAGTATCTTTGCTCGACTGCTATTACTTCCCGGTCGTTGTCTGTCGTAAGGAGTTCGGGTCGCGAGTTCGGGCTGCCAGTCAGTTGGAAGGTGTCTGTAGCGCAGTCTGTAGTGCAGTCGGGTTGGAGCAGTGAGGTCTGCGTCGACATGGCTCGCCCGACCATCGCCGCCACGCGTCACTTGAGCCGGGCCACGGACTTGATGGATCGTCGGTGTGTCGTTCTACCGGACGACGCGTTTTGGCTCGCCGATCGTTCATGAGTCGCCTGTCTGTGCGTGCATCGATTCCCAATTTGTCTTAGTGGGTGCTTAATTACTGTTGGGTATCGTTCAGGTCTTTGTGCAAGTGTTTGTCAGGTTGTGTGTGTAGTTAGCGTTATTTCCAGTGAAGACCATTTTAGATGTTGTCGGCATTCTGAGAGGAATCGGTCGGTTGGTGTGGACCACGGAGTATATCTCGGTGCGGTGCCGTCGACTGGGTCCTTTGGCGGTCTCTGCGCAGTGTTCGAACTTAGCTGTCCGATCGCTACGAGCTTCATGGTTCACCGATACAGGACGTCAAAGTTGAGTAGTGGTTTCAACTACCCAAGGCACGTCCATTCATGTTGTGTGGTTCGTTTCGCTGGTTCGCTGTTGGGGAGGTTTTCCTGTGAGCAACACCGAGTGTTTCTATTGCTGAAATTTAGCCGCCATGCGGTGCAGTTAACTATATTGGTTGACTACAATCCAAGTGCACCAGCAGAATTCTCTGCCTTGTGGCCGTTAGTGTAATTTCAGGCAGCGTCCTTTATTCACCTGTTCTCGCTGTCTAACATGGTGTGTAGTTTTGACAGCTAATACATATTTCACTGTGGATAATCACGTTCGTAACTTTTGTGTTTGAGTTCTCATGTATTGATTGGTGGCAAGCAATTTGTTGTGTCAGTCGGTCCGTCGCTGTCCCCTGGTTCGGTTCCGACGGATTAAGTATAGTTGAGCTCACCACCTGACTCACCTAAGTGAACGAGGGCAGGTTTGACCTCCTTGGAGCCTTCTGAGTGTTGTTTTCTTTATTGTCCGTCTCACCGGTGTTTAACTGTCTTTTAGTAGTGTATCATAGCTAATGATTTAAAAATTATTGTTTTTACTGCACTTTATGTACCTACTTAGAATTTTGAAAAATCAATTGTTGACCTTAAGCCGCTTAAAACCTTATTCTTGAAATTACCCTTTAAGCAAAAACATTGCGGCCTTCTGCCTTAAAAAATTATGGTAATATATTTAATTGTGGCCCTCAACCGCTTGTATTCCACCTTGCATATGTTTGTAATATCTACTTTTGTCTCGAGGCTTTCAGCCTAGCTCTGATACCATTTATATTTTAATTATTTTATTTGCTATTTTAACTGCATTGCCGGCCGAAGTGGCCGTGCGGTTAAAGGCACTGCAGTCTGGAACCGCAAGACCGCTACGGTCGCAGGATCGAATCCTGCCTCGGGCATGGATGTTTGTGATGTCCTTAGGTTAGTTAGGTTTAACTAGTTCTAGGTTCTAGGGGACTAATGACCTCAGCAGTTGAGTCCCATAGTGCTCAGAGCCATTTAACTGCATTTTTATTTTGCTGACTTTTAAATTTATCTGGAAGTCCTCAGCCGTGAAATACGTGCCTTTCTGAAACTGTTAGTTCTAAAGGTTCGGATATGTCTCGTTTTGGTTTAAAGGTGTTACTAAATTTGAGTGAACTTGACCGACTCCTTATTCCGCCCTTTCCACAATCCTAATCACCTGTTCTGCCCTGCAGGTTTAGCGGGCCTCTCAGTGTTCCACCGCTTGTAGGTACAGTCGTGCTCAAAAGTATCAGAACGACCTGAATTTCATTTCGCCTGATTCCGATAGAACCCTCATAACGCAGCTGTCTAGCAGATCCTCTAATCGATCCTTGGTACAGCCGTTTTACTATTGCAAATGGTTCCAACAAATCACCACTAGAAAACACTGCTCTGTATCACAATAACTCAAGATGAAGAGTAATACCACGAGACTACCAATAGCAGGAAACACCTTATCGCAGATAAGACTGTCCTTAAGCTCACATTTATTACAATAAATGACATACCTGAAATGTTACCACTCTCATTATTACGTCACATAAGTAATGCACGTAGAAAGTTCGTCGTATTCATGATTTCCTCTTCAAAGTAACATACCGTACTTATTATTTAACACAAAATGACATTAAAAATTTAAGCAAAGTTCTGCTGAAGTCAATGTACTTACCTCATCATAAACGAAAGTGAAATGCTTTGCGTATATATATCGTAGTTATTACACACCTTACTGTGATCAAGGAAGTACTATAATGTGATGTATTGTTGTGCTACGAAAAAGGCTGTCTCATTGTAGCTATACAACAAAAGTAACTACTAAAACATGTTTTACTTTCCAGAATAATACAGAAAAACTGTGCAGATATAAAACAGATACACTGCAAAAGCAACAATGTAAATTGTGTCACATATTAATAGCATCATGATATAATCGTGTAACTATCAAAAAAATCAAATGCTAAGTCTTCTTTAATCTCACCGAATGTACTTCAAATAAAGAGTATCTTTTCAAGTAAACCAAAATGTTACACTAAAATCTCATTAGCAGCATAAGTTGTAAGTATGTAAGCCTGTAGTCGTTATGTAATCGTGCAACTTGTTGCTAGAATGTATAACACTGTGTCGTCTGTTCACTATAACAATGCATTCGTAATTACTGTCTAAATAAGTAGCCCAGGTTCTTGACTGGATATTTAACTTCAAACATTGTTGCATGGTAACAGTTTCTTAAGTCTGACAAAACATACTAGAAATGTGAAGTGAAAAGTTTTATGGCAAAAACAAAGTTAAAAAGCAGATTATCTCTCAACCAACGGTTTTACATGTGAAATGTGGTGTAAACCTTTACTCTTCCTAGTACGCAGAGTTTCAACTTCAACGCAATTATCATGTGGTATACGTCGGATTCTGTAAGGTCCATTGCAAACTAAAAAGAATTTGTGACTCAAGTGTTTCTTCTTATGTGACAGTGAATGAGCTTTAATGAGAACTTTCTGACCAAAATATAATTTCTTTGCATTTGCTTTACCGTGTAGTTTTCTCCTTTTGTCTGCTACAGATTTTATATTTTAATAGCCAAATCAATTATGTCTTTGTGTCGGAGTTTACGTGTATTCGGGAAAGGTACAAGCTCTCTGATTCTGTTCGGTGGTTCTTCATTCTTCAGTACAAGAGTAGGTGGTAAAGCAGTGGAGTCATGAGGCATTTCATTCAGCACATTTTGAAATAAGTGTAAATATCTGTCCCAATGCTGATGCTTTCTGTGACAATAAAGTCTACAAAGCTTATTGATTTCTTTCATAATCCGTTCAGACGGGTTACAATGTGGTGAGTACAACGAAATAAAAACAGGTTTGATTTTATGGTTCCGAAGCATGCGTGACCAAACAGCAGATCTGAATTGCGGTCCATTAACTGAAATGACTTTAGCAACGTGGCCAACTTCACGTAAGAAATTTTTAACAAAGGCGTTGGATACAGACCGTCCAGTGGCCTTACATAACGGAGTGAAAGAAACAAATTTTGAAGTAAGTTCAACAGCGACTAGAACGTACGAAAAGCCATTCGATGTTCTGACAAGGGGTCCCAAGAGATAAACAGCAGCAAATTCTTTTAATTTAGAAGGAATGATAGGAAACAAGGGAGCACGATGTGAGATAGTAGATGGTTTCGCCTTTTGACAAAGTTTACAAATAGACAAGACTCTTCGAATTCTCTTTTCCATATGGTTAAAATAACAAGTCGTCCGAAGAATATGATAACATTTTCGTGGACCAAAATGTGCGTAGCTGAAATGAATGTACCAAATGAGCTTATTAACAAAATCATCTGGAATGCAAAGTACCCATAGCTTGTCATCAACAGTGCAGCGTTTGAACAGTATGTTGTTTCTAACCAGATAATAATGCCGAATCTGTGTGTGTGTCTTTTCATGCCATTTACTTTTGATGTCTTTCCAAATCGGATCTTTATCTTTTTCATGAGCAATGTCCTTTAAAGATGTGGTGATGAAGTTTTCAAAGGCGACTTTCTGAATGTAAAGAATACTGAAATTTTTCTCGAGGTTGCCTTCTGTGTTACATTTCTCAAGCCCAGCCGGTGCGCGTGACAGTGCGTCCGCAACAATGTTCTCCTTGCCGGGAATGTAGACTATTGTGAAGTGGAATTCTTGCAGAAACAATGTCCAACGTTTTAACCTGTCATGATTTAATTTTGAAGACTTAAGAAATTGTAATGCACGATGATCACTGAATAATTTTACGTGCCTACCAGAAAGAAAGAAACGGAATTTGTTAAATGCCCAAACGATAGCTAAAGCTTCTAATTCAGTAACAGAATAATTTTTTTCAGATTTTGTTAGCACTCGGCTAGCAAAAGCAATGGTTTTCGGAACAGTAGTGTCATTTTCTATGGCTTCTTGAAATAAATGGGCACCAAGACCGACTTTAGAAGAGTTCGTGCTAAGGCAGAAATCTTGTGACAGATCTGGATTAGCTAGTATTCGCGCGTTAAGTAACGCTTCTTTCAAAGAATTGAATTCCAACTGTGCTTGTTCGTCCCAGTTCCAAATAGTATTTTTTCCAGTGAGAGAACAAAGTTTTGGTGTAACTAGAATTTGCATATTCAGAAAACGACGGTAAAAATTTACGAGACCTAGAGAACTGCGGACTTGTTTTTTTGCGGATGGAACTGGAATGGCTCTGATTGCTTCTAACTTTTCAGGATCCGGCTGAATGCCTTCAGAAGAAATAATATGTCCCAAAAACTTCACCTTTGTCCTACCAAATTCGGACTTTTCCAAGTTAACTGTAATTCCAGATTCTGCAAAAATACACTCCTGGAAATTGAAATAAGAACACCGTGAATTCATTGTTCCAGGAAGGGGAAACTTTATTGACACATTCCTGGGGTCAGATACATCACATGGTCACACTGACAGAACCACAGGCACATAGACACAGGCAACAGAGCATGCACAATGTCGGCACTAGTACAGTGTATATCTACCTTTCGCAGCAATGCAGGCTGCTATTCTCCCATGGAGACGATCGTAGAGATGCTGGATGTAGTCCTGTGGAACGGCTTGCCATGCCATTTCCACCTGGCGCCTCAGTTGGACCAGCGTTCGTGCTGGACGTGCAGACCGCGTGAGACGACGCTTCATCCAGTCCCAAACATGCTCAATGGGGGACAGATCCGGAGATCTTGCTGGCCAGGGTAGTTGACTTACACCTTCTAGAGCACGTTGGGTGACACGGGATACATGCGGACGTGCATTGTCCTGTTGGAACAGCAAGTTCCCTTGCCGGTCTAGGAATGGTAGAACGATGGGTTCGATGACGGTTTGGATGTACCGTGCACTATTCAGTGTCCCCTCGACGATCACCAGTGGTGTACGGCCAGTGTAGGAGATCGCTCCCCACACCATGATGCCGGGTGTTGGCCCTGTGTGCCTCGGTCGTATGCAGTCCTGATTGTGGCGCTCACCTGCACGGCGCCAAACACGCATACGACCATCATTGGCACCAAGGCAGAAGCGACTCTCATCGCTGAAGACGACACGTCTCCATTCGTCCCTCCATTCACGCCTGTCGCGACACCACTGGAGGCGGGCTGCACGATGTTGGGGCGTGAGCGGAAGACGGCCTAAAGGTGTGCGGGACCGTAGCCCAGCTTCATGGAGACGGCTGCGAATGGTCCTCGCCGATACCTCAGGAGCAACAGTGTCCCTAATTTGCTGGGAAGTGGCGGTGCGGTCCCCTACGGCACTGCGTAGGATCCTACGGTCTTGGCGTGCATCCGTGCGTCGCTGCGGTCCGGTCCCAGGTCGACGGGCACGTGCACCTTCCGCCGACCACTGGCGACAACATCGATGTACTGTGGAGACCTCACGCCCCACGTGTTGAGCAATTCGGCGGTACGTCCATCCGGCCTCCCGCATGCCCACTATACGGCCTCGCTCAAAGTCCGTCAACTGCACATACGGTTCACGTCCACGCTGTCACGGCATGCTACCAGTGTTAAAGACTGCGATGGAGCTCCGTATGCCACGGCAAACTGGCTGACACTGACGGCGGCGGTGCACAAATGCTGCGCAGCTAGCGCCATTCGACGGCCAACACCGCGGTTCCTGGTGTGTCCGCTGTGCCGTGCGTGTGATCATTGCTTGTACAGCCCTCTCGCAGTGTCCGGAGCAAGTATGGTGGGTCTGACACACCGGTGTCAATGTGTTCTTTTTTCAATTTCTGGGAGTGTATTTTCTACATTTGCTGTCGTGTGGTAGTGGCATTTTATTCTTCTTCAAACTTTGACAGCTTTAACTCAGAACAAGTTTTTTACATGCATGTAATCAATAAACTGCATGTGCATTGTCAGACTGTTACAGATAACATAAGAGATTAGCAATTATCGTTGATGATTAATTTCTCTCTCATGTTTACTATTGCTTAAACAACACTAAAAGAAACCCCACGAAAATTGTGCACTGTATTATAAGAAATGAAATAATACTACCCACGATAACCTGACGACGAAAGTTGGTTTTAATACTGCTGAGTATCTGTACACATGCGTGCCTCTATCGAACATAATTAGTACAATACTACTCACTTAGATTTCGATTTTTAATTGGTATACTCTGTCATACTCACGAGGTATGCAAATGTAGCATTTCATACATAAAGTTATGTATTCCTAAAAACCCAAAATTTGCTTGTCAGCAACGGAAAGAGGCGTTACCTGTTCCGCAGCATTGTAATTTTTTCAGCATTGCCAAAGTATTTCCTTGCGTTTTCCTTATCGATGTTTGATCTGACTGCTTGTAGCGCTTTCACAGAAGGGATAAAAACGTCACGGTCAAGGAGACTGGAACCGCGAACCGCAACACTTTTTTTTTTTTTTTACATGTACACGTGTTACTATAGAGCTAGCGGAGTGGTATGTTCCAGGAATTCCTATTACTGGGCTAATAGTGGCTAGAACTCAAAAATCGCTATTTAAAGGACAAGACTGTTTGCGATTTCCACGTGCAACGACTTTCCTTGGCTGTAAACCGTAAATTCACAATCTTTTGTTACACCTCGAGCGATAACTCAGAGTATTCAATGGAAATGACAGGAAAAAACAAGTGAACTTTGATGCTTAATTCCGTGCATACCAGGAAGTAAATCGTCGATCACAGAGTTGCCAAACATACCTTGCCTCGCTGCCAAATCTCAGTTGCAGTACCAGCAGGAAGAAGACGAACCGATGTGTTCCTTCAGTGCGTTGGGAAGTGATCATAGCTGGCATCTCAAAGACGCGGCTGGAACGGCGTGGAATACGTAATGCGTCTGATTCGCATTTCTGTAACCAGGTTTAGGGACTGGAGCGTAGTTACTAATATTATTCAGAACTGACTGCAAACTAAACATCATAAGTCAGTAACTTTCATAGTTGTTTTATATTTCTTTCGTAAGTGTACTCAAAACTAAGAAACTCATTCATGGACGTTTTCGTGCCTAGCCGATAGTCGAGCACAACAAAGAAATAAAAATAAAAAACAATGTTTGTGTGTGTGTGAGGGGAGACAGAGAGAGAGAGAGAGAGAGAGAGAGAGAGAGAGAGAGAAGAGAGAGATAGAGATAAATATAAAAAAGAATGAGAGAGTAAATAATTGTTGTAAAGAAATGGCATCATGGTATGTAAAGAAATATTTCATTACAATGACATGTTCCACACCATTACGAAATGACGTATTCATGATCTATGGAACAAATATTAATCTAATCTAATCTAATCATATTGCTGACTTGCCATAAAGAGTCATGAATTAACGAAATTTTCGCCAATATCAGTAACCAAATCTAAACATGAAAATAAAAGATCACAGTTTTTGTAATAAACCAGGACTCCTATCAAGATCCTTTCGTCCCTGTTAACTAATCACAAAAGATGTCAGATATACTTCGATTCAGAAGGAACAAAGTGTGCATGCATTTAAAGATGAAGCGCATGGTGTGAAGTTCTGTGATGAAGGTACGAACCCAACACTTAATTGGATATTTAACTAAATAAAATCAAATGTTATGTATCGGTTTTTCTTACCAGCTGCTAGGTGTTTGAAACTAAAATAAGGATACAAATTTTTGTGCCTGAGCGACAATCGAACGGCACACCTACCGTTCTTCTTTATCATCCGCGAATATAGCTTAAGTATCAATTGGTTACTCACCAACAATCAGATGTGTGCGTGTTTGACCAGAAATAACGACACCTATTGCGAATGTTGGCAACACATGAACAGACATTAAAAATGCATATTAGTTTTCACTAGCAGGCTGGTGTGCACGTGATAGGGTTTGAAATGAAATTATGAATATTTTCGTACTGGATCAGTATTCGGACCCACAGACTTAAGTTTGGATGAGACCTAGAGAAGATTGCAGTCTTGGGAAAAGGGACGAAATGATTCAGCTATATTGTTCCGAGAGACTCAGATCCTCGAGAGAGGAGATACGAATTCAAATAACATTCCAGCACCACATTTTTCAACATCTGAAGTTCAATCAAGCGCAAGTAAAGTAAGAGCCCTGGTCCTTGAAATGGCTATCGGTTCATCAAGTAAAATAACATTTTCTAATGTAAGTAAGTTTAATGACGACAGTATTTCTGTTTACCACGACTTCCGCCTTTGTCACTTACCAACGTAAACCGGCTCTGCCCAGTTGGTAATGAAGGAACGTCATGTTTAATGCGGATTCTGAAATACAACGTCTTTCTCTTGAGGTAACTAGAGGTAAAGTAAATCTGTTTGTGCCACTTAAAAGTAAATGGCTGAACCCATGCATTTCACCTGTGATAGTTCGTTCCACCAGGCCATTGTGGCCACATTTTCCAGCCCAAGGAGTGTGCTGTAATGTATCATATGATTACCTTACAAACACTAGCCACTATGAAAATAATGCGAGTCTATTAAAGGTTAAGTAGAAGCAAGCTTCTGACACGGAGATTCTGCTATTCTCACGTCAGCAGGATGTAAAGTCTCTTCTAGGCATGATGTCCTCGATGTGAGCCATTTTGTAATTTTCACTAATTCAGCACATTTTGTAGTTCGAGAAAATCCACTGTGAAGTGTGAAGCTACCGCATAATTCGATTATTACCTACATTATTACGATCATTTTCTGCATAGCGCTGCTGGAACATATGTGCTTGAAGTTAATTTAATGCCTTTCGGTCGTTATAGAACTATTTGCCCAAGAACAGGTTTTTTCCCTGTCTACGGAATTCTTTTCATGTTAATATCAAACATTAACAATTACTCGTAGATGACATTAAAACGAAAGTAATTGATGAATATGTCACTTTATAACAAAAACGCGCTGTCTTTCTTAGTTAACTTGTGCATAGAAATCGCTGCCGAATAGTGCCAAACCAAAAGCCAAGGTATCTTACTGCCTTCTGATATACGTCGCTGTCAGTTCTTCCATATGATTTGGTCGACGTGACCTGTTTCAAGTTGTGTGTGACAGAGAATGTTTTAGAAAATCAATTGTTTTCCTTTGCAATAAACAGAAAGATGTTCACTGTAAGCTATCCAAGTTCAAAATTTACGCAATACTAGTTCAAATTTAATATTCGTTTCTGTAATGTGGGAAAGTATTTCACAGTTGCAAAACCCAGATTGATCCATTGACCTTACACTTAGTCACTGACCGTAAATTCTAGCTCAGAGTGACACCAGTTTAAGTAACCTAATGTAGTGAAGACTTTTTGCCAGTACTCTTTCTCACCGGAAAATACGCATTTAACCCATTGGGGTCCATAAGTACACTGTAACAGTAATTTCTGTGTGTATGCAATGCATATGGATTGTAGAATTTATTGGTTCTCTCTCTTCCACTTCTGTATACAATATGCCTGATTTAAACCGGCCCTTTATCATTACAGGCCCTGGGCAGTGGAACATCAGACTGACAACAGTAACTGCTAAGTATTCAAAATGATTATCAATCTAAGACTGAGTTCATTCACAAACTGAGGCGTGTTCATAATATTGAACTAGACTGTATATCCTTTTCTTCCTTGAGTGGGCACTGGAAGGCGTACACATTTATACAATAATATGAAAACTTCAAACGATATAGTTAACGTTGCTCTCATAAATTAATTTTTTTTTTAAATTCTTCTGGGTATCAGAGTGCAATATGTGTTCTAGATACAGTCTTAGACAAAAAAATTGACCATCGAGTCGTTCAAGTAGGGTGGACAACACAGTCGTGCGCCCCACAGAATTGTATGTTCAGCAATATGCTCGATCTGTCAACATTGTTGGCTACGGCACTTCCTGGAGGAAGTCTTGTCTGCTTTCTGAGTACATCAGTCTTGACTTCGACCATAGTCTTGAGGTAAAACACGAGACTAGCTAATACGACATCTGTCAACAGAAAGCATATGTTGACAAAACTTTTATCGTCCCTTTCCTCTCGGTGCTGAATCTATGAGTGTAATTCAAGCGAATCTACAATATATTTCAGTTTCTGTCACATTGGTAATAACAGTTTGGTTCAACACTATTTTAGCGAGAGATTTCTTGGCCGGCAGTCTGCCTCTGAACACCGCATGTGTCTGAGTTCTCTGGGACCCGTTTGATGCCTACCGGCGGAGGCTGAAGCACTGCGCTGCCTCGCCTTCTGCCCACAATGTATGCTCCACTCCTCACTCTTGATGGTGGAACATGCTTTAATGTTGATGTGTTGTGACCCATAAAATTTGTCTGCAATTCGTGTTTCACACTCGATTGCAACGGAGGCACAAAACCGTTTTCATTTGATGTATTACACTAGTGTGCAATACATCAGTGTGGCACATAAATAATTTCATTGATCCTGATCAAGTGTGTTGTAATTAAAGCATCACATCCTGTTCTTTTTCCTTTCATATGAGATTCTTCAAATAATTCATTTTTGTCATGGATTCATATGTGTTAGTCAAGGCACAGAGAGTAAATGCAAAGTAATGTGTTTGGTTTCTTTCTTTGATTCCCTATGGGAAATGGATGTAAAAACACTGTGTCAATATCTTTCAGAACCCGCTCTATAGCTACTCAGGCAAATTTCTGGTTTTGAGGTCCATACATTAATTAATTGAGAAGTGAACGCTGTTCAAAAGTGATATTTAAAATATTGAATTGGATTTAAGGCGACAAAATTGCCCATATTTGAAGTTACCCAGAGAAAAAGTAAGTTGCTAGAGCCGCCGTTAGCAAATGTCTGCAGAGAATTCCTAATTGCTACTGTGGAAATGTAGCATACAGGCCCTGTAGTAATCAAGAAGTTCACTTCCTTCATACTTATCACCCCGGCATGTGAGTCTTAAGTGAAGAAAAATATTGAAATTCGTATCATTGACGGTCGATTCGAATTTCTTCAGAGACGCTTGTATTGCGAAGCATCTTGGCAGTGAGAAGGCCGAGATCTATGACCATTAACACAACTTGCTGTGTCGAGCTACCAAGAGCACTCGATGTGTAAAGGTTTTCTTCCGATTTCGTAACAGAATTTTTTCTGGAAATTCGCAGCTCCATAAAATAAATCAGGAAAAAAGGTCGCACATACTGATCCCTGCCACAGTTAGAACTGACGACTCATTGAACCGGTGTGACACGAGATACAGGTGGGGCACGGGGCTACGAACACACTGCTGCCAGCACTCCACTCTCATAATGGTATTGGTCACTCAGCCTCATAACACATCGTGAAAGATAATAAAACCTGTCACTTATGTGAAGAATAGCATTTCTTTAGCCAAAAATTTTAATTTTCAGTCTCAGTGTCTTAGTATACATGAGGATTGTATACCTCGAGTAATTCAAATGGAAAGGGAATATCAAGTGAATTTAGTGAGTCAGTTCAGTACCATACTTGGAAGTGATTGCACTGTCACAGTATTGCCAAATTTTTGTGACTATGTTGCCAATTCTCAATCGTGCTAGGAACAGCTCTGTAGAAGTATGCAAGGAGAATCCTGTGCTCGTGTCATAGCAGGATACGGAGAGGAGGCTCAGGGTTTGGTTAATATGCAGCGTTTATCCCTACCAGTCGCGTCAAACATTCAGGTGTATAAACTTGCATCACGATTACAGTTTCCCACAAAATATATACGAATAAATCACTTACCCTGTTACTTTGTGATAGTACAATAAAAGGTCTTTGGAAATCAACTTTGTCCAACTGTCACGTAAAGTAAGACAACAAACACTTAGCATCTCGAAATCGATGGCATCTATGTGCAGTCTTGTAATCATACAAGTAGAATTTCATGAATTGCACGAGAATGCAGAAAAATGTTGGTTGGAATGGGAGCTATGAGAAACACAGTTAACTAATTATACTGTGCCACGTAATAATCAATACATTTGAAAATTCAGAAGAGAAGAAACTAAAAATTAAGCCCATTAAGACAGAAACTAAAGTGCAGATGCGGGGACTGTGCAGATCTGCGCTTTTTCATCTTCAGATCTATACAAATAATGCATACTAACCAGCGTATTCACTGCTTTCGTACTGTTTCCCTCTTGTTTAGTCTTCTGATAATGAACTGGATCCACACCCATGAGTCTGGCTGTTTATTTGTATCCTTCCATCTACCATCCTTGTGTGTTATTGTTCGGTGTTCAAAAAGCAAAATGTAATGCCTGCTCCCACGAGGTATTAGAACGAGGTCGCATGAAAGCTAACGAGGTATAATCAAAATACATTGAGACACCAGTTTGTCCGTCGTCGTGCTATTAAGTTGACAGACTTAGTCGGGTATTATTGCCTGCATCACCGACATCCCATTGTCGTCTGCTCTTACTGAGATTTTCATATTACCCTGAACACAAGACGCCGAGATAAATGTGTATATTCTCCGTGACGAAACATCCCACAATCCATTAATCCTGATCCATTCGTTACGTGCATCGGCAGCAATCAGTGATAGGAAAGTTGTTGTGAGATGACGAATAACAATAACGAAGGTAGTAGTAACAAATCAGTAATCAAGGATATTTACCGCATTACAGACAATTGTTAACGATTAACAAAATAACCAATAAAGGCTGAGTGTTCAATTGGCGCACTGCATAGGTGTTCTTACCACTTTGTTACTGAATTCTGTTCTGGTTGTTTGCAGAGGGGAAAGAGAGATAACCCTGCAGCAATACATATCGGTAGTACAACGAGATATTAACTCTCAACTATCCTTGCTTTACATCTTGAGACGAACATGGCGTCACCGAGCTGATATCTGAAATACATTTCTGTTTTCTCTCTCTGTCTCTATTTCTCTCTTTTTCTTTTAATTTTATGAGGAAAGCACCAAGAAGCGCGAGTAATAGGCAAGCAGGCATATAATCTATTTACAGTTATTTTCATCGGGTTATATAATGGAAAAATACATCCTTTAAGTGTATTATTGCGTAATTCCAATTATTGATAGTATATTCGTGAGCTTGCGCGCATTCAGTGGGGTGAAGCCTATCACAGAAGCAAGCAAAACACAAATATTTCTTGCACCATGCGCAACACACAAACGAAATCACGCTGCACTGACGCATTGTCAGATATATTGTTCGGAAAATATATCTGATTCATGTTGCTTAATACAGCTCTATCAGATATCTATGTGGATGCGTACCAAGTGTATAAAAGTATATCTTGAAACACACAGAAAGGCACAAAGGGGTATTCTACTGATACATAGCCATGAACGAGATTTTAACTGGGGTCGACAGCATCGTCGTCTACCACCTCGACAACTAGAACGGTGACAGTGCACGACCGGTTACTTACGTTTACTGGTATCAAAGCTGCAGCGTGAAAACACAGAAATGTTAGTAACCTGAAGATCATCAACTTTGGAACCCATAGTAAAGTAAATCAGTCATCAGTTAGAAGATGGGTTTGAACACTAGGGTGCTTTAATAGGCACAGTCCTCTTGGAGGTGGTATGCTGTTGCTTTCCCCCGACCTTTGAGTTGACTTGCCTAGACAGTTAATAGGGGAACCTACAGTTTAACGTGGCTTTCGGACCACAGTGCAACTCGGCATTTTTCACTTCAACAAACACTGCCCGAGGGGAAATAAGTGTAAAATGGTAGATAAAATTCGTGGGACTGGCCAGGTATCGAACCCGAGACATTCGTACACGTACACTAACTATTTATCACTTTGCCGCCATGTAGCCACCACTGTTGCTTCCGCTTGGCATTACAATTAAGTATCTCTTGTTTGTGCCTGCATTCTCACTTGCGCGTCCCTGCACCAAAGTAAAGAGAACTGAATTGAATGTAGTGTCTTCCAGTTGGCATAAACAGAAAAGGAGAAAAATTAAACAACATAAATGGTCTCTCTTTGATGCCTCAGTCTTCATTGCACTATGCGTCTTACGAGAAAAAAACATACACTGGAAGGCCACGTTGTTTTATTTAAATGATTACAAAATCAGGTAAAACGAACAGTGGGATTGCCGGTAAGAACACATTACTGTTGTCAGTATGATGTTGCACTGCCCAGGGCCTGTAATGATAAAGGGCCCGTTTAGATCAGACATGTTGTACACAGAGATGGAAGAGAGAGCACCACTAAATTCTACAATCCATATGCACGGCATACACACAGAAATTTCTGTTACAGTATACTTATGGAGCCCAATGGGTTAATTGCTTATTTTCCGGTGAGAAAGAGCACTGGCAAACAGTCTTCACTACATTAGGTTCCTTAAACTGGTGTCACTCTGGGCTAGAATTTATGGTTAGCGACTAAGTGTAAGGTCAATGGGTCGGATCTGGGTTTTGCAACTGTGAAACACTTTCCCACGTTACAGGAGCGAATTTTAAATTTGAACTAGTATTGCGAAAATTTTCAACTTGGATAGCTTACAATGAACATCTTTCTGTTTATTGCAAAGGAAAACAATTGATTTTCTAAAACATTCTCTGTCACACACAACTTGAAACAGGTCACGTCGACCAAATCATATTGAAGAACTGACAGCGACGTATATCAGAAAGCAGTAAGATACCTTGGCTTTTGGTTTGGCACTATTCGGCAGCCATTTCTATGCACAAGTAAACTAAGAAAGACAGCGCGTTTTTGTTATAAAGTGACATATTCATCAATTACTTCAGTTTTAATGTAATCTACGAGTAATTGTTAATGTTTGATATTAACATGAAAAGAATTCCGTAGACAGGGAAAGAACCTGTTCTTGGGCAAATACTTCTGTAACGACCGAAAGGCATTAAATTATCTTCAAGCACATATGTTCCAGCAGCGCTATGCAGAAAATTATCGTAATAATGCAGGTAATAGTCGGATTATGCGGTAACTTCACACTTCACATTGGATTTTCTCGAACAAAGAAATGTGCTGAATTAGTGAAAATTGCAAAATGGCTCACATCGAGTATATGATGCCTAGAAGAGTCTTTACATCCTGCTGACATGAGAATAGCAGAATCTCCGTGTCAGAAGCTTGCTTCTACTTAACCATTTAATAGACTCGCATTTTTTTCATAGTGGCTAGTTTTGTAAGGTAATCATATGATCCATTACAGCACACTCCTTGGGCTGGAAAATGTGGCCACAATGGCCTGATGTAACGAACTATCACAGGTGAAATGCGTGGGTTCAGGCATTTACTTTTAAATGGCACAAACAGATTTACTTTACCTCTGGTTACCTCAAGAGAAATACTTTATAATTCCTAATCCGCATTAAACATGACGTTCCTTCATTACCAACTGGGCAGAGTCGGTTTACGTTGGGAAGTGACAAAGGCGGAAGTCGTGGTAAACAGAAATACTGTCGTCATTAAACTTACTTACATTAGAAAATTTTATTTTACTTGATGAACCGATAGCCATTTCAAGGACCAGGGCTCTTACTTTACTTGCAGTTTATTGAACTTCAGATGTTGAAAATTGTGGTGCTGGACTGTGATTTGAATTCGTATCTCCTCTCTCGAGGATCTCAGTCTCTCGGAACAATATAGCTCAATCATTTCGTTCCTTTTCCCAAGACTGCAATCTTCTCTAGGTCTCTTCCAAACTTAAGTCTGTGGGTCCGAATACTGATCCAGTGCAAAAATATTCATAATTTCATTTCAAGCCCTATCACTTGCACACCGGCCAGCTAGTGGAAATTAACATGCATTTTTAATGTCTGTTCATGTGTTGCCAACATTCGCAATAGGTGTAGTTATTTCTGGTCAAAAACACACACATCTGACTGTTGGTGAGTAACCAACTGATACTTAAGCTATATTCGTGGATGATAAAGAAGGACGGTAGATGTGCCGTTCGATTCTCGCTCAGGCACAAAAATTTGTATCCTTATTTTAGATTCAAACACCTAGCAGCTGGTAAGAAAAACCGATACATAACATTTGATTTTATTTAGTTAAATATCCGATTAAGTGTCACAGAATTTCACATCATGCGCTTCATCTTTAAATGCATGCACACTTTGTTATCAGACATCTTTCGTGATTAGTTAACAGGGACGAAAGGATCTTGATAGGAGTCCTGGTTTATTACAAAAACTGTGGTCTTTTATTTTCATGTTCAGATTTGGTTACTGATATTGGCGAAAATTTCGCTAATTCATGACTCTTCATGGCAAGTCAGCAATATGATTAGATTAGATTAGATTAATATTTGTTCCATAGATCATGAATACGACATTTCGTAATGGTGTGGAACATGTCATTTTAATGAAATATTTCTTTACATACCATGATGCAATTTCTTTACAACAATTATTTACTCTCTCATTCTTTTTTATATTTATCTCTATCTCTCTCTTCTCTCTCTCTCCCCCCCCCCCTCACACACACACAAACATTGTTTTTTATTTTTATTTCCTTGTTGTGCTCGACTATCGGCCAGGCACGAAAACGTCCATGAATGAGTTTCTTAGTTTTGAGTACACTTACGAAAGAAATATAAAACAACCATAAAAGTTACTGACTTATGATGTTTAGTTTACAGTCAGTTCTGAATATTATTAGTAAATACGTTCCAGTCCCTAAACCTGGTTACAGAAATGCGAATCAGACGCATTGCGTATTCCACGCCGTGCCAGCCGCGTCTTTGAGATGCCAGCTATGATGACTTCCCAACGCACTGAAGGAACACATCAGTTTGTTTTCTTCCTGCTGGTACTGTAACTGAGATTTGGCAGCAAGGCAAGGTATGTTTGGCAACTCTGTGCTCGACGATTTACTTCCTGATATGCACGGAATTAAGCCTCAAAGTCCACTAGATTTTTCCTGTCATTTCCATTGAACAATCTGAGTTATTATCGGTTGAGGTGTAACAAAAGATTGTGAATTAACGGTTTTCAAACAAGGAAAGTCGTTGCACGTGGAAATCGCAAATAATCTAGTCCTTTAAACAGCGATTTTCGTCTGTTGTGGTTCGCGGTTCCAGTCCCCCTGACTGTGACGTTTTTATCCCTTCTGTGAAAGAGCTACAAGCAGTCAGATCAAACATCGATAAGGAAAACGCAAGGGAATACTTTCGGCTCATAGTGCAATGGTGAAAAGATTACAATGCTGCACTAGCGGTAACGCCTCTTTCCGTTGCTGACAAGCAAATTTTGGGTTTTTAGGAACACATAAAATGCAGACTGGCAATGGCAAGGAAAGTGTTTCTGAAGAAGAAAAATTTGTTAACATCGAGTATAGATTTAAATGTCAGGAAGTCGTTTCTGAATGTATTTGTTTGGAAAGTAGCCATGTATGGAAGTGAAACATGGACGATAATAGTTTGGACAAGAAAAGAATAGAAGCTTTTGAAATGTGGTGCTACAGAAGAATGCTGAAGATTAGATGGGTAGATCACGTAACCAATGAAGAAGAGGAGTTTGTAGCACTACTTGACAAGAAGAAGGGACCGGTTGGTAGGACATGTTCTGAGGCATCAAGGGATCACCAATTTAGTATTGGAAGGCAGCGTGAAGGGTAAAAATCATAGAGGGAGACCAAGAGATGAATACAGTAAACAGATTCAGAAGGATGTAGGCTGCAGTACGTATTGGGAGATGAAGACGCATGCACAGGATAGAGTAGCATGGAGAGCTGCATCAAACCAGTCTCAGGACTGAAGACCACAACAACAGCAACAACTTTATGTATGAAATGCTACATTTGCATACCTCTTGAGTATGACAGACCATACCAATTAAAAATCGAAATCTAAGTGAGTAGTATTTTACTAATTCGGTTCGATAGAGGCACGCATGTGTACAGATACTCAGCTGTATTGAAACCGACTTTTGTCGTCAGGTTATCGTGGGTAGTTTAATTTCATTTCTTATAATACAGTGCACAATTTTCGTAGGGTTTCTTTTAGTGGTGTTTAAACAATAGTAAACATGAGAGAGAAATGAATCATCAACGATAATTGCGAATCTCTGATGTTATCTGTAACAGTCTGACAATGCACATGCAGTTTATTGATTACATGCATGTAGAAAACTTGTTCTGAGTTAAAGCTGTCAAAGTTTGAAGAAGAATAAAATGCCACTACCACACGACAGCAAATGTAGAAAATACTTTCCTGGCGTATTTTGGCACGATGCGCTCTCCCCATACGTAATGCAAATGTTTCGAGATGCATCTGCTGCCTGGCCTTCTATTAAACCCGAAAAGAACAAAATGTCGCAATAGTTGGCCCTTTTCTGGGTTGCGAAGTGAAGGGTATTATGTTCAAAGTTCCACTAGATTGATAACTTCAGCAGGCAGCAGACTTGCGTTTTAAAAAATGTAGCACTGAATGTATTTGAACTCGCGACGTTTTGTCTACGGTGCACTGCATTTATCGTTACACTACTAGCTGAACCGTAACTACAGCATCTCCAGAAGTCGAACACAATCCATCCAGAACTTCCGCATTCCACAGTGTTGTGAGATAATGCATAAGGCTGGCTGTAGACTTCTGAGAGACAGACAGTTACAGCTTTTCTTTTGCACTGCACGACGTTTTCAACAAACAGATTGCGCAATAGAGTATCTCAAGTGAAAAGGAACACAGCTTATTTAAATTTCTGCATCCTACACTGTTGGCAGTTCTGTGTAGGTGGCAGATACGTGATGTTATTTCACTGATTACAGAATAGAATCGAATGTATGCCCTGGGTAGCCGAGGCAGGTAGTTCATGGTGATTTGGTCAACCAAGTAAATGAATGTACTGAACAAGCTGCAAAACACTACAAGGAGCCTGTGTGTCCGAATTCTTATCCAGTGTGGTGCAATGCCTTTACAATAGAAAACTGTGCCACAGAGAAGAGGATTTGGTGGTCTGTTGGATTGCTGATAGGTTCATACAAACGTGATCTGGGTTCGATTCCAACCTCTGCTGATGATTTTTGATAGGGAGAAAAAGATTCTACTCCAAGTGAAGAAGGTATAATGGCATTGTGGTCTGAGATTCCCATTAAACATGATATTCCTTCTCTACCAAGTAGACATTAGATTGAACCACAATAAAGTCATGAATGGCGACATGTAGAAACTCCATCAGCAGTAACCCTTCTTATACTAGTTATTTATTTCTAGTGACGAAACAAACGCTATGTAGGGTCACAGGACACTTATTCCATCTTTTATTTGAGCTTCTGTATGTCGATAAAATTGGTTCTGAACTGGGAATGCAACTCAGACCGCCCTTAACGCGCAACTTGATCGCTTCGTGACAATACAGCTCGACTACAATTTGTTGTTTGTTCAAAACTGCAGATTCCTCAACATCTTCACATATTGCACGTGAATGGGTTCGAATCCTGGCCCGACACTCAAGTTTTATTATGTGTTACCAGGCTCTAGCATGAGAACACCTATGTGCTGGCGGATAATATACTCCTGGAAATGGAAAAAAGAACACATTGACACCGGTGTGTCAGACCCACCATACTTGCTGCGGACACTGCGAGAGGGCTGTTCAAACAATGATCACACGCACGGCACAGCGGACACACCAGGAAGCGCGGTGTTGGCCGCAGCATTTGTGCACCGCCGCCGTCAGTGTCAGCCAGTTTGCCGTCGCATACGGAGCTCCATCGCAGTCTTTAACACTGGTAGCATGCCGCGACAGCGTGGACGTGAACCGTATGTGCAGTTGACGGACTTTGAGCGAGGGCGTATAGTGGGCATGCGGGAGGCCGGGTGGACGTACCGCCGAATTGCTCAACACGTGGGGCGTGAGGTCTCCACAGTACATCGATGTTGTCGCCAGTGGTCGGTGGAAGGTGCACGTGCCCGTCGACCTGGGACCGGACCGCAGCGACGCACGGATGCACGCCAAGACCGTAGGATCCTACGCAGTGCCGTAGGGGACCGCACCGCCACTTCCCAGCAAATTAGGGACACTGTTGCTCCTGGGATATCGGCGAGGACCATTCGCAACCGTCTCCATGAAGCTGGGCTACGGTCCCGCACACCGTTAGGCCGTCTTCCGCTCACGCCCCAACATCGTGCAGCCCGCCTCCAGTGGTGTCGCGACAGGCGTGAATGGAGGGACGAATGGAGACGTGTCGTCTTCAGCGATGAGAGTCGCTTCTGCCTTGGTGCCAATGATGGTCGTATGCGTGTTTGGCGCCGTGCAGGTGAGCGCCACAATCAGGACTGCATACGACCGAGGCACACAGGGCCAACACCCGGCATCATGGTGTGGGGAGCGATCTCCTACACTGGCCGTACACCACTGGTGATCGTCGAGGGGACACTGAATAGTGCACGGTACATCCAAACCGTCATCGAACCCATCGATCTACCATTCCTAGACCGGCAAGGTAACTTGCTGTTCCAACAGGACAATGCACGTCCGCATGTATCCCGTGCCACCCAACGTGCTCTAGAAGGTGTAAGTCAACTACCCTGGCCAGCAAGATCTCCGGATCTGTCCCCCATTGAGCATGTTTGGGACTGGATGAAGCGTCGTCTCACGCAGTCTGCACGTCCAGCACGAACGCTGGTCCAACTGAGGCGCCAGGTGGAAATGGCACGGGAAGCCGTTCCACAGGACTACATCCAGCATCTCTACGATCGTCTCCATGGGAGAATAGCAGCCTGCGTTGCTGCGAAAGGTGGATATACACTGTACTAGTGCCGACATTGTGCATGTTCTGTTGCCTGTGTCTATGTGCCTGTGGTTCTGTCAGTGTGATCATGTGATGTATCTGACCCCAGGAATGTGTCAATAAAGTTTCCCCTTCCTGGGACAATGAATTCACGGTGTTCTTATTTCAATTTCCAGGAGTGTAATTTTGATTTTTGATGTATTTTCATTCGTTGTCAACACAAGCGATATCTGACGTTTCTCACTCCCAGTGAGACACAGAAATATTTGCGAGATCACTGTAAGTACAAGGATGTTATTGCGAGTTGTTGATGGAGAAAAATTCGGTAACCTACGTCTCTTTGTGTGCAGTCAACAACGATATGTATGGGGTTCGATTACCAGTCAGCACTGAACTCTTCGTCATATTATTTGTAGTTCAAACATGCGCACATGTCGCTGCTGGTGTAACAAACCCATATTTAACGTTCGTTTTCTCTAGAATATAACAGCGATAGGTGCCGGGTTGGAGTCCTGGGAAGGAAAAAAAATTATGTTTCGTCTCGTCATTTCAGTTAAAACATGTTGCTACTGCCGAGGAAATCCGATCTATCACAGTTGATTGTGCTTCGATATCAATCCGATTAGGTTATGGGTTCTAATCCCTGTCCAACACAAAGCTTTACCTCTCGGCATTTCAAGTAAGCTACTTGTGAAGAAACAATATTTGACATGTCTCGTAGTTTTTTAACAGGGACAATAGATACTGGGTAGGAATTCGCGTCCGTTAAAAATGTTTACGATATGTAATTTAAAGTTGATATTTCCTAACTGATACTGTCTAAAATCGAGGTATATCACTCTCTGTGTGCCTTGTCAGGAATGACTGTTAGTTTCCGTCAGTCACGAAATCATTTCTTAGTCTGCATGACCTGGGTTTGAATCCATATGCAGAACGAGGCGGTTCGTCCTGTCATTTGAAATTCATACATATTCTCAACTAGAAGCTCGTGATCAACCTAAATTTTTAATGTCTACATCTACATCTACATCCATACTCCGCAAGCCACCTGAAGGTGTGTGGCGGAGGGTACCTTGAGTACCTCTATCGGTTCTCCCTTCTATTCCAGTCTCGTATTGTTCATTTTGTGTTAAATAATAAGTACGGTATGTTACTTTGAAGAGGAAATCATGAATACGACGAACTTTCTACGTGCATTACTTATGTGATGTAATAATGAGAGTGGTAACATTTCAGGTATGTCATTTATTGTAACAAATGTGAGCTTAAGGACAGTCTTATCTGTGATAAGGTGTTTCCTGCTATTTGTAGTCTCGTGGTATTACTCTTCATCTTGAGTTATTGCGGTACAGAGCAGTGTTTCCTAGTGGTGATTTGTTGGAACCATTTTCAATAGTAAAACGACTGTACCAAGGACCGATTAGAGGAGCTGCTAGACAGCTGCGTTATGAGGGTTCTATCGGAATCAGGTGAAATGAAATTCAGGTCGTTCGGATACTTTTGAGCACGACTAAATAACACTAAACACATAAGTGAATCTGCGTTTGGAAGAAGGTAGAAAAATACTGTGATATGTAAGCAGGGTTAACAATAGTGTACAATAAGGCACAAAAATGCGACGAAAACTAACGTAGTCAACAAAACAACTCGAACGACACAGCTGACTTCAGACCATCTAGTGGTAGGTAGGGTACTGTGAGTAAGACATCGTAATACCCTGCCAACACAATTTGATGGAGCCCCCATGCAGCGACTGCTAATATCCGCAACCTAGCGTAGTGCAGCCGTTACTATAAACATGACAGCTAGCTCTAAATGTAGAAACATATAAGTTAGAACAAATGAGTCACAAATTCAGTAGCCGTGCGGGATTAGCCGAGCGGTCTCAGGCGCTGCAGTCATGGACTGTGAGGCTGGTCCCGGCAGAGGTTCGAGTCCTCCCTCGAGCATGGGTGTGTGTGTGTGTATTTGTCCTTAGGATAATTTAGCTTAAGTAGTGTGTAAGCTTAGGGACTGATGGCCTTAGCAGTTAAGACCCGTAAGATTTCACACATAAAAACAGTAGTAAACAAGCAATGCATCAAACCAATCAAAGTAACACAAGTACGGCTTTGTTCATAAGCCTCTGAACAGTAACAGAAAGAATCCTCTAGTGATTCCACACGCAACAAGACAAAAAAATCACACACGAGTTGCAACGTAAGCGATACACGGAACAACTAATGTCAGTGGTACAAACTAAAAGAACATAGTGTGTCAGCTATGATCCACGCGTTTGCAGGCGCGGGTCGCCAGCAGACGGTGCGCCAGAAACCGTGACATGTACGCACTTCCTGTAGATGGCATTTAGTGGCAGGCCCACTCTGATATGGTTGGCGTTTGATTTAAGTACACACTCGCGCCGATACTACACTCGGCACTCTCACTCTCAGACGCAATAGTAGTCGTGTACAGCACATCTCTCCCCTGTGTGAAGAATGCGCCCATGGACAGAGGAGACGCCACTGATCTGGTGAGGGGGACATCCATCTGATCCAGAGCTGTGGCAACTGGTGCCACTGCCAGAGGAGGAAAACTATGCTGGGTGGCCACCAGAGCATACGGCCAGAACATGCAGAGACGCAGACATGCACAAGGACCTGCAATGCACATGACAGCTTCGATGAGGAGGATGCCATCGTCATCTCTCTGTCGTCTTCAGCAGGCAGGTCCCAGTGGAGGAGACGAGCTGAACCAACCAGCATTGATGACGGAGGCCAGGGGAGGTGGCCCAACCAGAGCAGCATGCCCAAGCAATGGACACAAGGCTAGAGACAGACTGGAGCCCAGTGCCGGGAAGGTGGAGCTGCAGGATGCTACATGTGAAGGAGGCCGCCAGTGGGACAGGGGCGCTTCCACAGCAGGCGACAACGGGCTCGAAGCGGACGGCAGCATGGTGGGCTGCAGCATTGGGGGCCACATAGACAAACTGGTAACTTCTGGTGGCGAGTGGGGGCTTCATTGACCAAAGTGGCGCGCCAACATCCAGTTGGCCATACGCATGTCACAAGACAGCGTACCTGGTGTTGGACATCAGTGGCCAATATCCACTTGTGCCAGTGGCCAAATCCTCGCTCACACTCTGGCGAGCCACACACAAAGCTGCTGGACAAACATAGATGGGGTGCAGGCTGCAGAAAGTGGAGTAGGATATGTGGCCACTGGCCGTGAAGCAACTCACCCGGTCTCCGCTCCCCCACAGGCGTGAAGTGATAGGTGCTCAAAAAACGGAGAAGGGTGACGTCCAACGAAGAATCAACAACAAACTTTTCCATTTGGGACTTGAACATACCACTAGTCGTTCTGCCTCTTCATTTGATTAAGGGTGGAATGGCAGACCATAATATCACGAATGCCATGACGTGAACAAAACAATTTAAAGGTGTGAGAAACGATCTGGGGACCATTATTAGAAACTAAGGTGCAAAGAAACCCCTTCGTAGAAAAAACTCTGAAAGTTATATGAATTGTGACCCCAGCTTTTGTCACAATGTTTTCAAAATGCATCTATAACCAAGAGCCAATAGGAATTCAAGAAGGTACCCATAAAGTCTTCAAAATGATTCCCCATGGCTCGTGTGGAGCAGGCCAGGGATACAGAGATGGTCTGGGAGATGCCTGTTGTCCGGCATATTCGTCACAAGCCACGACAAAACGGACAATTTCGCCATCAGTACTTGGCCAAATAACATATATCCTAACTAACAGTCTAGTGTACGAAACTCACCAAAGGTCCTGGTGGAAAGGGCGTAGAACCTCATACTGTAACGTGGCGGGAATGGCTACTCGGGGAGACAGGTCTTCTGTAGGCAACAGAAAAACACCATCAGAGGAAAAATAATTGCACAGGCTGTCTGGAGCCCGACCCAGTGGTTTATCTGGCCATTTCTGTTGAACAAACCAATCCACCAGGCGGAGAACCGGAATGGTGGCAGCGCAACCTGAGTTTCCATATCAAAATGGAAGCAAATCAATTGTTCACAATCAAAGTCTCAATCAGGACCCACACAAATGTGGAACAAGGCGTCTGCATTGACATGTTTAGATGTCAGTCGAAAATGGATTTCGTAATTGCAGCAAGACAACAATAGCGCCCAGCGTTGTAAGTCGTGTGCTGCCTTTCCAGATAAGGAAATTCGAGGGTTAAACAAGGAAGCCAATGGCTTACGGTCAGTAATAAGGTGAATCTTGGAACCAATAAAAAATAACATCAAATTTCTGGGTAGTATTGTCTATGGCAAGAGCCTCCTTTTCTATCTGAGAGTGACGCTACTGTGACGGGGTGAGAGATTTAGAGGCGAAAGGAACATTCAGAGCCGTCGGCATATCGTTGCACTAGAGCTGCGTCAAGGCAATATTGCGAGATGTCAACCGCCAAACGTATTGTGTGCTTAACAAGGGACCGAGAGTAGTTTGGATTTCAAAACGCACGTTCGCAATCCAGTCCTCAGCAAGAAGGTACATTCTTGCTTTACAAGGCATGTAATGTGTAGGTCAATGTGGCTGCCGCCGGCAGGAATTTATGATAGTAGGCTATCTTTCCTAGGAATGCCTGAAGATCCATCATGGCTTTGGGGTGAGATGTGGTCTGGCAGAACACAAAGAGTTTTTTTTTTTTTTTTTTTTTTTTTTTTTTTTTTTTTTTTTTTGTGGTATGTTACAATACAGCATCACCGGTCTATTGCGGTCTAACTGTGTTGGTGAGGCAGTAAATTTCCACGGGGCAGTGACTGCGTCACTGCAATTCACTTTGGAGGTGTGGCGGTGGGACTTGTAGTCCCGTACCACCCTCTGACGGTGACAGTACTGCATGAGTCAGGCAGAAAAATTTAGCCTAACATGGGCAGGTATGATTGGAAAGTATTGGACGTAGAATGGGGGCTAGTCCCGCCAAAGGATGCGTCCGTGGTGGGCGTGTCAGACCTATCGTTAGCCATGGTCGGAATCCGTTTCCTCTAGGATGGTTAGGGGAACCGGATGTCGATGCCAGCGGCGTGGAAGTGTGGTCCCAACGTGGTGTAACCCATGGACAGTGTCCCGCAAGACATCCACTTTCTCATAGAGCCGCCGCGCGTTGTTGCGTATGGTCGTCTTTAGGGGGACGATATCCGCTTCCTCGTGGAGAGTAACAATTCTCGTGAGTGGCGGGACGTGCAGGCTCCACCTGAGCACCTTGTTCTGCAGGCGCTGCAATGTCCGCATCCTGGTGACACTAATCGTGGCCCATGCAGCAGATCCATACGTGAGGGCAGGCAGGATCACTGTTCGGTATATGCGGATCTTGGTACGCAGGTTAAGTTCCCTACTGCGAAAGAGCGGGTACAAAGCCCTTGTTAGCTTTTTCCCCTTGTTGGTGACATACTCCGCATGACAGTGGAAGAGCAACTTGTGGTCCATCTGGACCCCGAGATAGGCGGTTGTCGGGGACCAGGGCACCTGCACACCTGCAATCGAGATATTGCGGCGGAGGACTGGGCGCCGTTTCGTGAAGTAAACTGCCGTAGTTTTGGCGGCATTGAGAGCTATTTTGTTTGTCCGGCACCAGGTGATAGTGGCGTCCACCTGTCGCTGGAGGCGGGCGACGACGGCGTCAGTAATGCGGCCAGTGGTGTATAGCGCTGTGTCGTCAGCGTATTGTCCAAGGTGGCACTCGGGGATGACCGGCATATCATTGACATAGATATTAAATAGGATGGGAGATAGCACCGATCCTTGCGGAGTGCCTGCCGACAACTGGCGAATGCCAGAACGCATTCCCCGTTGAGCCACTAGGGAAGTCCTACCACGGAGGAAGTCATCCACGATCTTCATATAAATATCTGGTATAGGGGTCTGTGTCAGCATCTTGTGTACGAGGTTGTCTTGCCAGATCTTATCGTAGGCGTTTTGCAAGTCCAGAAAAACGGCAGCTGTCGACTTGGCAGTGTTGAAGCCTTTGCTGATGTGTTCAGTGATTCGTAGGACCTGAAGTTCAGCAGAGAGGTGCGAAGTGAATCCAAATTGTTCAGGACGGATCGTCCCAGCTGCTGCAAGAGGTTGGGAAAGTCGGTGAAGGATCACAGATTCAAGGACCTTCGCCATAGTGTTTAGGAGGCTGATGGGCCTGTTGTTGGTGGGGACTGTAGGGTCTTTGAACCTCTTGGGGATCGCAGTCAGCTTGGCTTGTTTCCACTGAGTGGGGGAAAAGGCCAGACGTGAGACAACAGTTTAAAATCTTGGTGAACAAGATGAGTGGTGTGCGGGGAAGGTGGCAAAGATGTTAATTTAAAATTCCGTCCAATCCAGGGGCCGACCGGCCACGTTTCCGTCGACGGTTGCGCTGAATTTCTGCCATGGACGTAAGAAGGGGAGCAGACTCGGGTGGCCGGTTGCGGAAAGCAGCAACAGCTGTCAGGACTTCATGTTCTTCCTGTAGTTCGTTCGGAGAAAGGTCCTGGACCAGAGGGCGGTTTTGGGCCTCGAACGCATCTGCCAGCGTTTCCACAATTTGCAGGGTATCATATGACAAGCCTGCTGCTGTGCGAATAGGATGGGCAGTCGCTGGCTTAGAACGCTGCAGGGTGCGAATGACAGCCCAGTCAGATTTTTGGTGGAGCAGGAAAGTGGACATCCTGTCCTCCCACTGTTCAGACCTCCATTCGGCGAGCCGGTGGCTGAATTCACGTTGGAGGCGTCTCATTTGGCGTTTGTCCTGGGGGTCACGAAACTGCTTCCACCTCCGGCGGTAGCGGTTCTTTTGCACCTTCAGCTCTCGTAACAGAGGGGGCAAGTCGTCCAGGGGTGTTAAATTTCGAGGTGCAGTGGAGGTGGAGAGTTTCACTGCTTTCTGTATTTTGGCGGTAAGGTAATCCACAGCACGGACTATATTGGCCGGTGTTGTCAAATCGAGGTCGTGTCGAGTGGTGTTATTAAGTACCCTGGTAAACTTGTCCCAATTGGTGAGGGTCACAGTGGAACGAGCATCAAATGAAAGGGCAGCATTGGTGAGGTGTAAGAGTACTGGCTCATGGTCAGAGGCCAGTTCGTGGAGAACTTTCAGCGAAAACTGAGCGGTGATGTTTTTGAAGATGGCCACATCCAGAACGTCTGGCTGGCAGTTAGTACGGACTGGGATATGGGTAGGTTCTTGGGGGCCATAGACTGATAGTGCTAAAGTATCCTCCAAGTCAAGGAGGAGCCGGCCTTTGGGGTTAGACACACGAGAATGCCAAGCTGGGTGCTTGGCATTGAGATCTGCCCCAATGATGAGCCTGTCAAAGGATGACAATGTGCGGAGGTCTGCTTCCAGCAGTGGCTTGTTTGGGCTCAAATACGCTGCTGCAAAGGTAATGGCACCAAGGTGTGTGGAAATGGTAACTGCTGTGGCCTCTATGTGTTCCATTGGCTGGAGAGTCTCTTGGGTATGGACAAGAGCTTTGTTGAGGAATACAGCTGTGCCTCCACCACGGCGGTCGAGGCGGTCAGAGCGGTAACACACCATGTTGTGAAGGCGGAAATCGTCTGCCGGTTTGAGGTGTGTTTCTGTGACCAGTAAAACATCCACACGATAGTCATGGAGGAAGGTGTTCAATTCCATCTTCATACGTTTTATGCCATTGGCATTAAAAATGCAAGTGACAAGATCCCGAGGGGGCTGGTGGTGGTGTGGAGGTCCATTCGCCATTACAACAATATTTGACAAAGCCCCTCCACTAGGGCGATGATCTTGGAGAGCCCATCCTCCGACTGACGGATTTTTTGTGCAGTGTCACGAATAACAGCCCGGATGTGGGGTTTCGTGAAAAAGGAGATGACCTGGAGGATTTCAGGCATGTCCGCCCGAAAGGACGCATCAGCCTCCACCACTGGGGCAGGGTCCCGGGTGGTCTGCTTGCCCCTACGGCGCGCAGGAGCAGGTGTAGTAGTAGGCAGAGTGGGGGTAGGGGCAGAGGGCTGAGACAGAGCCACAGATGGACTGGTGGGAGCTGCAGCTGGCTCCTGTAGTTGTTGAGCAGTGGGAGCCTTTACAGAAGACAGACAATGAGGAGGAGACCGGGCTGCAGCAGCAAAGGATGTCGTGGGAGTCTGGGCAGGAAGGGGCACAGGAGACACCGAACCATCTGGTGCCTGAGTGGCTGGTACCAGAGTGGCTGCTGAGGACAGTGCACCAGGCTGACCCCGAAAAACAGGGTAGTTGGTCATGTCCCGTAGCGGTGGGGAAGGTCGATTTGTTCTTGGTTTCTTTTTGGGTGGACGAGAAGACTTCAGTGCCTTCTGGTAAACAGGGCACCTCCTCCAGGATGCCATGTGGTGGGGATCATGCGTCGTTCCCAAACATCTGGCACAGGTAGGTTTCTCCAAAGCAGGGAGTGTGCAGTTCTCCACTAAATGTGGGCCAGCACATTTAACACACCGCAACGGCAGGGAGCAGTAACTCCCAGTATGTCGTAAACGTTGGCATTTGCGACAGATGGCTGGCCCGTTGCGGCCCTCGTACGATTCAATCCGGACTTTCGTGTACAGAAGATACCGGATTTGGTAAATGCGCTCTATGTCCTCCCTCTGGGAAAGGGAGACGACGTGGGTAGGGCAGGGGATCAATGCCCTGGTCTCAGGATTCCTCTTGCTATACTGGTGGACCAAAGGATCTTCGAAATCGAGTCGAAGCAGTTCCTCCTTGACCTCCTCTGCCGTAAACTCTGGTGGCAAGTCCTTGATGACGATTTTGGTGCGGCGATTACCCGACGTCTGGTGGGTAAAGTAAGGCATCGCCTTTGATTTTACGAAATCGAGAATGGTAAGATAGTCGTCCCTACTGTCAAGCAGGTATTTCACGTGATCTTTTTGGTAAACAGCTCTCAATTGGCCGACAATGAGCCGCTGGAGCTCAGTGTTCGGTTTCGTGTAATTAGTGACATTATATACCACAATGGGGGTTATCCTCTCTTTCTTCAGAGGGCTTGACGGGATCTCGTGAGAGGGAGGGTTGGGAGCATGAGTCATTTCCTCATCCACAGGACCATCCGGTGCGGCGTCCCCCGGCAGGGGGGTATCGGAACACGATCCGCTGCCACCACAGCCCGCGTGGGCGGAGGGGCGTCTGGAGCGACGGCCAGAGGACTTTCCGACTGGGTCGGGGTGTCTAGAAGACTCGCCACGGTGGCGGGGCGGCGTAGAAAGAGGTGCAGGTACAGCCGGGTGGTGGTCAGACAGAGCCGATGTGTTCGCCGCCTCACTACGAGAAGGATCAATTACTGGGCGGTCAGGTGAATCGTCGGACGACGACGACGACGCGGATGAACGGACCCTGACACGCGACGGTGGACAGTCTTCATGATGATCGGTTTCAGTGCCGGTGGTGTCCAACGGCGATTTGTGGCGGTTGGCGCGATTCAAGCGATCCTTCGCCCGTTGCGAGGTGGGCAGGGCATTATGCGCGACGGGGGCCGGGACGAGCGGCGTTTCCGACGCACTTCTCCCCGAAGGGCGGCGGTGCAAGAGTCGGAGGGTCGCGAAGGCTGCTCCGCGAATTTCTCCATTGTGGACGCGGGTCCGCCTGACATGGCCAGGGGCTCGGCACGAGAGGACTGCGCGCACCAAAAACTTACCAGCTATCCTGGGGTAATAACTACCAAAAAACCAACGCCGAAATAGTAGATATACGAACGGTGTTAGGCGGTGCAAAAACTATAACGATACGACACGGTAACGCACTCGTATAAATTATAACACTTTCAGGGATTCAACCTGAAGCACACCCACACACAGTTTTTTTTTTTTTTGGTGATATGTTACATTACGGCATCACCGTTCTATTGCGGTCTAATTGTGTTGCTGAGGCAGTATGGCACTTTCAGGGATCCAACCTGAAGCACATTCACACACAGTTGCCTTTTATTGTTTTAGTGATATGTTACATTACAGCATCACCGGTCTATTGCGGTTTAGCTGTGTTGGTTGGGGACTCCTACTACGGAAATATATTATCTGATCAAATAATTTCACCTGCGAGATTGTTTCTAAAATAATTTGTTCATTAAATACGAGAGGGAAGTCTTTAATATGTATTATGGTTCAAAATGTCAATGCTCGCTACTGCCGCGTCCGGCACAAGCCCTGTCCACCGATGTAGTGTTGGTATGGCCCCTGTGGCAAAAGTATGGACGTTGACAACATTTGGAGGTCGTGGTGCTATTCTAACTTACCTTTGCAGTGGAGATGAGACGAAGAAGAACTTCCTTTGTTGCTTAGAATGCCCGAGAACAGGGATTGAGTTTTGCAGGAAAATTTTACCGAAAAATCTAGGTCATATTCTTCTTTTAATTAGATCCATTCAAATCTGAACACATTTAAATACGAAGTCATTTGACTAGTTACCCCTTGATAAACGCATGTTGTTGTTGTGGTCTTCAGTCCTGAGACTGGTTTGATGCAGCTCTCCATGCTACTCTATCCCGTGCAATCTTCTTCATCTCCCAGTACCTACTGCAACCTACATCCTTCTGAATCTGCTTAGTGTATTGATCTCTTGGTCTCCCTCTGCGATTTTTACCCTCCACGCTGCCCTCCAATGCTAAATTTGTGATCCCTTGATGCCTCAAAACATGTCCTACCAGCCGATCCCTTCTTCTAGTCAAGTTGTGCCACAAACTTCTCTTCTCCCCAATTCTATTCAATACCTCCTCATTAGTTACGTGATCTACCCACCTTATCTTCAGCATTCTTCTGTAGCACCACATTTCGAAAGCTTCTATTCTCTTCTTGTCCAAACTAGTTATCGTCCATGTTTCACTTCCATACATAGCTACACTCCATACAAATACTTTCAGAAACGACTTCCTGACACTTAAATCTATACTCGATGTTAACAAATTTCTCTTCTTCAGAAACAATTTCCTTGCCATTGCCAGTCTACATTTTATATCCTCTCTACTTCGACCATCATCAGTTATTTTACTCCCTAAATAGCAAAACTCCTTTACTACTTTAAGTGTCTCATTTCCTAATCTAATCCCCTCAGCATCACCCGATTTAATTTGACTACATTCACAACGCATAAAGAGGTGTAAATTCTTACGGATTGTCGGCACCTCTTCTAAGAGTACTTCTCTTAATACATGAAGTCCATAACTTTTATCAGTGGCAAGTGCATTTGCTATCGCTTCTTCTACTAACTACTGAATCATTGGCCCATTGGTCTAACTATTCACTCAATGGGACCTTAGCCTAAATTATCGATCACTGGGCCCTTTGTCTAAATATTCGATCACTGCTCCTTGATCTAAGTCACTAATGGTCGTTGGGTCCTTAACAGACATTGAGCTTACAGGGGACAAGCAGCAATCAGTGTCTTGTTCCTACTATTAACTGTCAAATCCTGGTAGTCTCCGTTCAGCGATATTTCAATGAAAACAAAAACATAAAGTGCTACTTATCTAACAGTTGTCTCTGTGTCCACCAGAACATTACCGTCATCTCGTAGCTGAGGGTTCCACTGCCGCATCAGTAGCTATTGCTAGGCGTCACTGCACAATGGCGTGTCGCTGGGTGCTCGTTGACTACTGCGTGAGTACTAATTCGATACTGACATTCTACGGCGTGTGGCTTCTCCTTCGTACACCATTCAAAGGACGTTCCTATGTAAATGCAGCTTTCTCTAGCCTACTTGTCGGTGTTTTAGGAATATTCCGTCGCTACAGAACCACATTGACTTACTTCTGTCCGCCAGAGATCCTGCTCGGAATCTTTCTACATGTACATAATGGTCCGGGACTTTAACCTTAGGTGGCCCACAGTGTATACCTCTGTAGACCTCGCCTCCCCACGTTTCCTGACCGTCTAGTTCCAAGTCGGTAGGTGGCGCATGAGGCTCAAGCTACTCACGAGTACCTACTGAATCTTTACAACATGTGATATCGTCTCTCGTGTTAGTTGTGATTTGCAATTAAAATAGTAATTGTTCACGACGCTGCACTCTGGGTGCACACATTGTAAACAATCATTTTTGCCCACCAACGTGGACTGAATTTTTCAATTTTGTAGTCACCGCGGCCAGTTTCCTGCAGCAGGCTGTAGGTATTCTTTTCTCATCCTCCTTATTTTGCACTTATTTTACATGTATAGCAGTCTAGAAAACTCATGCGAGCGTGCCAGTAAACGTTTCCACCTAAATCCTCAAGGCAGTTCGTCACATAATCTGTTTAGCATTCCGCACATTACCTAGAGTGTTTTGGAGTCTGGCGGCGGTCCCGAATGTGACTGCGTGACGCTGCAGAAGCTCCAAAGAACGGACAGAAGGAACGGTTCAGCGAGTCTCAGTGTCGTTCAGCTCTGTTGTCATAAGATCCTCCTGACACCTACCTTGTGACGTAAGAAGATGGCGAATGACGTTATGATCTGCGGTTCCACTGCGTCCAATATGGCAACTCCTCCGTATCGAAACTTGCTATTAAGATTATGAGTGGTCGGTAAATCAGATATATGTTGTACTGTTTATGGCAAGGTATTTATTTGGGATGGATAATAAATTCTCATTGACACAAGTTTCATTTTCATAACTCTCTCACTCAGTTTTTATTTGGACAAATGTGAGATATTTTATTGATAACATGTCACACTTCACTGAGGTGACAAAGTCATGGGATAGCAGTATCGCACTTGCCCAGATGACGGTAGCAGCGCGTACGCAAGGTAAAAAAAGGGCAGTGCATTGGCGCTACTTAGGTGATTCATGTGTAAACGTTTCCGACGTGATTTCAGCAGCACGACTGGGATTAAAAGACGTTGAAAGCGGAATGGTAATTAGAGCTAGAGGCATGGGACATTCTGTTTCGGAGATCGTTTGGGAATTCAACAATTCCAAGATTCGCAGTGTCGATAGTGTACCGAGAGTAGCAAATTTCAGGCATTGCCTCTCACCATAGACAAGGCTATGGCCAGCGACCTTCACTTAAGGACCGAGAGCAGCGACGTTTGCATAGGGGTTCGTTGGGTTGTTTGGGGGAAGAGACCAAACTGCGAGGTCATCGGTCTCATTGGATTAGGGAAGGGCGGGGAAGGAAGTCGGCTGTGCCCTTTCAAAGGAACTATCGCGGCATTTGCCTGAAACGATTTAGGGAAATCACGGAAAACCTAAATCAGGATGGCCGGACGCGGGATTGAACCGTCATCCTCCCGAATTCGAGTCCAGTGTGCTAACCACTGCTCTACCTCGCACGGTTTTGTGTAGAGTTACAGTGCTAAAAGACAAGCGAAAGGGCTTGAAAAAATCGCAGAAGAGAATGTAGGACGGATGATAAACATATGTGTTAAGACAGTGCAGCGATTGACTTTAGTAATAGAACGACATCGTCTGTACAGCCTCTCTTGGGTTCGTGACCATTTGGGTTGGATTGTAGACGACTGCCATACCGTGGCCTGATCAGATGAGTCCCGATTTCAGTTCGTAAGAGCTGATGGTAGGGTTCGAGGATGCGCAAACCCCACGATGCCATGGTCCCAAGTTGTCAACAAGGCACGGTGAATACTGTTTGTGTCTTCATAATGGTATGGGCTGTGTGTACATGGGACATGGTTGTGTACGACTACGAGGGTCGGTCAAAAAGTAATGCCTCCCATTTTTTTTCTACTTAAAGAAATTAAGTTAAGTGAAAAATTTGAATTTGGCGCCATTCCTCAAACCTTCTTCTGCAATCCACTGCAGTAGTAACTTTCTGTGTCAACAGGTGGCAGCACAGCAGAAGTTTGTAAGATGGCCGACATCGATGTTCGTTTGAGACAGCGTTGTGTGATTGAATTCTTGAATGCAGAAGGTGAAACGCCCATACGCATTCATGAAAGACTGAAGAAGGTGTATGGTGTTGTAACAGTGGATGTCAGCACTGTTAGACGATGGGTTCGTCGTTGTAAGGAAGCTGAAGGGCAAACACCGTTGACTGACGAAAAGCGGAGCGGCAGGCCGGTGAGTGCAGTGACTCCACACAACATTCAGCAAGTTAATGACATCATTCGTGGTGACCGTCGGGTGACTGCAGATGAAGTGTGTCGCATTATTTCTCTTAGTAAAGGCAGTGTGATCACGATTATTAAACAATTGGGGTACTCAAAAGTTTGTGCACGGTGGGTTCCAAGAATGTTAACCGATCAGAATAAAGAGGCAAGGAAAACAATAGCCTCCCAACACTTGCAGCGCTTCCGTTTGGAGGGAGATGAGTTTCTGAAAAAAATTGTGACCGGGGACGAAACATGGGTGCATTTTTTTGAACCCGAATCAAAGAGGCAGTCAATGGAGTGGCGTCACACAAGCTCGCCGAGGAAGAAAAAATTCAAAACTGTGCGATTGGCAGGGAAAGTTATGGCAACAGTTTTCTGGGATACAGAGGGTGTGATTCTGGTTGATTTTTTGGAGCAGGGATGCACAATAAATTCTGTTCAATACGTCACAACCCTCAACAAACTTAAAGCATGTCTTCAGCGAGTTCGCCCAACAAAATCAATGGCAGATGTTCTTCTTTTGCATGACAATGCAAGACCACACACCAGTCGTCACACCTCTGACGAGATTTTCAAAATTGGATGGGAAGTTTTGCCTCATCCCCCATACAGCCCTGACCTGGCACCATCAGACTTCCATCTGTTCGGGCCACTAAAAGAAGCTCATCGTGGGATTCATTTTGAAGATGAGGAGGCCGTCAAAACATCCATGCGTCAATGGCTTAGGAAGCAGAGCTGTGATTTTTACCGTGCTGGGATACATGCCCTTGTTCAAAGATGGACCAAAACTGTAGAGATGGGCGGAGATTACATTGAAAAATGACAAAATGATCCTCAATGTTGTGGTTTTCAACCTATGTAATTGCATTTAAATTTCCTGACAATTAAACGTAGAAAAAAAAAATAGGAGGCATTACTTTTTGACTGACCCTCGTACATGGAGACCATCTACAGCCATTCGTGGACTTCATGTTCGCAAACAACGATGCAATTTACATGGATGACAGTGCGCCACGTCACCGGGTCACATTTGTTGACGACTGGTTTAAGGGAAGTTCTGGACATTTCTAGCGAATGATTTAGCCACCCACATCGCCCGACGTGAATCCCATTGAACATGTTTGGGACATCATGGAGAGGTCTGTTTGTGCAAAAAATCCTGCACTGCCAACACTTCTGCAGTTATGGACGGCTGTAGACGCAATATTACTCATCATTTCTGCAGTGTACTTCCCAAGACTTGTTGAGTTCATGCCACGCAAGTTGCTGCACTATGCCGGATAAAAGGAGGTACGGCACGATATTGTAAAGCATCCCATGACTTCTCTCACCTCGGTGTAAGCTGTACATAATATTCCATTATAGTTTAACTTCTGGAAGAACATAAGCCCTTATAGTTCAAATTCCGGCACAAGTCCTTCCTATCAGAATACTGTTTGTATAAATGCCTTTTTACATAATGTTCTTCCCTGTTTAAGACTAGCAGACAGATTACACATTACTTTTTAACGTACGATACAGTACCTTCATGTATCTCTCACTCATCAAGTCAACATCCCGACTCATTAACGCCATTACTCTAGTCTCGTGGAACATCGTCCTTTAACACTTTGCATTCACTTCGGGTTATATTTCACACAACTAATTAATTACTAGAGTCCTTTACTATACACAAACAGATGCTACCATGTTCAAATAAGCACATGATTTTATATAAAGGGTAAATTGGAAAACCGAGTCACTTGTTATTTGTTAGCGGACGCTGTTAATTTTGTCACTTCAGACAGATTCTATATTTATAGCTAATCACAGGCCTTAGCATGGTCTACAATGAAGAGATGAATACTCATGGAGACTACAACGTGGGTCTCGCAGCCAGAGAATGTTCATTTCTCCTCCTTTCCAGATTTCTCTCAGCTGCCGAACACAGCTCATGCTCTGGAATGGTGATGTTTGGGTTCAGCCACGCTAGTAACCTATTCTTGAGTACAGGTAGCGTTGTACCGTTGCAAATGAAAAATACGAACAGGAGTGGTCCCTGCATCATCGTAGTTATGTGTACATAGTACACAAACTGTGCTACTCCTTGTGCCTGATGAAATCCTATCCTAATAATCACACCTATCCCGCTCAAGAACACACTCTTAACTAACATAAAAACGATTTCTTTTTTTGAGCCATATTTTTTGTTACTGTAGATTCTGAGTCGAGTCATGGATTTCTTATTACGTAAGTAAATGTATCCCACCAGTCCAATAAAAACCAAATTCAAAGCTACTGAGAGTGAAATCCCTACGAGGAATATTATCCGACTGTACATCAGATAATATTTGTTAACCTTTTCCAAAGCAGAAGTTGCTGCACATGCTAAACTCCATGGTATTAGTGCACACAGCACCTGAAGACGGAATACCTTCGTTACTTCGGCAGGCAGTAGGTCGTTAGGAAGCTTAAGGTGACGAACACAAGCATACATTTGGTAGCAGAATGAGTTTAGCCAGATACAGCTGAGAAGTGTGAGGGCGCTATCGATCAGCACTGCTGTAGATAAGTCAGGGAAACCAGCCATACGATACACGACCTCAGAACACAGAATCTGGATTATACCGGTTATCTGAAACGCCAAAAATATCTTTCCTGGCAAAGTTGGGAAGGTACAAATATACTGCGGCAGTCAAAAAGCGGAAAATAATATTTACCGATATAAATGAGATTTCTAAAGGCTTTAAGCGGTCTATTTTGAAATCCTTGTATTTCAAGGTGGCGCTGATTAAACTGTTTTTGTAGTTCAGAGCTATTTCTGTTGGCTTTTGATGTTCTTCGCGGCCAAAAAGGTTCGTTATATTAAACATCACTGAGTACGATTCATCTGGGTAAAGTCTGACGCCACACTTCTCTGGAGGCTTAAACGAGGAAAAGTCGCGACACTTCAGCAACAGAATAGCTCTGGAAACAGCGCAGATGGCATCTGTAGCGTTAGATTCCAGACACGATTGGTCGTCAGGACAATCGAAATAGCAGCGAGCATCGTGCACGGATTGTATCATACTAAATGGGATATCCTGACAAATGCTGAATGAAGTGACTGCCATCCAGGCCAGCAAACAGAGGTTGACGTTTGCCCTTTGCGTGTAAGCCAGGTAGCTGGTCACAGGTATGTCGGGCGACCTCTGAACCATGTCGTCCCACAGCTGCACACGGCACTGCTCGGACTGCTTAACGGCTTCCAATTGCAGGTCTTCCAGCGGACACGTGGGGTGGTCCAGGGCGTTCGCCAACAGGTACATGCAGTTAGTATCCACCGAGAGCGTAATGTTGCTTCTGTCCTCCAGCTGCCACTCCTCATCTGCAAAAAAAATTACAGTAAGTAGGTCATGCTCATACACTAAACGTAGCTGAACTGAAAGTGTCCACTGGATGATATGATTGGGCATTGTTTACCTAAATCGTCGAGGATCAGTGATTAGAAATGGTCACAACCAACAAATATCCAGTGTTCACTATCCGGAATAACGTAAGGCGGCATGTCAACACAAGTTAAGAGTACTGAGAAAGACAGATATCAGAGTTTCATTGAGTGAATAATATGCAAGTCTATTTCATCTGCGGGGTTTCCAAGAAAACCCTGCATCGCTCTTGACTTAGATCATTTGAGGAAATAAATAGGTTTTATTGATACCTCTGCTTTGAAGCCGACAAAAACATTGTATTATTTTGTACTGTACTCTTTGAGTTGTGGATCAATTGTCAAACGGTTACAAAATTGTTCAAATGGCTCTGAGCACTATGGGACTTAACTGCTTTGGTCATCAGTCCCCTAGAGCTTAGAACTACTTAAACCTAACTAACCTACGGACTTCACACACATCCATGCCCGAGGCAGGATTCGAACCTGCTACCGTAGCGGTCGCGCGATTCCAGACCGTAGCGCCTAGAAACGCTCGGCCACTCCGGTCGGCAAACGGTTACATTTTAAAGCAGAGATAAGTGGAGTGTCTGTGGGGGAATGAACATCCACAGCTAGGAAAAACTGTGAAAGAGAGGACGAGAGCATTTGCCACCGTCCACCTCGTACAGCAGCTCTGCCTGATTGAGAGAAATGTTTTTCTTTTTTTTTTTCTTCCTTTTTTCAGACAGTCTCAAAGACATGCCACGTATTGGAAGCAATAAAACGTGAGAGGAAACTCTTGATCAACTGAGCAGTCTCCAATGAAAGCCCTGTCCAAAATTGCAGTGGGAGTTCAAGTATGGCGGTAAACAATGCACGACCACACGAAAGGATTTAGGCGGTAGTTTGTTACTGAGTTATCTGACAAAAATATGAAGCAACAAGTTTCATCCTACCGTACATCGTTGTGACAAAGTCTGCCAAGCCTCGCTTAAGAGCATAGTTTTCTAATAAATGTGCGATTTTTCGCAGTTTGCACAAGTGAAACATTGTTTTCTGGTCTCGGGAAAAACCTCATTATCGGCAAGAGTAGTAAAGGAACCAACCTCATGTTATGTGGGCCAGGGTGGACTCACGATACCTGGTTGGACCACTTCTTTTTTGAAGCATACGTGAATGGGCACTTCCATTTGACTGTCCAGCAGAAGTGTTTAGTACCTCAGTGTGATGACAAGGCAGTCACGGATCGTGTGTGGTTACAACAGGACGAAGCCTGAGTACGTTTTGCTACTCCCCAAGTGCGTGAGTTACTTTACGAACATCGTGGCATCGGATCGGGTGAGGGACATTTCAAGCCACATTAAAATGGTGACCACGAATTCCCATGTCAACAACCCTTGGAAATGGCCAAGACAAATTTCGGACCTTATCGCGCCAGCATCTCAATATGAGGAATAATTAAGTCCCATGTGGCTCAACGCTACAAGATTAATAGAAAATTGAACGTAAGTGTTGAGGAAGCCTTTCGAATCCTCTACATATCAAGGAAGATATATAGACACATAGATCTCTTTGTAAGGCGTGATCGTTCCTATACTGATGCGCTGGATACGTAGTTTTTATGTCTAAGCACTTAAATATAGAACACATTGTTTTGACCTAAGCACTCGGGGACTTACGGTCGTGCTGTACAAAGAAAGACGATGTAGGCCGAACTCCCGTCTTTATGATGTTTCAGTTTTTTCCAATAAACTAGTGACCCCATCACGCAGAGTTAAGAGAAGTGATGGAGCAGATGCGTCACCAGTTTGTTTCGTCAGTGCGAGGTTGTCGAGGAAAAGCATAATAAACTCCAGTAGCTGACGACTCAGGAAATATCTTTTACCACAATGAACGGTGTACTCTTAATATTCTGTTAGCATAAATTAAAAAAAGCAAGCAGAGCAATGGAAAAGTATTACTGTATCTCTCATACTCCTTGTGTAATAAGAATAACGCAACAATAATTATTGCAATTCGGACACATCTTGCTCGGATTCTGAGTGGATGAAGGTGGGATTACAATTCCAGAGATCTGGGATTCAGGGATTCCTCCTGACATTTCTTCTGTTGCTTATCACTTCTTCCACCTGCGACACTGATTCATCGAAGTCGAAAATGTCGGAACTGCAGCCTGGTTCGGAGACGCAATAATGCACCGAGTCTCACAACAATTAACTGGGTCGGCCACTTCAAATGTAGGAAGATGGCCAGTGATCACTACCAGCAGTAGCACCATGGCTGGCGAAGCACTGCAGTGACCAAACCAATATTCAGCTTGAGATCTTCGTTACCTGCTACACTCTGAGAAGTCCTCATCGTCGTTTTTCTCGAGCACCATTCACGTTCAGAATGCAACTCAAAGAAAAATGCTACTGATACACCATACACCATCCACTATAGATAGTTCACTGGCACGTTGAGCGCAAGCGTAGACCCAGTAGGATGAACAGGTTCCAAAACATACTTATACACAGGTAGATTCTGTGAAAGGCCGAAAACACGACTTTGACGTTGACAATTCATTTTCTTTATTATTCATTTCACTCCCACCATACGATGGGGTGCTGGTCAAGCTGCAAATATGTTGTTTCTCTTCAGACTATTGACGTTCAAAATACCTGTATATTTTTAATAGACAGAACGAATAAAATGAAAGGTTTCAAATAAATTTAAAAAACATACAGACGTGGATGTTGATGATGGTGCTATGGTGAAGATGAAGCTAGTGCTTCTGGCAAATCATTGGGAGGCCGGTCCCAATAACTACTAAGAGGGTAACTTAGTATGAGGGAGGTGTGGGCAAGGAAGGGTGTGTGAATTACATGATGTGGGAGTCGACTGGGAAATTCAACTCACAAGCTGTGTGTAAAAGGGAAGTGTGAAGGAGGGATTGTAGTGGTCAGGAAACTGGAACTGGAAGCCTTCATCTAGGGAGAATGTATAGAAGCTAGGTTTATAGCTGGCTGCAAGTGTGAGTGTTAGGATGTTGCTATGATATTAGCAGAATCAGCCAGCTAACTTTTCATTGAACAGGATATGGAAAGGGGGCGGTTGGAGGAGGGTGTAACATGTTGGTATAGGCGCAGAAGAAGCCCAGGTATGCAGACGACTGAGGAGAAAAATATGGTTTTGAACCAGACGTTTATGGATTGTACAGAGTTTGTGAGAAAGTTTGCGGAACTTGAGAAGAGAGGGCAATCTAATTATCTAGTAAGTACTGCGTTTGAGAGGGGAAAGATGATACAGAGTGCATGGAGTCCTAGATCTGTAAGGTCAATTCTTGGGGCTACAGATATCCAAGCTATGTTGGTGGAAGTAAGGCTGGGACAGTTAAAGGTTTTGGAAAAACGAAGGAAGAAACGAGATTATGGGCTAACGTCCTGTTGATGACAGAGCATCAGCAGAAATTGGGACGAGCGGGGAAGTAGGTCCCTGTGTACCTCCAAAGGAACCGTCGTATCATTAACATTAAGCTGTTTAGGGACATACAGGGAAATTAATTTTGATGGAAAAATGGTTTTTAAGCCACCGTTGTACAACAGCATCGCCTCGTTCAGTGGGTTTTCCTATGTATAAGGGATGGTTGAATTATGGGATTTCCACATACGGCCAATTTGCTGTTGTCTTAATTCGAGTCTGTTATAGACTGGGGATGTTTGATTAGTCCAAGATATTAGGAAGAGCGTGAGAATCGTGTGTCCATGTTGGCTGGGAGAAGTGGAGGGCAGGTCTGCCACCCAACTAAAAACGCTTATCTTCCTCCTCGTACATTGGGCACTAACCTTGTATTATGCGAGAATTGTGACTATAATGTATCTGTTGAATGTAGGTGGCTGTAATGGATGCGTTAACAGCTCAACGTCCGCAATTGAGAGACATGTTTTTGCGTCCTACGATTACAAGCAAATAAATGAAACAGTCAATGAGCAGAACGCCTTACTGATTCAAAAGCGATGTACTGGGTTTTAGCTTCTCGCTGCTGTGGCTTTGGGGGCACGTGTGGTATTAATTGAGATTCATTTACACATGAGTAGCTGAAAACACTGAGTAGCATTACAGTATGAGTCTGCAGCTAATGAACACTGAACGTTTACTGCAGCCGTGACGGATACGTGACTGTTGATGGTCCTCGACATTTCTGTACCTGCATGCCGGGACTAGGTTTGACTGAGCAATGTTACGATGACACTGCCCTCTGAAGGCAGAAGTGGAACTTCGTCGCTTATCTGCACTCGTGATGGAACTCCCATACACTCGTAGATAGAACAGTACTCAGAGTGGACTCCGACAGATCTCTTACCAGACACCGGCAGAACAGGAAACACTCGTTCCGCACGGTGCCTCGTGGCTGTGGGAGGAGTGCCTTACTGCTTCTTTATCACTGGCGACTGACGATGCCACTTAGAAATACAGCACGTCTGCGGAGGCTGATTAAGGATTTGCCGCAATCATGACACCACACATGTCACCTTCAACAGCGTCACAGGCTCACATGGCATAAGACACTGAGGAGATATAATTTAATCTAGGACACTGACGGAGGAGGTGGTGATGGGAAACTTAGTACTTCCAGCCCCATCCCTTTACTGGGGAAATACTAGCGTTGGAAATATCTTTCACCACCTGGATTTGAACCAGCTTACCTTCGAATCGGATGCCACCAGGGAGGCATCTTTGTGTGTGGTACGGTGGGAGACAGGGTGAGAGAAATGACTGGCAGTATTTACCACCAAAACTGACTGTGTTTCTAACATAAATGATTTTGATGCAGCAGGGGCTACACCAAGAGGTGAAGTTTCGGAGAGAACTAAGGAAACTTGGAAGTCTGGTTTGGGGTAAGGAAGGCAATGTTGTCGGCATCATGGAGCTGACAGAGCAGCTGGCTGGTGTATTTCATCTTTGAAGAGGACATAGAGAACGTACAGATTTGATTCTTGACGCATTCCTGTAGACAGATCAAGATATGCTGTTGGGCAAAATTTACAGTGACAAAAGATGAGTGAGGTGTCAGACAAGAAGCAATGCGGCAGAGATAATTGATCGGGACAATATAGATTTGGAGTGTAAATATGCGACTTCCTTGCCATATTTCATCAAAAGTTTTTCGTTTTCTGGTGAATGAAAAATGAGCACAACCGCTTTTGCTCCTTATAGGAAAAGCAGATACTTGTGAACGTGACCATACTGGATGTTGTTAAGGCTTCTCTCAGTCGAGAATGCACTCTTTGCTAGTGCGACTCTGCTTTCCATGACCTTCATCACAGTGTAGTAGTTGCAACCTACATCCCCAATTACTTGCTGGATGTATTCCAACGTCTGCCTTCCTCTATAGTTTTTTCCCTTTGCAGTACCCTCTTGTACAGCAGAGGCTGTTCTCTGATGTCTTAACTGATGTACAATCATACTGTCCCTTCTTCTTGTTAGCGTTTTCCATGTATTTCTTACCTCCCGATTTCTACAAAGAAATTTCTCATTTTTCACCTTATCAGTCCACCAAATTTTCAGCATTCTTTTGTAGCACCATATCTCCAACGGTTCGATTCTCTTCTGTTCCGGTTATCCCACAGTTCATGTTTCACTGCCTTACAGTTCTGTGCTACAAACGTAAATTCTCAGTAATTGCTTCCTAAAACTAAGCCCCATGTTTGAGGCTAATAGACTTCTCTTGGTGGAGAATGCACTCTTTGCTAGTGCGACTCTGCTTTTTATGACCTTGCTCCGTTTATGATGGATTATTTTGTTGCCTGAGTAGCAGAATTCTTTAATTCCATCTACTTTGTGATCCCCAATTGTAAAGTTTCACGCTGTTCTCATTTCTGCCACTTCTCATTACTTTCGCCGTTCTTCGATTCACTCTCAAGCCATATTCAGTATTCATCAGATGGTCCATTCCTTTCAACAGATGCTGTAATTCTTCTTGAATTTCACTGAGGGTGGTAATCTCATCTCATCAGCTAATCTTACCACTGATATCCTTTCACCCTGAATTTTCATCCTATTCTTGAGCCTTTCCTTCATTTTCACCATTGCTTATTTGATGAATAGAAGTCCGCAGCTCGTGGTCGTGCGGTATCGTTCTCGCTTCCCGCGCCCGGGTTCCCGGGTTCGATTCCCGGCGGGGTTAGGGATTTTGTCTGCCTCGTGATGACTGGGTGTTGTGTGCTGTCCTTAGGTTAGTTAGGTTTAAGTAGTTCTAAGTTCTAGGGGACTGATGACCATAGATGTTAAGTCCCATAGTGCTCAGAGCCACTTGAACCATTTTGATGAATAGAGATGTATAGAGTGAACGGTGGCGGCAAAAGACTATACCCCTGTCTTACACCTTTCTATGTGAGCACTTCGCTCCTGGTGTTCCAGTGTTATTGTTCGCTCTTGGTTCTTGTGCATATTCTATAATACCCGTCTTTCCCTACAGTTTACCCCCATTTTTCGTAGAGTTTCGAACTCCTTGCAGCATGTTTGATCGTCGATTGCTTTTTTCATGTTGACAGATCCCATGAACGTGTCTTGATTTTGCTCAGCCTTTCTTCCAGTTTCACCTACAATGTCATAACTGCATCTCTGATGCCTTTATCTTTCCTAACTGCCAAAATGATCGACGTCTAACAGGTCCTAGATTTTATTTTTCGTTCTTCTGTATATTATTCTTGTCATCAACTTGGATGCATCAACTATTAAGCTGATTGTACGATAATTATCGTATCTGTCGGGTCTTACTGACTTCGGAATTGTGCGGATGATGTTTCTGTGAAAGTCTGCTGGTATATTGCCAATCTCACGCATTCTATCCCTCCTGCGTTATTCGATCTCACGTCGCCCAAAGCTCTATTCGCTCAAAGCTCTATTAAGTTATGAGTCTAATACTGAATCCCCTATCTCATACCTATCGACTCCTGTTTCTACTCCTGTCAAGTCATTAAACATGTCCTTATCCTCATAGAGGTCTTCAGTTTAATCTTATCACCTATCCGCTCTCTCCATTGTATTTAACAGTGAAATTCACATTGCACTCTAATTTGGTTTCACTGAAGGTTATTTTGTAAATGCTGAGACACTCCTTCCCGCAATCGCATCTTTTTTTTCCTTTCTTCACAGTTTTCAGGTAGCCATGTCCCCCTAGTTTCCGTGCACGTACCATTTATTTTATTCTTAAGTGACTTTTATTTCTCAGTTTCCCTGAACCTGTTTGTACTTCCTTCTTTCGTCGATCTACTGAAGTATTTCTTCTTTTATCCATTGTGACCTTCCTTATACCTATGTTTTTCTTCCCAATTTTTTGTGATTGTCTTTATTTGAGTTAAACATTCTTCCTCATCTGAGCTGCCTACTAGGCTTTTCCTTATCGTAGAGTTTATAGTCTCAGAGAGCTACAAGCATATCTCTTCAATCGTTAATACTTTCATGTCGCACTTCATGGCGCACTGATTCTTCCTAATTAGTCTGTTAACAGTCAGCCTTCGCTTGATTATTCCTAAATTGTGATTTGAATCTACTTCTGCCCCTGGGTGCGCCTTACGACCCCATACCAGATTTTGTAATCTCTGCCTCACTATGAAGTAATCTAACTGGAGTCTTCGTATGTATCCCGGTCCGTTCTACGGACACCTCCTCCTCTTGTGATTTGTGAACAGAATATTCGCTATTACTAGTGAAATATATTACAAAACTTACTTTCTCCTCTCTCATTCCTAGCACGAACCCCATATACTCCCGTAACCGCTTCTTCTGCTCCTTACCCTACAACCACATCCCAGTCCCCCATGGCTATTAGACCTTTATCTCACTTTACGTACTAAATTACCCATCAGTATCCCCATATGCTTTCTGCGTCTCTTCATCTTTGGCCTGCAACGTCGGCATGTATGCAGGAACCTACGTTTTCGGTGTTGGTTTGCTGTCGATTCTGATGAGAATAACCATGTTACTGAACTGTTCACAGTAACTCACTCTCTGCCTCACGTTCCTATTCATAACGAATCCTGCTCCTATTGCACCGTTTTCTGATGCTGTTGATATTATTCTACACTCGCAGAGCAAAGATGTTTGTCATTTTTCCATTTCACTTCACTGACACCCACTGCATCTAGACAGAGCCTTAGAATTTCCTATTTCCTATTTTATAGCTTCCTAACCCATTCAGACTTCTGACATTCCACAACTCAATTTGTAGAACGTTATCCTTTCGGGGAAGATCAGTTTGGATTCCGTAGAAATACTGGAACACGTGAGGCAATACTGACCTTACGACTTATCTTAGAAGAAAGATTAAGGAAAGGCAAACCTACGTTTCTAGCATTTGTAGACTTAGAGAAAGCTTTTGACAATGTTGACTGGAATACTCTCTTTCAAATTCTAAAGGTGGCAGGGGTAAAATACAGGGAGCGAAAGGCTATTTACAACTTGTACAGAAACCAGATGGCAGTTATAAGAGTTGAGGGACATGAAAGGGAAGCAGTGGTTGGGAAGGGAGTAAGACAGGGTTGTAGCCTCTCCCCGATGTTATTCAATCTGTATATTGAGCAAGCAGTAAAGGAAACAAAAGAAAAATTTGGAGTAGGTATTAAAATCCATGGAGAAGAAATAAAAACTTTGAGGTTCGCCGATGACATTGTAATTCTGTCAGAGACAGCAAAGGACTTGGAAGAGCAGTTGAACGGAATGGACGGTGTCTTGAAGGGAGGATATAAGATGAACATCAACAAAAGCAAAACGAGGATAATGGAATGTAGTCGAGTTAAGTCGGGTGATGCTGAGGGGATTAGATTAGGAAATGAGACACTTAAAGTAGTAAAGGAGTTTTGCTATTTGGGGAGCAAAATAACTGATGATGGACGAAGTAGAGAGGATATAAAATGTAGACTGGCAATGGCAAGGAAAGCGTTTCTGAAGAAGAGAAATTTGTTAACATCAAGTATAGATTTAAGTGTCAGGAAGTTATTTCTGAAAGTATTTGTATGGAGTGTAGCCATGTATGGAAGTGAAACGTGGACGGTAAATAGTTTGGACAAGAAGAGAATAGAAGCTTTTGAAATGTGGTGCTACAGAAGAATGCTGAAGATTAGATGGGTAGATCACATAACTAATGATGAAGTATTGAATAGGATTGGGGAGAAGAGAAGTTTGTGGCACAACTTGACCAGAAGAAGGGATCGGTTGGTAGGACATGTTCTGAGGCATCAAGGGATCACCAATTTAGTATTGGAGGGCAGCGTGGAGGGTAAAAATCATAGGGGGAGACCAAGAGATCAATACACTAAGCAGATTCAGAAAGATGTAGGTTGCAGTAGGTACTGGGAGATGAAGAAGCTTGGACAGGATAGAGTAGCATGGAGAGCTGCATCAAACCAGTCTCAGGACTGAAGACCACAACAACAACAACATCCTTTCGTTGGTTATTCAGTCTTTTTCTCGTGGTCACTTGCCCGTTGGTAGTCCCCTCCCGTTGATCCAAATGGGGGACTAGTCTTGAATTTTTTACCAATAGAGAAATCGTTACAACACGCTTAGTTACGGAACACATATCCTATGGATACACTTGGCGTGTCTTTAATGCTGTGGTCTCCATTATCTTATGCATCCTCATGCCTTTGAGCATTGCCGACTCTTCTGACTTTTAGAAATAGTTTCTCACCCCAAAGGCAAAACAGTTCCCAGTTCCCTCATCCGCCATTAGTGATGATTTTTATTCTAAATTTAAGCAGTAACGAGGTTCGAACTCAGGTACCAGGACGTTTTGATTAATAATCAAATACGTTACCCTTACAACCTATTTTTTTCGCTAGGCATGATACACAAGCTTGTCCTTGTCTTAACAAAGTTTCTAACGTGGTAAACAAGGACATACACTTTTTTTATTAGTGCAAACAGTCAGCTTCAACTCAGGTGGAGGCTAGGTGGGCAGGGGTCGAAATGTGAATCCTGGCCACGATGTCCATTCCCCCACCCCCACCCCTCCCCACGACCACACCTGTCACTGTACTGTTCCCTCACATACACATGGTACTAGGGTGGATTGTTTTTATTTCACTTTTCTTTCTTTTGTATTTTCTTAAATTTCTTCTTCATTTTTGTTGTTATTTGATTTCTGAAAAGAAAAACTGATACACAAAAATTCGACAGTTCCTGGACTCAAAAGGAACAAATACTTTCTCTGGGAGGAACACAATGAGAGAAGCATCCAGAGAAGAAAAAAAAAAGCTACCATATTTCTTGACGATTAAAGACAAGGTGCAACATGTTGTTGTTGTGGTCCTCATTTCAGAGACTGGTTTGATGCAGCTCTCCATGCTACTCTATCCTGTGCGAGCTTCTTCACCTATAAGTAACTACAGGACCCTACATCCTTCTGAATCTGCTTAGTGAATCAATCTCTTGGTATCCCTCGATGATTTTTACGCTCCACGCTGCACTTCAATGCTAACTTCGTGATCCCTTGATGCCTGAGAACATGTCCTACCAACCGATCCCTTCTCCTAGTCAAGTTGTGCCACAAATTCCTCTTCTCCCCAATTCTATTCAGTGACTCCTGATTAGTTATGTGAGCTACACATCCAATCTTCAGCATTCTTCTGTATCACCACATTTCTAAAGATTCTAATCTCTTCTTGTCTAAACTATTTATCGTCCACGTTTCACATCCATACATAGCAGCACTCCATACAAATACTTTTACAAAAGACTGCCTGGCACTTGAATCTATAGTCGATGTTAACAAATTGCTCTTCTTCAGAAATGCTTTTGTTACCATGGCCAGTCTACATTTTCTATCCTCTCTGCTTTGACCATCACCAGTTATTTTGCTACCTAAATAGCAAAACTCATGTACGACATTAAGTGTCTCATTTCCTAACCCAATTTCCTCAGCATCGCCTGATTTAATTCGACCACATTCCATTATCCTCGTTTTGATTTTGTTGATGTTCATCTTATATCCTTCTTTCAAGACACTGTCCATTCCGTTCAACTGCTCTTCCGTGTCCTTCGCTGTGTCTGACAGAATTACAATGTCATGGGAACACCTCAAAGTTTTTTTATTTCTTCTCAATGGACTGTAATTACTACTCCAAATTTTTATGTTTCTTTTATTGCTTGCTCAATATACAGATTGATTAACATCGGGGATAGGCTACAACCCTGTCTCACTCCCCTCCCAACCACTGCTTCCCTTTCATGCCCCTCGACTCTTATAACTGCCATCTGGCTTCTGAACAAATTATAAATAGCCTTTCGCTCCATGTATTTTACCCCTTACACCTTCAGAATTTGAAAGAGAGTATTCCAGTCAACATTGTCAAAAGCTTTCTCTAAGTCTACAAATGCTAGAAACGTAGGTTTGCGTTTCGTTAATCTATTTTCTAAGATAAGCCGTAGATTCAGTATTGCCTCACGTGTTCCAACATTTCTACGGAATCCAAACTGATGTTCACCAAGTTTGGCTTCTACCAGTTTTTCTATTCGTCTGTGAAGATTGTTGTCAGTATATTACAGTTGTCGCTTATTAAACTGATAGTTCGATAATTTTCACACCTGTCAAGACCTGCTTTCTTCGGGATTGGAATTACTACATTCTTCTTGAAGTCTGAGGGTATTTCTCCTATCTCATACATGTTGCTCACCAGATGATAGAGTTTTGTCAAGGCTGACTCCCCAAGGCTATCAGTATTTCTAATGGAATGTTCTCTACTCCCGGGGCCTTGTATCGACGTACGTTTTTCAGTGCTCTGTCAAATTCTTAACTCAGTATCGTATCTCCCTTTTAATCTTCACCTACACTGTCTTCCGTTTCCATAATATAGTCCTCGAGTACATCGCCCTTGTACACACCCTCTATATACTCCTTTCACCTTTCTGCTTTCCCTTCTTCGCTTAGAAATGGCTTTCCATCTGAGCTCTTGATATTCATACAAGTGGTTCTCTATTCTCCAAAGGTCTCTTTAATTTTCGTGTAGGTAGTGTCTATCATACCCCTGGTGATATATGCCTCTACATCCTTACATTTGTCCCGTAGTCATCACTGCTTAGCCATTTTGCACTTCTGTAGATCTCATTTTTCAGACACTTGTATTCTTTTTTGCCTGCTTCATTTACTGCGTTTTTATATTTCCTCCTTTTACCAATTTAATTCAATATCTCTTTTGTTACCCGATGATTTTCACTAGCCCTCGTATTTTTATTTACGTGATCCTTTGCTGCCTTCCCTATTACATCTCTCAAACCTACGTTTTTTTTTTACTACTGTACTTCTTTCCCCTCTTCTTGTCAATCGTTCCCTAATGCTCTCACTGAAACTCTCTACAACCTCTGGTTCTTTCAGTTTTTCCAGATACCATCTCCTTAAATTACCACGTTTCTGCAGTTTCTTCAATTTTAATTTACAGTTCATAACCAACATATTGTGTTCAGAGTCCACATCTAACCCTGGAAATGTCTTTCAATTTAAAACCTGGTTGCTAAATCTTTGCCATCCGCTGTGGCCGAGCGGTTCTAGGCGCTTCAGTCCGGAACCGCGCTGCTGCTACGCTCGTAGGTTCGAATCCTACCTCAGGCATGGCTGTGTGTGATGTCCTTAGGTTAGTTAGGTTTAAGTAGTTCTCTAAGTCTAGGGGACTGATGACCTCAGATGTTAAGTCCATAATGCTTGGTGCCATTAGAACCATTTTGAACCTAAATCTCTGTCTTACTATTTATATACTCTATCTTAAACCTTGCAGCGTCTCCAGGCCTCTTCCACGTATACAACCTTCTTTAATGATTCTTAAACCAAGCGTTAGCTATGATTAAGTCATGGTCTGTGGGAAATTCTACCAGGCGGCTTCCTCTTTCATTACTTACCCCCATTCCGTATTCACCTACTACTTTTCCTTCTGTTCCTTTTCCTACTATCGAATTCCAGTCCTCCGTGACAATTAAATTTTCGTCACCATTCACTATCAGAATAATTCCTTTTATCCCATCGTAGATATCTTACATCTTTTAATCATCTGCGGGTCTAGTTGGCACATAAACTTGTACTACTGTAGTAGGCGTGAGTTTCGTGTCTGTCCTGGCTACAATAGTGCGTTCACTATGCTGTTCGTAGTAGCTTACCCGAGCTCCTATTTTTTAATTAATTATGAAACCTATTCCTGTATTATCCCTATTTGATTTTGTATTTATAACCCTGTATTCACTTGACCAGAAGTCTCGTTATTCCTGCCACCGAATTTCGCTAATTCTCACTACATCTAACTTTAACCTATCCATTTCCCTTTCCAAATTTTCTAACCTTCCTGCCCTATTAAGTAATCTGACATTCCACACTCCGATCTGTAGAACTCCAGTTTTGTTTCTCCTGATAACGACGTCCTCCTGAATAGTCCCCGCCCGGAGATCCGAATTGAAGGCTAATTTACCTCCGGGATATTTTACCCAAGAGTATGCTATCGTAATTTAAACATACAGTAAAGATGCAAGCCGTCGGGAAAAATTACGGCTGTAGTTCACCCCTGCTTTCATCTGTTCGCAGTACCAGCACATCAAGGCCGTTTTTGTTATTGTTAGAAGGCCAGATCAGCCAATCATCCAGTAACGTTGAAGCCTCTGCCGCATCGAATGAGCATTCACCATATATTGGTGAAAAAGAAAGGGGTCGCAATCGTTGTCACGCGCTACTACATAGCTGGCATAATGTCCGAAGAACCATGTGATCAAATTAGTCTTGGTCCGACGGAGTAGGAGAATGCAGCTTCAACTGATCGGATAAGGAAAGCCAGTTGTCGGAGTATCCAGTGCCAGTGTTCTCGTCCACAACAGTCAAATTTATGTGGCAATGTATCAGATTGCTGATATGTATCGCAAAGACCAGTGGGATTAAGACCAATGCAATGGAGGCGTTTGGTGGTCGGGGTCAGATTGCGAATGACCCTACACCACGATGAGGCGACTTCCATCTGGAGGATAGGAAGGCTAATGTGAAATCACACTGTGTTCCAGGATACCAATGGCGCAGCCATTTCAATTGGGGAGAGGGATGATGAACTCTCCAATCAGAAAGCAAGGAATTGGTGGTAAGGTTTGTCACTGATAAAATGTCGGCTCCCAGAACGCTTAATGTATCATAAAATCCACGGAAGTGCCCCAATTTATAGTTGATGCGGCCAACATCGGCAGATGGAATCAGAATGGCCAGTCGAAGACACTTAAATAAGCGGGCTATATGAGAATGAGTTGCTCGAGTAGATTTTAAAACGATACGCTGTATAAACAGTACTGAAGCCAACCCTCCAATGGGACGGGGCCTTGCAACCACTTGATACCAAAGTCAAAAAATATGACATTTCCAAAGGAAACGACTGACAGCAGCATCAATTTGCGCGCCATCATCGCGGGGAGAGGGAATATCTGTGCAACATGGTACACTTTGCACAAAATGCAGCAATCTATGATCCGCACTTTGTGAAGAAGACTAAGGGAATGGCGTTCGTGATCACGAATTTCTCGTCAAATTCGAATCGTCTCCTCCCGCCAACTGAGTGCAGCCATTTTCATAGGACAACGATCCAAGGTAATTATCAACGATTTGTGGAAAGCAACGACCGTTGCCCGTGGAATGTGTGGAATGATAGCGTGTTGAAAACCCTGCAATGGTAATACGATACACTTCCGTTCATTTTTGCGGAACCCAGAGAAAACAATATGAATCTAATATGTCCTTGAGCAATGACATATTATCGACATGACGTAGCATTACCATAACATCATCCACGTCCTCTCATACCGAGAGGGTTTCTCCTAATACCTTCCAGCTACTTAATTAATCAGCGACACAACACGGTGAAGTAGAGGTTCTAAGGACAAGAATAACGCGACATGGAGAAGGGGCTCCCCTGCGGTAAGCCCCGCCGCATGGTCATCTGGGCTAGTAAGTTGTCCATTCACTACGACAGATACGTGAATATCAGTAAAAAGATTGGATAATACCTGACACGCATTATGATTGAGGCCGGTCGCCTTGCGCACCTGCATCAAGAAACCGCGACTGACCCTGTCGAATGCCGTACTAAAATCAACAAAATGCAAGGCTCCAGAGACAACAGTCGTTGCCGCCACCGGGAAATCAGAATCCTTTACCCAGGCACACATCTTTACTGGACAGCAAGAATTCTCTCTAGCAGTCTCAACGTACGGCCAATGAACACCCGGGTGACAGTTTTATAATGGAAATTATGTAGTGTGATCGCGCGGAAATTATCAATGTCTGGACTCTTGTTTTCTTCGGAATTAGAATGATTTTACCAAACCAGGAGGGGTCCGAAATCAAACCCCCCTGGATCACCTCATTTACCAGTGACGTAATGGTATCACCTATAAGAGGCTAAAATGTACAAAAAGTGCCGGCGATTTTTCCGTTGGTGTATCAACAACAAGGCAATACACAGGGTGATTATAATTAAAGTTAAACTTTCAAAAAGCTGTAGAAATAACACCACTGGGCAGAATGTCGTCAAATTGCAACGGAATATTATCGGAGAAGGGGAAAACGTATGGCAGAAGAAAAAAAATAGTGTGAAAATTGATCAATAGATGGCGTTCGATGTCTCAGGATGCGTAAACGAAAACACCTGTCATGCGCATGACCCATTTCAAGTTACTATAAACAAGCCGGGTACACGGCGTAACCTTCTTTCGCGTCTGCGACGTTTGCCATGACTGTCCCAATGCAGGATCGCGCTCTGCTTGTAAAGCTGTATTACAGGAATGATGACTGTTCACACGGCGCTCTGCAAAAGTTCCGAACACTGAAGGGTTTGAAAAAAGGCGTTGGTCCGGTGACTGCTGTGGGGTCTGGAGAAAATGATTCGAAACTTCGAAAAGACGGGTTCTTTTAGTGTGCAGCCTGGTAGAGGGAGGAAACGAAAGATTCGTCGTTAGTGGAAGCAGTAGTCACAGCAGTGTAGGAGGAGAAGGGTGGTGGTGTGCAAACATGAAATGCAAGGAGAATTGCTCGAACATTGGACATACCCGTGAGCACAGTGAGTAAAATCCCACGAAACATCCTTCTTTGCTATCTGTTCGAAATTACTCATGCATACTAAACAGCATACTGAACATGTTTAGCTTCAGTCGCACGGAAATTAATAATCCGATGCCATATGACCTTGCCGCCGTGGTGGACTTACGTAATTAACAGCATCACACCTGTACACCCATACAAACTAAGCAGTACAGTTTGCTTGACGTCGAACGTACACCTTAGGCATTGTTGTACGTTTCATTTCTCATTTGTAGTTGACCACTATTAAATTATGATGCTTACAGCGTCATCTATTGCTGCATTTTGTAACTATTTAGTTTTCTTCTGCCATACGTTTCCCGCCTTCTCCGATAATATTCCGTTGTCATTTGACGTCACTCTGACGAGTGATGTTATATCTACAGCAGTTTGAAACTTTAACTTTTATTATAATAACCCTGTATATTATGGCAACTGAAGTTAGTTAGAAAGTAATCGTTTAATGCCGGAGTAACCACGCAATCGAAGAGATGAGTAAACCTATCAGGGACAATTGTATCAGTATCACGGTCATCGTAAAGGTGAGTAAAGTAACTATAGATCGCAGTGGAGATGTCATGTTGCGACGTCAGTATGTGACCATAGGTGTGAGTAAGGGACGTGATACATTCTCGTCTGCGACGCGTCCGCAACCGGATAATGTGATACAAGTTGGGAACTGTAGGAATGAGCGGACTTTTGATCCCACCCAGAGACCCTCCAGTTGACGCCTGTTTAACTGAAGAAGTTTCGCCTTAACATGGCGGACATTACTAATCCGTAAGGGAGCTAGTCTTGCACAGCCAAGAAGTTGAATGAACACGGAATAATAAAATTCCTGGGTCCGACCGAGATCCCTCGTCCTTTCAGCGCCATACCGCATTAACGCTTTCCAGAGCAAATATCTGGCGTGCCCTGATCACCATTCCAGAAGAGAAGGATAGCGGTCCAGCGAACACAAGCTACGGGCCTAACCTCTCGAACGATAATCTCGAGGGAAGGACCCTTTAAGAGGGAAGAGTTCAACATCCAAGGCAGGCGACACGATCCGTGGAACGACCAGACCCTGGAGGGGCTTGTAGAAGAATCAAAGTAAGGTCACAAAAAGTGCAGCCTAGTCCTCGGACGTTATCAAGGAAGTCGAAATCAGTCAGCGGTATTCCCTTTCCGTAAAACAACAAAGTACCAGTAGATAGTTCAAGAGCCACATTAAAGAACGTAGAAAACTCCGGAATAGACAGAATTTCAAGTAACACTAGTTGCAAAAAATATCATATCAGCATCCGAATCGTAAATAAATTGTCGCAGCGACGCAAGTCTAAGTTCGGAACCAATTCCGTTAAAATTCAAGGTAAGACAGGTATAGGCTTGCATCCATCGATTACCAAAAATATTCAGTTGATTACTTGCAAATGCCCGTTAACAATCCATGGCAGAGACAAGTGATGAATCTGAACGTAAAGAAGCGGATCTCTGTATACTCGCCTCTTTCTGGTTTTTGTTTTTTTCGCTATGCCGCGCGCTCAGGTTAAAACGTTCTTTGTCGCGGGTGTGCGGAAAGGCCACTGCCGCATGGGAGAACGGTGCTAAGGGGGGGGCGTTGTCTTGCGGAAATTCCATTTTCAAGTACGGGGTGGGCGGTACGGGTCCTGTGATTCAACGGAATCGGGAATTGACGGTACGTCTTTTACCATCACCACATGTGCCGCTGGCACACTTGGGCCGATCGGGGTTCTATCAGCAGCGGCTTGTGGTAAGCATTCTTCATCCGGGGACGCAGAAGAAGGATGGTAATACGCTACAGATTCAGGGATGTCCGGTAAGTCCGTAATTATTGTACGGAGCTCCGGAAACGGTCTAACCTCATGTGATTCCGGAGAGGTGGTCTGGGACTCGGGAGTCAAGTCGCAAGTCGCAGACATCACGGTGCAAGACAATGGGGCGTCAAAATGGAATCACAAATTTGAGGCGCCAAGAGACAAACAACAATGTGACACTTACAACGACTCACACGACAATGATGACAAATAACGAAGCTCTCGCAGCGCAACGATAGAGGCGGGAACAGGTGGAACCTTCACGCCAGGCGTGAGAAGTGGGAATCGATCATGGATGAACCCAGTGACAGAAACTCGTATATAGTATGCCGTCATACAACGTAAGTGACTTAATCTGAAAGTAATGGAGTCCCGAGCGGATTATGAACTGTATTTTCTGGAATATGACGTTTTACAGTCTTCCGTTGTAAATGCTTTGTTGAATTCGTTTTGTAGAGTTATCGACAGGTCTTGTAAACTGTGAGCAAGAGATGCGGTGGTCGCATTTATGCGCCATTGTATTTACCGAATTTTCAAGCAGTCACTAGGTACAGTGAGAACACTGAGATATGAGACACTGACTTTGCCTTGATGAGGTTGTTTGGGAATCTGTGATTGTTATAAGTGAGAGGATAATGGGGACAAGTAATGCTTTTCAATACATTGTTGAGTTTAGGGGAAGTGTGGTGTAGGTATTGTTAATGTACGTCAACAATCTCAGGATTTACTGGCCTGTAGAGGGATACAGGTGTTTCGCTGGAGTTAGCAATGCTGTTTAAGACTATCTAGTCATCTGACATCGCGAAAGAGTCGGTGGAGCCGACGGGGTTCTTGTAAGAGGACTGTAGTATTTGAGGGGAGTGTGGGAATTGTGGACCGAAACAATTAACCTGAATGGTGAATGTGGTGAGATACGGCACTAGGTAGCAGGGGGCTTTCAAAGTGGGCATGCGTGGAGTCCCAGTAAGCGATGCAATTGATGTGTAAAATGTGTTACGTGAATTTTAGGAGTGTTTGGATGGGTTTGAGTCTGTTGGGTTTGATGCAGAGGATTGCTGGGAGGGGATGATCACTTCCAGTTGGTTTGAAGGTAGGTGCAGTGATGCACCCAAGGAAGTTGGGTTAGGCAAGTACAGTAGGGAGGATGGTGTAGCTTTCAGGTTCGGTGTGTTGACATAATGTCACTTAGAAATTTTTTCAGGCTGTTAACAAACTGACACCACCACACAAGTTTGGCAGAGCAGCAGCTATGGACATTAAGGTGTGTGGTAGTACTGTGGGTAAAGATGATGTGGCGAATGTGGGTGAGGATGTCGTAGGGTCAGCTATGGGTAGTTTCACAAATTGATATTGGATTCTTCAAGTAAATGGTTAGGACGAGGTGCTGGAATCAGGTTATCTCACATGCAAGCAATGTCAACCTTACCTAATGGTATGTTGTAGGAATTATGTGTGTTTTGGAGAGTCTAGGGAGACAATGGTATTCTGTAGCGTCACTGTACCAACTTTTATTAAGATGTGGATGTAGAACTGAGATAACATGCGGGTGACGAAGGTCTGTTGTAGCTGAGAGAACAGACAAATGGATAGCATGTTATGCTGCTGGTATGTCTTGATGTATTATGTGATGAAATAGGGTTAGGTAAGGCTTTTAAGCTAATGTTTTGGCCTTACTGAAGACAAAGAATAATTGGTTTTAGGAGAAGGTGACTTAGATGTTAACATGGAAGGTTATTGGGTCTGTTATGGTTATGTATTGGACGATACGTGGTCGTTCAAAGAGACTGGATGTCGTGGAGGACAGTGGTTTTAAACTGGATGTCTTTGATGGTGTGGATGCAACACAAGTTCGGCTGGATGGTGTTGAAGACTGTGGTTCTGAACTCTACATCTTTGTTGATGGGGATGCAATGCATGGAGTTGTCAAGGTAAGGATGGTAAGATCAATGTAGTGAATGTTGCCTTTACTTTCCTTTTTTTTTGCAACATATGAATAGGGGCTGTGTAGGTGACACTTTTCTGCAAGGACTGTACATTTGTGCACAGTTTACATGGGTGACTTTTTTTGGACTTGGGACAGGCCAGATGGTTTTTGCCATTCTGGGTCAGATAATCGACACACTGGAAACATTTTGACTTCGGTAAGCTTTTGGTTGCGATTTAGATGATTCAACACAATTGCAGCTATAGCAGATCAAGGCTCTGTCATTGATGTGATGGTCTATTGTGGATGAGGATTCAGTAAGCGCATAAGGATTATTTGGGATAAGGAAGGTTTTGTGTAACTGGATGATCGGCGGGGAACTTAATTCCTGCTTAACGTGCTCCACTGTACGTCACATTCACCCACCTGCTTGACATCGGCGAAAATGAGTGGAGTCAATGAGATTGAGGTTGAGTGGGATTGAGTGGGATTGAGAGAGGTTTCGAGCAGAAATGGGTGTGGAACGTATTACTAGATATATTTTGCTTTTTTGTGGGTTGTGAGGTTTATGATGGCTGAGGCTTTTGTTAGATTTTGTGGTCAGGTTGTGGCGTGAGGTAGTTCGAGGGACCATTGGAATGAGAGAGTGACAAACTTTTGTGTTGCCAGAAGTGAGCATTTTTGTCAGTAGCCAAACGAACAGAATATACTCTCCTCATTATTCCACAATAATCAAATAAATCTTTCTTTCTGTGTGTAAACTAAACTAAAACTTACTAAACTAAAAATAATGTGTGATGGTACTTAACATACTTTTATTTTCACAAATGTTGGTCCAGTCAACTATCGTAATCGATATTGTACGCCAACAGACTTACCATCTCATAATACATTTTATGGATTTTAATAAAGTAATTTTGGGTGTACGCCATGTCACTAAAAAACATTATCCAACTATACCGTCAATGTCTGGACAGTGGTAATCTAGCTATTAGGTGCTAGAGTCTGGGGGTAGTCTTCCGTGTACTTGCTGTTATGGCGGTTGTCGGGTTATTAACGACTTCACATTTTCAGGGACGTCAACGAGCAGTTCTAAATGTAGATTTCTATGAGAGGGTGGGCGTACTCTAGCAGGTGATTTGGTACGCAAGAGTGATTCATCAGCTTATATAACTGGGCATAGTATTTTCCTGCAGCCAGACGTTGATGCTGAAGGGCAGTTGTTTTGCGGTCGTTTATTTACACAGTTTCAAAACGTTTGAACTTGTATGCTCCGCGCGGAGTGGCCGCGCGGTTTGTGGCGTCATGTCACAAACTGCGCTGTTATTCCCGGCGGGGGTTCGAGTCCTCCCTCGGGCATGGGTGTGTGTGTTGTTATTAGCATAAGTTGTCCACCCCCGGTAGCTGAATGGTCAGCGTGGCGGATTGTCAATCCTCTGGGCTCCGGTCCGATTCCCGGCTGGGTCGGGGAATTTTCTCCGCCCAGGGACTGGGTGTTGTGCTGTCCTCACCATCACCCTATCATCCTCATCGACTGCAGGTCGCCGAAGTGGCGTCAAATTGAAAGACCGGCACCCGGCGAACAGCCTGCCCTAGCCATACGATTAAGTAAATAAAAGCATAAGTTAGTTTAAGTAATGTGTAATTCTAGGGACCGATGACCTAAACAGTTTGGTCCCTTAGGAATTCACACACATATGAAAATTTTTGAACCTTTATGTTCTGCGGCTGCCAGTCCGCAAATATACGCGGCACGTCATATTGAGACTTCTGGTAGCCAAGCCGTTCGGAAACTTGTAGCCATCCCATCTGTTCATGCTATAGGTTTCCTTAGTTGTGTTCTCCCTCACAGAAAAATCAGTGAGTGCTTCTTCCCGGCAGGAGCGTTGTAGCAGCCTCCTGGAGGTTGTAAGCCATCTTCAACATCGGCTCGTGCTAAGATGAGATTCGCAACCACTCCCCCTTCCGTCTTCGTTTGTTGTCTCGACCGAACTGCCACCAGTTACGTCACGATAGCTTACCCCTAACGATATCTTCAATGTTGAGCTTTAATGTTAGCTTCCAGATAAGCGGAACGTTGTTCATAACTCTGTAACCTATTGTCGCTACTCGCTAGTACTGTAAATGGAGATGTAGGGCAAAATTATTAAAAAAATTAGATTTTTTTTGTTACGTAATTTATTGGATTGATGATTTAAGAATAACAACATCGCGAAGTTTCCTAACCGAATTCTGGCTAGAAATATGTTTCAAAAAAGCTTGCTTGGGTGCCTGCGCCTGCCACGCCCCCCTCTTTCTATGCTGTGATCCACACCTTCTATACAATAGCAATTTTTTGGGCGTTAATTATTCATTAACACAATCGAAATGAACCACAAATGAATCCAGAAGGGTGTGAGAAACATTATCTTTGCTTGTTACTCTAGTTGCAACATGTTTTTTTAATGGTACTTGCTACAAATTTATTTCAGTTTTTAGTTTTCCACATATTAACCTGTTTTGCTCGAAATGAGTCGTAATAGTGGACGCCTATTTTCGACGAAGTCACTGAGTTCATCGTAGAAGAAAATTAGTGAAGAAATTGGTGATGCTATATACAGTGCCAAAGACGAGTATTCCTGTGGATTTAGGTTAGCCGAGTTAGAATTGCTTGCCCTTATGATTAATGTTTCATGTGCACGTGATAACTGTGGGTCAAAGGGCCTCAGATTGCATGATGGCAGTGACAGAATAGGCACTGTAATTAAGTAATATACATATTCTGTGTAAAGTTTGTAAATATGATGTTCAGTTCAAGACTTCTGCTCTCCATGGCAAGATGTGTGAGGCAAATACGAGACTGTGTTACGCCATGAGATGCTTAGGTGTAGGCAGAGAAGGCACAAATTTGTTTTGTGACTTGATAAACGTGCCTACACCAGTGATTACAAGAAAGCACTCCTCAGTGGGCTTGTTAAGTTGTTTGCAAGAAGGACATGAAAGCAGCACTTGAGGAAGCTGTAGGTATTAACATTGTAGGGGAAGAAGGACACTAAGTACTGAAGACAGATCTGTGTGCCTCTTGTAACATAACTTTGATGAATAGGGGCCATACATCACTTCATGGTGTACAATATGTCTTTATTGTGTAAACAGGGAAAATCTTGTACTTACAAGTAATGAGCAAATATTTATCTCAGTGTGACAAAGAAAGAACAATGATGGCAGTGAAGAAGAAAGGCGACAGCAGGAACACAAGAAACTGTGTAGCAAGAATTACCAGGGGTCAGGTAGTGGGATGGAAGCAGCTGGGATGAAACTAATATTCCAAAAGTCAGTTGAACAATATTAGGTATTTGAAGTATCTTGGTGATGGAGATTCCAGTGTTTTTAAGACTGTTTTAGAGAGCACTCCTTATGGCCCATAAACTAAAACTGAAAACTGGAATGTGTGGGGCATGATAAAATGCGAATGGGAGGCAGACTTCTCAGACTGAAGAAAAAATGAAGGGCAAAAATTAGGAGATGGATAGCCACTAGGAGGTGTTAACAACTGACTGACAAGGAAATTCACACTTTACAACTATATTATGGAAAAGCTATCAGGGACTACTACATAATGCGAAAACAATGCAGCAAGCTGTGTGGGCAATATTCTTTCATAAACTTGTAGTATCTTGGTGATGGAGATTCCAGTGTTTTTAAGACTGTTTTAGAGAGCACTCCTTATGGCTCATAAACTAAAACTGAAAACTGGAATGTGTGGGGCATGATAAAATGCGAATGGGACGCAGACTTCTCAGACTGAAGAAAAATGAAGGGCAAAAATTAGGAGATGGATAGCCACTAGGAGGTGTTAACAACTGACTGACAAGGAAATTCACACTTTACAACTATATTATGGAAAAGCTATCAGGGACTACTACATAATGCGAAAACAATGCAGCAAGCTGTGTGGGCAATATTCTTTCACAAACTTCCCACCGATGATGATCCTCAATATTCCCTTTGTGACGTACATCTTCAGGCAGAAGCCAGTGGAAAGCCATACACCCACAAACATCGTTTACCACTTGCTGTTTTAGATGTTATAAAACCAACTTTCAGGTGCTTAGCCATTCATTAACTACTGAAAAAGTGTGTACACAGGTAAACACAGAATACAAATGAGAGCTATAATCACCTTATATGGATGTGTTGTTCAAAAACCGTATTTGTGTCCTCATTTGTTCTGAAGGCAGCTGGTTGTGATGCCTGTCTAGTGTTCAAGAGTGGAAATGTAATTAGGATAAAGTGCTTGCAGGGACTAGGCTTCCATCCAGATGCATTCACACTGAAAATACTCAGAAGCTTCGATGAAGTGCGACTGTACAAATCTCAGGCAGTAGAAGAAAAAAATGCAACTAAGCAAAGGAGGCAGGGGAAGAGTTTACTTCAGGAAGACGAGAAAGAGATAAATATTATGAATATGGGCAGCATTAGTCACTAGAGGGATGGAAATATTGTCAAAATTTGAAATAAAAACTTTGAATGAGAACTGCCGCAATCTGAATTGTTTGAGATATAACGTATCATTTCTCAGGGACTATAAAGCTCAACATCGTGAAATTCGGTATAGTTCTTAAGAATTACTTACTGAATGAATCTTTGGAGCATTTTTCCTTTATCTTTACTCTGAGGAAAGTTTTCCTTTTAAATTTGAGAAAAGTAGAGAAGTCCTGGGTAACACAAAAGTGAAAAATTAATTTCAGAGCAATCATATGCTCGATTAGTTTACGAAAAAAGGTACATTATAGAAACAATGGTAATTAAAGATTTAAATCCTTATAAGACGTATGTCGATGCGCATTTTCAAACAAAAATAGCACAGGATATGTTGCAAAAATAGTGTCTAGTTTTAATATTTTACCTGTAATATTTTTGAAGAGATATATGTTTACGTACAAGAATGCGTCTTGCCGTACGTCTGTCCTCAAGGAATTTAACACAGTAACATGCTTTGTCTCGGCAAAACATACATAGATTCCAGCTTTTGAGTTTCGTAGATGTTACAGATTTTCTCATTCCGTAAGACAGAACATTAGGGAAAAGCAGTGGAAGAGAACATGAGTGGATAGGTAACACAGTGCACCACAACATGCTCCTTGTGAAGTTGTAGAAGGAACACTGCAAAGAAATAAAGGGAGAGGAAGACATGAAAGGGAATTACAATTAGAAAACATAGTGCAGGTAGTGGCAACTACATCATTAATGAAGAGTGATAGCAATTACTATTCGTTGGTTGATTGCTTCAGGGGAGGGGACCAAACATGAGGTCATCGGTCCCATCGCATTAGGGAAGAATGCGGAAGGTAGTAGATCGTGCACTTTCAAAGGAACCCTCCCATAATTTGCGTGAAGTGATTTAGAGAAATCACGGAAACCTAAATCAGGATGACCGGACGTGGACTTGAACCGTCGTCCACCCTTATGCGAGTCCAGTATGCTAACCAGCAATTGCTGTTCACATCGAAACAGCGATGTAGCAAAAACGTGTTTGGGAACTTTTTAACTTTTACTTATGCATCATGACCTTAAACAAGATCATGATGCATATTTTTCTAGCACGTCTTAACACGCAATTCATTGAACAGGAGAGTAATTACCTGGTGTAATTGGTTAGCCACTGCACTCTCAGAGAAGAACGTCGCATTGATGAAGTCAGCGCAGTCAGATGCGTGAGCCTGTGCGAATCTGTGTCAATTCACACCCACGCCTCCGCGAAGCGTATAGCCCGGTGTCTCGCGCCTGACACCTCATGCACTGGTACACTAACGTGTAGGGGCCCCGTGGGCAAGCAAAAGTGCCACAACACGACGTGGCATTGACTCGACTAACGTCTGAAGTAGTACTATGTATTGTACTGGGCTGTACATCAATCCGTAAGAGTACGAGGAATTGGAGATCTCATCTGAACAGTACGTTGCAAGGCATTCCAAATATTCTGAATAATGTTCATGTCTTGGGAGTTTGATGGTCTGAGGGAGTGTTTAAACTCGGAAGCGTGTTCCTGGAGCCACTTTGTAGCAATTCTGGACGTGTGGGGTGTCGCTTTGTCCTGCTGGAATTGCCCAGGTCCTTCGTAATGCAGACTGGACATAAATGGATACAGGTGGTCAGACAGGATGCTTACGTGTCACCTGTCAGAGTCTTATCTAGATGTATCAGAGGTCCCATATCACTCTAACTCCACAAGCTCCATACCATTTTAGTGCCTTCACCAGCTTTAACAGTCCCCTGCAGACATGCAGGGTCCATGGATTCATGACGTAGTCTCTATACCCGTACAGAAAGGATTCAAATGGGTCTGAGCACTATGGGACTCAACTTCTGAGGTCATCAGTCCCCTAGAATTTAGAACAGGATTCGAACCTGCGACCGAAGCGGTCTCGCGGTTCCAGACTGTAGAGCCTAGAACCGCACGGCTACTCCGGCCGGCATACCCGTACTAGTCCATCCGCTTGATAAAACTTGAAACGAGGTTCAACCGACCAGGCGACATGTTTCCAGTCATCAACAGTCCAATGTCGGTGTCGACGGGCCCAGGCGAGGCATAAAGCTTTGTGTCGTGCAGTCATCAAGGGTACACGATTGGGCCTTCGGCTCCGAAAACTCATATCAATGATATTTCCTTGAATGATTCGCACTCGGATACTTGTTGATGGTCCAGCATCGAAATCTGCAGCGATTTGCGTAAGGGTTACACTTCTGTCACGTTGAACGATTCTCTTCAGTTGTCGTTGGTCCCCTTCTAGCAGGATCTTTCTCCGGCCGCAGCGATGTCGGAAATTTGATGTTTTACCATATTCCTGATATTCACGATGGACCCGTGAAATGGTCGTACGGGAAAATCCCCACTTCATCACTACCTCGGAGGTGCAGAGTCCCATCGCCTGCACGCCGACTATAACACCATGTTGAAACTCACTTAAATCTTGATAACCTGTCACAGCAGCAGCAGATAGTTGTTGTCTTATACAGGAGTTGCCGACCGCAGTGCCGTCTTCTGCCTGTCTGCATAGCTTTGTATTTGAATACGCATGCCTTAGCAGTTTCTTTGGCACTCCAGTGTAGTATTAACATTTGTAAGAATGATATTACCAGCTTATCTTGTGCAATATAACTATTTAGTTACAAATATAAATAATATTCGTCAAAGAAGACTAGTAAATACAAGCAATATCATACCAGAATCATATATGAGAAATTTAGAACTTTGTACCAATTTACAGTACTGATAAAAAATTAGTTCGTCTGCAGCTGTTATGTTACAGAAATCAATCGTCGTTTCTAAAACAAGCCTTATACTGAGAATAAAAAGGCTACCGAATTGTAGAGTGTTTAGAGAAAATAGAAAGAAACACTTCTTTACGTGACACAAATTTCACAGGTGTGGGATGGTCTTACCGCTGCTGATGTTCAGAGATGGAGTTCAAACTTCTGTGTGATGAATATCGTTTCAGAGACGTTGCTGGAAGCGAGATGAGGTGTTCAGTGTACAAGGCAACAGCAGACACTACAGTTGGCTAGTAGCCAGTTAAGCTGAGGCAGCAGCCATTATTTGTGAAACACCAACTTGTTTCGAGTGTGGAGTACAATCATTAGTACTGTGCTGCCACCTGAATAATGACTCTAATACGTCATCCATCACACTTCAGTTTTTCCACATTCTCAGAACATCACTAACGTTGAAACATTCATGCACCACTAGGAGGTAGAGCATACACCTGTGGCATTAGTAACATATAAAAGAGTATTCCTTTCTATCTTCTCTAAGCACTCCAAAATTTTGTATACAGTCTTTTTTACTCCCAGTATAGTGATGGAGTCGGTAACACACCAAACAGAAGAAGTTAGCTTGTAATATTTCCAATCAGCCAAGAAACTGACTTCGGAAAGTGCACCAGCGATTATCTTGCGTGACGTACAAAATGACGTAAGCACTAAAACTGGACATACAGAACTCTATTTGAACCTCATTCCTTGAATAAGTGGACACTCGTCAGTGCGTAACAATGAAGTGGATGAGCCCCGTTATCAAACTTACCCACAGGTTCGGTGTAATGCGCGTGGCGTTGATTGAAGAACCATACTGTATTATACCAGTAGCTATGAGAGAAGGCGTACAGCGCATCGGCGAGACCAAACATTTTCGATGCCTCTGGCTGTCTCTCTTGGCATAGCACACTTATGTCATCGTAAAAGGAAAGGTATGACGGCTGATAGTTCAGTAGGCCATCATTCAACAGCGGTCGCCTGTAACACAAAAGCTGCGAGGTTACACCACTTCCAGTGTATGTAAGAATGTAAAAGTATACAGAATGGATTTCTATTCAGCAGTGGATTACAAACTTCCTGGAAAATTAAAACTGCGTGTCAGACAGTGCAGGAACATAACAAAAAAAAATGGTTCAAATGGCTCTAAGAACTACGGGACTTAACATCTGAGGTCATCAGTCCCCTAGACTTAGAACTACTTAAACCTAACTAACCTAAGGACATCACACACATCCATGCACGAGGGAGGACTCGAACCTGCGACCATAGCAGCCGCGTGGTTCCGGACTGAAGCACCTACAGCCGCTCGACCACAGCGGCCGGCAGGAACATAAGAAACAATAGCAATCCCATTGGTTTCTTTAGTATTCTGTAATATGAATATTTCATATTCAAATAGCCATCTTCAGAGCATTTGAGTGAGATACTGATTTTAACTATTCTTGCAAAATATTCATTCTGTTTTGTGCTGCTGTATGATTTGAATCGGTTTTTGACGTAAATTGGAGAAATTAAACAGCAGGATTGCAATGCTTGCAAATAGGATATGCTTTGTCTTTAAATAAGAACTTCACATGCATTGCAAGAAAGTGAACATGTGATATTCATGTTAAGAATGTGAATGACTTGTTCGAATTTGTTATTGATGAAGGTAAGAGTACCGTGCGTCGAAAGAGATCGGCAGGGAAAGCAATGGTTGGAAGTCTGTGTAGCCGTCACTAAACTGTCACTGCGTCCAGTTTGCATTGACGCACGAGTACTGAATAATTGAACGTTGAGCTGAGTAACTTTATTACTGAATACCTACATATCTGTGTTCTGTGGTTGTTCGTGTTACAAAACTGTAGTTGAATCTGCTCTTGTAGGGCGGTATTATTTCCAGTAGTTCGTGAATGGTCATTTGTTTGTTCATGTTACAAAGTGGGAGGCCATTATTTGTACCCTTGTGTCGGACTAGTCGTAAATGATTTATGTTTCAGGGCTTATCACGCAACTTTATGATGCGTTTAATGTACCGCCAGGAAGTGCACGCAAGACTGACGTGTGAAATAAAATAAGATTACGTCTCTACAGACCCATTGAGGTAGCAGCGGAAACAGATTTGTTCTTGAGTTAAATAGTTGCCTTTTGTAATTTGTTCGGTACTCCTGTACAGTAATCGAGTATATTTTGAATTGTGGTATGCGAAACTGGTGTGTACAAAACTTGTAATTTGTTGCGTATTTCACGTGAATTTCTTAAATTGGATTTATTTGAATACTTTCTTAGGTTTGAATTTCTGTCAGTTTGTTATTATAAATGTGTTACAGATTACCCCATGCATTCTGAAGTAGCCTCAGGCATTTCAAACGTTTCATCACATATAGTTATCGATATTGAGTCGAAACCTTTAGGTCCAAAGACAATGTTTTCTAATAATTTTTGGGTAAGAATTGTTGTTAATAACTTTGTTTTGGAGGCTTCCGAATTCATGTTAGTCCGGCACCTTACCACACCTTAATAGCTTCTACCATACCAGTAAGTTGTCCATATTACCATTGACTGAACTGTATACATAATAAAATTAAGAAGTGAAATACAATACACACTGATTAACTTCTCATGGTTTGGGTTCACAATCATGTACAATTTCTGAAAGGATAATTTCACGACGTACAGAGCTTCGCACTTGTTTGATGTTACTGTGTATCTACAGTGGAAACGCTTATTTTGGACGATGAAATGTACACATCTTGGAGGATTTTAAAGTCCGACATGATTTGAAAGAAAATCTTCTACAGCACCACTTGAAAATGGCCGAAAGGCCAAAACTGCAATTGTAAAATAAATAATTTCTGCAGTCGACGGGGAATATGATGTCCTTAAGAAAACACACATTGAGCTAGCCAGGCACGAATCAAGACCTGCCGTCACAGCTTTACTTTTGACAATACCATATCTTCTGCCTTCCAGCCATCATAGAAGCACTCCTGCATACCTTTCAGGACCAGCAGTGACCAATGACCTCGAGAATTGATTCATGAATGAATTACCACTCTGTAGTGGAAGATGCACTCTTTTGAAACGTCGGGGATCGACTCCCCACCCGGTACACAGTTCTAATCTGCCCGGGAGTTTCGTATCTGGATTAACTGATGTGACAGTTGAGTAATTCTGCCTGTCTAGAGAGGTACGTCAGCTGAAACCAGAAAACTCACAGAAAGATGAGTTCCACTTTACCAGTCCCTTGCAGCTAATCCAGTTGTCGAGGCCATCGTAATATGATGACTTAAGGTATTTCAAATTCATCTTTGCATCCACTAAAAACGTGTTTTTCATTCACAATACGTGTTTTGTCTTACTCATTTATACCATTATCAGTGATTGAATTTTCATAACATTTTTCCTTATATCCGGAAGTGCGTATTCCAGCGTTTCACACCGGTTTGTTTGACCTATTTGCAGCTTGATGTGCAGCAGTACATGTTTACTGAAATAAAACACGACGAAATAACGCAGCACTGTTGCACACAAATGTTTGTTTGCCTGGTTCTAAACCATTCGCTGGGGATCCCGCTTCGGGAGTGATTGGTATGGGTCTCTCGTTTGACAAAGCAAGTCCTCATAGGACAATTTTTGGCCGTAAGATGTTATCCAAAGATCAGCGTTCTGTACGTCGATTCGATGCATATGTTTCTGATACGTCTTATGATAAGAATGGAAACCTCAAAATTGATTTTAGTACATTAAAATTAAGAGCATTCAATTGAGGAGTAAGATTTACTTTCCTAATTAATCTAAGACTGCGTTCCCTATAGCCCTATCAACGACGGAAAGTTTACTTACTGTCACATATGATGCAGGACAACCCGTACTCCTTGTAGCATGGTCCTTGGTTATCACTGTTACTAGAGAGCGACATTACCAATTAATGGATGAGGCTGTAAGCTGCATGATAACAAATTCCGATTGATTTCTGGGTAATCAGTTTTACCCGGCAGGAGTCCTTCCCGAGACATGTGATTTCTTGGTGCCAAGGCTCGCAAATCATGTCCGTGTAACGCATCCCAGCAGACTGTTCTGCTTGAATGTAAAGTACCATACCTACTATATTAACAAGGTGGGACTCAGAATACGTGCCGTGATCAAATTCATCATTTGTATGCCACAGATGGAGAAAGTAGCTGTATACTGACAATGGTCTGAATAATCATCATACGGAGATTTGGTTGGGAACGAATTTCAGAAAAGAGATTCTTTCAATGTAATGGAACAAGTTCGCTCACTAAAGCAACCCAAGAACGGTTTTAAGTGCAGGGTGGGGGTGAATACATACACTCCTGGAAATTGAAATAAGAACACCGTGAATTCATTGTCCCAGGAAGGGGAAACTTTATTGACACATTCCTGGGGTCAGATACATCACATGATCACACTGACAGAACCACAGGCACATAGACACAGGCAACAGAGCATGCACAATGTCGGCACTAGTACAGTGTATATCCACATTTCGCAGCAATGCAGGCTGCTATTCTCCCATGGAGACGATCGTAGAGATGCTGGATGTAGTCCTGTGGAACAGCTTGCCATGCCATTTCCACCTGGCGTCTCAGTTGGACCAGCGTTCGTACTGGACGTGCAGACCGCGTGAGACGACGCTTCATCCAGTCCCAAACATGCTCAATGGGGGACAGATCCGGAGATCTTGCTGGCCAGGGTAGTTGAGTTACACCTTCTAGAGCACGTTGGGTGGCACGGGATACATGCGGACGTGCATTGTCCTGTTGGAACAGCAAGTTCCCTTGCGGGTCTAGGAATGGTAGAACGATGGGTTCGATGACGGTTTGGATGTACCGTGCACTATTCAGTGTCCCCTCGACCATCACCAGTGGTGTACGGCCAGTGTAGGACATCGCTCCCCACACCATGATGCCGGGTGTTGGCCCTGTGTGCCTCGGTCGTATGCAGTCCTGATTGTGGCGCTCACCTGCACGGCGCCAAACACGCATACGACCATCATTGGCACCAAGGCAGAAGCGACTCTCATCGCTGAAGACGACACGTCTCCATTCGTCCCTCCATTCACGCCTGTCGCGACACCACTGGAGGCGGGCTGCACGATGTTGGGGCGTGAGCGGAAGACGGCCTAATGGTGTGCGGGACCGTAGCCCAGCTTCATGGAGACGATTGCGAATGGTCCTCGCCGATACCCCAGGAGCAACAGTGTCCCTAATTTGCTGGGAAGTGGCGGTGCGGTCCCCTACGGCACTGCGTAGGATCCTACGGTCTTGGTGTGCATCCGTGCGTCGCTGCGGTCCGGTCCCAGGTCGACTGGCACGTGCACCTTCCGCCGACCACTGGCGACAACATCGATGTACTGTGGAGACCTCACGCCCTACGTGTTGAGCAATTCGGCGGTACGTCCACCCGGCCTCCCGCATGCCCACTATACGCCCTCGCTCAAAGTCCGTCAACTGCACTTACGGTTCACGTCCACGCTGTCGCGGCATGCTACCAGTGTTAAAGACTGCGATGGAGCTCCGTATGCCACGGCAAACTGGCTGACACTGACGGCGGCGGTGCACAAATGCTGCGCAGCTAGCGCCATTCGACGGCCAACACCGCGGTTCCTGGTGTGTCCGCTGTGCCGTGCGTGTGATCATTGCTTGTACAGCCCTCTCGCAGTGTCCGGAGCAAGTATGGTCGGTCTGACACACCGGTGTCAATGTGTTCTTTTTTCCATTTCCAGGAGTGTAACATTCACTAAAAGTGTAAAGAAAACCTCGAAACCTCTGGACAATTTGCCGCTAATGTACTACGCATCAGTAATGATACACTATTGACTGCGATATTTAGTTTAGAAACTCACAAAGTGGCAAATCAACCAAAGACGCGATAAACACTTGCCACAGGGAATTGGAGTGTCCAGAGGCTCTGTACAAATGCGTGGCAGGCTACTACCATAACAATCGTCGTCCATTTGCCTACCAAGGCTGTCTCCAGGCGTCAGTGTGCGATCCATGGTTTTGGCCTGTAGTGCCGGAGCCATTACTCAAGATATTATGCCAACCCCAGTAATTAACTGGACTGGTGGAATCTAGAGATGATCCATTGTACGTGGTGATACGTGAGCTATACAAGACATACGAAATGATGCATTTCCTGAACTAGAAGGACGGTATCAAAGCTCCACCATTGTCGTTGGAGATCTGTACCCCCTCATGCATCTCCTGTTCGCGACAATAGACACATTGAGCCGTATGAATGGACAAGAGAACGTTCTCTGGGGAAGATTTTCAGAGCAAAATAACGTTCTCTGAGAGATCTCGTATGAATAAAACATCTGAACCATATTCTCTGAGGAGGGAGTTCCTTCTCACTGCTTCACCTCATTATGGAGGAGGCTCTCAGTGTGTGTCGTCTGTCGTGTCCGGCAGAGAAAGCATGCATAATGTTACATTTAATTCAACTCACTCAAACAGGCAAGCTACTCAGCGTACAAACATGGAACTGACATCAGTCTGTTTTAGAAGAATTGCACTGCGTTTCAGTTTTTACATATATGTGATGCAGCAAATTATTAAGACGATTACGGACAAGCCGGCCTTTGTGGCCGAGCGGTTATAGGCGCTTCAGTCTGGAACCGTGCCCCTGCTACAGTCGCAAGGTTCGAATCCTACCTCGGGCATGGATATGTGTGATGTCCTTAGGTTAGTTAGGTTTAAGTAGTTCTAAGTTCTAGGGGACTGATGACCTCAGATGTTAAGTCCCATAGTGCTCAGAGCCATTTGAACCATTTGATTACGGGCAGTTTACTAATGTGCGTTATATTGGAATGTTACCAAATTTTCAACATACGGGAAATTTTGTTGTTAATGAAGTTAGGTGAACACATTACGCGAACGAAATCTTGAAATAACCTGACTTTTAATTTACTTTTAACCGGAACTCTGTCAGAGTTTTCTAACACCACATCATTTGGCTTAAATACGACGTACAATGGTCTGCCCCCTGTCAAGTGCGTAAATGGTCGCCCGTGCGGTTCGTTACGTGAAATAGATCGCTAGGTTAGCAATAAACCAGTTACTAATATTTTCTGATCCGCCGAATTATTTCTAACATAACAAAATGCAATACTTATGCTGTGGGAAGACATGATGATGAACACCTGAAGAATTCTGTGGCGCATTTGTTTCACGTAGGCACATAGCTTAGCCTTCTCTTACATCAGTCTGAAAACTTGGGTCTTCTAAATAGCATCAAAAATGTATTAATTTTCACTTCGTTGTAAAGGTTGTCCCCTTTCTTTCACGATTTTCTGAAAAGAAGTTTGCCAGGCAAGGCAAATAATGTTTTTATTGCTAAACCCATATAAACATTTAGAGTTTCTCTCTTAAGCATTTCGTTTGTCTACGCATATCTTTTTCTGTCTTCCTACCAACATGTATTCCGCCGTTACGCCAAAACGTCGGTAAAACTGAAGCTCAACTGGACTTACTCAGCTCGAAGTATGATTTAAAGGTCACTTCAAAAAACGGAGAATGTTCTCCGCTTCTGAGAGGCTCCTCTTAGTTTTATTCATCCTAAATCGGAGAACGTTCTTTGTTCTGAGCTACTACCCGAACCATTTTAGTGACGCTGAGAACATACTCGGGTGAAATTTATTTTTCGATTCGATTATTCATGCGAACGTGAGCATGTTGTCCGAAATTTCATGTGTAAAGTATGTTCTCCATTTTCTTCATACGACCCTCTATTTTACGCCACCACCTCAGCTCTCTCACCTGCACTCTTGTACTTTTTCTTCGCCCATAATCTCCCACCCTTTGTCGTCTTATTCATTGTTTTAGCACTCACAACGAGCTGTAATTTTGCAGGTTCTTCACCGTTGCCACCGTCAAATGCTCCAACAGCATAACTGTCACTTACACCATCGTCGACTCTGCCGCTAGCAGCGCTGCTGTCTCAACACCAACACCATCACCAGCCCCAGTACCAAGTCGCGCCACATCGCCCGCACAGTTGCCGGTGCCAGGAGTTCCAACCACATCCACCACCATTGTACTGTCATCACCTTCGCCGTAAACATACGTTAATGTCCTTTTACAAAGACCAAGAAAATGAAATAGAGCAGATAAATCCTCGCCATTCCAAATAAAACCAAACCACAAAGATTTTACTAAATTCTTAGACGTGAAATCAATAATTCCTCTCATTTATTGTCTTCCAGTCAACCCATCTCCACTTCTCAGTTAACCTCCCTAAGCACTCATACCTTCATGCCCATTGCCCAACAGAATATTCATACTTTTGTCCCATCACACTGTCAGCATGTCTCACTGTAACTTTCTGTGAACCAATAACCCACTCCCTTTATCCATGGCAGGTGTGGAGTACTGTACCGAGACTCCCCACACAATAACCAGATATGGAGTAGCAGTAAGGCTCCCCGAAAACATCTACAAATCATGTTCAAACATCGAATAGAACATTTTATCCTGAGCATGTATTTTACCACCCTAACAGTCACCTGTGCTACTGCCTGTATCTGTCTGAATCATCCTATACCATATAATTTCCTTGCTCGCATCGAACAGTACCTCTCCACACCTGCATATTGCCATCAGTTCCTATGATGAACTTACCTGTGGGTGTCAGATCTTCACCTTTCCTTCAGAAGGCCTAGTCCACTTCCTAGACACACTTATCCCTAAAATGTCTCCCCGCCAGCCTTTTCAGATATAGCTACAGAAGTTTTTCATCCAACTGGAAGCAATCACGATTCAGTTTAATATTCCATCCTAATTCATATTTTCCCCTGCACAGCTATCCCACAATAACCCACCTAAAATAACCCAAGAACTATGCCACAAGAGCTGGCATGTCTATTGGAGCTCACCCATTCCCACATAGGAAACCAGCTTTTCACCGTCCATAGTAACAATATATCTCGTACACTAGTCCCTTCGATAGCCCATACGTCTACCACTCGAGAGACAGCTGTTTCCCTTTCGCTCGCAACTTCCATCAAATACGCGCTATGTTACGGACTGATTTAAATACATCGATCATAGCAAGAAATATAAGAACCGTGGCAATTTGCTTCCTCCATTCTGTTGACATCTTCCCCCTTTTTTGTTTAATCCTCATCAATGCTTAGACTTTTCCTTCATCTGTTGAGTTTAAAATGAACTGTGGCCTCTTTTTCTCGCCGAATTGGTGCCGGTATTTGGACTAGATGTGCTACTACACGGTATTAGCGTAATTTCTCCTAGAGATGACTCGTTTTTGTCCCTCATAATGTGAAGACATACTCAGTTCTCGTGCCAGGTGCCAGAGATTTTGCCACACCATTGTTGCCACAAATTATGTACACTTTTTCTGGTCGAAGCAGTAACACCATTCATTATGATGGTTTGCTCCGCTTGTCTGCTGCATAATATGTGGCCCACTTTAAGACAAAAGACGAACCACAAAATCAAAGATTAAACGGAATCAGAAAACTTTGTAAATTACTAGTCTGTGTAATCACCTCCTTCACTTTTTCTATCAGTCCTAGTTGTTTACTCCACACTGTATTAAATATCACAGTAGTTTATAGAACATTTATGAATATTTCAATGGAAAAAAGTGAAATAAACATTAACGAAACATAGTGAGTTCGAAAAAAGATTTGAATGTGTACTGGTTTATACCTGAATATAAAGTACCCAGGCCTCTCCTTATCTTCTTCTGTCTCGTAGTACGCTGTCTGTTTGCTGACGGATTGCATGTCGTGTACCCATCCGCTTAATTTCGAATGTAGCATGTCTTTCACACGTTCAGCATGCTTAATCCAGCCATGGAGTTTCTGCTCACTCATGTGGTTACCCTGAGACACACAAGAAATAGTTCATGTTACTTGCATAATATGCACGAGCATCAGCCAGTCTTAATTTACAGTTACAAGTACCACATCATATAACACTGAAATTACTGCCGGAGCATGAGTGTAGTCATTGAGTTCTGTGCAGGCATTAAGACATTAATGCAGAGTAGGTGCCTAGCGGTGTCATGTTAAATACATACGATTCTCAAACTACGCCATCAGATGAGAGAGCTGCAGATATTTCTGAGTAGTTAACAATACAAACGTATGAATGCATGAATGCGTACTCTCGTGGCAATATGTCTGACCGAAATGCTCTGGGGCTGGCAGCTGCGTCAAGCTCGTCCACGTAGAGCCGCTTGGAGGAACTGCGACTCTCGGGAGATTCTGTCAAAACTTTTGAACGATTTTCGAAAAGAAAATCATCAGCTCCTGAGGAATCTGAATACATGTTGCTATCGTTTACAAACGTAACGGTAGACACCAACCGCTCCACATAAGAAAAATTATCTTAATTAAATGTGCTCAGATGAAATGTCAGTTTGAATCAAAATTTGGCTGTTTCGCGACTGCTCGATTATGCCTAAAATTTCCGTTTGTTGCTCGTCATCTAACATTATGGTCGTCTATATCTGAACATGTCTCGAATGTTGCAGATTGGAAGGAATGCAGCACAGTTTATTGACCTAATGAGTTTCATATGGGGAAAAATGTGCCTGTCCCACTTGTTCTAGCTGATGTTAACAAAGAAACCAAATCAGAGAAGATTTCTCGAAATATCTCCGTTGGATGTAAAGAGAAGACCGTGGAATGATTAGGGTTTCAACCCTCAGTCTGTAAACATGGAACCCTTACAGGATCACTTTCTTGTCCGTCTGTCTGTCCGACTGTTAAGAATCTTTTTTGCTAGAAACTGGTTGACGCATCAAGTTGAAATTCATGTCGCATATTAATGTCCATGGTGTCTATAATATTTCAAAATGTTAAGCTTCTAAGTCACTCCAATCAAAAGATACAGCCATTTGTATCACATGTTTTGATACTCAAACATAACTCATCAAACCCTGAAGGGTGCTTCCCGTTGATCTAGAACCATGACATATGGTAAGAAGCAATTTTTCGCAATAAGTTTAAAGGTAAAAAAATCCGAAAATTGTTCATCTGTAATTATACAACATGAAAACGTGAAAAATTACATATCTGTCATTTTTTATCAGTCTGTCTACTTGTCTGTCCGTTTGTTAGCACCCTTTATGTCTATGTACTTTTGGCGACGTAAAAATTGTAAGCTTGTAAGGCAGTGCAGTCGAAAGATACGGTAATTTATGTCAAATATTTTGAAACTCGAAAACTCGCTAATCAGAATCCTTAGGATGCTCCCCGTTGGCTTAGAATCATGCAACTTGGCAAGAACGAAGTAGTCCAGTACAAGTAAAGGAAAAACCTATTTTAATTATATCAAATAAAAGGTATCTTTCACCATTTGGACATACGGTGCATTCTTCATCTGTAAAAAGTGTATCACATAAACATTACTGCATGCAAACCAAAAATATAGGTTGCCGTAATGTTTTAGTAGGTACATCTAAATGTATTATTAAATCTACTCTATGTACGTAGATAAACTGAAGTCCCCTGCTCGCTTGTTTTTGTATGTTCGGACTAGGCTGAGGAACTACTTTAGAAATTCTGACATGGTCTTGATATTCCCAGGACCGATATCTTGCCAGTATCGGTACCGACGACAGGCAACAATCGTTCGGATTCTCAGTTCCCAGGATGGATCAGTTGTACGTATACACAATTAAGTCTGTACAAAACCCTTTGTCTGCGAGTCCCTCTCACAGCTGCCCAATTTTTTTATTTACACTAAGAACGCCCAGTATGTTGTGCTGTAAGGTGAGTGTTTATCAGACACTAGGGTGTCGTCAGGAGCGTCCGAGGGAAGTGTGACAGAACTGCTCTTGCTCTGTATATGGGGTGTCCCAAATCTTCTGTGTCATTTTGAAACAGTGATAATGGTTCCAAAACTGATTGATATTGAGACCGAGAACCAAAGGTCGAAAATGCATAATTGTTGTGCTACAGTGTTGCTCATAGTAATTTTACTAAGCAACTACCTGCAGTCAGAGGAGGAGGAGATTAGTGTTTAACGTCCCATCGTCAACGAGGTCATTAGAGACGGAGCACAAGCTCGGGTTAGGGAAGGATGGGGAAGGAAATCGGCCGTGCCCTTTCAAAGGAACCATCCCGGCATTTGCCTGAGGTGATATAGGGAAATCACGGAAAACCTAAATCAGGATGGCCAGACGCGGGATTGAACCGTCGTCCTTCCGAATGCGAGTCCAGTGTGCTAACCACTGCGCCACCTCGCTCGGTACCTGCAGTCTCCATGCATGTATTACAATAATGCCTGCGGCTGCCATATTCTGGCGGAGACCCCATGATGTGTCTGTTGAGCACTGGAACATGTAGCAGGTGATGAACAGTGTACATCCCTCACCACTAAACAGACTTATTGTGCACAACGTGGCTTATAGCACGTGTGTCATGTGACCAAGGAATGCATCACACCGACCCATTAACCTCTGCCGCAAGAACACAACTATTCCTGATGTCAGTTGTCCACTGCATCAGGCAGCTTGTGATGTGCCCATGGTGAGGTGTGTTACTGTGTACAGGGCATGGCATGTGGTCTGAGAGGGAATATTATTTGTCACAAGACTCAGCAGACATGCATTTAATGCATAGTGTAGCATGATTTATTGCCTGTAAAGCAACAAGAATGAACTGAGACCTCTTTCTCAACGGGTGTCATCCTAACTGGCAGATGTTTACTTCTGTAGATACTAGCTTATGAGAGATGGGCTCATTCACGCCACAAAGAGCGAGCCAACGTTCCTAGCAAAAATATATCTTAGCACCAGATTTTGAAGAGATGGTGTTGGATCGTGTGGCCGACCACCCAACAATCAGCACCTGTCAATTTACCCATGAAATGTACACTTCGACGGATAGAGTGTAGAGTACTGGTGGAAGAGATATTACGTCTCTATCATAAAGAAAGTATGCAAGCAATGGGACAAACTGCTTTTGAACCCCACGTCCACTTTTGTCAATGGATTTACTGTGCTGTAGGGCCAAACTTTGTACAGATAATACTGTTCGTGGATGAGGCCCCTTTCACCCGTGATGGTGTTTTCAACCACACTCATTGTAGGATTGCAATGGGGAGCTTCTATTTCATGGCCAGAGCGATCGCTGGATCTCACAACCCTGGATGTCTTTCTCTGGGGTTACATCAAGATGTTGGCGTATGAAACACCTGTGGATGTCGCAGAAGACCTGCTTGCCAGGGTCGAAGCTGCCTGTCCCCTCGTACCACATTGTTGCTCATGCACCAGACTACCACGGCGAGTGTGGCCGCCTCACGTTTAAATATGTAGCTTTTGTCATATACACAGACTCAGTTTGAGTTTTAACAAGTTTCTACACAATTGTTTCCTTGCCCCAGCTGTTCAGAGCAATGAATTGAGACAAGACTCTAAAGACAATAGCGTGGTTGACTCCATTCCATCATGGTAAAAGCTGGGACGATACAGGAATAACTGGTGAGGATATGCTGACATCACTCCGAAACTTTGATCGCAGAGACAGCATTGTACACATCAAAGATCACGAAAAGGTAGTCTGAATGCAGCAGTCTGGAATTTGGAGTTGTTCAACTGACCTTTAATCATACATCGCAAGCAAGCCTCTTGTGGCGAAGAGGAAACCGGGTTTACGTTGACTCCAGATGTGTACAGATACTATTACAATGGTTGGCCAATAGATAAATGTTTTGTAATAAAATTTTTGTACTTATTTACATATTTCCGACAAAATTTTTTACGGTTCTTTTGTTATGTACAGTTATTTAACAAGTGACACTACCTTTTTGGATAATTGGAGAGATGATTTTCGACGTCTGCAATACATCGCTCATAACGTACCCGATCAGCAGTTGCTTGCAGCCAGCAGATTCCAATTCGTGCTTATCTATACACAGCATAATCTCACTCATTTAATACGAGAATTTTTTCTTCTTTCGACAAATAAACCCAGTTTTGCTGCTTTGTCTGCATGCTTGGTATGTAATGATAGTAGTACCAAATGAGAGAAGCAGGTTCAGACATGTACCAACACGCTGAAAACCTTTCGTAACACGTTATTTGAAAGCAAAGTTATTGGTGAGAGAAGAAACATAATGAGCTGGTATTTGAATTCCTTTGATGTGCACGCTGCGTGGCTGAAGGGGCTTATAAATAGCCCTGCGGAGGGGACCCAAGTCTTATTCTCTCCCCGATTGCTAGACAGCACTGAAGTCGAAATTAAACGCTCGTGTGATAACGGTGATGATGATGGTGAGTTTAGTAAGCGTCCATACAGATTGGATAACAATTATGACACCACACTGTTGTCACTCTTTACCGACAATGGTGTGATGTCATTCATCATGAGCAACTTGGCAGAGTATGAAAGTAAATATAACTATTTAAATAGTGAACCACTGTTTGTGCTTTTGTTTGTGAGTTATTCTTGTGGTCTTTACTTCTTCCTTTCTAGATGCGATCAGCCTTGACTCGCTGTGGGATCTGAACCCAGTGGTTAACGATGATGGTAAACCCTGAGGAATGGCTTCGATTGTTCAGGAGCAGATATGTGACTACTATTATTTTCATTATTCTGCAATATTAATTTTTCGTTGTTACCGTTGAGATGTTCTTGATTGTAGATGCATCCAATCACAATATCGGTTTTCTGACAGAACCACCAGCTATTGGTGGTAGCACACACATATACACACATAAAACTAAAAATTAATATATATATATGTATGTATATATATATATATATATATATATATATATATATATATAATGATGATAAATTCTAAAATCTACTCTCTCTCTCTTTCTCTTTTTCACACACACACACACACACACACACACACACACCTCTGAGAGATTCAAAACAACTGCCAGTGACATCTTCAACTGTTCCACTGTCCGCCATCTTGTTTTCACACCTTCAACTGTTCCACTGTCCGCCATTTTGTTTTAACAGCTGGTAAACAGTGACAGTGGCAACTCAATATACAGAACTAGAAAGTGAAGAAGATGACAAAAAGAGAAAACATAAGTGAAACATAATGTAAATAGACACACACACAAAATTTTTAATTTCAGGCATGGCCATAAAAGTGTAGAGATCGTAATTTTTGCGTAAATATTTTGCCTACATTAAGTTGTACACGGTTGCAGATGACAAACTATAAAGGGAAACAGACACTGTAAAAACATAATACAGCAGGAAAACCACACCATGTGGTAAGAAGGTCTGAATACATAATTTTATGTGCTCTTCAGAAATCTGTATTTACTATTTAGAAACTAATATTTACATGTATTTAAACAACAAAGAACATTCCTTATGTTTAACAGCTATGAAATAAAAAGCCCACTGATAATGCTGCAACTGCAGTGATAGATGTCTGGGTCAAAAAACAAAATTGGGTTTTGCTAAAGATGGACACCAGCCAAAAACATATGTTGTTCTTAAAGCAAACACATACCAAGGAGCTTCACCTCAAGATGATTACCTACTGGTGCATTAGCATCTGTGTTGTCTTCTGGGTTTGTCCATATTCTCTCAGACACATCTCCCCCACCCCCTACGAGTGAGGTGGCACAGTGGTTAGCACACTGGACTCTTGTTCGGGAGGATGACAGTTTGATCCCATGTCTGGCCATCCTGATTTAGGTTTTCCGTGATGTCCCTAAATTGCTCCAGGCAAATGCCAGGATGGTTCCTTCCCGGCTGACTTCCTTCCCTGTCGTACCCTAATCTGATGAGACCGATTACCTTTCTGGTTGGTCTCCTCCCCCATAAAACCCAACCCCACATTCCCCTACCGACGCCACATGCCTCCACCAATACTCATGCTGGATACGCTCTTAAAGACCAACATGCCTGTTGATGATCTGTTGCTGGAAGCGTATCCATCAATGAACACAACAATAACTTTTTGTGTAAGTATCCAGAATTTATTAATATTATTAATGAGCAGATACGATTTTTATATTCCTAAATCACTAGATACTTATCAACTGTCTTTTTATCTTCTTCTTCTGTGCAGGTTTATTAGGAGGTGGTCTTACGCCACAACCCAAACTTCTCGCTGGCTGCCATCATCGCTGCAGCTGAGGCCTTCAAACTGACAGGCAGATTCTCTCTCCCAGAGACTGGCCCTTTAATTACCTCTGCCCTATGCTTTCACTATAGCACTACACCCTCCCCAGCAAGGTTCTTCCAACAGCTGCACGCCACAACTGCATGTGGTTGCAGCAATGCTGTATGTGCATGGCCCATCTCCCATGGTCTGGGCCACGATCTCCATGCCCATACTGTTATGGATCACCTAGTAAGTCCTGAAGCACATTTAGACTTCTTAATTATTGATGGCGCTTTTAATGATCGATGGCACTTTTGCAGACAGGATCTCACTTGTCTGAAACGATATTTTGAACGCTAGTAACCGAGATCCTGCCACTTTTCTTAATGCTTGTCTGACAGTTCTTTAAGGGGAGCTCCCTGGATAGGTCTGCAATACACAGTATCGCACCTTAAGTTCAAAGCAGTTCTCTGCTGTGAGCTTATACATCCCCGAAAGAGAACGTGGTGTTGAGGAGTAGAGCATTGTCCAAGTCTGGGGAGAAGTGAGGTGACATTACGGAATGAGTCGATCCCAGAGTGGTTCGGAAATTTTACCAAGAGAATCAAACTGGATAATTTTTCTGAGATTCCGGGAAGCGGTTCTGGTAAGACGCTCAGCTATATTCTCTACCTACACTTGTATTCATACGTTTTTGATCCACTTATTGCGGCATCCATTTACATCTCTCTTCCAAAGGATATATTTTTAAAAATAAGCATGCATTAATGTCCAAATTCTTGATGAGAGCGATTTAAATTGGACTGCATGGTCGCTTGTTGCTAGCTATAGGAATTGCGTTATACATGCAGGGCATACAGATATGTACCAAACATCAGATGTCCACTAGCATTACAATTTCCAGTCCACTCAATCCCCCATAGAACTCCACATTCTTCGAAAGATAGGTAGAGCCACAAGTATTTGATTTACGTATATGGACTGGACTTGAGTAAGCTAGAAGAAGAAGACGAACATGAGCACACTGTATGGAACAACAACAATGAAGTCGAGCTTAAAGTAGCTGGAGCAGACTTCTTTTGCGAATTATTCAATACGTCCCAGACATATAGATCTGCTGCCAATCTCTGAAACTGGTAAGAAACACTACATTTGGATCAAATGCATGTCACATCTACTTTTCTCCCAAATGAAAACAAAAATGGTCCAAGACATTTCTGCTGTAGGTATCTCAAGTCGTCTGCCAGGAATGGGTATACTGAAAGACACTTCATTGATTGATGGAGCTGGGAATGTGTGCAATTGATTATCAAGGATAAATATTTACTGACGTTTAAGAATGACTCTCACTAAGAGCTTTGTTTCTTCTTCGTTTACGTCGATTTACAGCTGAAATAAAGATTGTTGTATCAGGACGACAAACGGTTAATCTGTTTAGATGGGTTTGGGACGCTCCTTTATGCAGACTATTTGCTGGAGTAAATGAGTGTGTTTATTTATTTGTAAATAGTTGGTGCATGCAACTGGGTCTGTGTGGAATAATTTGATGAACCATTAGTCATATCAGTATATATTTTGTGTGTAACATGTGCACTATATATATATCCCTGAAAGGTACTATTTTCTATACTTGTGTGTGTGTGTGTGTGTGTGTGTGTGTGTGTGTGTGTGTGTGTGTGTGTGCACATGCGAGTGCATGTGTATTTTTTTGTGCTGCCATTGCTGTTGCTGTTGTAAGTATGTATACACTGATTTTTTCTCTCTCTCACAATTAGTAACAAGCTTTTTGTACATATTGTAAATTAAAAGAAATTACCTTATTCATAAAAAAAACGTGTATATTGTAATAGATATATATCAACTATGAAATTAAAAAAAATGTTGGGTATATCACAATTATGAGAAGAATGAAAAGTAAAATAATGTGAGTTGCTTTCAGAAGACAGCTTTCCTTCTTTTCATTTTTTAATGAAGTACTTCATCTAAGACTGTCAGTTATATATTGATGACAGGTGTCAGAGGAAAAAGAAATCATTCTTGAACGTAATATTTTTTAATTTACATGTATACATGCATATTAATGCGCACTATTGTCCAAACATTTGATACTGATATACCCTGAGTTCGAATTGCGTTGTATTTACTCTAATGAGGCAAATACGCATTGGTATCCCATCAGTTCGTTCAGGTTCCATGAGTTTGCACTTACAGGTTCAACTGTATAGATAGCGGTATATGTGAAGTATGTGTACTTATACACTAATCTAGCTCATCCAGCTTCACTTTGTTAGTGCACAAACAGCTAATAAAGTCACGGAATGCTGCTCCATAATTTTGTCATCAGCAACAGAACTTGTCTGAGATGTTCATTTATGCAGAATATGCGTCTAGTAAATTAAATACACTTGACTGTTTGTTGAATATGGCTACTCTGTGATTTCTTGAGTCGAGCATTGCCTTTCCATATACGTCCACTATTGCTGCAACACACTTTAACATTCCAACATTAATTGATGTAAGCAATGGACTATACTCATCAGTCAATTTTCGTCCGATGCATCCGATCATACCACACAAGTAGTCTGATTCTACCCACATACAGTGCACTTTAGTAACAATTCACAGCACATTCTCTATATCGGATAGCTTAACAGTCTTTGTCTGGCGCCAGTGCTACATTCACATGCTTTCAACTACTTGCTGTTAAATTGTACTCATTAGCAAACAGAAACAGCAGCAGCATTCTGCTGGTAGTAGTACTAGCAGCAGGATTAGTGCTGTGACTCTAATACCACACTGCAAGTAACACAGACAGTATATATATATATATATATATATATATAGAGAGAGAGAGAGAGAGAGAGGGGGGGGGTAGCCCATCTGAAGTTTGGGATGAGATTATCTCGAAAACTATACATCGCGAAAAAATAGTGGGTAAGACAAGTTCGTAAGCTCAAAGGGGGACATCATATGATACTACACGTGACCTCCAGATCCCGCCCCCTTGGGTGGGGCAGGGGTCAACTTTTAAATCTGAAATGGAGACACCCATTTTTATTGCAGATTCAGATTCTCCATAAAAAAGTAATCAAGTTTTGTCTCAAACCTTTTTAAACCATTGACAGATGACGCTGAAATCGAGAAAAAAGTAAAATTGGGGAAGAGCTCTGATTTATTTAGAATTATCCGAGAAAGACGCATCAAATCGATAAAAAATGTGCACCAATTCTTTCGTTACGCCTAATTAAACTATTTTTGTACAAAATGTTCTGCATCCTACTTTAAGCGTCACAACGACATGGACGTAGCAGAATGATGTTCCCATAGGGTGCTTCATTAGTGTGAGTACCCTTGCCTCTCACATGTTGGGGTGTTTCATTAAGGTGAGTCCCCTTGCCTCTCAATGTTGGGGTCCTTTATTAGTGTAAAGTCCTTGCCTCTCACAATTTGGGTTGCTTAATTGATGAAATTAGTCACGAAGAAATTGTTCAAAATTATCCCTATTTGCTTCAATGCATTAAGTCAATCGTTTGCGAAAGTTGTCCACAGTTTTGAGCAACACATCCCTGGTATGGCTGCACACGCTCTGCGAATGCCTTGCTCCACATCGTTTCGTGTTGTGGGCTGTCTTTCATAAACAATATTTTTTTAAATAACGCCACAAGAAGATATCAGGAGATGTTAGATCTGGTGAACGTGGAGGCCACTGACTTGGTCCACAGCGTCCTATCCACCGACCAGAGTACCATAAATTTAAAATGGTCCGCACATTTTCAGCATAATGGGGGTCTGCTCCATCCTGTTGGAACCACATTCATTGTCTAGTTTCTAAATCAACATCTTCCATTAGCTCCAACAAATCATCACGGAGAAGTTGTAAATAAGGTTCCTCAGTGATATTTCGGTCAAAAAACTACTGTCCTATCAAGCAACCGTTTAAAATTCCACACCAGACCATTAACGAACGTTTGTGTTGATTGCCAACGGGTCGGTGCCAGTGTGGATTGACAGGGAACCAATAGTGAAAATCATGACGATTTAATTCGCCATTGTTTATGAATCTGGCTTCATCGCTGAACATAACGTATCTGAAAAAGTCATTTTCACCTCTTATCATTTCCAGGGCCCATTGGCAGAAATGCACGCGTATTGGCATATCATTCGGCGTTAATGCCTGTGTCAGTGTGATATGATACGCATGTTATTTATGTGCCTTCAAAATCCTCAAAACAGTTGGTTTCTGTATTCCAGTTTGTCTCTGAATCACACGACTACTAATTTCGGGATCCAGTAGAACATAGGCGAGTACGGTAAGGATACGAGCGTCATTTTCGTTGTATTCGCGATGACGAGGTGGCCGGTGCATGTATCCATTTCGAGCTGGCTGAGTGCAATTTCGAATAATGTTCTCGCTTGGATGTCGCCTGTTTGGGAAACGATCCGCATACAATTGCGCAGCTGCAGCGTAATTGTTACTGCTTTCACCAAAAATTAACATCATATCAACAGTCTCTGTAGGAGGATAGTGAGTCATGTTTCGCTAAAGAATAATTTAATTTCATCAGTTGATGTTTACGGTTCACAGTCTGAAAGTGAAGTGACGTCTGATCGCATTGCACCGACCTTTATACTGGGCCGTAGTTCGCAGTTGGGCCACGATAGCGCCACAGTCAGGTGATTAATGCAATTGTGAAGAGTTCCCTAACGAGATTTTGATACCATTCCGCCTCCCTCCATCAAAAACTGTGGCGCGTAGGATACATTTTGTAAAAAAAGTAGCTCAATTTGGCCTCATGAAAGGATTGGTGCACGTTTTGTACCGATTTGATGCGTCCTTCTCGGATCATTCTAAATAAATCGGAGTTCTTCCTCAGTTTTATTGTTTCCCGATTTCAGCGCCATCTATCAACGGTTTATAAAAATGTTTCAGACAAAACTCGATTACTTTCTTATGGATAATCCGAATCTGCTATAAAAAATGGGGGTTTACATTTGAAATTTAAAAGGGGGATGGGGGTCACGTGTAGTATCATTTGATGTCACCCTTTGAGCTTACGAACTTGTCTCACTCACTATTTTTACCCAATGTATAGTTTCGGAGATAATCTCATCCTAAACTTCAGATGAACCACTCTGTATATATACCTTCGTATAAATGCCAGTTATTACTCCGGATACCGGCAGGTGAAATAAAATTATGACTGACCCAGCGGTAATTAGAGATTGATACTAAAAATATAAATGTCGTGTGACTATGGCGTCCCATCGGGTAGACAGTTCGCCAGGTGCAAGTCTTTCGAGTTGACGCCACATCGGCGACTTGGACTTCGATGGGGATGAAATGATGATGATTAGGACAACACAACACCAAGTGCCTGAGCGGAGAAAATCCCCACCCAGCCGGGAATCGAACCCGGGCCCTTAGGATTGACATTCTGTGGCGCTGACCACTCAGCTACCTTTTTCTTTTTTTTTTCTTTTTGGAATAAATGGACTTTGATTTATGAATTCTATCAGTGTGAATGAGAAACATAACATATAGTCATGTTCTAGCCATTGTAGATTAATAAACTATTGTTCTTTAATTTTCCGCTCATGGTCTTCCCATATCATCACCTCGTCTGCAGTTACGATTTTCATGTCACCTGATGTTGAACCTTGGCGATTTTTCCTTATGATATTGTCCATGACAGCATCCATGTCAGTGCGTAAAACTATTTATATGCTACCTTATTAAATATTGCAGTTTGCTGGCTATGTAATCTCAGACCCCCCTCCCTTCCTCCTTCTGAGTACACATCCCGAATAAGGAAAGATGCAGATGGTGACATAAAATGTCAGACATAGATTGTAGGTCAGTCTCCACTAAGGATATAACTAACAGGCTTAGACTTATAAAGTAGAATCTGACGCAAATTTTACGAAATCTGTTAAGGAAGTTGAGAGAAAACAGGAAAAAATAAAGACAGGTACGATTTTCTTCCCTATACTTAACCATTCCGAGCTTAGGTTCTCTGTGTCATAACCCCACAAGGCTCACCGAAGTAGAGGTGGGTTCAGAGCTCTTGCAGAGGGTTGATATCAGAGCTGGAGAAACAAAGAGAGCTACAGTGTGAAACAGATAAACTAGGAAACAGACTCCGAGAACTGACCAGGCGGTGTGTGTCATTTTCTCACTCCTGGTGCATATAACGTATCTTATGAGAGTTGGAAACAACATCACTTACCACATGTTCGAATGCGAGGGGAACCAGTAGCTGTGAGACGTGCGCCACACCAAATGAAACCAGCTGCGCGAAGTCTCGCCAGTAGTTGGAGAGGCGTTCTCGGTAAACCGCCTCCAGGGCTCGTAATTCTGGACAAGAGGGGAGACAACACACTAGTGAACAGTCCAGTAGGTCAGATTTCTGTAGGGAGCACATCTTTCACTTTCTGCCTTCACCAGCTCACAAAGCTTATGTAAGTAGATTTTACTTTTTGAGACTAGATCAATATACACGGTCAGTATTCGTAGGAGTTACCGCATGGATACGTTGACCAGACGTTGGAAAGGTCGTACTCCAGTGACACATTTAAAGAGCACATCATACAGAGTGAGAGGAGTACCGTAACCTAACGTAGATTCAGCCTCGTACGTCCTTTTTACACGGCCTAAGAGGAGAAGTATCACCCTATTTGAAGAAATGAAAATATACAACTGTTTCAAAAATCACCCACACGACTTGCTCAACAATCAGGCAGATTTAACAAATAAGAGATTTTTAGATAATCGGCAGTGAGTTTTATGATAGAAGGTAACATACATGAGGACACGTAGTTTGCCTATTTTAGTTTGACTTAATGACAAGCATAGGATGAAAATATTCGTACAGAATCGTGAGTATGCTGGTTTTATAACATGAGTAGTCCTTATGGATTTTCCAATAAGTTGTATTGTTTGATATGAAAACGAGGAACAATCATGAGCACCCCCACACACCTTTATATTTAGGATGCTGTTATTTTAACATAAGCAATCCAAGAAAAAATTGTAGCACATGTTTTACTTCTGTAGCTGACAGAGCCCTTTTCTAGCTAAACATTATAAGGAGCATGGGAATGTGTGACTACAGATGTACATGCACATTACCTTACATATTAATAGTACATGTTACAATTAGATGATAGTACACATAATGTTGTGTAATTTGTGGGAAGTATGCCATCACATATCTTTATCTCAATTTACTATAATTAGTTTATTTTAATTTTTTGTTATTTGTTCTTTTGGATGATATTTGACACTATTACTCCCATGTTTTTATGAGCATCCAGGCTATTGTAAGTGTTTGAGGACAGGTATGATATGTAATACTACGCCACATCATAAGAAATAAATTACTTATTTATGACTATGTCATAAAACGGAATGCCAAATTCTGATAACGAATGTAAACACGATATTAAGATACTTGCGCAAAAACTTCTACTGTGGGACGTACAATTGTTGACGAGAGCGAAGAAAAACGACTTGTGAATATGTTCCCCACCGACTGCCTCAGTTGTCACGCAAGCAGTGTACATGAAAAGTGATTTAATGAGATTTACGTTAATAATGTTAACATCAGTAACAGTAAATGTACTTCGTGCCATTTTTACGATCCTCACGTCGTTTAATGCTGATGTAATCTCAAAGTTAGAAAACTCACCATACATATACGACAATGAGATGTATACAAAAATGGTTCAAATGGCTCTGAGCACTATGGGACTCAACTGCTGAGGTCATAAGTCCCCTAGAACTTAGAACTACTTAAACCTAACTAACCTAAGGACATCACACACATCCATGCCTGAGGCAGGATTCGAACCTGCGACCGTAGCGGTCGCGTGGTTCCAGACTCTAGCGCCTAGAACCGCATGGCCACTCCGGCCGGCAGATGTATACATATCAGACGATTCGTAAATTTTGATGTCTACTGAGGCACAATGTAAGTGATATGCTATTTTTAGCATCTTTATAGTACAGTATAACTACAATATGGATGGCATGATAGTGACATTTTATAAATTCCCTCTGTCCTTTATTTTCCAATTTTTGCAGTATGCCACTTGATACTGGGCAGAAGATCGAAACTGCAGTCGAAAAAATAATTTTAACAGTCAATTGCAACTTTGATGTCTATTAAAAAATTTGTCTCCTCTTTTTTGACGTCTGTGCAATATTTCTCGAGTTTCACCCTTACGCAAGCTTATTTTAGTACAGAAAAGATGTTGTGAGTTCGTGGTGGCTATTGTGTGTTTCGAACGGCACTGGAATTATTTAAGGGCAGATCACAAAAGAAAATGTCCAAAGGATGTGCACGTGCAGTTTATGGGCATCCTTCTGACTTTGTAAGAGGTCGAATCTTTGGCATAAGGGAGATGAGAGCATCATACTGACGGATTACTCAGACATTCAGCTGCCAGGAAACGGTTGCAGAACGTGTAGTGACGAGTTGGGGTCAAGACAATAGAGTGGTGAGAAGATCACTAACCATACAGATTGACCGAATCTGGGTTGACATATGTAGGTGCCATGTACCATTTACCATTGACACATTACCACAGGCAGCACAATGTACAGCCAGAGTCAGCTGGGACACTGAGTGACAATCTGTGGTATTCAGTGCTGGGTGTCACTTTTGTCTGTGGCAGTCAAGTCGAAAATGTTTTGTTCTCAGATGAAGTGGTGAGAGGTCATGGGAAGCAGCGATCCTTGATGCATGCCTCTCCAGATCATGGAGTCAAACAGAGGTTAGGAAGCCTTGGGATCAAATCATGTGGAAGGCATATGGAACAATCTTTCGAAATTCCGAAAATTGTGCAGGGATACGGAAACCAAACTTTTATTCCAGATGGTTTGTAAAGTCTATGGTCCTCGAGATATACAATCAGAATCTCGGCAAAATATCATCCACGCATTTCTAATGGTTGTAATGGTAGTAAGGCGAGAACATTCGCACAGTTAGATTAAGGATTCTCACATTCAAGTTGGTGACATGTATATGTGAGAACTCAAGCTAAGAGATAAAGAAGATTGGGCAATGCTATATGAAGATTAGTTTGGTGTTAGCAAAGGTGTGAGGGGGCAGAATAAATGAAGGTCATATTTTCACCTTACATGATAGCCTTATACATCACAACGAGAAGGTGAATATGACACCTAATGTAATTCGGCGGTTATCAGCAAATTTGCCTACCAGTATGTAATGCAAAAAGGGATGACAGTCAATCGATGCTAATTAACACACTGTTCGTATATAATGCATGTCTTTGATCGGAAGGTGGAACAAACAGCACGAGTCGTTTGAGTTTGAAAGCCAGAGGGACAAGGGCAGAAGCGAAGGCGTGCCACAGGTGTTACCACACAAACCACTTAAAGGGGTGGCAGGCAGAAAGTCAACGACCTGACCAGGTGACTCAGGTGAGAGAAACGGATGCAGCGGCACATCTGCAGAGGGACAGAGAAAAAGCTTTAGAAGGCTGCATTTCGGAATTCCAAAGGGATACGAAAAAAAACTAGTGACGTATTTCGATCACGTGTCCAGCGAGTGCGACACGTGTGAAGGTCAATGTACTTTAGACGGCTATAATGGCAACAAAACGTCCGATTGGCGGACACGCACTAGAAAGGAGAAAAATACTGAAGTTTCGACGCAGTTTACTAGAAGGGACTTTGCAATTGGTAGAGAGCGTTTTCACAAAATAAGAGGAACGCTCCTGTTGGTCGAAAACGGCCGTGACGTGAAGAACGAATGAACCCAGGTGGGGGAGGCAGTTCGGCCATGAGTAAGACAAGAGAGACATTATTGTGAACTCTTCTCTGAACTGGCGTAAAGTGCAGAACAGAGCACTTAACGCTCTGTATTACGCAGAGAAGAGATTTGTGTGAACACTGTGTTCACAGCGGCTGAAATCCGGCTAGAAATACTACTGTAGCAACGTTAGGCTCCAATTGTGAAGAATCTAACTAACCAGTTAGTTAACAGTTCTTGCGAAAACTGAGAGGGCACTATTATATGCACACTGCTCCAACCATGTGCGTGTATATCGCCACCTACAAAGACTAGGGCTAAGTACATGCTTTCTAGCATAACGAGAAACATAGGCAAAGTTTCTGCTGGACAGTTCAGCAAAGGTTTGATTAGTTTTACAGGAATTTCAGCGGAAGAGGGCGGCCTAGCAGACGGCAGCTTAAGGTAAACACCGCGTGCAAAGGCGAAAACTTGGTTCAAATGGCTCTGAGCACTATGGGACTTAACAACTGTGGTCATTAATCCCCTAGAACTTAGAACTACTTAAACCTATCTAACCTAAGGACATCACACACATCGATGCCCGAGGCAGGATTCGAACCTGCGACCGTAGTGGTCGCGCGGCTCCGGACTGAGCGCCTAGAACCGCTCAACCACCGCGGTCGGCGCATCATTTTGAAAAATGGTTCTTACAAGCTTATTCGATATCATACTAACTCTATCAAACTGTTCAAACAGAGGACATCGAGAGAGGTCAGGAGGAAGGATACCACAGCAATTTTCTGTGCGTTGTAGAGCTTGTCGCCCGGTAATAACACGTCTTCAAAAGTGTTCAAGTGTGTGTGAATTCCTAATGGACCAAACTGCTGAGACCATCGTTGCCTAGACCTACACACCAGTTAAGCTATCTTAAACTAATTTACACTAAGAACAACACACACTCCCATGCCCGAGGGAGGGCTAGAACCTCCAGCGGGATGGGTCGCGCAGTCCGTGATATGGCGCCTCGAACCACGCGGCCACTCGCCGCGGCTATCACATCTTGCGGCAAGTTTAGGGTAGGCCCAAAGTTAATCGTTTTCACTTCCAAGAATTTTTTTAACATTTTATGCTTTGTTTATTTTTTCAATTAATTACAGTTGAAAACATTTTTAAAATCACAGCTTCTTCTTATAATCTACAATATATGGGACCAACAGCTCAAAATGAAATGATTGGATGTTTAGGGAACAAACTTGAAAATAAGCTGCTAGAAAAAATTAGAGCATTACCGTTTTTCGCCATCGTAATGGGCACTACACAGGATACGTCGAAGGTAGATCAGCTAAACATTGTTCAGAGATACGCAGTAATAATAAGATAGGAAAATGGACAGCCAATCGATAGGAAAGTAAAAGATTAATTTCTAGGCTTTTATGCTGTCATCAAAAATTGCGCAACAGATTTAGTCAGGCAGGTGATTAAGTTATTTTTAATTGACAAAATGTTAATTAAAAGAAGTGTGTGGGTCACTATTATGATGGGTCCAATGTCAAGACTGGTGTTTATCACGGTGTACAAAAACAGATTGAGAATATTCAGCCAAATGAGGAGTATGTACATTGCGCCAGTCATAACTTGAATTTAGTCGTAAATGATGCCGTTAGCAGTTCTGAGGAAGGAGAGACTTTTTCGTAACAGTTCAAGATTTACATAATTTTTTCGGGAACAGCATTAAGCACTTGGAGCTACTGTCGAAATGCACTGTGGAATTAGAAGCCACTCTAAAAAGTTAAATCTGTTTAGATGGTCTAGAAGAGTTAAAACGACATCTGCACTAAAACTTCTGTTTTTTTATATACATAAGCAAGTCTTGATCAGAAATAGTACTGAAGAGTTCCAGTAAAGATAAGCGTAGCGCAGCAAAAAGTATTAAAACAGAAATACTAAATTTCGATTTCGCACTCCTTTATGAATTCATGCAGCAAATATTAAATGACATCAGTTACGCATTCAAAATTTTACAAAAACGCGAACTCGATTTAGACGAGGAACGTACAGTTTTAGCAGATGTTAAAACAAAATTGATATTTTATAGAAATGGCTTCAAATCATTTGAGTGCGAAGTCAATGAAAGTGCAAAAAAGTATGACGTAGATCCCAATTTTCACTAAAAACGGCAAAAAAAGTTAAAATATATTTTTATGAATTAGGTTCAGACCACCCGTTTCGAAACAGTGAGGAAGTATTTAAAGATACTATTTTCAAAAATATTCTAGACACAATAACAGCTCAGTTAAATATACGTTTTACCCTCATGAGTGCAGTCTATCAAATATTTAATTTTTTAACACCATCATTTTTGCTCAGTATAGGCGAAGTAACTTTATTACCACACAGTGATCAATTCCAAAGGACATATGCTGATATAACATCCGTCATTTTTCACTTAAATTTATTGATACTTGTTACCTTGTTCTACCTAAACTGACTCCGACATCGACCGTTCACTAATTACGTAAGGAAATTAACTAAATACGCTACACTAGAATGCGGCCGGCCGAAGTGGCCGTGCGGTTAAAGGCGCTGCAGTCTGGAACCGCAAGACCGCTACGGACGCAGGTTCGAATCCTGCCTCGGGCATGGATTTTTGTGATGTCTTTAGGTTAGTTAGGTTTAACTAGTTCTAAGTTCTAGGGGACTAATGACCTCAGCAGTTGAGTCCCATAGTGCTCAGAGCCATTTGAACCATTTGAGCCAACTAGAATGCGACATTACGGAGGAATTTACAGCAATTTTAGTATTTTATACAACACTTGTCACTTCTGCAACATCCAGAGGACCATTCAGAAAATTAAAAACAGTGTGGGTCAACCTCAGCTCCGACATTTGGCACTCGACAATCGAAAACAAGGCCTCGTCAGGTCTAGATTTAACGGTACTTATTGATTATTTTGCAAAACCTAAAAGCAGAAATGATTTTAGAATATCCGACCTTGGTGGGCGTGTGGTTCTAGGCACTTCAGTCCGGAACCACGTGACTGCTACGGTCTCAGGTTCGAATCCTGCATGGATGTGTGTGATGTGCTTAGGTTAGTTAGATTTAAGTAGTGCTAAGTTCTAGGGAACTGATGAACTCAGATGTTAAGTCCCATAGTGCTCAGAGCCATTTTTTTTAGAGTAAGTTGTTAAAATCAAATTGTCTACTTCGTTGTATTGTCTAACTATATTATTAACTACAGCCATGAAAACATGACCCCTGCCTCCGACGCTTACGGACAAGTGCCAATCGGAAATCGTTGCTCTAAACGAAATCGGGGTGATGGGTACGGGTCCTGAGCTCACAGCGCATTAGTTTAGCGAGACAGAGTTGCCGGCATTGACAACAGCCCGCCTTTCCGCACCTCCTTGCCATAACGGACGTGCAAGTCTTGACTCGACTGTTCCCATCGTGCTTCGTGCAAAGGGTGCATGTTTCAATGGGCGAGAAATATTTCTTCGTTATTTATATTTTACTAGCTTCTGCCAGCGACTTCATAGTCCTAGTGTGGACCAACACTGAAAATTATCCCACTGAATCCTTTTATCGGTACAAAAATATCCTATATCATAACGCAGGTCGAACTCTATGTGTGGGTAAAATTTCATCCAAATCCATCCAGTAGTTTCTGCGTGAAAGCGTAACAAACAAAAATTCACATTTGTAATATTATTAGGAAATACGACTACATATTATATGCAGCGTTACACATAATAATTTACTTAGTAGTACGCAGCTTTGCCTTATTATGTCATACAGTGGGCATCAAGGAGCTTCGTAACGCCCGAGCGCGCAGTACTGTACAGCCGAGTGACAACCAGAACCCTCATACGCACAGGATGTTGAAAGCGAGGAAGGAGGTGGGTGGAATCGGTCCTGTCTGCCTCATACTCCAGTACTGACATGACGATATATACTGAAGCTCCAAAGAAATTTGTATAAGCAAGCACATTTAAATACAGAGACATATAAACAGACAGAACACGGCGCTGCGGTCGGCAACGCCTATGTAACCATTTCATGAGTCTACTGTGAATACCAGGAATCCGGTAAAACATCAAACCTCCAACATCGCTGAGACCGGAAAAGGGTGCTGCAAGAACGGGACGAACGAAGACTTAAGAGAATCATTCAACGTGACAGAAGTTCAACCCTTCTGCAAATACACTACTGGCCATTAAAATTGCTATCCCACGAAGATTACGTGCTACAGACACGAAATTTAACCGAGAGGATCAAGATGCTGCGATATGCAAATCATTAGCTTTTCAGATCATTCACACAAGGTTGATGCCGGTGGCGACACCTTCATAGTGCTGACATGAGGAAAGTTTCCAACCGATTTCTCATACACAAACAGCAGTTGACCGGCGTTGCCTGGTGGAACGTTGTTGTGATGCCTCGTGTAAGGAGGAGAAATGCGTACCATCACGTTTCCTACTTTGGCAAAAAGGATTGTAGCCTATTGCGACTGCGGTTTATCGTATCTCGACATTGCAGCTCGCGTTGGTCGAGATCCAATGACTTTTAGCAGAATATGGAATCGGTGGGTTCAGGAGGGTAATATGGAACGCCGTGCTGGATCCCAACGACCTCGTATCACTAGCAGTCGAGAGACTATCAGCTCGGAGACCATGGCTGCAGTTACCCCTTACGCTTCATCACAGACAGGAGCGCCCTCGATGGTGTACTCAACGACGAACCTTCGTGCACGAATGGCAAAACGTCATTTTTTCGTATGAATCCAGGTTCTGTTTACAGCATCAATGTTGGTCGCATCGCGGTGAATGCACATTGGAAGCGTGTATTCGTCATCGCCATATTGGCGTATCACCCGGCGTGATGGTATGGGGTGCCATTGGTTACACGTCTCAGTCACCTCTTGTTCGCATTTACGGCACTTTGAACAGTGGATCTCACATTTCAGATGTGTTACGACCCGTGGCTCTACCCTTTATTCGATCCCTGCGAAACCCTACATTTCAGCAGGATAATGCACGACCGCATGTTGCAGGTCCTGTCTGGGCCTTTCTGGATACAGAAAATGTTCGACTGCTGCCTTGGCCAGCACATTTTCCAGAACGTCTGTTGAATGGTGGCCGAGCAACTGGCTCGCCACCATACGCCAGTCACTACTCTTGATGAACTGTGGTATCGTGTTGAACCTGTACCTGTAGACGCCATCCAAGCTCTGTTTGACTCAATGCCCAGGCGTATCAAGACCGTTATTATGGCCAGAGGTGGTTGTTCAGGGTTCTGATTTCTCAGGATTTATCCACCCAAATTGCGTGAAAATGTAATCACATGTCATTTCTAGTATAATATATTTGTCCAATGAATACCCGTTTATCATCTGCATTTCTTCTTGGCGTAGCAATTTTAATGGCCAGTAGTGTAGCTGCAGATTTCAATACTGGGCCATCAGTAGGTGACAATGTGCGAATCATTCAACGGAACAACATCGATATGGGTTTTAGGAGCCGAAGGCCCACTCGTGTACCCTTGATGAGGCACTACACCAACCTATACACCTCGCCTGGGCCCTTCAACACCGACACTGGACTGTTGATGATTGGAAAATTGTCGCATCGTCGGACGAGTCTCATTTCAAATTGTACCGAGCAGATGAATGTGTACGGGTATGAAGACGACCTCATAAATCCAGGGACCCTGCATGTCAACAGAGGACTGTTCAAGCTGGTGGAGGCTCTGTAATGATGTGGGGTGTGTGCAGTAGGAGTGATTTGGTCCCCTGATACGTCTAGATACGACTCTGACATGTGACATGTACTTAAGCATTCTGTCTGATAACCTGCATCCATTAATATCCATTGTGGATTCCGACGGACTAGGGCAATTGCAGCAGGAAAATGCGACACCCCACACATTCATAATTGCTATAGAGTGGCTCCAGGAATACTGTTGTGAGTTTAAACACTTCCGCTGACTAACAAACACGCCAGACGTGAACATTATTAGGCATATCTGGGATGCCTTGCAACTTGCAGTTCAGAAGGGGTCTCCACCTTCTCGTACTCTTATGGATTAATGGACAGCCGTGCAGGATTCATGGTGTCAGTTCCCTCCAGCACTACTTCAGACATTTGTCGAGTCAATGCCATGCCGTGTTGCGGCACTTCCTCGTGCTCTTATGGGTCCTACACGTTGTTAGGCAGGTGTACCAGTTTCTTTAGCTGGCTCTGAGCACTATGCGATTTAACTTCTGAGGTCATCAGTCGCCTAGAACTTAGAACTAATTAAACCTAACTTAACTAAGGGCATCACACACATCCATGCCCTAGGCAGGATTCGAACCTGCGACCGGAGCGGCCACTCGGCTCCAGACTGTAGTGCCTAGAACCGCACGGCCACTACGGCCGGCGCTTTCTTTAGCTCTTCAGTGTGTGACAGACAGGGGCAAAGTGGTATCTGACACCTTCAAAGCAAGCTTCTTAATAAGTGATTTACTGATTTTACACCTCTTTCCCATTGTACCAATGAAGTTGTTTGGTGAATGTGTTTGTTGTCAAAAGAGTAACATCATCATCGTCATCGTCATCCACTCTTAAAGAAGAATTCAACGTCACTCAACTACTCTTCTCTACATTTACCAGGCCTTCTCTATGATTTCTCCAACTAAATCGGACTGTACAAATAATAGCACAAAGAAACACTTGTCGAATAGCGACACGTAACGATGCTTACCAGTCACAACTTTAACGAGCTTTGGCTTTTAAACGTTGCAATTGGATCGTCATTGTTTACTACTCCTGGTGGTGTCAGGCAGGAGCTACTGAGAAAGAACCGGTACACGAGCGTTGAACAGCTGTGTGACTGCGTCAGAATTTTGGCGCAAATCTCCGCGCAGGATTGATAGCTTTGGCTCATATTTTGCATGTGTGCCTTTCCTTTCCTTAAAATATGAGAACGAGTTGTTGATATTCCCTCTTTAGATGCAATTGTTTGTCAGTAGATATTGTTTCTTTTCCACAATGTGTTTATTATTTAGTTCTAAGGCTTTTATTTCTATGCACTTTAATTAGGACACATTTTTCAGCCCTCTCAGAACCCGATTAGCATGTATTCATTAACTTAGACGAGATTTTCATTATAATATAACTTAATGAGCGCATTACACTTTATTTAATAATATCATACTTCCAAATAAGATACTCACCAGTTTTGCTCAAGTCCCTCCGCAAAAAATCAGGTCGGTGATACTGCTCACATTGTCCCCTGGCGAGAATGGCTCTTGTGATGCTGCGAACAGCGTACAGTGACTGCGACAGGATAGGGCGCCTCAGATGATCAGTTTGCAGCGTTGTCACGTTCCATTCCATGTCGTAAAACCTACCAAAATAAAATGGAGTCAGCTGATGTAACAAACGATATTCTGAGACTTGACTGCATTTTGTAGAGTAGAAAAGTGAAAACTAAACTCCGCTTGCCCCTTCTCCAGCTTATACGTTTCCCATTGATAGAGATCACCAGCTCATTAGAGATGAGTCAAGGCGTCAGACAGTTATTCTGGCGTAAATTATGACCGGTGTGTGAGTCTGCTGACATATTCTGATGAACTGTTGAAATACAAGAACTCCCATACACATATTCAGCTAGAACTATGAAAAGACAAGCACGCCAGACCAGCTTTAAAAACATAGAGTGGACAGTTCTCCACAACATGTCTCACCATCTGTTCCGTGACACCACAGCCACAGGTAGCACTTTCTCTACTACCTACTTCTTCAAGATGTGGCGATGTCACCCTTGTGCCAGTTGGATGAGATTTGAGCTTGAGCTTTTGCGAAGACAACGAAACTTTGTCTCGAAACCTGGCAGAAAATCCAAAGAGATTCTGGTCGTATGTCAAGTATGTTAGCGGCAAAAAACAATCAACGCCTCCTCTGCACGATAGCAATGGAGATACTATCGACAACAATGCTACCAAAGCAGAATTATTAAACACAGCCTTCCGAAATGCCTTCTTAAAAGAAGACGAAGTAAATATTCCAGAATTTGAATCAAGAACAGCTGCTAACATGAGTAACGTAGAAGAAAATATCACCGGAGTAGTGAAGAAACTCAAATCACTTAATAAGAGCAAGTCTTCTCGTCCAGATTGTACACCAATTAGGTTCCTTTCAGAGTATGCTGTTGTATTAGCTCCATAGTTAACAATCATATACAACCATTCGATCGACAAAAGATGCGTACCAAAAGACTGGAAAGTTGCACAGTTCACGCCAATATTCAAGAAAGGCGGTAAGAGTAATTCACTAAACTAAAGGCCCGAATCATTAACGTCCATATGCAGCAGGATTTTGGAACCTATATTGTGTTCGAACATTGTGAATTACCTCGAACAAAACTGTCTATTATCTTCTGGTAAACCTTGCGGGATGTAAGGTCGTGGTCCATGAAACTCTTCAGCTCCTAACGTTTCGTGAGTCGGCAAGACTCACCGGAGGAGAAACACCCCTCTGAAGATGTCCAGCGAAGCACTGGACGAAACGTTAGGAGCTGAAGAGTTTCATGGACCACGACCTTACATCCCGCAAGGTTTACCAGAAGATATTTCATCCGGTCGTGAAAGCCTTCATACTAAAAACTGTCTATTAACACACAGTCAACATGGATTTAGAAAACATCGTTCTCGTGAAACACAACTAACTCTATTCACATGAAGTGCTATTGACAAGGGATTTCAGATCGATTCCTCGTTTCTGGATTTGCGGAGGGCTCTTGACACGGTACCACACAAGCGGCTTGTAGTGAAATTGCGTACTTGTGGAATAGCATCTCAGTTATGTGACTAGATTTGTGATTTCCTGTCAGAGAGGTCACAGTTCGTAGTAACTGACGGAAAGTCATCGAGTAAAACAGAAGTGATTTCTGGCGTTTCCCAAGGTAGTGTTATAAGCCCTTTGCTGTTCCTTATCTACTGTATATAAACGATTTTGGAGACAATCTGAGCAGCTGTCTTAGTTTTTTTGCAGATGACGCTGTCGTTGATCGACTAATAAAGTCATCAGATCAAAACAAACTGCAAAACGATTTAGAAAAGATATCTGAATGGTGCGGAAATTGGCAGTTGACTTTAAATAATGAGAAGTGTGAGGTCGTCCACATAAGTGTTAAAAGGAATCCGTTAAACTTCAGTTACACGATAAATCAGTCAAATCTAAAGGCCGTAACTTCAACTATATACCTAGGAATTTCAATTACGAACAACTTAAATTGATAGGAACACATAGAAAATGTTGTGGGGAAGGCTAACCCAAGAGTTCGTTTTACTGACAGGACACTTAGAGAATGTAACATATCTACTAAGGAGACTGCCTACACTAAGCTTGCCCGTCCTCTTTTAGAATACAGCTGCGCGGTGTGGGATCCTTATCGGATAGGATTGACGGAGTAAATCGAAAAAGTTCAAATAAATCAGCACGTTTTTCATTATCGCGAAATATGGGAAAGAGTGTCACTGAAATGATACAGGAGCCGGCCGTGGTGGCCGTGCGGTTCTAGGCGCTGCAGTCCGGAATCGCGGGACTGCTACGGTCGCAGGTTCGAATCCTGCCTCGGGCATGGATGTGTGTGATGTCCTTAGGTTAGTTAGGTTTAATTAGTTCTAAGTTCTAGGGGACTGATGACCTAAGATGTTAAGTCCCATAGTGCTCAGAGCCATTTGAACTATTTGAGATCAGACAGGATTTCGGCTGTGCATGAGTAAAAGAAAGGCGTTTTTCGTTGCGACGGAATCCTCTCACGAAATTCCAATCACCAACTTTCTCCTCCGAATGCAAAATATTTTATTTACACCAACGTACATAGGGAGAAACGATCACCACCATAAATTAAGGGAAATCAGAGTTCGCACGGAAAGATTTAAGTCTTAGTTCTTTCCGCGCGCTATATGAGATTCGATGAACTCTCTGCCACGCACTTAAATGTGATTTGCAGAGTATCCATGTAGACGTAGATGTAGAGGATGATCGAACTGTGAAACCTTCCTCAAATGGTGGATTGTGCAAATCTCTGGAGTCTGTCTTAAGAATTAGCACCCTGGCGTCTTTGATTGTGAGATAATTTGGGACAAAACTGGATAGAACAGGCAACCACTATGTGGAAGCTGTTGTGGTAATGCCATTAATAGTCAACATGCCCCTTCTGTCTTATTTGTATGTGCGCTGTTCTCCATTGCTTTAGCATAATATTCAGCAGTTGACTGTAGTTATCTGTAGCCAGTTTATGAACTCTGTACTTTCGCCGAAAAGAAATTCAGAAACCTCTGCACCACCAGAAGCAGATACGAATTTTCTTCCGTCGAGAGTAAGTCCGGATGATCTCTGAACAATAGTAGCTTTTGAGGTGGCAGTATCTATAGGAGTTAACGATGTTTTTACGACTGCCGCTGAAGAGATGTAGCTTTCTATGCATAGCCAATATGAGGCTCAAAAGACCTGTTCCCAAAAACCATCAAACTCCTTTCTCTCCATGTTCCTTTAATTTCCAGTGTACTGGCTACTACTTCCTTCCTGCAAGACGATCGAATGATGGGTTGGAATACGTCTGTCAAATGCAGATTTCTCAATATATTTGGAACAGCAAAATACTTAAACATTATGGATCTAAATCAATGATTTTTCTTATTTTTTAGTGATGTTTCCGTTTGAAGCAGGGAATACTTGGGGAGAGATCCGGCGACCTTTTGTTCAAGGTATGGTTTGGCGAGCATGAAGAGAAAATCTCGCCGGGTGCGGGCGGACATTACCTTGCTGAAACGTAAGCCCTCTGTGGCTTGCCATGGAGGGCAACAAGACTGGGCATAGAATATCGTCGACGTATCGTTCTGCTGTGTGGGTACCACTGATGCCTGCTAAAGGGGTCCTGCTATGAAAATGAATGGCACCCAATACCATCCTTCCTGGTTGTTGGGCCTTATAGAGGGCGACAGCCAGGTTGGTAATCACCACTCTTTAGGGCATCCCCAGATTCGCCTTAGCCGGTCATTGGGGCTCTTTTAGAAGTGGGATTCATCTCAGAAGACAATTCTATTCCAGGCAATGAGATGCCTGGACGAAATCGTGTTTGGAGACGTCCCGGACGCCGATAGAATACAACCTGAATGTCGCCCGCCATATGGCCTGACGACCTGGAGTGATGATCAGCGGTGTCATTTGTTTTCATGGCAGGACTTCTTCGCCTGCCTTCCTTGGCGTCCTTACTGCATAGCGGTTCGTCGACGGTGTTCTACGTCCCGTTATGTTGCCCTTCATGGTAACCATTCTTGGCTAACATTTTTTCAGGATAACGCCCACCCACAAACAACTTTCTACTGTTTGTATTTGGGCTTTCCGACTCTGTCTTGGCCAGCAAGGTCGCCGGACCTCTTCTCAATTGAGAACGATGGGAGCAATATGCCGTTTGTGGTGTAATTCACTTGCACCATGCACACTTCCATTTAATGAGCGCGACATTCTCGCACTGACATCACAGTACATTTAATTTCTTATAAGTTTTTCGGATGTCAAAGTGCACTAGTTTGAAAGGATTAATAGCAGACATTCAGAGGACGCAAGACAATAGAAGGAACTGAGGCCTGGTAGTGTCAAACCTAAACTCTCCAAACTCAACCTAAAAGATTTCTGCTGGCAATATCTTATTTCTTGCAGAAGTACTTCAGCTCCACTTGCATTCTACGACTATAATTAACTTGAATGAATGGAATAGTCGACAAAGCATTTGGTACCTGGGAGCTTCATGGCTACCTCAAGAAGCACAAGACACTAAAATGCATTGAGAACTCGTAAACTGTTCATCAAACAAGGATACCCGATCCCACTATCGTGACGTGGGTTTTCTCTATGTGGCCAAGGAGATGCCGAAAACATGCATACCAAAACACCATGGCTGACATCTTCCTATTCCGAGAATGTGATACCGGAGAAAAGGTAAGTTCAGAATTCCCGCCGTGAGTATAAGTCCCAGGTCTCGTCTCGATATTTCAGTTGATGTAAGCTACGTCTTCAAAACGAAGAGGACTGGGTTTCAGTCCCAGCCTGACACGCTGTTTCCATCTGATAGTTAGATGCAGATTTCCGTTTGTCCCGTTACTGATAAATTTAATTTGAAATAAATTTATTGCCATTGTCATTACTACATTCGCTGCTATTAGTTGCTGTCGTCTTTGGCTCGAAGACTGGTTTGATGCAGCTCTCCATGTTACTCTATCCTGTGCAAGTCCTTTAATCTCCAATTAACTATTGTAAACTGCTTTCCCTTGAACCTGTTTACTGTACACATCACTTGGCAATCCTCTACAATTTTTACTCCCTCACACTTCTTCTCCTTTACCACATGAACGATTCCCTGGCGCCTCCAGAGGGGTCCTGTCAACTGATCCCTTCTTTTAGTCAAGTTGTGCGTTATTGTTTTAGTTTCTAATTCGAATCAGTACTTGCTCATTAATTAAACCATCTACCCAACTGTTCGTCAGTAGTTTGTTCTAGTACAACATCTTCTATTCTCTTCTGGTGTCAGCTGCTTATTGTCCATATTTCACCTTCGTACAAGGCTACACTCCAGACAAATACCTTCAGAAATAACTTCCTAACAGTTAAATATGAATTAGGAGTTAAAAAAATCCTCTTCTCTAGATATGCTTTTCGAACTATAGCTGATCAGCATTTTATATGCTGCTCACTTCGGCTATCGACTGTTATATTGCTGCCCGAATGGGACAACTCATCTGCTGCTTTAGTGTATTATTTCCTAATCTAATTATACTTTTGAATATGGCAGGTCAACATTTCAGGAATCTTATTAGCTTGCTTGATAACCCTATATGTTAAGACGTATTTCACTACATAATGTGACGGAGACATAACCCATTTGACAGATAATGAAATTAAATAAATGAATTATTCTTCGACGCTTGACGGAACATGACAATAACATCATAAAAGAAACATTTTTCAGATGTTGTGCAGCCGTCACTAGTTTAATCACAATCCATCATGTTGTCACTTGATGATAGCATAAGAAGCTGAATCCCAATTTGTGAGTAAATAAATAATAGTTGCAGAAAATCACGAAAGTTTTCCTTTGTGATATCGAAAAGAAGCATTCTGTACAATTGAAGAACTAAGACCTGAAATTTGGAAATATTCAGTGAGCTGTACATGTATGCCTCTAACAGTAACAACAACAAGGAACTACTGCCTTTCGACATGTCTATGATCAGACCAAGAGTAAAGTTACACGATTTGTTTTCGTATCAATGTGTGCGGTCCAAGTATCTACAAGGAATAGTGTACTACTCGTAGTGATGTAAGGCAGCGTAAGAACAGTCACGTAAATGGATCCTAGCCGACGGGATCTGGAGACCCGTGTCACTCAAAGTCAGTGACGATCGCTTTCAAACCAGGCACGAGTTGCGACTGCCAATGAATGCATGTCCATCTGAACCAGCTGCCGAGCAGTCATCTTGAAGGCAGCTGCACAGGCTCGAAATTTCGAGTAGGAGACAGGAGACACACTTAGCTGCACGTCTTGAGTGGGCCAGACAGTACAGAGGCGGCCTATGGATGGGTGGAGGTGTGTAACGTTGTCAGGCAAGTAATTGCGTCTCTTCTGAAATTATCAACGTGTCGACTGGCTTAAGGGCCCAATGAGGCGTATAAGCTGCAGTATGTAGAGCTTGTAGTTCAGGCCAGTAGTGGTTCTCTGCTGTTTTGGGAGTGTTTCTGTTACCATGACTTTGATTCACTCAATAAGGTTAATATGAATCTGAGCCAGAAGGATTATTTCAACATTGTCGGTGACGAAGTGTTTCCGTGTCTTCTATATCTTCCTGGTGAATATGCTGTGGATACTCGCACTGTAGAAGATGACTACAGTCGTTTTCTCAGGGCTGCATGAATACATTACTGGTTTCACGAACACCCAAGCATCATACCGCACGAGATGGCCATTGGATAACCCAATCCTTGTGCCGCATACAGTGTCTGGAACTATTTGTAACAGTAGCTGAGACACGGCAGCTGACATACCCCTCAGATTGGTAGCTCTGCGGCATCTCATCGTCAGTGGGAGGCTTCAGATGGATACTGTGTATCTGAAGAAACTTTTGGTACTCTCTTCCTCGCCGAACTGACGGAATTTTCGATGCTAGAGACGGTAATATCGTGATGCCATTGCGTGATCCTTCAAGCAGATCATTGAAGCTGACTGTCTTATTGTAACTTATTGATGTAAGGAAACAGTGGGAATCGTACAGCTAACTGGTAATATGTCAAAAATTTATTCAAAGCTTTATTCAAAGCTTTATCTATGTTTCAGCAGATATAAACCTTTGTTCCCCTGAAGAACTAGTAACGCGTCTTACATAATGTACGAAAAGATAAACCAAGTCATAAGGTTCAGTCAACAGTGCAATTACGCTTATAAATGCTAAGGTATAGCCACAAGATTTATCAACAGTAAATCTAGGTAAAAGTTTGAATAAGCTTTTAACGTGCCACTGGTCGGCGTTATGATTCCGATAGTTTCCATAATTTTGCTGTTGCTGACTGCTGCAGTGTTCAAGATTTTAATGACGTTTGTATAGTAGATGATGTGGAGCATTAGTACTATCTTATGGTGCAAAGTGTTGACTCTACGCCGGCTGCGGCGGTTTTAGGCGCCTCAGTCCGAAACCGCTCTGCTGCTACGGTCGCAGTTTCGAGTCCTGTCTCGGGCATGGATGTGTGTGATGTCCTTAGGTTGGTTACGTTTAAGTAGTTCTAAGTGTAGGGGACTGATGACCTCAGATGTTAAGTCCCATAGTGCAGAGAGCCATTTGAACCATTTTTTTTGTTGATTCTACAGTTACTTGTTTCGCATAATAATTAATGTAGCCATGGATGGTGTTTCATCACTTTTAAAGTTATCTCCAAATAAAGTCGACATCAAGCTACAGTGATTCTTTTATCATCGCTAATAACATCGTACTTTTATTGATTTTTGATAATATTGTTAGAGACAGCGATATAAATACAGTTTTACTCGTAGTAAGGCAATCAGTCGCAAAATGTGTTATTGATGGTTGCTGGTTTCAGTCTTTGACTATCACCAACGTACCGTTGACTGTCTACTGTAGCGATATGTGGAGACAGCAAGCGCAGTAAGACCTATGGCACAAGGCACATCAGTCAACTGCTCGGTGTCCTCTGTGAACGGAAGAGGAGGCGTCACAAGCTACTAGCATGAAGTCTCCTTAGTTCTGACCTATGTGTGCTTACTGACAGATGGTTAATTTCAGTAAATAGGAGAAGTGGGAGATAGCATACAGAACAAATATAAGGATAGGAGAAGAGTACTGAGTGTCGTACGTACCCCTGTACAAAGCAGGAGTCGATACAGTCAGCAGCGATCCGGCAGCCGAGCTCCACTTTGAGTTCCCTGGACTGGCTCCACGTGAGGTGTCGGAGCTCCGCCACGGCTCCGGCGCACCCATCCCACTCCCCCGGCCCTGCAGGCGGCGGTGGCGGTCTGTAGCTCGAGATGCTGGCTGTCAGGTGGGCCACGGTTGGCACAATGGCGGACGGCGACTCCAGGGTTTCGCAAGTTCCGGTCAGCATGTGGACTGCTGCAAAACGATGTTCGGTCATCTCGGACTCTGCGCTCTGACGACTCACAAAATCTTTCGTTGACTACTTCTGTCTATAACTATACTACAGTGCGCGCAGTTTATGATGGCGGCCGAGTTTAGGTTCGTTCTGCGCCTCTGACGTCACAAAACACAGTCAGCCAATGAACAGAGAACGACGTTGCCAGAGCTCGACTGCAGTGCAGAGCACGGACGAGTGTCTTCAGTTTTAGAAACGTTCAGTCATAAATAAAGTAATTGAACAAAAGCAATGTCTTGATAGCAGACTTCCTTTTACAGAAAGTTTGGAAAAAGCATTCTTTATACCAATTGCTTCATATTCTATTAATTAATTAATCCAAACAAGCAATAAGCCTCCTAATTCAGGCGATAGCAAGGATAGGTGTTTGTATCATTCTCACTATCCGCTTTTTCGTAATAAAGAACAGTGGTAATTGTTCATTTCCTATTGTACTTCGACGAAACGTGAGTAATTCATAATCATACCAACAGTGTTTGTCGGTATCTTGCGTGATATTTTAAAGTCCTGCAGGAGATTTATTGAATGACGAGCTGCGTTAGTGTAATGTTTAAAGTGTATGGCTGTTAAGCAAAAGGTTCTGAGATCAAACCTTGATCTGAGTTTAATATTTTCTCTATTTTAAAAACAATATCGAAGTGTCTTACTTCATGAATTTTATTCGTTTGAGTGTAATTTTTTGAAATTTCTAGTGGCAACTAAAATCGACCATACGGAAAGTATACGTTATGGATTTTTACCTCTGCAAACTCTTCAAAATTTCGTGCAATGGTTTACTACATCTAATGCTGCATATTAACTGCATTGAACATCGAAACAAAATTAAGTCGTTTATGGGGGGAAGGTATCAGTCAAGAAGATGTGTAAAAATCAAATTTTTGGGCCAAATAGTTTTTGTGAAATCGAATGATAAAATGTGTCAAAGCAGTCGAAACACCATGTGTCTGCACAGGTCTGCACAGGCGAGCAGTGCAATGATGACAAAATCGCGCACATCGCGGAATGCGGGGAGCACGTCTCTGTAGCAGCGAAAGGGTTAATGCGGCCGTGGTGGCTTTACTTCATAAACTGCGCGCTCCCCCCAAAAGTTTGCGAAGTATACTATGGCGCTGCTTCCCTTGGCGCGTACAACTGGCAACGCAGCAGTCTCCCGCGTCTGGGGGGGGGGGGGGGGGGGGGGTGCATGCACGAACCGCCATGATAAAAGAATTGAACTATGGCAGCGACTGAAAGTGAAACACTAAGTCAGCAGCAATCAACGCAAGTGAACACGGCAGCAGGTGCACTACACTCTTTCACAAGCAAACGACTAGCATTTCGAAATTAGAATTATATATTAATACCTTCAGGTGCTGATGGGCCTTAACATATATCAACGAGGACAGGTGATAATATGTGCCCCGACCGGGACTCGAACCTGGGATCTCCTGCTTACATGGCAGCCGCTCTATCCATCGGAGACACCGAGGGCACAGAGGATAGTACGACTGCAGGGACAATCTCGCTCACGCCTCCTGCGAGACCCACATTTTCACCTTGCATATCCACACACTACAGTCGTAGTGTCACACTCCAACACACTCATTACTCGTGGAAGACATTCTTACCAAGTCCCGTAAGAGTTCGGCGAATATGTGTGCATCCGCACAGAAGAAGAAAGCCATGGCCGGTATTGCCAGAACTATATACTCATATGGATATGGTGTCTGTTCTCTCGGACATGTCCGAAAGAACAGACACCATATTCATGTAAGTATATGATTAGCATTTCAGCTGATTGTCAGCTATGTCGCCACTGCTGTGGGGCAATTTGATGTATAAGTGGAGAGAGCTGCGCCGTCAGTGTTCTGCACAATGACAACACTTTACACTAGGTTGTCCTTTTAGACGAGCGCTCATTCCGATTACATCACAACGGATGCATCCGTGAGTCGAGGCTCCAAGCAAAGTGAGCGGTGCCAGGTTGCATTCGTCATTTTAGAACTTGCCCATCACCTGGAGTCATTGTATCGGGACTCATTTGGTACAGCCGGACGTTGTGGCCGAGGGGTTCTAGGCGCTTCAGTCCGGAACCGCGCTGCTGCTGCGGTCGCAGGTTCGAATCCTGCCTCGGTCACGGATGTGTGTGATGTCCTTAGGTTAGTTAGGTTTAAATAGTTCTAAGACTAGGGGACTGATGACCTCAGATGTTAAGTCCCACAGGGCTCAGAGCCATTTGAACAATCAATTGGTACATAACACAACACGGATAGCAGCCGTTACATTTCTTACTCTTCTGACACTTCTGACTTGCCCTGTCTTCGATAATCCATAAAAGAATTCGACACCGCATGTTGCCCCTGCTGCTTTGCCTGCCTCGACAGAGACTGTGTTCGACTGTTGCCCTGACTGGAAATTTCTCCCCATCGCTCGTCCTTTCTCAACATCTGGTCACTGGTTGCAGCGACACTGCCAAGGCACAACTACTGTCTACTCACCTCGGTCACGGTACGTGTGACCGTGTGTGTCAAAATGGTTCAAATGGCTCTGAGCACTATGGGACAACATCTGAGATCATCAGTCCCCTAGACTTAAAACTACTTAAACCTAACTAACCTAAGGACATCACACACATCCATGCCCGAGGCAGTATTCGAACCTGCGACCGTAGTAGCAGCGCGGTTCCAGACTAAAACGCCTAGAACCGCTCGGCCACAGCGGCCGGCGACCATCTGTGTAATTCGACCAAGATTCGACTCGATGCCTGACTGGATTAGAGTCATTGTTGATGACTCTGGTGGTAGAAACGTGTACTAAATTCTATACCCTTTATACCCACCATCACCTACAAATACAATCATCTTTTCTGCCTGCTCCACTGTATACGCATAATAAGTGAAACTTCGTTACTTGCTGTCCTTTGTGGTGCTGCAACTGTAATGTACTTGTACGCCTGTAGTTCAGTGATCACTGTCCAATGCTTGGCAGAGGGAGCTTTCCGCTATACTACGAACTAGTGATTTTTGGCCTTTTGCGTTTCCATTCTTTTATTGTGCAGAAGAAGAATGACTTCTGAAATTACCCTGTGCTTGCTTTAATTACTATAATATTGTCATCATCGACGCTGAGGCAGCGGTATATAGGATAGTATCTGACGGTTACTGCTGAGTGTAACCGCTCTCTAAACAGCAGTCCATATGAGAAAACCAGTTGCTTCTTTAAATGTGGTTATTCATTCTCTAGGTACTTCGGCTATGCATAGCTCCATTTAAAAATAATAGATCGATGTATTCATGGGGTCAAAACGCATACACCTACTTTCATGCCGAGCAGTTAATTCATGGCAAATAATAATCTATAGCTGTGATTCTGCAGTCAGATACAGTACGCATTGGCCACCGTTCCGACTGAGCGTGGTGGCGCAATTGTTAGCACACTGGACTCGCATTCGGGAGGACGACGGTTCAATCCCGCGTCCGACCATGCCTATTCACGTTTTCCGTCATTTCTCTTCATCACTTCAGGAAAATGCCGGGATGTTCCTTTGAAAGAGTACGGCCGATTTCCTTCCCTAATCCGAGCTTGTGCTTCGTATCTAATGACATCGTCGTCAACGGGGCGTTAAACACTAATCTCCTCCTTCTCTTCCTAGAATTTCGTGTTGATAAACTACACAGAAATGCAAAATAAAAGTTAAATAAATAATTTAAGATAAGGATTTTATTCTAACGTCTGTAACTGATGCACCGGCCGTAGTTGGACGAGCGGTTCTAGACGCTGCAATCTGGAACCGCGCTGCCGCTACGGTCAGGGGACTGATGACCTCAGCAGTTAAGTGCCATAATGCTCATAGGCATTTGAACCATTTTTGTAATTGATGCAGACGACAGAGAGCTATGTTGAATAATGTTTGGTCAAGTAAGGACATCTCAAGTAAACGGGAAGTGGTCCTACGACATTTAGTTAAAACACATACCCTTACTAAATGTAGTACAGTTATGTTGAGAGTGTTACCTGAGTGGTAGCAAAATCCCTAAACTAAATAGTCATCAAAGATATGCCGCGACTAAGTCCAATTCGTAATCACAATACACAAAACATTCACCAGCTCAAACCGATTAAGAGTTTAACAAGATGAATTACAAATTGTCGCATGCGATACCAAGAATTGTTACTATACTCTGTCCATCCTCCGTTCTGTAATACAAGCAAAAATGTTGGAGTCCTACACAGAGCAATTTCAGACATCCCGAAGTGTAAATTCCCTTCAGAAGTTATAGCAGCAGCTGTTCACTGCCTAGAACCAATCACCTATGTAATTGAATCATGCATGTAACCGCAGGGAGGTCTTCCTTCTTTAAGAAATCGACATAAAGTGCCCGGCATAGCTCACTTGAGCTCTTCATTCCTTAAGTTCCAGTCTCCACTTGACTTCCGTAGTGTTGCACTACTGCCTGCTTTTCCATGGGCTGAAGGCCATCCCCACCATCGTCTTAAGTTATAAAATCAATATTTGATTATAGATGACTTCTCTCCAGACTAATACATAAGAACAATATTTAAACAAAGAAATTTCATAAACATTCGGCTACACTCTGATGATTTACAATAAATATAAGTAATGGTTGAAATAAATAGATAAGCCAAGATTCTTGCACAAGTGCGCTCACGATAAATTCCAACAAACTGCCATTAAATATTGTTTGTGCAATTATTTATGCCTTATTGACACAAGTGCCTTTTGGTTATCTTTGCAATAACGTTGTCCACTAATGCATGTGATTGACCAATTTTAAATTAGCTGATTCTTAATAGCACTTACAATCAACGTTCACATAAATTTACTGCCAGAACAGTAAACTGTTCATTAAATAACAATGGGTGTAAGGCAACATGTGATGTATTCATGCTTCATTCATCAGCTGTGTAATTGTGGAGAACTCAATATTCTGATAAACATTTGCGCAGTATAAAGATATAAAAGCTGTCGTAAATCAACAAGTAAAATAAAGACAGACGAATGGCTTTCTGCGACTATAGCTATCATGTATTCTGTCACTTACGATATCGTTTGTTGGAATCATATGAAGCATTTAAAAGTTGACAATTCAGAGGTTCATTGTGAAAATTTTTATTAACTGTGATATATTAACTTCTGTAGCTTCAAAGATATTGAAAGTATTGTTGTATCATTGGATGCACTTCATTTTTCTGAGATCGGATATGTACTCAGATTTGCTTTAATACCTTATTATACGTTCTCAAGAAGCTCTAAGGAGCCATCTTTCAGCTTCTCTAAGACTCTCCCATTCTTAGGGCATCTATTGCATCTAAATTCCGAGTTTCTAGATGTACCCAGTTTTAGTAACGCTGCTAGTTTCTGCGCCTTGCTGGCCTGTGCCAGTTGCTGTGGGTTGCTCTGCTATGGTTCTCTCACTGAGGCAGCATTACCGCGCACTGAGCCCCAGGCCCCCACAAGCAAATTCACCTCGCCTCATAGCAGTTTCAGGCTACTTCGTTAACTCACTTACATACAGATAGCATTACAGTGATTCTAGTTTAATCCCAGACTCCTCGCCTAATATTGATTCTTGTTACATTGTAGGCTCTCACAGGATAGCTGGCTTCTGTCTTCTACCAGTTTCGATCTTACAACTTTCTAGGCACGCGCTTCTGAAACTCAAACCACCCTGTGACCATCATTGTGGCTTCTTTGTAAACCTTCCATATCACTCTTACTCCAATTTGGTACGCACCCCAAACATTTCAATAGTATTCCGGGATGATTAAGGCTCCTATAATGAATGACTGCATTTTCGCAGCTTTCTACCAATGAAGTGTAGTCTATCAACTGCATCACCTACGACTGAGCCTATGTCATCGTACCAATTCGTATCTCCACAAATTGTTACACCCAGCCGGCCGCAGTGGCCGAGGGGTTCTAAGCGCTTTAGTCTGGAACTGCGCGGCCGCTACGGTCGGAGGTTCGAATCCTGCCTCGGGCATGGGCGTGTGTGATGTCCTTAAGTTAGTTAGGTTTAAGTAGTTCTAAGTTCTAGGGGACGGATGACCTCAGATGTTAAGCCCCACAGTGCTCAGAGATACTTGAACCATTTTTGTTACACCCAGGTACTTCAATGAGTATACTCTTTCCAGACAGGAAGAGAATATATAGCGCTAGTTTTCAATGTTTGCACCACATTGAAATCATATCAATACCTGGCTGGATATTTAAGCAACTCTTTCAGACAGCACTTCGTTATAGATAACTGTGTATGTAATATACTATTAATATTTTTTGCTGTCTAATTAGCGTATAACATGAACAGTAACGGTGACAACGGACCTCTCATGAGTCGCCATCCATGGTGCATCGTCCCTACCAAAATCCAGTCACAAATTTCGTTCGATATCACATATGTTCGGCACTTCACTGTTTTCTGGTTTTAATCGCTGGGAAGGGCCTCTGAGCTACATTTTTCCCGTGGTGAAATATTATTCGGAAGTTAATAAATATTGTATCAGATTGCCTAGAATCGTTGCTTTTAGAGTTACTTGTATTAAAAGCGCTATTTCGGTTCCGCATGACCAGTGTCTTTCATACTCAGCGTGGCACAGAGCGGCCATTTTGTTCGAGGTACTTGGATTTTTCAAGTAGCAGATATGAAAATGTTTCAGACAGAGAGTTCAAATACTCACAGCTGCCACAGAACTGGGACATTTCTACAAGCTGCCCAAACACAAAAACGCAAAAATGCAAACAGCCGTAAGTCACCATCTGTCGGTTCTGAACTTCAGCACTGACCAAAACGAGTGCTACCAGAGGAACGTAGAATGTACTTGGCCACAGGCAGAGAGTTTTATTCAAGGCAAAAATCTACATCTACATTTATACTCCGCAAGCCACCCAACGGTGTGTGGCGGAGGGCACTTTACGTGCCACTGTCATTACCTCCCTTTCCTGTTCCAGTCGCGTATGGTTCGGGGGAAGAACGACTGTCTCAAAGCCTCCGTGCGTGCTCTAATGTCTCTAATTTTACATTCGTGATCTCCTCGGGAGGTATAAGTAGGGGGAAGCAATATATTCGATACCTCATCCAGAAACGCACCCTCTCGAAACCTGGACAGCAAGCTACACCGCGATGCAGAGCGCCTCTCTTGCAGAGTCTGCCACTTGAGTTTATTAAACATCTCCGTAACGCTATCACGCTTACCAAATAACCCTGTGACGAAACGCGCCGCTCTTCTTTGGATCTTCTCTATCTCCTCCGTCAGACCGATCTGATACGGATCCCACACTGATGAGCAATACTCAAGTATAGGTCGAACGAGTGTTTTGTAAGCCACCTCCTTTGTTGATGGACTACATTTTCTAAGCACTCTCCCAATGAATCTCAACCTGGTACCCGCCTTACCAACAATTAATTTTATATGATCATTCCACTTCAAATCGTTCCGCACGCATACTCCCAGATATTTTACAGAAGTAACTGCTACCAGTGTTTGTTCCGCTATCATGTAATCATACAATAAAGGATCCTTCTTTCTATGTATTCGCAATACATTACATTTGTCTATGTTAAGGGTCAGTTGCCACTCCCTGCACCAAGTGCCTATCCGCTGCAGATCTTCCTGCATTTCGCTACAATTTTCTAATGCTGCAACTTCTCTGTATACTACAGCATCATCCGCGAAAAGCCGCATGGAACTTCCGACACTATCTACTAGGTCATTTATATATATTGTGAAAAGCAATGGTCCCATAACACTCCCCTGTGGCACGCCAGAGGTTACTTTAACGTCTGTAGACGTCTCTCCATTGATAACAACATGCTGTGTTCTGTTTGCTAAAAACTCTTCAATCCAGCCACACAGCTGGTCTGATATTCCGTAGGCTCTTACTTTGTTTATCAGGCGACAGTGCGGAACTGTATCGAACGCCTTCCGGAAGTCAAGAAAAATAGCATCTACCTGGGAGCCTGTATCTAATATTTTCTGGGTCTCATGAACAAATTAAGCAAGTTGTGTCTCACACGATCGCTGTTTCCGGAATCCATGTTGATTCCTACATAGTAGATTCTGGGTTTCCAAAAACGACATGATACTCGAGCAAAAAACATGTTCTAAAATTCTACAACAGATCGACGTCAGAGATATAGGTCTATAGTTTTGCGCATCTGCTCGACGACCCTTCTTGAAGACTGGGACTATCTGTGCTCTTTTCCAATCATTTGGAACCCTCCGTTCCTCTAGAGACTTGCGGTACACGGCTGTTAGAAGGGGGGCAAGTTCTTTCGCGTACTCTGTGTAGAATCGAATTGGTATCCCGTCAGGTCCAGTGGACTTTCCTCTATTGAGTGATTCCAGTTGCTTTTCTATTCCTTGGACACTTATTTCGATGTCAGCCATTTTTTCGTTTGTGCGAGGATTTAGAGAAGGAACTGCAGTGCGGTCTTCCTCTGTGAAACAGCTTTGGAAAAAGGTGTTTAGTATTTCAGCTTTACGAGTGCCATCCTCTGTTTCAATGCCATCATCATCCCGTAGTGTCTGGATATGCTGTTTCGAGCCACTTACTGATTTAACGTAAGACCAGAACTTCCTAGGATTTTCTGTCAAGTCGGTACATAGAGTTTTACTTTCGAATTCACTGAATTCACTGAATGTTAAAATTTGGAATTTGTGGTACGTTCTATGGGACCAAACTGCTGAGGTCATCGGTCCCTAGGCTTACACATTACTTAATCTAACTTAAAGTAAGTTACGATAATGACAACAAAGACACCAGTGCCCAAGGGAGGACTCGAAACTCTTACGAGGTGAGCCGCGCGAACCGTGGCAAGGCGCCAAAGACCGCACGGCTACCCCGCGCGGCACTTCATATTAAATGTATTGATTGGCGAGATGGGTAATTTGAGCTGACCAATAAAACATGTGAACATGGGCACATAAATCTTCGCAGAATACTAGGGGAGAGGCGTTAGAGTGGGAACTGTGAGTACGAGGCTTCACGGGAGACTCCAGGTTGGTGGAGACGCAGCTAAACCGCAGGCGGCAGGGCGCTGCAGACCCCGGAAGTAGACAACATTCCATTAGAACTACTTAGAACTACTGAAAGCCCTGGGAGAGCCAGCCATCACAAAACTCTACCGACTGGTGAGCAAGATGTATGAGACACGCGAAATACCCTTAGATTTCAACAAGAATATAATAACTTCAATCTCAAAGAAAGCAGATCTTGACAGATGTGAAAATTACCGAACTATAGATTTAATAAATCACGGCTGCAAAATACTAAAGCGAATGAAAAAACTGGTAGCAGTCGATCTCGGCGAAGATCAGTTTGGATTCCGTAGTAATGTTGGAACACGCGAGGCAATACTGACCCTGTGACGTATCTTAGAAGGCAGATTAAGGAAAGGCAAACATTTGTTTCCAGCATTTGTAGACTTAGGGAGAAAGGTTTTAACAATGCTGACTGAAATACTCTCTTTCAAATTCTGAAGGTGGCAGAGGTGAAACACAGGGAGCGAAAAGATATTTACAATTCGTCCCGAAACGGGGTGGCAGTTATAAGAGTCGAGGACATGAAATAGAAGCAGTGGTTGGGAAGGGAGTTCGACAGGGTTGTAGGCTATCCTCAATCTTATTCAATCTGAATATTGAGCAAGCAATAAAGGAAGCATAAAAAATTGGAGTAGCGACTAAAATCCATGGAGAACATATGGAAACTTTGAGGTGTGCCGATGACATTGGAATTCTGTCAGAAGCAGCAAATGACGCGGAATGGTCAGCGTCTTGAAAGGAGGATATAAGATGAACATCAACAAAAGCAAAAGGAGGATAATGGGGTGTAGTCGAATTAAATCAGGAAACGCTGAGGGAATTAGTTTAGGAAACGCGACACTTAAAGTAGCAAATGAGTTTTGCTATTTAGGGAGCAAAATAACTGATGATAGTCGAAGTAGAGAGGATGTGAAATATAGACTGGCTATGGCAAGCAAAACGTTTCTGAAGAAGAGATATTTGTTAAAGACGAGTATAGATTTAAGTGTCAGGAAGTTTTTTCTGAAAGTATTTGTGTGGGATGTATCCATTTATAGAAGTGAAACATGGACGATAAATAGTTTAGATAAGCAGACAATAGAAGCTTTCGAAATGTGGTGCTACAGAAGAATTCTGAAGATTAGACGGATAGATCACATAAGTAATGAAGAGGTACTGAATAGAATAGGAGAGAAGGGGAATTGCTGGCACAACTTTACTAGAAGAAGGGATCGGTTGGTGGGACACGTTCTGAGGCAACAAGGATAACCAGTTTAGTATTGGAGGAAAGCGTGGAGGGTAAAAATCGTACTGGGAGACCTACGGATGAATATACTAAGCAGATTCAGAAGGATGTAGGTTGCAGTAGTTACTCGGAGATAAAGAGACTGGCACAGGATAGAGTAGCGTGGAGAGCGGCATCAAACCAGTCTCTGGACTGAAGTCCACAACTAACAACAAGTTTTACAGTGAGTCTGAACTTGCGTTACGTCTACATAATGTAACAGTAGAATGTGACATAGCTAGAATACTCAGAGGGCTTGTAAATTTCACTTCAGCTTTAGATGCAGTTGTGAAAGAGCGCATGAACGGTGCTGCTCTCTTTTAGGGTACATCCAAGGATATACAAAATAATTAACTAGAGTGCAGGTTACATGTGTGTCATGAGGAAAGTAATTCATAAATAGCTAAGTCAGATTTTGTGTCTGTGATAGCAGATGAAACTTCTGATTTATCGTCTAAATTTCAGTTGGTTGTAGTATTTCGTTATCTGTTATCTACTGCAGAGCCTGTTGACATAATTAATCAATGACGTAACGATGTTTCCTCCTAAGCTGCTTCAATTAAAAATGTACCCACCGATGTTGTCCAAGAACAGAAAGAACACACAAAATCGTAAAATTTTGACACAGCCATGGATCCTTCACGAAAAAGGAAAGGAGGATGGATGGACTTTCTCTATTCGTCTACAGGCGTTTCAATCCCATGAACGTAGTAAAGCTCATTTTAAAAATGGCTCTGAGCACTATGTGACTTAACTTCTGAGGTCATCAGTCGCCTAGAACTTAGAACTAATTAAACCTAACTAACCTAAGGACATCACACACATCCATGCCCGAGGCAGGATTCGAACCTGCGACCGTAGCAGTCCCGCGGTTCCGGACTGCGCGCCTAGAACCACTAGACCACCGCGGCCGGCTAGCTCATTTTAATTTAGTTTTAGAGCTACAAAAATTTTTAAATAATTTATGAAATTAAATTATTAGGAAAGGTTAATTGTATAATGCAGTAAAGGTAGTGAACCTCGTTCCAGTCACTTAGGCATCAGTCGCCGCTGCCTCTACTGTATCTCTGACGATACGTTCTCTGTACGTTCTCTGGACCACGATGACAGGATGGCCGTTGTTAATAACTGAAACGAAGAATGTCATCCGCTATTTTCTCTTATCACAGTGAAGTTTCCACTTTTCATTGTGCTTGCGCAACGATCTAAATTACTTTGTATTTCATTCTATTTCTTGTCGATGTGTTGCTGTACATTAGATAGTTAAGAGCCGCTTGGCGTCGCTATATTCATTTTGAATTGTTCTCTGTTGTAATATCAATCTGCATAATTATGTAGAAAATAAAGTTAAAGAAAATCCGTGAACGGCGCGATTATGACGAGGTACGTTAAAACCTCTGCACGAACGTCTTTTGGCAACACAGAATCTACTCATTACTTCTACTTCTATCTGTTCCCATACATCTGTAAAACGTTTTGGGTTCAGTTAAGAGATGTAGATATTTAATTTACACCTTCTCACTCGCAAAAGGTTAATCAAAGTCCATTGACAGAAAAGGCTGAAAATGAAATACGGTTTGCCCCTAATAAACATTGTCCTTCACTGTCAGGCTGAAAACGTTTAGTCTTCTTTGATAACAGCTTGCGCAAGCCAAGTCGCCTGCGAGTGGTTGAAAACTGCACTGTGCATAGCGTTATGTAAATCCGCACCGAAAGAAAAAGCACTTACCGAAATATTGACAGTACTCCAACCATATCTGATGTTCACTCTCACTGATTTCGCTTCTCCAGTGTCTGCCATGGTCAGTAAGGTTGATGAGGTGGTTGCAGACACAGTCCAGCACCGAGGTCCCATTTGCTACGAGCAGTGCCAGCACCGACGCAACTGCGCCCGCGACATGCATTGTCTGTTGTTGATACTCGGGAACAAACAGAAGCAGTGTGCATAGCAGGGAGCGCAGGCTCGCTATAACGATAAGCGCAGCGGAAGTCTATCGCAGGATGACTAAACCGCAATAACTGTGACGTATCTCGTCCGGATCGAAGCCATATTCCTGTTTGATGTGAGAGTGACCAGCTGCCAACACACAGTCTTCACACAAAAGTATTCGTTCGTTTAGTGTCACAGGCTTTTAGGGTGACAGTGAGTTCCGCCAACAGACGCGTATGGGAGAAGGCTGGACGTGCTGGTTCACCAACACATATTCGACTGGCCTCTTTCTAGTACTGAATTGCGAACTGAGTGAGATTGTACGTAAGCGCTCTCATAGTAAAAATAAATTTGTTGTTCGCAATGACTGATGATCGACATACTATGTGGAAAATGCCATCAAGTAGCGTTGTGAGCACATGACGCAGTAAGTCCACCGAGGCAGCGAGATGGTAACATACTGTAAGAAAACTGCAACCTCGAGCCGTTTGAAGAGGGACAATACCATCATGCTACAGTGAAGGGGGGATGGGGTCAGGGGGGTTCCTGTCGAGCCACAGAAAGATTCACCCTTAGTCTGGTGCATTCCAGCTACACTGAGGTTTTCTTTTTTTTCTCTCTCTCTAAGGAACTTACAGAATATCCGTCACTCTTTCACGCGTCCACCACTTCACGATCTTCGAGGGGAGGGAGATTCTGAAACAATGGAGCAACCGTGGCAAGAGGCTGTCGGGCAAAAAGAGTATTGTACTGTAAGTGAATATTTTCCAGCTGCCTGCCTGACTCGTGGTGGTGAGGGGGGGTGGTCTGTGGAAACCTGCCGGGTGAGTTAAAAACAGTGCGGCGGCCCGCTAAAGCCGCTATAGGGCGGCGGCACACCTCGCTACAGGCTGCTGGTTGGAGGAGGACGGTGTGTGCTGGGGGGGTGGGAGGGGGGGGACAAGTGCCGTCTGTTTACTTGTTTCACGTATCTAACATGACTTTGTCACTACGTGTAAGTGTAGGAAACTTTTCATTATTCTTTTGTAGTATTGGAGAACAGGGTGTTCCAGCCTGCTTGAGGTATTAAATTTCTTTCATTTGAACCTCAACGAATGTTAACTGTGCATCATGGTATGAAAGTATCATCATAACTTCTTAGTAACCATCCCTGTCTTCCTCCAGACAGTAATATATGCTGTTAGCGAAGTTTGTACGTAGCGCTGACGTAGACATGACGAGCATGATAAGCTATTTACCTTTTTTCTACTTAGTAAAGACAAGGGGTGGACGACTTACACAATTATACTACATCATACAGACAAGAAAAACTTCCGTTGCAAATGAATGATTTATCTGTGTAGCAAACATGTTTCGCCTATGCACGGCAGACATCGTCTGTGATGTATATTAGATAAGAAAGTTATTTAATTATACATATTTAGATAAGAGATCTTTACTGATTCTTTGTGGTTGGTTTCTGTTATCTAGCTGTTTACAACTATATGGTTGTGTTTATTATACCTACATTCATTTTCTTGCACTTTTCAGGTATTCGTGGGTCCTTCTGTGGGCGGGGGGAAGGAGGGGGAGGGGGGGGGGAATGGAGGGAGTGAGGGAGGGTTGGTAGTGCGGCATGGTGTGTGTGTGTGTGTGTGTGTGTGTGTGTGTGTGTGTGTGTGTGTGTGTGTGAATTTTTCTGTGGTAAAATGTCAGTTAGTTTGAATGTTGTTTTTCTTTATCCCTTTCATGCAGATATTGTTGGTGCAGTCATCACGAGCTTTGTAATATAATATATCCACTTGTGCAAAGAAGGACTTCTTGATTTGTAGCAATCCCTTGAGCTGCTTACAAGTAGTATCTCAGTGCTACCCTAGAAACTTTCTAGTCGCCAACATCCGAGACCTATTAATTGGCCTTCACAGCTCCGGAAGTACCATACCACTTATCTGTACACTAAGCCATGTGGGCATGAACTCGCTGCAAATTAGGTAAACACCAACGACAGGGAGCGAATTTGAACCCGGAGCAGCGGGCACAGCCCCAAGTCTTCAGCTGTGGCATCTGTGGTGTCACCGCCAGACACCACACTTGCTAGGTGGTAGCCTTTTAAATCGGCCGCGGTCCGCTAGTATACGACGGACCCGCGTGTCGCCACTATCAGTGATTGCAGACCGAGCGCTGCCACACGGCAGGTCTAGAGAGACTTACTAGCACTCGCGCCAGTTGTACGGACGACTTAGCTAGCGATGCAACACTGACGAAGCCTCGCTTATTTGCAGAGAAGATAGTTAGAATAGCCTTCAGCTAAGTCAATTGCTACGATCATACAAGGCGCCATCACCAAGTTATATTGAGATGATAATACTGTATCAACAAGACCAGTGTTCACCAATTGTGGATTAAAGTTAAGTATTCCAGCAGCTACGTACTTTTCTTTATAGCATTCATTACGTATCCTGTTTCAGACCTCACGCCAGCCTGCGTGAGCTTATAGCGTGCATTTCGGCTTCCTCAAACAACACGGTGGTGGCACTTCTGCCGACACTTCATATTGGCGACGAGGCTTAAAAGAGGATTTCGCTTTCGTATTGCTCTAATTTATTTGTGTCATGGCTTCGCCACAATCTCCAGATGTATTGTCCGAATTTTATCGCTTGCAGAATCAGCAGACGCAGGCGTTATTGGATGCCCTTGGACAGCTCGTCCAGGGTCAACGTGCAATGCAAAACGATGCGGCAGCCGCCGCCCCACCGCTACCGCAGCCACAACATGCTGTTGCACCACCGTTTCGGCCGTTCGATGCGGCGATGGAAAGCTGGACGGAGTGGTCACGCCAATTTGGATTTCATCTCGCCGCCTACAGAATTCAAGGTAACGGCGGCAGCCTCATTTATTGGCGTGTGTAGGGGTGCAAACGTACCGTGTGATAGTGAAATTATTTCCCCGACGCGACGTAGCAACGCTGTCCTACGACGAAATGTTGTCGGCATTAGATGCATACTTCAAAGAATCAGTTAATGTAGTTGCAAAACGGTATACGTTCTTTCGTACAAAACGTACGGCCGGTCAGACTAATCGGGAGTGGGTTGCAACTTTGCAAGGCCTTACTAGGGTTTGTGCTTTTGAGTGTGAATGTGGACTCCCTTATTCAGATACTATGGTACGTGATGCAATTGCACAGAACGTTTCTGATGTTCGTATACGGGAGCAAATTTTGAAACTAGTCAATCCCTCCCTTCAACAAGTGATAGACATCTTGGATAGGCAAGACACACTTGACTTTGCTCAGGAATCATTTGAAACTTCGCCAGCTGTGTGTCACATTAACCGGCCCGCCGTGCGAGCTGCACGGAACTGTAAACAGCCCTCGCGCACATCCGCGCAGCCACGTGTCCCGCGCCAGCATGCAAATGCAGTACTAAAGTCATGCCCGCGGTGTTCTACTAGACATTCGCGTGAGAATTGCCCGTCACGCCAAGCTATTTGCTTTTTCTGTAATAAAAAAGGACATGGTCAGAGTATTTGCCAGAAAAAGCTCAGATCGGACACTCACAACGATTCCAGGCTCTTTGCTTCGCGCCGGAATCGAACCAAGAATACTCAGGCTCGTGATCCTTCGCCCATGGAAATTCATGTAGTTAATTCCACTCCGCCCAGTGCCACTCTCTCTAACAGTGACTGTGTTCGTCCCACAAAAAGTGTGCGTCGACATTGACGGAAATCACGTCACGTCGCAAGTGATTCTGTACCAGTGTCTGTTCACGTTGCACGAGACAGTCGCTCTTGTCGTCAGTAGGACAATAAACTTTTTGTAGACTTGGACATTAATGGCAATGTGATCCCATTCCAGCTCGATACCGGAGCTGCAGTTTCACTAATCAATAAAGACATGTACAAACAACTGGGCAACCCTCCGTTGCGTGCCACAAATGTTAAGCTCACTAGTTATTCAGGACAGCATATCCCTGTGTAAGGACAGTGCAGCCTTCTTGCAACATACAAGGGACAAACAAAACTTGTGTCATTTTGCGTTCTTCGTTCTTCTTCTGCAATGAACTTGTTTGGTTTAGATTTATTTCAGTTGTTTAACTTGTCTATCGTAAATCAGGTCCTATCAGCCAGTGTTTCTCGTCTATGTGAAGAATTTGCAGACATTTTTGCACCGGGCCTAGGTTGCGCTAAGAACTATAAAGCACATTTGGAACTGAAAGTAAACGCGCAACCGAAATTTTTCAGAGCGCGCAATGTTCCCCACGCGTTGCGTGATGAGGTCGCAAGAACATTACACGATTTAGAATCACAAGGTGTAATTGAACGTGTGCAGGCTTCTCTCTGGGCCTCACCCTTAGTAATTTTGCCAAAACCTTCCGGAAAATTGAGACTTTGTGTGGACTTCAAGGCAATAGTGAATCCACAACTAGTGATTGCCACTTTTCGTTTACCCCGCCCGGAAGATCTTTTTGACAAACTGTGCCCGGGTAAATATTTTTCGAAGTTGGACCTCGCAGATGCGTACTTGCAAATACCGGTGGACGACGAATCCCAGCGCGTATTGGTGGTTAACACGCATCTTGGTTTGTATCGCTTCAAAAGACTGCCATTCGGGTGTGCATCCGCCCCTGCATTGTTCCAGCAATATTTACAAACTGTTTGTGCGTCGGTTCCTACAGCAGCAAACTATCTGGACGATATTGTGATCTCCGGACAGACGGAAGGAGAACATCTAGCCATCCTCCGAACTTGCTTGCATGTTCATTGATGCGGAAACCTATGACGTGGTCGAATCGTTTCCGATCGATTTTCGTCGTGTAGCTACAGCCACAGCTGCTGACCCTGTCCTTGCTACCGTTTTGCGTTTTGTTGCTACGCAATGGCCCTTGTCAAAGTCACGGATCGAGGATCCGTTGGTTCGCCGATTTTTTGCTCACAAGGAGAGACTTTTTGTTCGACGTGGTGTTTTGTTGTTGCGTTCTGATAATGATCAGTCCAGGGTCGTGGTACCACGTTCGTTACAGTCCTCTGTCTTACGGCTTCTCCGCCATGGTCATTGGGGTATAGTGCGAACGAAACAGCCTGCTCGTCAGCACTGTACTTGGTTCGGAATCGATGCTGCGATTACGAATATGTGCTCTTCTTGCATGGCATGTGCCGAACAACAATCCGCACCGCCGCGGAAATTCTTTGCATGGCCGAAAGCCACTTCCCCTTGGCAACGCTTACACATCGATTTTGCTGGTCCCTTCTGGAATGCTCGATGGTTGGTTGTTGTCGATTCATTCAGTAATTTTCCTTTTGTTGTCCGGATGTCTTCCACGACGTCATCTGCCACCATCCAAGCGTTATCTGCTATCTTTTGCATTGAAGGTCTTCCACAGACTATTGTTTCCGACAATGGCCCACAATTCCTGTCCGCAGAATTTCAGTCATTCTGCACGGCCAATGGTATTCAACATCTGCCATCCGCGCCGTTTTCGCCTCAGTCAAACGATGCCGCTGAACGATTGGTCCGGACTTTCAAGTCACAGATGTTGAAGTTGAAAGAGTCGCATTCTCGGGAGGACGCGTTATTGCTCTTTTTGTCCTCGTATCGCTCTCAGCCCCGAGATGGTCGCTCGCCGGCTGAGTTGCTCCACGGTCGTCCTCATCGAACCTTGATGTCTTTGCTGCATCCGCCGCATCAGGTTCCTGAGCAGCGGCAGACTCCTGCTTTTGCACCAGGCGACGTTGTATTCTATCCCAACTATCGCGGTTCACGGCGTTGGCTCGCAGGGCGCATTCTTCGCTGCCTCGGCCGCGCGATGTATTTGGTTTTGGGGGCCTCTGGTGAGGTGCGTCGGCATCTCAATCAGCTGCGCCTATGTCGTCGCACGGGTTCTGCCGCTCCCCGTCTGCTTTCAGCGACGGTGCCGTCCGGTCAGCGCCCTGGGGACCCATCTACGGGCTCGCCTCATCCCCAGGTGTTACCGACGCTGCCTTCCATTTTGCCCCATGGGACGCGCCGGCGCCGCCGCCGCCGCCGCCGCCGCCTGTTCTCCCGCCGGCGCCGCCCGCAGTGGACGCTTCGCTGCAACTGCCGGGCGCCTCCCTGGGTCACGCGCCGCCGATCGCTTCCCGTGACCAGCTGTCCTCCGACTTGGGACTCTTGCCCCCTCCGGACCGTCTGTCGTCTTCGCCAGTCGGGTGCTCCGACTCGATGGAGGTCGACCCTTCGGCCCCTCCTGACTATCTTAGGGTGCATACACCGCATGTTGGCGTGCACCCTGGACTAGGTTTTCAGGCGTTTCCTAGCTCCCCTCGGACCGAATGGCAGGGTGCGGGTGGCACAGCCTCGCCTGTTGTTAGGCTCCCCACCTCGTCGCATACGCCAACATGGGGTCCTCCCCACGGCGGGCGGAAGCCTTATAATACAACCGTTCGCCAATTTGCGGGGGAGGAATGTGGTGTCACCGCCAGACACCACACTTGCTAGGTGGTAGCCTTTTAAATCGGCCGCGGTCCGCTAGTATACGACGGACCCGCGTGTCGCCACTATCAGTGATTGCAGACCGAGCGCTGCCACACGGCAGGTCTAGAGAGACTTACTAGCACTCGCGCCAGTTGTACGGACGACTTAGCTAGCGATGCAACACTGACGAAGCCTCGCTTATTTGCAGAGAAGATAGTTAGAATAGCCTTCAGCTAAGTCAATTGCTACGATCTAGCAAGGCGCCATCACCAAGTTATATTGAGATGATAATACTGTATCAACAAGACCAATGTTCACCAATTGTGGATTAAAGTTAAGTATTCCAGCAGCTACGTACTTTTCTTTATAGCATTCATTACGTATCCTGTTTCAGACCTCACGCCAGCCTGCGTGAGCTTATAGCGTGCATTTCGGCTTCCTCAAACAACATGGTGTTGGCACTTCTGCCGACACTTCAGCATCATATATTAGAAACTTGGGATACGGAATGACGGACTGCAGCAACCCTCAACAGCTGAAGGGACCACCAGGGCAAGGCATACTTCTCTCAGAGCTTCTCAGAGAGACGTCGTCGTAGTGTGTCCACTACTTATTGGCCACACAAGACAAATCCCAATTGCAACAGCTAAGAAAGTGACACGTTTCGTAATTGAAAGAGACTACCATAACAAAATACACTGAGGCGCCAAAGGAACTGGTACAGGCAGGCACATTCAAATAACGAGAAATGTAAACAGTAGAACATGGCGCTGCTGTCGGGAACGCCTATATAAGACAACAAGTGTCTGACGCAGTTGTTAGATCGGTTACTGCGGCTACAATAGGAGGTTACAAAGATTTAAGTGAGTTTCAACATGGCGTTTTAGTCGGCGCACGAGCGATGGGAAACAGCACTTCCGAGGTAGCGATGAACTGGGGAATGTCCCGTACAACCATTTCACGAAGCGTAACGCAAATATCAGGAATCAGGTAATACAACAAATTTGTTAAGGCTCTTATGGCCACTAGTTGACAAACTTCCTATTTGCTTCTGTCTCGGGTTCTTCGGCCGACGTTCGTCTGGTCGGCCGAAGAACCCGAGACAGAAGCAAATAGGAAGTTTGTCAAAGCATCAAATCACCGACATCGCTGCGGCCGGAAGAAGACCCTGTAAGGACGGGACCAACGACGACTGAAGAGAATCGTTCAACGTGTCAGAAGCGCAACCCTTCAGCAAATTGCAATTGCTGCAGATTTCGATGCTGGGTCATCAACAACTTTCAGCGTAAGAACCATTTAACGAAACATCTTAGATATAATCTTTCGGAGCCGAAGGCCCACTCGTGTACCCTTGATGAGCGCACGACACAAAGCTCTATGCATCGCCTGGGCCCGTCAACACCGACATAGGAGATGTTGATGGCTGGAAACATGATCTGACAAGTCTCATTTCAAATTGTATCGAGCGCATGGAGAAAACCTCATGATTCCATGGACTCTGCATGTCACCTGGCGACTATTCCAGCTGGTGGAAGCTCTTAATGGTGTGGGACGTGTGCAATTGGAGTGATATGGGACCTCTGATACGCGTCTGACTGATGACACGTACGTAAGCATCCTGTCCGGCCACCTGCATCCATTCATGTAGATTGTGCATTCCGATGGACTTGGGCATTTCCAGCAGGACAATGCGATATCCTACACGTCCATAATTTCTAAAGAGTGCCTCCAGGAACACTCTTTGGATTTTAAACACTTCCGATGGCCACCAAACTCCCCAAACACGAACACTAGTGAGCGTATCTGGGATGCCTCGCAACGCGCTGTTCAGAAGAAATCTCCACCCCCTGGTAGTCTTACGAATTTATGGACAGCCCTGCAGGATTCACGGTGTCAATTCTCTCCAGCACTACCTCAAACATTATTCGAGTCCACGTCACGTCATGTTGCGGCACTTCTGCGTGATAGCGGAGTCTACACAATATTAGTCATGTGTACCAGTTTCTTTGGCTCTTCACTGTATAACGCACCTCAACCTTTTGTCTCAGGGGTGGACACAGGGCAGTGTTTCTCATTGGGATTTATGCCCCGAGTGCACTGAATTTTACAATTTTCTGTATGTATTTTATTTATCTCACTAAACTAATTAAATCTGTAGTTTGTAAGGTCTTCATTTTATCAGTCCATTTTAGTCGCACTCAGAGTATCCTTCAGCGACGCTGATGTGTTGGAACTGGAGGCTGTGAGGTCACTTCTGCTTCCACACCTCCACTCATCTCTAGCGACCGGATGCAGTTTCCAGCTGCCTGATTTTCATCTCACTTTTAAGCACCTGGCTTGAGCTACCGTCACGGGGATTTTCAATTACGACGACAAGGTTACAGACACTGGAGCTGAACATTCTCATTTTCTCGTTTCACGTCATTTTACCTAAATTTTCCGCGATAATCTAGCAAATGATAACTATCAACCATGTTTCGACCATCGACCGGGTGAAACAAGAACCGGAATTGATCCGACCAGGGAACACGTTTTTTGTGATCCGCGATCTAGTCTCAATGTTCCTGTTCCCAATACAGGTGGTGGAACGTGGGAACTCGCAGGGGTCGTCTGCCCAGAACCCCAAGTTCAAAAATGCATGCTGAACGGCCAAATCCGAAACACTTGCCCCTGTACCGGCACTGTACAGTAGTCTGTCGTCAGATCCGGCACAGGCCGCTGCGTATCCTGCTCTGACGCTCTGCTACGAGGCGTGAACGTCGCCTCCTCGTGCTTTTTCATCCTTTAGCGACATTCTGCACACGCTCGTGGCATTATCACACCAAATTTGTCCAGCTCCGTCGTTTCCGAGATGCCTGTTCCCAGGCACCGGGCCGCAACAATCTGCCCAATGGTAAAGTCGTTTACGTCAGAAGGTTTCCCCAAATGTTGCCCATCCCATCGCTAGAATGATTCCACATCCATCTCATCTCAGTTTTGTCCTTTATTCTCTGATCAGAGGGCAGTGGTTTCCTTGCCACCGGATTTGCCGTCTATTTTGCAAGACGACGCAACGACTGTGGTTAAGGTCTTACGGTTTTGTGTCATGTCCAATTTGTTGCCTCGGATTTTAGGGAGAGGATTTTAATGTGCTGCTGGGTGACTGGCTCACCCAGGTTTTAGGTAAGAGGTCCACCAGTCACGATTACCTACTTGTTTCACTTCGATTTCTGTTCTCTTTTCCTTGTGTTTCCTTTCCTTTTTAGTGCGTTTCTTTTCCTCTTGTTTTGCCTCTGCATAAGAGGATTTGGAACTGCATCAGGCCTGTGTCTTTTAGCCGTTCTCCTTGTTCGCTGTCCGTCTTCGTCCCTTCATCGCATGTGTTCCTGTTTTCTGCGTTTGGGCGCTGATGACCACGCTGTTTAGCGCCTGAAAACCTCAAACCACACACACACACACACTCAGTTTATCTAATTTCCCTACCACGTCACGAGCGCACAACACCACCGGTCAAAAAATGGTTCAAATGGCTCTGAGCACTATGGGACTTAACTGCTGAGGTCATCAGTCCCCTAGAACCTTTTTTTTTTGTCATCAGTCTACTGACTGATTTGATGCGGCCCGCCACAAATTCTTTTCCTGTGCTAACCTCTTCACCTCAGAGTTGCACTTGCAACCTACGTCCTCAATTATTTGCTTGACGTATTCCAATCTCTGTCTTCCTCTACAGTTTTTGCCCTCTACAGCTCCCTCTAGTACTACAGAAGTAATTCCCTCATGTCTTAGCAGATGTCCTATCATCCTGTCCCTTCTCCTTATCAGTGTTTTCCACATATTCCTTTCCTCTCCGATTCTGCGTAGAACCTCCTCATTCCTTACCTTATCAGTCCACCTAATTTTCAACATTCGTCTATAGCACCACTTCTCAAATGCTTCGATTATCTTCTGTTCCGGTTTTCCCACAGTCCATGTTTCACTACCATACAATGCTGTACTCCAGACGTACATCCTCAGAAATTTCTTCCTCAAATTAAGACCGGAATTTGATATTAGTAGACTTCTCTTGGCCAGAAATGCCTTTTTTGCCATAGCGAGTCTGCTTTTAATGTCCTCCTTGCTCCGTCCGTCATTGGTTATTTTACTGCCCAGGTAGCAGAATTCTTGAGCTTCATTGACTTCGTGACCATCAATCCTGATGTTAAGTGTCTCGCTGTTCTCATTTCTACTACTTCTCATTACCTTCGTCTTTCTCCGATTTACTCTCAAACCATACTGTGTACTCATTAGACTGTTCATTCCGTTCAGCAGATCATTTAATTCTTCTTCACTTTCACTCAGGATAGCAATGTCATCAGCGAATCGTATCATTGTTATCCTTTCACCTTGTATTTTTATTCCACTCCTGAACCTTTCTTTTATTTCCATCATTGCTTCCTCGATGTACAGATTGAAGAGTAGGGGCGAAAGGCTACAGCCTTGTCTTACACCCTTCTTAACAAGAGCACTTCGTTCTTGATCGCCCACTCTTATTATTCCCTCTTGGTTGTTGTACATATTGTATATGACCCGTCTCTCCCTATAGCTTACCCCTACATTTTTCAGAATCTCGAACAGCTTGCACCATTTTATATTGTCGAACGCTTTTTCCAGGTCGACAAATCCTATGAAAGTGTCTTGAGTTTTCTTTAGCCTTGCTTCCATTATTAGCCGTAACGTCAGAATTCCCTCTCTCGTCCCTTTACTTTTCCTAAAGCCAAACTGATCGTCACCTAGCGCATTCTCAATTTTCTTTTCCATTCTTCTGTATATTATTTTTGTAAGTAGCTTCGATGCATGAGCTGTTAAGCTGATTGTGCGATAATTCTCGCACTTGTCAGCTCTTGCCGTCTTCGGAATTGTGTGGATGATGCTTTTCCGAAAGTCAGATGGTATATCGCCAGACTCATATATTCTACACACCAACGTGAATAGTCGTTTTGTTGCCACTTCCCCCAATGATTTTAGAAATTCTGATGGAATGTTATCTATCCCTTCTGCCTTATTTGACCGTAAGTCCTCCAAAGCTCTTTTAAATTCCGATTCTAATACTGGATCCCCTATCTCTTCTAAATCGACTCCTCTTTCTTCTTCTATCACATCAGACAAATCTTCACCCTCATAGAGGCTTTCAATGTATTCTTTCCACCTATCTGCTCTCTCCTCTGCATTTAACAGTGGAATTCCCGTTGCACTTTTAATGTTACCACCGTTGCTTTTAATGTCACCAAAGGCTGTTTTGACCTTCCTGTATGCTGAGTCTGTCCTTCCGACAATCATATCTTTTTCGATGTCTTCACATTTTTCCTGCAGCCATTTCGTCTTAGCTTCCCTGCACTTACTATTTATTTTATTCCTCAGCGCCTTGTATTTCTGTATTCCTGATCTTCCCGGAACATGTTTGTACTTCCTCCTTTCATCAATCAACAGAAGTATTTCTTCTGTTACCCATGGTTTCTTCGCAGCTACCTTCTTTGTGCCTATGTTTTCCTTCGTAACTTCTGTGATGGCCTTTTTAGAGATGTCCATTCCTCTTCAACTGTACTGCCTACTGAGCTATTCCTTATTGCTGTATCTATAGCGTTAGAGAATTTCAAACGTATCTCGTCATTCCTTAGTACTTCCGTATCCCACTTCTTTGCGTATTGATTCTTCCTGACTCATGACTTGAACTTCAGCCTACTCTTCATCACTACTATATTGTGATCTGAGTCTATATCTGCTCCTGGGTACGCCTTACAATCCAGTATCTGATTTCGGAATCTCTGTCTGACCATGGTGTAATCTAATTGAAATCTTCCCGTATCTCCCGGCCTTTTCCAAGTATACCTCCTCCTCTTGTGATTCTTGAACGGGGTATTCGCTATTACTAGCTGAAACTTGTTACAGAACTCAATTAGTCTTTCTCCTCTTTCGTTCCTTGTCCCAAGCCCATACTCTCCTGTAACCTTTTCTTCTACTTCTTCCCCTACAACTGCATTCCAGTCGCCCATGACTATTAGATTTTCGTCCCCCTTTACATACTGCATTACCCTTTCAATATCCTCATACACTTTTTCTATCTGTTCATCTTCAGCTTACGACGTCGGCATGTATACCTGAACTATCGTTGTCGGTGTTGGTCTGCTGTCGATTCTGATTAGAACAACCCGGTCACTGAACTGTTCACAGTAACACACCCTCTGCCCTACCTTCCTATTCATAACGAATCCTACACCTGTTATACCATTTTCTGCTGCTGTTGATATTACCCGATACTCATCTGACCAGAAATCCTTGCCTTCCTTCCATTTCACTTCACTGACCCCTACTATATCTAGATTGAGCCTTTGCATTTCCCTTTTCAGATTTTCTAGTTTCCCTACCACTTTCAAGCTTCTGACATTCCACGCCCCGACTCGTAGAACGTTATCCTTTCCCCTAGAACTTAGAACTACTTAAACCTAACTAACCTAAGGACATCACACACATCCATGCCCGAGGCAGGATTCGAACCTGCGACCGTAGCGGTCGCGCAGTTCCAGACTGTAGCACCTAGAACCGCTCGGCCACTCCAGCCGGCTACCATCAGTCAGCCACGGTATAGTGATAAGGTTTCGGGCCATCAGTGTAAGTATTTAAATTTTGGATTAGAGGTTATTTAAGCTGTTACCGTTATGAGCATCAATTGAAAATGCATTAAGTATGTTATGATCCCCTGCGTTTCCAAAGATAATACCGCCATAATTTATGTCAGCTGACAAGGGATGGATGTACCGTGTGTGTGAATTTTTCGGGAAATCTGTGGGGCAGTCTTTCAGTTGTCACAGGTTACTTTCGCGACTTCCAGGCACTCCACATAGACTTTAAGCACACAGTGTAAAGCAACTGTATCATTGTTAAACTTGTGTAGGTATTGTTTGTGAATCACACAAACGTTTCGTTTCTTTATCGCTGAAACTATCCTAATATACTCTATCGTCATTTTTAGGTGTAAATATCAGTATGCTTGAAGGCTACATCATATCTGTTTTAAGGACTTTTTGATATTCCTTAACTATTGTCCAAACCTTCTGTCTTACTAGGCAGATACGCTGACAATGGCACCATCCGGACGCGGAGGTCATCGCAACTGCACGGACTAACCTAGCACGCCTCCCGTTAGACTCAAATTCTCAACTTATCCAAACACAAACATTGTAGCGGCCTTTGCCCATTATCTGCATTACTCGCGGTATTTCGCAGTATCCCATAAGATTCGAGCCTGGTGTCCATCCGCACTGAAAAAAAATTGGCCGACATCAGTTGAATGCAACAGCCACGCTGAATTAAGACACAAAGGAATTACAGATTTCTTCGTCCCTAATCTACTTTCACCTTGCACCTACTTCCTTGTGACCATTACACCTGTAGTTGGAAATGAATCTGATGCTTCAGGTACGGTCAGGACAGCATGTGGGCAGGAAGCCCGAGCCATATAGCTAGGAACGCGATTCCATCTCTTCACAACCTTGGCTATACCGTGACACGACTTTGCAGCCATGTCGATACCTTAAGTCATTTTCTACAGCCCGGCAGGACGTAAATTTATGCGCTTCCTTGCCAAAGTGACGGCTTTGTTCACTGACCCTTCGCTCAGGTGTCCGGGCCCGCCGTAGGAAAGAGTTAGCGTTTATTGTCCATTTCGTTTGTGAAGCGACCATTATTGTTCTGCTACATCAGCGAACTTCAAAAATCACAAGCAGGATTTCTGAAAATGTCAAGCCAAAGAAGTCTGTTATGAAGATGCTGTCAGCAGAACAGTAAGAGGCGGACCCCGAAGCTGCAGACCCATATTTTATTGTTAGTGGCCTCAGAGAGCAGGAACTCGTGTGTTGCCGAGACGACGGTCCGCCAATCGAGACCTGACAACGGCCACTGAACCGACCCCGACCACAGAAACCGTCGAGTCTACACCCTTAATGTCGATGTGGATGGGGCTGAACAGTAAGTTGGACTAGAAGACACTAAATCCCAAGAAACAGGACGAGGGTATCGGAGACGAAGCCGCTAAGAGTGGCCGCACTGTTTGAGGCGCTATGTGCGGATTGCGCGGCCCCTCGCATAAGTTAGTTTAAGTTATTTTAAATAGTGTGTAAGTCTAGGGATCGATAACCTCAGCAGTTTGGTCCCTTAGGAATTCACACACATTCGAACATTTTTCGGTTACCACTTTACGGCCACAGCTGTGCTCGTGCTACCAGGAAGCGGCGAGTGGTGCAGACACGCGCCACCAACCGGCCGGAAGCCGCAGCGGAGAACTGACGCCAGCGTTTCCGCTGCTGTCACGCGTAGCCTATTCTTGGCGCGATACCGCAAGAGTCCGGTTTTGCAGATACGACGAGGAGGCGGAAAACCGCGATTCAGCTACACTGGCTTCCGAATAAACGCTGGACATGTCCTTAAATCGACAATGCATCATTACTGAATGGAGGCCGCTCTGTGGCGTACTAGTTTCGTGACGCTGCTGTCGCCTGCGTGATCTACGCAAACGGAACCCGTACCCAGTTCCGCCAAACGGTCAGGTGAATTCATTCTGTTCCATAACATGTTACAGATACTGATTTGTAGCATCAGAATCACAACATGTAAAGAATACTGTCCAATAACAAGTCCACCCACCCAAAACCATTGGTCATAAACTCTCAAAGCTACATCGTCATTCACCACGATAGTACATTTTTCCACGCCCCCCCTCTCCCTCCCATTTCCACCCCCCCCCCCCCCCCAGCCCTCCACGCCTCAGATGACACAAATATTAAATGGTTCACAAAACGTGAGTGTGATCTCAAATACATACCCACTTACACAGTCGTACTTGCTGGTGATTTCAAAGTATCTAACATAAGTCGCTGAGAATGCATGTTTAAAGTCGATGATGGGAATAAGACAACATGCGAAAATTTAACAAATGCTTTCTCCGAAAATTATTTTGAACAATAACTCCAGGAGCGCACTCCATGTCTTAGTAATAAATAATTCAGAGCAAATAGGGAGTATCATGACGGATAAATGCATTAGTGGTTCAAAAAATGTTCAAATGTGTGTTTAATCTTATGGGACTTAACTGCTAAGGTCATCAGTCCCTAAGCTTACACACTACTTAACCTAAATTATCCTAAGGACAAACACACACACCCATGCCCGAAGAAGGAATCGAACCTCCGCCGGGACCAGCCGCAGGGATTAGTGGTCACAAGGTCGAAGTGAGACTGAATACTGTTAACATTCAAATCCACGAACAATAAACGCAAAATATATCTACGACTATATCAGAAATCTGGTAAAAATTCGCATGATTCCTTTCTACAAGTAAGTTCTTCCGAAATAACTATGCAAGCATATGCCAGATGTGGCTTAAAATTTAATAAATAGTGCCGATGTCGGTTAAGAGATTTACGCTGAATCTACATAAATAAAAATCAATTGCCGCGTGTATGAAAGATAGTCACTTGAGGACGGCTCGATCGATTTGCAATTACCAGGACAAGGTGTGTGTGTGAAAGAGAAGTCGGAAATGATGCTACTTTTGTTCAAAAATTTCACTGAGAGAAATGTGACTGTCTGTTTGACAGTTCTGCTGTCACATGTTTTCATAACGAGAAAAAGTGGAGTTCCGTTGGACAGTTCCGCTGTCGCATGTTTTCATAGCAACAAAAAGTTTCACTTCAAATACTGGCGTTTTGCGAAAAGAATACACTCGACAGCGATATTTCAGTGCGTTATCGGTCGTGATCATACCTTTGGTGTGTTGCAAAGACTGAACTGATGTCAGTCCGTGGTAATCTGCTGTTTTGTATGCGTTCAACTGATTTCCTTTTATGGTTAATTTCTTTGAAGAAAAATGCCACGACTGAGTCGTTAAAATATCGGTCGGCATACACGCAACGCGGGCCATCTACATGATCGTCTAGTCAGTGAGACGAACGTAGAGCGTAGACAGTACTCGGAGGCAAATCGAATAAGAATTTCTCAGGAGCAATCCATTTTGACTCCCGAACAAGAGATGCAATAGAGTTCGACTCTCTCAGTTGGGTCTTACGCACAAAATAATTTGGAACTTCGACAAAACAGAGGCCAAACGTAAAACATTGAATTAAACCTTTCACATTCTGATACGATCCAACAATCGATTACGCTGCGGATGTTTTGGTCGACATCGGAACAAGGAACAGTGTTTGTCAACATTGCAATTGTTTGAGGTTCCGACACGCACCATCAGGATTATGTTGTGCTAGCCGAAAGGTCGAATTCACAACTGATAGCGCCATCAAAGCCACTGGCATCATTGCTTTCTGGTCAAGAACCTCAATCGAAGCATTTCTTGCTTAATATGTAAAAGTACAACAGTTACTTCCAAATGATACATTTGGGGGAAAGTGTTATCGATGAACAAGGTTTTAACCCTAATTTTAAAGCAAAATTATTTTTCCACTGGTACACAAATAAAATACGAAAACACGTCCCGCAAACAAACCTTGAAATGCCATGTTTCCCCATGCGCAGTTGTACGTGGCGTGCTCAAGCGTCGCTATTCGTTTTCTCTACAGAAGGAAAGACAAAAATTATTTTTCCTCACAAAACGTTACGAGGAACCCATTATAATACCAACAAATTATTGTCAAAGAAATAAATTCCATTTTGAAATTTCCTGGCAGATTAAAACTGTGTGCAGGACCGAGACTCGAACTCTGGATCTTTGCCTTTCTCGGGCAAGTACTCTACCTACTGAGCGACCCAAGCATGACTCCCGCCCCCTCCTCACAACTGTACTTCCGCCAGTGCCTCTTCTTTTATCTTCTGAAAATTCAGATTTTTTTTCATTTCAATAAATTTGTGATCAAAGCGAAATTATATAGTTCCAATCCACAAAGAATCAAGAAAAGATTCCGCTGGAAGAATACCTTCTCAGCCAACTGATGACCTGGGACTGATAGACAGGCAAACAGACCCACAAGTGCCAGGTTAAATCACTGGAGATACACAAATGTCATACAGTAAACAATTTCTGTTAAACTGGATGCAAGAAAGAACATACTAAGCTGTGATGTGAAAATGAGCGTTTTGGTTTTCCCTTTCGCAGTTATTTTTAACAGGAAACAGGAAAGTTGTTTTATGGCTAATTTTATAATCCTATCTGTTCCTAGATTAAAACCGTCATAGTCACTATTCTCACAGATCCAGCTGCTGGAAAGGAGGACGAGATGGACAGAGAAAGGGGGTGTCGGGAGTAAATGAATTTAATGAAAGGTAAGTAGCGTATGGACAGAGACATAAGGGAGGAAGAGATGGATAGAGAGAGTGTGATGTAGGAGAAGGGTCATGGACAGCGGTATGGGGGGGGGGGGGGGAGAAGAGGATATGGATAAAGGAAGAGGTTAGAGGGATAGAGTGGGGAGAAGTATATTAGGACGTATATCCAAATCCCATACATTTTTAGCAGTTGCGATGCGTTGTCAGGTTTGGCAGTAGATTTAAATACGGTATTCATCTCCCAGGGCACAAGAAATAGGAGAGAACACTGTTGCAAAAGCAACGCAAAAGCCAAGTCAAATTTAAAAGAACACAACATCCCCAAGAGTCTCGAAGTTTCACAAAAACTCGGAATGTAGCACCAGCATCAATGCTGAAGTGTTTAACAGTTTCCACAGCGACACTCAGCCTCGAAATCTGGTAGAAAATCCAAAGAGAGTCTGGTTGTATGGGAAGTACACAAATGACAAGACCGTTCATCTAAGATTTCGGATCTACTGGGACTAGAGAAGGATAGCTTGTTATTGCAGAAGGCGGGAATTTACAAAATAACTTGGGAATGTGGTATGGCCCATGTAGGACAAACAACATGCTCAGTAGACGAACGTTGCACAAAACATGAAGGCTACACTAGCCTTCTGCAATCCAGCAAGTCTGCAACTGCGGAACATTGTATCTCCAACGGACATTCAGTGGAATATGACAAGACATTAATTTTGGCCACAGTAACATCTTTTTCGGACTGCATTTTGAATGAATGTGTTGAAATACGCATTGCGCAAAATCTAATGAACCGTGACAACGGCTAGCAGTTGGATAAATGCATGTACTCCCTTTATCTCTGAGAACTGACCCAGATGAAGACGTCAGAAAACTCCAATGACTGCGGCGAGCTGCAACGCTGAAGACAGCTGATCGTTGCAGTTCTATCAGCGAGGACGCTGCCGCCGGGTGGTGTAGTCCTTGTGACTCTGAAAATGCACGGTAATACTATCAGCGTGCTGTATAAGGCGGAGGGGAGAGCTCATCGTCAGTCTTCTACGACTCACCCGATGAAGATTGCCAGGTGTTTAGTTTAAATATCATGGAGTGAAGTTTAGAACGACCGGCTGCAATCCTGAAATCTCTTCGAACACAATCAATACCCTCATTGTGTGATGGCGAAGCTAATGTTACGAATGAATGCGCCGCTAAAGCGGAGTTCTTAAACACGGTTTTCCGGAAGTGCTTGGCCAAAGAACACGTAGTAAGTATTCCAGAATTCAAATCAAGAATTGCTGCCAACGTAATTTAGAAGTAGGTATTCTTTATCGTAGCAAAGCAACTTATCACTTACTAAAGGCAAGTTTTAGGGTTCAGATTCTACATCAGTGTAAAGTTCATTTCAGAGAATATAATAGCTCCACACGTAGCAGTCATCAAGGAGACCTCAAACTGACGCCATATTTTTAGAGATTCAGAAGGCTTTTTACACCATTCCTTACATGCATTTTAAAATCACTCTGCCTGTCTGTGGAAAATCTTCACAGTCATGTGACTGGATTCGTGATTTTCTATCAGAAAGGTAACATTTAGTAATAATTTACCGAAAGTTATCGAGTAAAACGAAAGTGATGTCTGGCGTTTCTTCTCTCTAATCTATTCCTAATTTAGGACGCAATCTGAGCGGCCATTGTTTGCAGACGATGCTGTCGTTTACTATCTAATAAAATCATCAGAAGATCAAAACCATTAGCCAAATGATTTGGGCAAGGTATCAGTATGGCGCGAAAAGTGGCAATTCACTCTAAATTAGGAAAAGTGTTATCTCATCCTCAAGAGTAGAAAAGAAAATCCCTTAAATTTGTGCTATTCGATGAACTACAGAAATCTAAAGGCTGTCAATTCAATTAAATGCCAAGGGATTGCAATTAGTTCCAACGATCACATAGAAAATGTTGTAGGGAATACTAACTAAAGACTTCATTTCGTTGGCAGGACACTTAGAAGATGCAACAAATCCACCAGAGAGACTTTCTACGTGAGCCTTGTATCACTTAGTGGTGTCAGAAGCACTCTCTTCAACACAACACCAGACGGGATGCACAGTATTGGTGTGGATGTAGATGTAAATCTACATCTCCGTACATACGCCACAAGTCACCATATGGTGCACGGCGGAAGTTACCTTGCATCAATACTAGTCATTCACTTTCCAGTTAGGCTCGTTATTGCAGGAAGGAAAAACGACTATGTGTAGCTCTACACAGACGCGTTAATTTTTCTGTCTTAGCTCTCATTACGTGAAAGTAAGGTTGACGGCGATGAATTCGTTCTGTGGCTACCTTCAAATGTCGGTTCTCTAAATTTCTTTAATAGTGTTCCTCGAGAATTGGGACGGCCAGCAAAAACATTCAGAAATTACTTTAAAGTCAGTACCGCCATTAGACTGTTGTTTATTTACAGTGTTACATTTACACTTACACAATCACGATTTCGGCTTCAAAGTGCCATTATAAAGTGTTTCAAGTGCTCTAAATTGCCTGAGATGGCATTACAGACGGTACTGGTCCGTTGCCGCGGACAGCGCGATCTCCACAATTCTGACCCACTGAACAAACAGGACAGGGAAAAAGAGTTAGATACCATTAAGCAAAATGCAGGGGATATTAACTTCTCCAGCTCAGTGACATACAAAATGAGGAAAGACATAATAAAAGGGATAGAAATTCTTTGATCTTTGAACCGAATGCGCTGCAGCATCTACTTCCTCACCATCTTGGGAATTTCGTTATTAAACCATGGTTCGTCTTTTCCATTCTATATCCACATACTAAGCGCATAATTCTCCAGACCACGATTTACAATCGCTTAAAGTTCTTGCTGGAACTACGTAATATCAGTTCATTGCCTAAGTGAGATCTTAACAACTGATAACTAATTGAAACCCTCAGCTGCCGACAGGTGTTGTTGATATACCTCGATGGCGACAAGTGAAAATGTGTGCCCTGACCGGGACTCGAACCCAGGATCTCCTGCTTACATGGCAAACGCTCTATCCATCCGAACCACCGAGGACACAAATGAATAGCGCTACTACAGGGACTTATCCATTGCACGCTTCCCGTGAGACTCACATTCCCAACTGTCCACAATCTACATACGAAATGTACCTAATAGATATTTGCCCATCCACTCATTACTCGCGCACGATGAAGTGACGTTTCGGGCAACCCGTGCGCATTCGCACAGACGAAGGTCAATGGCTGGGTAGCATTTTACTATATATATGAAGATAGTAACTGTTCTCGAAAGAACAGATTCCATTGATGACCGTGTAGCTTCTCTAGAATAAATTATAATTAATTGAAACCCTCAGCTGCCGACAGGTGTTGTTTATATACATTGATGGGGACAGCTGAAAATGTGTGTCCCGACCGGGACTCGAACCCGGGATAGTCCCTGCAGTCGCGCTATTCATCTGCGTCCTCGGTGGCTCAGATGTATAGAGCGTCTGCCATGTAAGCAGATGATCCCGGGTTCGAGACCCGGTCGGGGCACACACTTTCTGCTGTCCCCATCGAGCTATATCAACAACACCTGTCGGCAGCTGAGGGTTTCAGTTAATTATCATTTATTTTAGAGAAGCTGCAAGGCCATCAGTGGTATCTGTTCTTTCGAGAAGAGTTACTGTCTTCATATATCTTAACAACTGCTCATCCACTCAATTTAGCAAAACCACTCTCCTAGCTGTGTTGATTGGTTTATTAACTTTTGCAACCATAGCTGGTATAATGACATCATCTATGCTGATATTTTCGATAAGGTCCGGCCTGTTTGTAGGTAAGAGGTCTAACATATTTACATATTTACATTGCGTGTGGGCTCTCGAGCAAGCCGGTCAACACAGTTTCCAGAAAACGTATTTAAAAGTATTTCGCGTGACTGTCTGTCAGTCCCCCCCACCCTACACCCCCCTCCCGCAAGAATCCTGAGATATCCCAGTCTATATTCGGTAGGTTTATGTTGCCTCGAATTAGTACAACATGGTCGGGGTATTTATGCGTTACTGACCGCAGAATTTCTTTGAATGACTCTAGAACCGTCACAACGGATTCAGGTGACCGGTAAATACATCCAGTAATTAATTTGGTTTCACCTACACCTGTTATACGTGGCCGTATAAGTTTACTGACACTCTCAACTTCGACCTCAGTAGAGACGACATATTTATGAACTGCAATGAACACTATACTCTCCTATGCCCCCTAATCTGTCCTCGCTAAATGTCTCAAAGCTTTCAATTTCGAGCTTCAGCCATCTCTCGGTCCCAGGAATAATTTGAGCTCGAGAACTTTCCTGAAGGTCAGTAAATTCAGGAACTTTATTACGAATGCATCGACAATTTACTGATAAAATTGTGACGGTCGAAGTGTCTTCATTAAGAACGCCGTTTGACTTCCCTTGTTGCATATCGAGATTGACGAATGTTCATCAGAGCACATATCAAACCACCGCCTGATATCAAACCACCGCCTGCCTAAAAAAAAAAAAAAAAAAAAAAAAAAAAAAAAAAAAAAAAAAAAAAAAAAAAAAAAAAAAAAAAAAACACCATTCACGTTCACTCCACAACTACTCTGCAGCGCTAAACCGTTTCGTTTGTGTAGTGCATCCCCTGGACTTATCGAAGGGAGTCCCACAAATCCCCATACGATAACACAGATCTACAAAACTGCAGCGAAAACTGTCACAGAGTAGAAGAAGCATTTGCCTGAATGCCTCCGCTCGACTCTAAATCATAGGATCCCGCCCAACTCTGGGAACAATGTGAGCTCTGTTTGCACCCCGTGTACAAAGCCAGCGGCCTTCACCATCTCCACCAGCCGATTGTATGAACTGAGGATGGCCTGAGAACCAATTCGACAGAAGTCGTTGCTGCCGACGTGAGCCACAACTTGCAGAGGACTGCGCCATGCACGCTCGATAGCCGCATGCAAGGAGGCCTCCACATCTCGGATAAGGGCCCCGGCATACATAGCCCTGAAAACTATCTGCCTCTCTTCTGTTCCGGTTCTCCCAGAGTCCATGTTTCACTACCACACAATGCTGTGTTCCAGGTGTGCATTCTCAGAACTTCTCTTGGCTGGGAATACCATTTTTGCCAGTGCTAGTCTATTTTTATGTCAACCTTGCTCTGTCCGTCATGGGTCATTTTGCTGCCTAAGTAGCAGAATTTATAACTTCATCGACTTGGTGATCCCCAGTTTTGATGTTAAGTTTCTCGCTGTCTCATTTCTGATACCTCTCGTTATTTCGACTTTCTCGATTTACTCTATCCGTATTCTATACACATTAGACGCTTCATTCCATTCAATGCCTTACGTGATTATTCTTCACTTTCACTGAGAAAGCAATTCCATCAGCGACTCTTGTCATTAATATTCTTTCACCCTGAATTTTGATCCCACTCTTGAGCCTCTCTTTTATTTCCCACATTGCTTCTTCGAAGTATAGGCTGAACAGTAAGGGGAAAAAATTACATCCCTGTCTCACACCCTTTTTAGTCCGAGCACTTCGTTCTTGGTCTCCCACCCATATCATTCCCTCTTGGTTATTGTACGTATTATATAGGGTGAAGCAAATCCGTGCACTCGGGCTTTGCAGCGCGGCTCCTCACATGCCAGTGATAAGAAAAAGTCTCTCACAAAATTTCGTCTGTCGAGTATATCTGGCAGAAAAAGTACGTTAAAGTGTGACAATCTGGCAACATTGTAACAACTCGCATAACTACTTCTGACAGCATCTTTTTAACATTGTTGCACAGTTGGCGCAGTGGGTAGAGTTCTCAGATAGCATTTAGGAGAATGAAGGTTCAATCCTGCAGTGGAGTGAATTTTTTTTTATTTGCTAATTTCTTTCTGAGATTTCATACTGTAATATACAGTGTTTCTTAGTTATATGTACCCTAAATTTACAACATTTTTTAACGCTGCACGCAACAAATACGTGGATAGGCAAATAAGAAATAGACAGTTGAAACAGTTAATGGAACCATGGTGATAACACATACAAATAGTAACCGAGTTTGTCCTCTATTCGCAAAGCACGTTGCTAGTCCTACTGATAACGTAAAGTCCTAAGGAAAAGTAATGGACCCGAACGAGGCAAGAACAATAGTTGGTACTAATCTATGTGACCATTAGAGGGTCGGCCGGATTGGCCGAGCGGCTCTAGGCGCTACAGTCTGGAACCGCGTGACCGCTACGGTCGCAGTTTTGAATCCTATCTCGGGCATGGATGTGTGTGATGTCCTTAGGTTAGTTAGGTTTAAGTAGTTCTAAGTTGTAGGGGACTGATGACCTCAGAAGTTAAGTCCCATAGTGCTCAGAGTCATTTGAACCATCAGAGGAGGGTTGAAAGAAAACAGGTGTCGCTTCTAGTAGACGAAATGGTGCGAATAAATTCGAGCCCACGACGTGGAAAGGGCATCTTTCAAAGCAGACCATTGTTCCATTTCTACGATTGTCGTACGTAAGTACAAATGTTTTCCAGAGGACACGCTGCAGTCGCTGTTGACGATTGAGATGCAAGATACCGTACCACTGGCACTACACTTACGAAATAAAAAATATGTCTTTAAACCCAGGGTCGAACCCTTAACCTCCTGCATGTTAACCCGGAACTCTATCCACTGCACCAACTGTATAGAAAAATGAGATATGTTGCGAGAGCTACTTACTGGACGTGTGGTTACAGTGTTGCCAGATTGCCACTCACTAACGTCCTTTTTCTGCCAGATGTACTCGCAGGACGAAATTTTGTGAGAGACATTTTTTTATTGCTGGCATGTGAGGAGTCGCGCTACGAAGCCCTAGTGCGTGAATTTCGATTCACCCTGTATATTACCCATCTTTTCCTATAGCTTAACCCCATTTATCTCAGAACTTCAAACATCCCACATTATTTTACACTGTCAAGCATTTCTTTCCAGATCGACAAATCCTATGAACGCATCTGGTTTTTCTTTAGTCATACTTCCATTATCAAGTGCTATGTCAGGACTGCCACTCTGATGATGCTTTTACCTTTCCTACAGAAAAACTGATCGTTCGCTAACAAATTCTCAATTTTCTTTTCCACTTTTCTCTACACTATTCTTGTCAGCAACTTGGATGCATGAGCTGTTAAGCTGAATGCGCGATGATTTTTGTACTTATCGGCTCTTGCTGTCATCGGAATCGTGTGGATGATATTTTTCCGAAAGTCAGGTGGTATGTCCCCATATTCATACATTCTACACAGCAAGTCGTTTTGTTGCCACTTCCCCCAATGTTTTTAGAAATTTCGATGGAATGTTATGGGTCCCTTCTGCCTTATTTGAACTTAGCTCCTCCAAAGGTCTTTCAAAATCTGACTCTAATACTGGATCCCCTATCTCTTCTTGGTAGATTCCTGTTTCTTCTTCTTTTACATCATGAGACAAGTCTTCCCCCTTGTAGAGACCTTCAGTTTGGTCCTCCTTTCCGCTCTCTCGTCTGTATGAATCAGTGGAATTCCCACTGAACACTTCATGTTACCTCCCTTGTTTTTAGTTTCACTGAAGGTTGTTTCGACTTTCCTACACACTCAGTCAGTCCTTCCGACATTCAATTGTTTTTCGACTTCCTCACATTTTCCACGCAGCCATTTCGCCTTAGTCCCCCTGCACTTTCTATTTATTCCATTCCTGAGTGACTTGTAACTCTGTATCCCTGAATTTCGCTAAACACTTCTGTACATCTGCCTTTTGTCGATCAGCTGAAGTATTTCTTCTGTTTCTCGCGTTTTCCTTGTAGCCATCTTCCCTGTATCTTCTTTTTTTTCTTTCCAAGTTCTGTGATTTCGCTTTTGAAGTTGTTCATTGCTTTTCAACCGAACTGCATACTGAGCTGTTTCTTATTGCTGTATCTATAGCCACAGAGAACTTCAAGCATATCTCTTTATTCTTTATTATTTACGTATCCCACTTATTGTATAATACACGTCGTTTCCTATTTCTTACCCCCATTTTTCTCAGCATTTAGAACACCTGGCTCCATTTTACATTGCCGTAATCTTTTCCCTCGTCGACAAATCCTATGAACGTAACTTGATATTTCTTCAGTCATGCTTCCATTATCAAGTGCAACGTCAGAACTGCCTCTCTGGTGATGGTTTTACCTTTCCTAAAGAAAAATTGATCGTCCTCTAACATATTCTCTTTTTTCTTCTGCATTTTTCTGTGTATTGTTCTTGTCAGCAACTTGGAAGCGTGAGCTGTTAAGCTGTTGTGCGATAATATTCTGCTCTTCCAGTCTTCTAAAATGACGTTTTACCGAACGTCTGGTGGTATATCACCAGTCTAATACATTCTCCTCAACAACTTGAATAATTATTTTGTTGCTGCTTTCCCAAACGATTTTAGAAATGCCAGTGGATAGTTACCTATTCTTCTGCCTTATTTGCTTTTAAGTCTTCCAAAGTTTTGCTAAATTCCGATTCTATTACTAGATCCCCTACCTCTTCGCTATCGAATCCTGTTTCTTCTTCTATCACATCGTGAGATAATCCTCTCCCTGATATCCGTACTTATTATAGTCTTTACACCTATCAGATCTCCCCTCTGTATTTAAAGGTGGAATTCCTACTGCACCCTTAATATTACCATCTTGCTTTTAATTTTAAAGAGGGTTATTTTAACTTTTCTATATCCTGCGTCAATCCTTACGGCAATCATATGGTTTTCGATTTCTTCACATTTTTAATGTAGCCATCTCAATTAACGTTTCTGCACTTCCTAGTTATTTCATTCCTAAATGACTTGCATTTCTGTATTCCTGAATTTCCCAAATCATTTTCGTGCTTTCTCCTGTTGTCGATCGACTGAAGTACTTGTGCTGTTACCCGTTGTTTATTCGTAGTTGCCTTCATTGTACCTACGTTTCACCTGTGCAACTTCTGTGACTGCCGATTCTAGAGATGTCCGATTCACTTCGATCTCCTACTAAGCTATTCATTATCGCAGTCTCTGTAGCCTCAGAGAACATCAAGTGTACCTTTTCATGCCTTTACCTTAGTATCCCACTTCTTTGCACATCGATTCTTTCAGACCAGTGTGTTAAACTTCAAACTACTCTTCATCACTATTTAATTGTGATCTGAGTCTATATCTGCTCTTGGACACGCCTTACAATCCAATATCTGATTTCGGAAACTCTGCCAGACCATGATGTAATCTCACTGAACTCTACTTGTATCTCCAGACCTTTTCCAAATCTACCTTCTCCTCTTGTGATTCTTAAAGAGATTATTCGCTGTTACCATCTAAAACTTATTACAGAACTAATTTAGTCTGTATCCTCTCTCATTCCTACTGCCAAGCCCATATTCTGCAGTACCCTTTCATCTACTCCCTCACCTACAACGAACTCCAGTTCCCCATGACTCATAGATTTTCATTTCCCTTTACGTACCGTATTACTCATTCAGTACCTTCATATAGTTTCGCTATCTCTTCATCTTCTGCTTGTGGCGTCGGCATATATACCAGAACTATTGTTGTCGTTTTTGATTTGCTTCCGACTCTGATGAGCAACCTTTACACTGAACTGTTCACAGTAACGCTCTCTCTGGCCTTTCTTCCTTATCCCTTCCGAATTCTACTCGTCTTATACCACTTTCTGCTGCTGTTGACATCACCCTATACTCGTTTGACCAAAAATCCTCGTCTTTCTTTCATTTCACTTTGCTGGCCCTCACTGTATCTAGACTGAGCCTTAGCATTTCCCTTACCAGGTTTTCTAGCTTCCCTACCGCATTCAAACATCAGACTTTCCACGCTCCGACTCGTCGAACGTTATCTTTTCGTTGGGTATTCAGTCTTTTTATCACGGTCACCTCCCCCTTGATAGTCCCCTCCCGGAGAACCGAATGGATTCATCTCAGTTGAAATAAAACGATCTACCGTTAAGAATTTCAGCTACGTGCCTCCGAACAGAGGTTTTAGATGAAAAATAGCACGACATGTACATAATTCGTCATTAGATTACGTCCAGGAACATAATTTACGTTTCATCTATGTTCTGGGTGTTGATTGACTGAAACTATTGTTTATCGTTACCACGGCATCTGTTGCAGATGAAATTATGTTGTCCACTTACATAACAAATTGTTCTGTGCTACTCAGTATTTGATCAAATTATGTTTTCACCAAAATTTTTAAATATTATTCGCTGAAGGAGCAAATTGCTGGATATAACAAATGTGTAATTCAATAATTTCACGAACTCCTCACCTTTAGATCTAAAGCGTACTGAATAAATTTTATGACAAGACTTGCGAAACAACGGTTTTTTGCAAACATCCTTTCAGATTATCAGTCTGGCAATTTAAAGAAGATCAAATCGGAGAAGTAAAACAATCGTCTTCCATCGAGCTTTGAACTTACACCGAATACAGTAATCGCTTACCGCTACGCTGGCGAGTCTGCACTGTCTTTCCTGCTCTGACGTTGCCACAGTGATAGCTAACATAGATCTGTGACCTAAAGGCGTGGGTAGTTTTATTATGTACTCCGTGGAACATCCTTCCTGGGCTCAAAACCAACAATAACACGTTGTCACACTTTACATGAAAATTACTCAGAATATTCATTGCAAATAACAAGAAAATATCAAACCAATTTAATAGGATAAATCTGTGCCATTCTGGGAAGTAACTTGACGATCATAGAGCTGGTAAACGTATTATAAGATGTTGCTAATTTTACTAACGACAGGAATAATACGTTTGTACTTCCGATGGTTTCCCTGAGCGGGCTTGGAAGTCAGAATTTAGCTCACTTCTCAAAGATGCATTGCTGAGTTGGCCCACGGCCCAGATATTAACGATATTAATCAATGGCTTTTACTCTCATTTCTGTAACTAGGCTTAGAGGCTAGGGCGTAGATACCAATAGCACTCATTGACTGGAAGCTGGAAATCATAAATCAACAGCTGTAGCAATTATTATTGTCTCTCTTTCTTAAGCATACTGCAAATTGAAAAGTTCTTTCATTAGACGTTATTAACTATTGTGGAGCGTCTACTGTGGTTGTAGTATAAGCATTGTGCATAATTAGCGCATCTTTTTATATTTACATACTCAAAAGGTATTTCTTGAGTACGTTGTCAGTGGCAAAACCTCGAGAACCGATGAACGCAAATGAGAAGACAATATTGATTGCAAAACGCGAATATCTCCAGAGAAATACCGTAAGCTACAGGTAATATAAAGCCCCAATGATTCAAGTGAACTGTGCAAAGAAAAATTGTACAATTAGCACAATTACCGAAAAGCGCGTTGCAAAGACATATATAATTTAAAGTAGGGAGTGTAAATGTAACACATTATGCTGACAGCGCTGACTTTAATATGTCATTCTATAATAAAAATGTCACTTAGACTATAATACTCATAAGAATGGGATGTAACTTCTGTCCATAATGACTACAAAACAGTCCTTCGTGATACTACGCTCACAAAAGCGGACATGTTCTTGAGCGTGGGACACATTTGCAAAGAAATACCTCACATCCAGTGTAGTTCCTTTCTAAGTTATTGCCGTATGCTTTGATTAGAAATTCTCTAGGCAATCACAGTGTTTATATGAGAATCATTGAGGAGAAATTGCAGGAACAGACTAGTATCTTGTTTGACAATTTGCGAAATAAGGCAGCTCTCTATCTTTGATCTCAACCCTTGAAGCATTCAACATGTCCCAAAACAGTCATAAAGACTAGACTACTTATGGGTTTAATAACCACTTGAGAACATTTACATGTCTGCAGGAGCATCACTGCAACTCTTTGTCAACTAAAAAATTAGGGTCGACAGTTACTGCAAGACCAGGAAAACCAATAGACACGAAAACCAGCGATCTCCCAGATGACGTCAACACATACAAACATGAAGAAGTCATTGGAAAATCTGGAAATGGAAGAGAAATATACATCGCCGAACACCCAGCTAGCATCCTGCAATGTCATCAGAAATATCAGGAAAATAAGAAAGCAGTTCAAAGAAAATAATGTGGTTTATTCCCCGTCTAACGAGACTAATAACGGTCATTAGCTCGCCTAGCTAGTTATTTGCTCTGCAAGGCTGCCTTCGCTTAGTTGCACTATCTTCTGCTGTCTACAGGGACCATACTTTGAAGAACTAGACTGCTGATCACCTGAAGCTCCCACCGTAAAGTCAAGCGTGTCTGCGCTAAAGCACAACACTAACCTTCAGATGTTGGATACTGGTGATCAAACTAAACGTCCACACATAGTAACAGAACTTATTCTTGTAGTCTTTCCGAACTTGAAATGAGCTTGACCAATCACTATGGATTCCTTATGTCAGTTTAGGTAACTTCATGTACTTCCAAAATAAAAGCTGTATCCATTTGACCACTGAGACCTATTTTATATCCCCGAAGAGGGACAACAACCGACACGAGTTCCCGACTGTCCCAGAAACTTCTAAGAGCCACGCATTTTCGCTAATCGCCGCTGTAGCTACAGTTTGTCTCGCATATTGTCGCGCCCATGGGCCTTTACTTAGACTACTCCAGTGCGCCTAAAAGTACCAGGCGGTTGTAAATAAATAGCAGCAATTCACTGAGGTCCAGTGTGGGCTGCAATTTTCGTATGGCAGCGAAAATTGGTAGATACAGCGCCGTATTTGCACATGGTGGCCAAAACTGGAAGTAACCTTTTCCGGCATAAATCGTTTCCGTATTAACACATTAGCGCTATATTTGCTCCATGTGCAAAAATGGCGGTTTACACAGTTTTTATGACCGTATGACATCCACGGTGTCATTTGAGAAGCCAGAACTTGTGGAACAGTTCGGTTGTCGAGGAGAGAGACCGTCAGCTGTTACTGAATCTGTGTTACGTGAATGGCAGCAATTACAGTGCGACACTGATAGAGTAACGGCGACTGAAAAGTCTGCGTAGAGAGTCAATGCCATTAAATGGATTTAAAGAAAATCGAAAACATTTGTGGACCTGGTGTAGCACTTGGAGGAGAAAGGCGTCCTATCCCGGTGAAAGTTATTGACGAGGTTTCTGTTACTCTAACTGACGACGCAACACCTGCCCGGAGTAGTGCTGCTGCTCATGCAGACTCTACACGTTTGTCTATCCCATTGTCAATAGAACGGAAACTTTTGCCGCCGATATTACACAGGTACTCGTACAAGATCTAGAAACCGCAGCAAATAAAACCCCACGAGCCGCAACAACATTCTGAATTAGCTCCTCTGTTTCGGGCACGGATCGAAGTTGATAACATGCGGCTGGGCAATGTTGTATGATTTGAGAAATGGTTCAAATGGCTCTGAGCACTATGGGACTGAACTTCTGAGGTCATCAGTCCCCTAGAACTTAGAACTACTTAAACCTAACTAAACTAAGGACATCACACACATCCATGCCCGAGGCAGGATTAGAACCTGCGACCGTAGCAGCCTCGCGGATCCATACTGTAGCGCCTCAAACCGCTCGGCCACCCCGGCCGGGGCTGAATTGAGAAGGTACATTTTACGCTGCAGGTGGCGGTCAATAGAGAGAAATGCCGAATTTCAGGTACCGTTAAACCGCGTGTTGAGCACGAAGAGCCATTGCATTCGCCGTATCTGATTGTGTGGTGTGGATTCAAAAGCACCTTTATTCTTGGTCTGTTCTTCTTTTAAGGGAATGTACCCACAGAGCCAGTCAAGTGCACTGTGATGTCTGCACGTCACCGGCACCTCCTTGTACAGCAAGTGATTTCTGCTTTTGAAGAGCGTAAGGGTGTGGAAATCTCTGTTTTAATACGTGGGGCAACAAATGTAGCTCGCCAGTGAAAGATCTGTTTAATGCAACCTTCCATGATCGTGTTATTTCCAGAAGTTTTTCAGATACATGGTCCTCGCGTTTACCTGATTTGAATCCATGTGAATTTTGGCTCTGGGTATATATAAAAGAACGTTCGGTCTCTACCTGATCTGAAGGCTTGTATACAGGAACACGTTATTCAGATTCCACCTGAACTGCTGCAAGTAACTGTTGATCATGTCGTTTTACAGATGCAGCTTATCGTCAACGTCTCCGGTGCGCATATTGAACTATTTGTGGAAGTGTCGGTTAACAACAAAATCAACATTATGCATTTGTCATTTGCTTGCACTTTTTGCACTCATCTCGTTCCTAATGCATTACATATGGAATCATTTCTATACTATTTCTGGCATTCACAGCGCCAGATTTGCAATTAGTTTCCAAAATTGGAAGAGGTTTTTTTCTCAGCATAAATCGCTTTCACATTAACGCCTTAGCCTGTCTACCGAAGGTGGCCGCCGTATGGTAATTGTAACCCACACTAGACCTCTGTGGGCAATAGAGCTGTAGTTATAACCATCCAGTGCCACGCTATAACGTGCTGCGTGCTGACCAGACCTCAGGTAACTCTCTCACCGTAAACATCAGTAAAGTCCTCATGGCGTTACGGGAAACCGTCACATCAAGTCCACGACAGGCGACAAAAGTGGATTACCATCATTAGTAGCTGTATAGAAACAGAGGCATCCAGCTTGCTTACAAACCTCAGCCTGTGGCTCCCTAGAGTGAGAGAAAGAGATTGGAGGGGAATTCAAAGGTACATAAATATTATAAGAAATGTTTTAGATATTTGTGGGAGGATGCAGGAGGTAGCAATAGAGAGCACGAGAGAGATGAATTTGGAATAACAATCTTAAAAAGTCCCTCTTAATTTATTACTTTTTAAATATGCAGGCAGAAAGCAAATATGAGAGATATTCATTTTAAAAAAAAAAAAAAAAGAAATGAAAGAAATTTATTTCAATTGAAAAGTAACTTGAATATTTACAGTGCTCTAATAGCTTGTCTTGAATCTCCCATTATTTCTGACTTTAATCGTACTTCTTGGCATGGAATACATGATGAGTCAGATGTAATTGTCAAATGAGATAACTTATGCCCAGGACTCAAGAACATATTCTCAAAGGAGGTCAGACGTAGCTGATTGGTTTCGTGGCCAGTTGTCTGACAGTTTTCGTGGTACGTCAGCTCAAACGTTCTCAACTGAATTCATATCAGCAGCCTGTGGCGGCCAGTCGATTACTCTGATGGACGTTTTGGATGGCTGCTAAAGGAGGAATGCGCGATTTTGATAGGAGAATGATTTTACGCTAACGTCAATTCTCAGTCACCAGGTTGAGAATTGCTGACTCCCACTGATGGGCCCCCAGCTCCGATTCCCAGCCATGTCGAAGATTCTCTCTGCTCAGGACTCGTGTTTGTATGTGTGTGTGTGTGTGTGTGTGTGTGTGTGTGTGTGTATCTGTGTTTTCCTCATCATCGACGAGCCAGTCGCCAAAGTGGCGTCAAATAAAACAAGTTCCACTAGGCGGCAGAAAACAACAGACGGGGTCTGTTCACTGAATATACATTATACAAGACTCTACACTCGCGTGTAGTAAAATCGCACAACACCTATAAATCAAGAATTCATTACTGTAACGCTAATGGTTTACCACATTCTACATCTGGAAGCAATGACCGTAATTGTAATTATTTTTTGCGCTTATTTTTGGAAAACTAGGTAGGTGAACCTTTTATTTTATGAATTTTTATATACATAATAAACATAATTTTGTATTATAAAAGACTACTGCCATCCTTTGGTGCCTCGAAACACGAAGTATTCCGTTGATTGCCTTATAAAAGTTTTCGATGAGATGTTAACAAGGACAGAACATGATAACATTTCCTATACGTCTTATGTATCTTATTTGCAACTATTGTGCACTGTTCGTACACCTGTTCTCTCATTGTACAACGAAAGATGATACTATGGAATGTCGTCTCTGTAACGAATGTTTACTTTGAATTTGGTTTGACGTTAAAATTTTCCATAATTGTGCCTTCATACCGGTTGCAGATGTCACCAATTAATGTGAACAGTCGACGAAATGGACTGGCCCTTAAAAAATATTTTTTCTATACAAATGATCTGAAAATGACGATTTAGTTTCGCTAAAAATAGTACTTATTGTGTATTTTTATGCGAAATGGCCGAATAATCTTCCGTAATAAAAAGAACAACCGTTTTCCGTCGTTCATTTGTTTGCAAATAATCGCATATATACAGCGTCCAAGAATTCGTGTCCAAGGCATCAACCTTATACGACAGAAACCTGAATAATATTACGAACTCGATGAAGAAATTGGAGACTTGTTTTTTTTTTGTATTGAACTGTTTATGGAACTGCATTTCACAGTGACAAAATTGCACTGAATCTGCTATCAGCGTTTTTGTCATGGGAACGGAAAGTGAAACAATGGGGCCACGCATGTGACGGACGAAATATGTCTGTATGTAATGGTGCACTGTGATGCAACATTTCGATTTAGTAGACCAGCGACAGGAAGATACAGTTGCCACTATTTAAGCTGTTTTCGTTCATTTGCCATGATGTTTGATTCGGATTTAAGGAACTATACCGAACTAAAAGGCCATTAATTGGACTTACTTCATTACTCGAAATGCGAACATCTGAATTCAAGCTCCTGTGTAAAGCTTTGAATTATGAACATAATTTGTTTCTAGAAGTCCGCACCAAACTTCATATGTTACAGTTAATGTTTTAGTAGCGTTATGTTACTAATTTGATAACATTTATCCCTTATGAGAGCTTTAATGGTTGTATATAGAAGCATAAATGCGCTTAATATTCTTACTCGTTCGCTGTTGATTGAAGCATTCTGTTGTTAGCTTATTAGGAAAACGTTTATCATTGCTTCTAAACTTAGAAATAAGAACTATTAGGTGTGGCTGTATGGATTTGAAACATTTCTTACGCTGAACTAATAATGATCTCTTGTTCGGTTGTATATTTTGAGGCTATCCCTCCAAAAATGGATTTTGTGGTTGGATGTTTTCTCTGACGTAAGGCACCACACCTTAAGCGACTTTAGCTACTTCATTAAAAATATTTGAATTATAGCGAAGCCGATGTCCAGTAACGCCAGGTATTGCATTAGTCCCATACTCGATTACATGATTTGGGTAACCGGCGTCCAAAATTTCGCCATCTTTTTAATTCTTGCGAATTCGTAGAAACGTAAAAGAAAATGTAAATCGTAAATTTAAACCCTGTGCCTTCGGATTACCACTCCACTCCTCTACTGCTGCAGTATGGGAGACAGACGTCAGTAGAGTCTCCTTAAGACCTGAGTCCATATGCTCATCGACGATAATCTTGTGGCTTTTATTTTCATTCTGAAATCTGCGAATTCATCGTTACAACTTGCAAAAGATGAATCTGAGAGATTTTATACAAAAAGATTAGTTGGTAATATTGGCGCTTCATTCTTAGTTACGCTTGAATGGTAGACAGTGAGCCATTACAAGCGCATTCTTAAAGCATTTATAGCGTCTGTGTCTCATAATTTTTGGTATCCGGATACTCTCGCTTTAGTCCGAACATTTAGTCAGGTGCATATTCTTTATCGTAAAGTAAGCAAGCCTTAGCACATCGGGGGACAGGTGAATACAGACTGAGCGTCGGATATCTCGCATGTTCTGAATCAATGACTCACTTCCTCTGTCTGACGTGTCGTATCCTGGTGACGCTTTTACGCTTCTATTGCCAAATAGTAGAGGTGTTCTGCCGTTTTGTCTACATTGGCCGAGTTTTTTGCTATTGAGTGTACATCTCGCAAAAAAGATCGCGATGACAAGAGAAGAGAAATTGTGGCTCACATGGAGGCATACAGATAGTCTCTTTTTCCAACCCTCCGCTTGTGAGTGCAACAGGGAAGGTAATGTCTGGCAGTTGTAGAAAGTACCATCCGCAGTGTACCGTGTGGTGGCTTCAGGAGCATGTATGTGGATGTAGATGCAGAGAGGTAAATGCTTGGTGATCCTTAGGACAAGTGCTAACCGCGCGTCCTCTGTTACTGTCGCGGGCTGTGGGCGCCAGAAATTCCACTGCATCCATTCTCCCTCAGCTATTGGTCGCACTGAATACTTGGTACAGGGACATAGAACCCTTTGGAGGCCGGTAACAAGTGTCGAACTGGTCTCTGAGGTGCCGCCTGGTGCCTCAGTAGGGAGAGTACTTACACTGGGAGGAAATCTGATAAGATTTCAGTTCCTCTGCTGATTAGATTTCTCAGATTATCATAAGTGACTACATACAGCACTAAGAAGAAAACGTTCTTGAAACCCTTTAAAAGCTAGTCCGCGGCACAGACCACATAGCCAGAACGTCCTGAATGGCACTCTGCACTGGCAAAAGGATAATATACCAAACACACAATAATCTACTACGAGTAAATACGAGGGCTGTTAGGAAATAAAGTTGTGATCGGTCGCGAAATGGAAACCACTGTGAAAATTAAAAATGTTTCATTTGCAACACTAATTTAGCTACACTTTCCACCTACTTCTCAGGGCAGTTAACGCTCCGACATAGAAATTTGTCGTAGAGTTGTACTAAATTCCCAATGCCCTCGTTATAGAAGGCAGCCGCCTGTGCTTTCCGCTAATTCTCTACGCTGGTCTGTAGCTCGGCGTCTGTGCCAAACTGTTGTCTTTGTAGCCAGTGGTTTATGTGAGCGGAGATGATAATCAAGGGCAACCTATTTCGGGTTTTATTGTTGGTGATCAAACACTTCCCATCGAGAACGCAGCAGGAGCATCTTCATTGCCCCAGCAGAGTGTGGCAGAGGATTGTCACGAAGAAGGAAGCAGATCACAGTTACGTTATGTGCGTTGCTTGACGTCAGGCGAGATCTCTCACGAGGCCCTCATGCTTGGCGGGAGACGCTGTTTCCTAGGCATACTTGTGTCATCACTTCGCTCTCTGAACTGAAAAGGAGGACGTGACGCGATCGACGGCCATACTAGAGACACTGTCCAACCCATTTGTGCAAATCTTCATCAGCTTTTCACTGTGGTTTCCATTCCGCCCTCGATCGGATCTTACTTTGCAAATAGCCCTTACACTGACTGGTGCAGACAGCATTCCACCATAAGTCCCCAGTCCGATGTCATAATTTTTGGAGATGTTCATCACAGAACTAGTACTAAACGATTAAAATTTCATTCTCTACGGAACTGATGCCCGTTATCAACATCAATAAGAAGCGTACTCCCATAGATACGAGTTCAATCTTCTATTCTCTGTGACGTCGAAGAAAAGAGCTTTCGATTGTCATCTAGAGGATTTTTTCGGTGTGCTTAAAACTCACGCTGCGTCTCTTTATGAAGATTTCTGCGAGTAAGAAAACGTTCGCTTGCTATCGCATCCCAGACATTTTCCGTGGGAGACACATCAGGCGATCAGCCTCTCTAGTCAAGAGTACATTTCTGGGAATATTTTTTGTGGTGTCAACTGGAGGGTGCTTTTTTTGCATTATCCTACTGGAATATGGTATTTGTGTGCTTCTCGTCAAGGGTACGACAACAGTATTTACCATTCTTGCTAGATACTGTGGATCATTCAGCGTCCTTTCTGCAATTACCATCTCAGTCCTACTGTATATGCAATAGCTATCCATCCGATGATTCCAGGGACTTTAGAGGGCCGGCCGGGGTGGCCGAGTGGTTGTAGGCGCTACAGTCTGGAACCGCGTGACCGCTACGGTCGCAGGTTCGAATCCTGCCTCGGGCATGGATGTGTGTGATGTCCTTAGGTTAGTTAGGTTTAAGTAGTTCTAAGCTCTAGCGGACTTAAGACCTCAGAAGTTAAGTCCCATAGTGCTCAGAGCCATTTGAACCATTTGACTGTAGAGGTACGCGTCTCGAGAATCGCTGCTGGCTGTGACCTTCCATCAGGTCATCCACGGACAAAGTAGCTTTTATCTGATCGCCACATATACACGATGCACATGTGAGACTCATCGCTAAACACCACAGAACGCTATTCACTCTCCCTGTTGACTCTAGCTCTGCACTGTGCAAGTCTCCGTGGTATGCGTTGCTGGATGACGTTTATATAAATCGTCAGTTGATGACCCAGATTAGTAAACTAAATCCTGTTGGACGTAGATACATTATCCAGGACACCCATAAAAATAACTCATTTCTTCTGTTGTCATTCATTTCTGACGAGCCTTGCCAACCGCAGTCATTGTTTCTCGTCTTATCTCTATTCGCGTAGCGCGCTACTGAATGATACAGTGTAATCGTTGCACCTACCGATGAGGAGCTATAGGTTGTGGAGACGTAATTTGACGTTACAGTGCCTCATAATTTCCTTGGGACACTACGGGTGGTCCCAAAACCGATTCTTCTTAACAAGAGACTCAAATAACTTCACAGAACTACGGAATCCCGACGCTTTCATGTCTCTGCTCAGCATAATCTCGTGCTTCATTCTTCTTGCGTGTCCTGCGGCCAATATACATGTAAATGAACGCGTCCTTGAACTCTTTATATCAGCGACAGCTCTCAGCAATTACAACGAACGGAGACCTCTCTAACAAGAAATCATGAGCCTAGTCACATAACTGATTTGATATCCCATAACCACGCAATTTCACTAAAAGCCGCTTGTGTGGTACAGTGTCAAGAGCCTTCTGGAATTCTGTAAACACGGAATCAATTTGAAATCCCTTGTCAATAGCACTTAGCACTTCGTGTGACTAAAGAGCTAGTTGTGTTTCACAAGAACGATGTGTTCTAAATCCGTGTTGAGTGTGCGTCAATAGACCGTTTTCTCCGGGTTAATTCACAATGGTCGAACACAATGTATGTTCAAAAATCCTGCTGCATATCGACGTTAACGATATGAGCCTGTAATCAAGTGGATTATACCTTCTACATATCTTGAATACTGGTGTGAACTGTGCAACATTCCAGTCATTGGGTACGGCTCTTTCGTCGAGCGAGCGGTTATATCTGATTTTTAAGTGTGTAGTTACTGTATCTGCATACTCTGAAAGGATCTAACTGGCATGCAGTCTGGACCGGAAGACTAGCTTTTGATAAGTGATTCAAGAGCGCTCAGCTCTTTGAAAGATATTGGTACCGTGCATGATTATGTTTGCCTGTGGGGCAAATCGTAACTGTTCTTACTTGAGGAACAATTTAGAATGAATGATATAACCGGAAGACGTATTTTTAGTAGACAGGCGATATTACTGAAAACTGTTTGCCGTGAACCGGAACTAATCAGTAACTACTTCACTAGTCGCAGCACACCTGAGCACGTAATATCATAGGTGCGAACCATAAAGAAATTTGTATTGTCAGTTTAAATCTTACATCAATACAGATGACTCTTTCAAACACAGGGGTAACACGGAGGAATGTATGTACTACATGCACACTTATACTTGATGGTTTTCATAAAATTCCTATGAATGAAGAAGAGGCTCTTTGTCACCCCAGTGTGTTCTAAAGCCATTTACTTTCCTAGCAATAAGCGGTCGTTCAATGGAAACCTCATTATATGCTTGAGATAGCCATAAATAGCGGCTAATTGGGGCTGATTCACTGACTGTTCAGCATGGAACTCAATACGATGGTTGTCAAAAGTGAAAGCCATTTCACTTTTGCGGTAATTTCTACCTTCCATTAGTAATACCAATGGATTTTTTCATGACCGTCGTCATTATTGCATTAGGATATTGACCTCATTGGGCGCCATATTTCGAGTACTGTTTAATTAATCAGAGATCATTCCAGTTTCCCAATTATCACTACCGCTAAATACCTGGTTTGTATTTGAATCACTTCAGTCTGCATGCTGTTGTTAAGATGTTTCACAGGTATTTAATACTGAAATTCAATGCTGGATTTGTACACAATTTTTTCTTCAGGTTCGTGGCGGAGTTGTTCTTTGCATCGCATAATTTCATTAATCTACGCAAGTATCATTTTCAATTATTGACAAAATTCATATACTTACATGATACACATTAGTCCCTTTTGGCGTATTTATTCGGCATTTTTATGCTAATCACGTCGGATGAGTAACAGTTTTCATCAGTAGCAACTCATCTCGTTGACAAAATAAATTAGATCGCTACTGTTTTTCCATCGTAAAAACGTGTTGCACTTACGACGCGAGTACAGTATAACCATGAGATTTTCAGACTTTTTCTCTTCATACAGCTTTTAACATCAAACGTTACATTAAAAGATACATCTGCAAGAGTTAATGAATCACGCAGAGGAAATATAACAAGTAATCATTAAAGGAAAAACTTATTTACTATCGAGAGAGCAGTGCTTTCTTTACGATGAATTCATGAAGCAATATGGCGTTATCACTTGTTTCGCTGACTGATACAGCCAGGGTTTGCTTTCCGAATACGCTAGTGGTAACGAATAGTGGGCATGTCTAATGACTCGAGAAAGACAAAAAATGTTTGTTTTGAGCAGTTACAGAGAAAAATAAAGGCAGTAACGAAAAGCGAAATTCTCTAGTCTGGATATCACGTGGTGAACACGAAACATTGCCCAGTAACAACTGGTTCTGATTTGCCAAAATAATAGTTCGTTGCACTGGGTCAGCAAGTATCACGGACATCCAGCACGGTACTGTTACGGATAGTTCGTTCAGTTAATTGAATTCCATAGAGTCATGACATCGACTGTAAGTAGGTTGGATTACGCTTCGAACATCTCAAGAACCCGTTGCTCATAACCTTTGCACTGTGTGCCAACAATGTTGTCGTTTGTCCACTACTTCATAATACAGCAAGGAGCACTAGGTGATGTTAAGTCAACCGACACTACAGCAAAGTCGAAAAAGAGCAGTGGAAGCAGCAAGGAGAAAGAAGCCCAATGACTCTGAGTGTTCGATCTGTTGGCTGTGTAACGGAAGAGTCAAGGGGGTGGCACAGGCTTATTCAAGAAGAATCGGTGCTTCTCTTTGTAAGGGTGAGATATGGAGGCCGTATAACGTATAACTTGAACTCCACAAACATTTTCAGCTGCAGGAAGCATGGTTCAAAGGATTCAAATGTCTCTGAGCACTATGGGACTTGATATCTCAGGGCATCAGTCCCCTAAAACTTAGAACTACTTAAACCTAACTAACCTAAGGACATCACACACATCCATGCCCGAGGCGGGATTCGAACCTGCGACCGTAGCGGTTGCGTGGATCCAGACCGCAGCACCTAGAACTGCTCGACCACATCGGCCGGCTTTCTACAGACAAAACTTGTGCATTCATCCATAAGTACTAGAAGCTTTAAACGGTGCAGAAGCACCCAGAAGCTAAGTAAACAGCAATGTAAACTTGTCACCTGCGCCTGGCAGAGTTGTATCGCATTCCCAGCCTTATCTCCTTCATGTACAGACCCGCAAGTCTGTTCTGTATTATTTATTTCAATGTGATAATTAGTGCAGCTGAATGATTAGGTTTCGGATCAGGTACGTCGTTTATTAAGACGAATATTGGTGCCAGAGTTGATGTTATTTAATGATAAAAGCAAAGAAAATTACAAGAAATTTATTAATGAATTTTTCTAATGCAGGGGAAATTCCACATTCCTGTACTGTATTATTGCTCTCTTTTATCCTATTACAAGAGCTCGTAGTTCTCTAGTGGGTAGGTGAGGGCCAATCCAGTCACGTTCAGCTTGGTGTCGGACCGTTTGGTGATTTAGTCCCTTTTACAACGGACATCTTCCGCCGACTCTCACGGGCTTGAGGCGGGCGTTAAACAAACAGTGCTCGGTGGTGAAGTGTTGTCGAAGCGAAGCAAGGTTGTGCGGTATGCTTTTCGGTCTGCTAACGATGCTCAGAAAGGAGAAATTCCGACTTCTGCCACATCTGGGCAATGACAGATATCATTGGCGACAAACGAAAATTTGTACAAAGGCCAGGACTCGAACCTGTATTTCCTGCTTACTCGGCAGTTGCGTTAACAGTCTACGCCACCTGGGCATGGTGGGTCCATACAACTGCACGGACTGCATAAGCACGCCTCTACCCTCAATCCAAATTCCCGTCTGCCACACACTACCAAAGTAGAATACTGGACGAGGTCCGGCGAAGACTGATCTGCATTGAATGATCATATATTACCTTTCACAGCTCATATATACCTATAGAGGTGGAGTGAGTTCTTTCACAAAAATGCGCCATGAAGACTAATATGATCCTTCAGTGCAGACCTTGTGCAGGACTTCGCGTGATGCGACGAGCGGAAAGAAGAAGAAAACGGGAAAACGGACGCTACTTGAGTAGTTTGCGGGAAACGAGAATACGGATCGAGGGGACAGGCGTGCTCGGGTAATCCGTGAAGTTGTGCGAAACCACCTGTTAACAAAACTGCCGAGTAATCAGGAGACGTGGGTTCAAAACATGGTCTTGGTACAAATTTTTGTTTGTGTCCAATGAATATTTTCATTGCTAAACTGCAGCAGAGATCGGACTTTTTCCTTCCTGAACATATTCTGTGTCCGGCCGCCGAATCAAACACGTCTATTCTCTCGGACGTGTCGGAAAGGACGGATACCACTGACATTGGTAAGCTGGGAGGTCTGCCACAGCCGTTCCGAGTGATGGTATAAGGTTTTCGTACGTTTTCTGCCATTGTAAATAATTCAGCTTGACCGTACTGGGACAAGATGAATGAACGCGCTGACGGGCAGTGAATAAGATCCTTGACTCTGTGTTTAATTTTATCTGCAGTTGGCTTATTTGCCAATCACTGAGCAGGGCTGAGGCATTCTTATTTGAAGAATAGCGGCGAGCACGATCAAGAATGAAATGTTTGTTTTTTCAGGACTGTTAACTGAGGGAAATATTTTTCCCTCCGATAACTAACAGTAGCCTTGATTAGTGTTAATTTGATCTACACTCCTGGAAATGGAAAAAAGAACACATTGACACCGGTGTGTCAGACGCACCATACTTGCTCCGGACACTGCGAGAGGGCTGTACAAGCAATGATCACACGCACGGCACAGCGGACACACCAGGAACCGCGGTGTTGGCCGTCGAATGGCGCTAGCTGCGCAGCATTTGTGCACCGCCGCCGTCAGTGTCAGCCAGTTTGCCGTGGCATACGGAGCCCCATCGCAGTCTTTAACACTGGTAGCATGCCGCGACAGCGTGGACGTGAACCGTATGTGCAGTTGACGGACTTTGAGCGAGGGCGTATAGTGGGAATGCGGGAGGCCGGGTGGACGTACCGCCGAATTGCTCAACACATGGGGCGTGAGGTCTCCACAGTACATCGATGTTGTCGCCAGTGGTCGGCGGAAGGTGCACGTGCCCGTCGACCTGGGACCGGACCGCAGCGACGCACAGATGCACGCCAAGACCGTAGAATCCTACGCAGTGCCGTAGGGGACCGCACCGCCACTTCCCAGCAAATTAGGGACACTGTTGCTCCTGGGGTATCGGCGAGGACCATTCGCAACCGTCTCCATGAAGCTGGGCTACGGTCCCGCACACCGTTAGGCCGTCTTCCGCTCACGCCCCAACATCGTGCAGCCCGCCTCCAGTGGTGTCGCGACAGGCGTGAAAGGAGGGACGAATGGAGACGTGTCGTCTTCAGCGATGAGAGTCGCTTCTGCCTTGGTGCCAATGATGGTCGTATGCGTGTTTGGCGCCGTGCAGGTGAGCGCCACAATCAGGACTGCATACGACCGAGGCACACAGGGCCAACACCCGGCATCATGGTGTGGGGAGCGATCTCCTACACTGGCCGTACACCACTGGTGATCGTCGAGGGGACACTGAATAGTGCACGGTACATCCAAACCGTCATCGAACCCATCGTTCTACCATTCCTAGACCGGCAACGGAACTTGCTGTTCCAACAGGACAATGCACGTCCGCATGTATCCCGTGCCACCCAACGTGCTCTAGAAGGTGTAAGTCAACTACCCTGGCCAGCAAGATCTCCGGATCTGTCCCCCATTGAGCATGTTTGGGACTGGATGAAGCGTCGTCTCACGCGGTCTGCACGTCCAGCACGAACGCTGGTCCAACTGAGGCGCCAGGTGGAAATGGCATGGCAAGCCCTTCCACAGGACTACATCCAGCATCTCTACGATCGTCTCCATGGGAGAATAGCAGCCTGCATTGCTGCGAAAGGTGGATATACACTGTACTAGTGCCGACATTGTGCATGCTCTGTTGCCTGTGTCTATGTGCCTGTGGTTCTGTCAGTGTGATCATGTGATGTATCTGACCCCAGGAATGTGTCAATAAAGTTTCCCCTTCCTGGGACAATGAATTCACGGTGTTCTTATTTCAATTTCCAGGAGTGTATTTTCCTCCATTACGTCACAAATAATGCAATTAGTGTAAATGTCTGTGATTTTTGTATTGAGAGAATTTCATAATTGTTGAGGGTGTTCCTATGTTGTACAGTCTTCTTTGTTAATAATCAGAGTTTAATTTTTCAAACACTATTTTCTTTATAGTCAACCCCACCTCCATCCTTCATAGTCAAGCTTTGAATATCTTTTTCGTGTGTGCATCGATCCTTACGCCAAACGAAGCCACAGATTGTTTGACAACCGTTAACAAATTTTGTAGTGAGAAATTTATCTTTCTTTAACAGCTGCATCTGTTGGTATCTGATTTCGAGAATATTTGTACACCGTATAAAAAACAGAAAAGTGAGCATGAGGTAAGTTACGTATATTTCTGGACAGATCTCACTTTGCGTTCTTGTGAGGCAACAGTATATACTAGAATATTCAGGTGTTGTGCTAGTTAAGCAGATTAATTTACTGTGTGTAGTCGTGTTGCTAGGGCCTCCCGTCGGGTAGACCAATCGCCAGGTGCAGCTCTTTCGAGTTGACGCCACTTCGGCGACCTGCGTGTCGATGGGGATGAATTGATGATCATTAGAACAACACAAAACCCAGTCCCGGAGCGGAGAAAATCTCTGACCCAGCAAGGAATCGAACCCGGGCCCTTAGGACTGACATTCTGTCGTGCTGACCACTCAGCTACCGGGGGCGGACAATAATTTACTGTGAACGGTGTAGTTGATCCCAGACAATTATTTTCATCCGAGTAGAGCAGCATTTTATTGTAGTTTATATTTAAGGTCATATTTTGCACTTCATGTCACACAACATTCATAATGTATTTCATTACTGAGTTCCAGTTAAATAGTTTGCACTGAGTACCCAGTTACTTTTTCACATAATTTGATTAGTTTCCATGATTTCAGATTCAGTATTTCACTAAATTTAAAGTTTTGTTTCACGACACTGTTCACATGCGCAACCCATGACCAACCAACAGTCAGTATTAGTCAGCAGTTGAATACTGTGCTGTTTCTCCTGGGTGGACTTGGGGTTAAACTAAATATTACGATAAATTTTATAAATAATCGACAAGTACGCCAAAGTAGAAGAGATAGAACTACAATGGAAATGTTATTCCATGGACTCTTGCGCTTATATGCATGAACTGTCTTTCCTTTGGCTTTCACTTATCTTATCTGCTTGGATTCAGACGTAAGAGGACGTTCTTGTGTAAAGCTCATCTTGCTGTACCAGCTGATAATGTAAGTTGTACTTAAAACCCGAAAAATAAAATGGTTATTTTGTCAAAAGAATTTGTGTATGTATTCAATCAATTGGTAGTCTGATACCAGGATTGTCTTAAGTAGATATAGGCCTTAACAAAGAATTTTCATTGTTGTGCTCCATCTTCGAAAAATCTTTAACATTTTTCTTTTAGCTCATCTACGAGACGTGCCGTCTGTTAGGACAATTAACTTTATTTCAGATCCACGAGACCACAGGCAGCTACTAATAATTTAACAATTTTACTTGATTTTCTTTATATAACGAGATGACATCCCAGGCAGAAAAGGTCTGGTCACAGGATTCCAGTTCCATTGTAGGATTTCATTTGTAGATGCTATTCTTGTTACCTTACATTTGGGAATCGAGACGAAACCACGATGTTAAGTTACGTATTGTAGTAGTGTACATCGAACAGACTTGGCAAACATTCTCTGGTGCAATAAGCACACGACTTCTCACGAGTCTGGAATAATATCTGTAGTACTGCGTAAATAAGAAAAGGACAATTAACTATTCGACGATTACGTAATTACTCTGAGAAATGAGCTAGCTTACTGAGTGCTTATACACGTCGGGCTAAATTAAACAACATATTACACTGTTAATAATATTCTTGCGTTAGTTATTTCTGTTTTACGCTGAGCCATTGCACTAATGTGTGTTTCTTTTTTATATAAGTCATGGCTCATATTCATTCTATTATATTACACTGATAACAAAGAAAAAGAGTCACAAATAATTTTTATTTTATTACATTACAGTACGGTGTCCAAACCCACGTTGCAGCAAGAAAATGTTTTTGAAAGATAACGAATATTCATTATTTTCATATCTTTATAGAAACCTTACGATGGAAGAGTATACGTGTGGGAAGTCAGGATGGCGGCGCCTGGCGACGCCCAGAAGATTCGATCCTTGGCTTATGGTACCGAGACTGGACCCCCAAGGCAGGCGATCCCACAGGAAGGAGATGAGCGAAGGTCTCTCCTCAGCGTCACAGAGGTAACCTGTTCGACGTACGTCACTGCTATGACGCCTTTCCGTAACTGGATGACCGATATTTACACGCGCCACGATCGGATGTGATGGTATAGCGGTCGGCACACGGACATTGCTGCCGAACATCAACGTTGAGCGTGCCGAGTTCAACTTGCTGGTGAATGCTCAGAAACGATACGACTTGTGCATAGGGTACGTATGCCTCAAAGTGGTATACGCTATCGCAGCGCACTCCAGCGGCACTTGTCGGCTGTGCCTGGCTCTGTTTTTACATTATGTACGAAATTCTTGTGTTAGCTCGATTAAAACGCACATTTCTTCCATTGTCCATATGCTACTCATGTTGCTGTTTCTGCAATATGCATAAATAAAAACTTCTATATGCGTGGACATGTTATAGGCAAAACGGAAAGTACCATGTACAGTCAATAAGGACATCAGCCCTTATAAAAGTTCAATTACAACTAGTGCGATACAAATTTACAATAGTTCTCCACATGAGGTAAACATTATTTCATCATTCTCACTTTTTAGTAAGTTACCGGGGTCATTCTTACTCAATCACCGTTCCTATTCAGCAGCAGAATGTTTACAGTATGTGAAATACAAAACTTGCGAGGGCTGTCCGGAAAGTAAGGTCCGATCGGTCGCGAAATGAAAACCACACTGAAAATAAAAAAAAAATTATTCGCAGCAGTTAGCCACACCTTCTAACTACCTCTCTAAATAGTCGCCCCTCCGACTTCGAGATCTGTTGTGCCGTTGTAGAAACGGCACAGAAAGCGGCCACCTGTGCTTTCCGCCAGTTCTCTAGGCTGGTCTGCCTTTCGTTGATCATGTCAAAATGTTGTCTACGTAGCCAGCGGTTCATGTGAGCAGAGATGAACAACGGAGGGAGCCAGTTAAGCGCTGCTGTATTGTGGTTGATCAAACACTTCCCGTCGAGAACACTGCAAGAGCATCTTCATTGCCCTTCAGAACGCGGCTGAAAATTTTCTTGAAGAAAGAAACGCGCGACACTTATGTTATGTGGCTCCATAGCTTCAGCCGAAGTCTCTCATCAAATCCTCAGACTTGGAGGAAGACACATGTTTTAGGCGTTTCTACGTGATCACTTTGAGGTCTGAACTGAAAAGAGCGACGTGAAGCAATCGGCAGGTACAATAAAGACAATCCCAAAAGTTCCATCGGATTTTCGCAGTGGTTTCCATTTCACGCCTAATCGTACCTTACTTTCCGAATACGCGTCGTAAAAGAAGAAAGTGCAAATGTCCGGAGTTATGGTGAGGCATTGGCGTCGGATGTTGTCTTTCAGCATCGCTAAAGATGTCGGTCGATCACAATAAACTTGCGACTTCAGGTAACCCCAAAGCCAATAACCGCACGGACTGAGGTCTGGGGACCTGGCAAGCCAAACATGACGAAAGTGGCAGCTGAGCACACGATCATCACCAAATGACGCGTGCAAGAGATCTTTCACGCGTCTAGCAACACTTTTTTTTTTGTTCTAATTAATAAAACCTCATGTCATTCCAAGCATGTGTGTCAATTTTTACCTCTCTATGTACATTATTCCGTGGTTTATTGAGTTTTCAAATTTATACTGACTTTTTGATCACCCGTTATTTAAGTAACACAGAATATTATAGAATATACTTCTGTTATGTTAGTAATAAAGTATCAGAACCTTTTAGGAAAAGCGAAGCCTAGTAAAAAAAATTTAAATGCCGTGAGACGCGAACCAGCAACACATCACCCGTGTGATACGAACTTACGGCTCTGCTCATTGGGCGTTTTTTTTTTTTTTAATCTCATTTTGTTCGTTATTAGTCGCTGCATTTCTTCGGGGCAGACGTTCCACGATGCTTGTCCAAGTTTATCGTTGATTCATTCACTCAGTTTTCTTTATTATAGAGCGCAGTTAGCCCTCTAATCTAATACGCTGAGCTATCGTGCCGGCGACGTGCTTAACGGATACCAAATGTTGAACGACCTAACATTGCATCTTAGCTTCTCCTAAAACCCTTCATCGTAGATACATTAAGTGAGAAGTTTAATGATAGATTTGTTATTATTATACAAATTGCAGCAACAAAACTCCATTTCTTCTGGTTCCTCAGTGTACTGTCGCCTTGAAACGACGTACTATCAAATTACGCAAGTTACAGTAATTCTTTAGACAGTAACATGACATTTTGTACTAATCGCACAAGTAACGACGGCTTTTCCGCAAGATCCTCAGTTCGCTGATGCTTAGATACGGCGGGTATACGCATGGGCTCCAAATGAAAGCCAATATGACCTCTCACGACTGTGTACTAAGGAGAGATGGTGTGCCTATGACGTAGGTGGCGTTCTTGCATCTCATTGGTCAACGTCGAAACGCACGATGAGAATATCTGACTTGCTAGATACTGCCCTGCACGTTCTGAAAGACTCCCCAGCGTGTTTTAACCACGCTATGACCTCAGAAACTCGGCAAGCTCCACGCTCAACATTTGAATGCACCATCCATGTACCAACGCCTTAAACAAACAGCCTGGGCAGTCGCAAAGATCCTTTGCCGCAACTCTGCCAAAGCGTCCCAGATTCCGAAAAAAAAAAAAAATTCCGTCAACTGAGCGGTCATGTCGGTGTACACAGCCGGACGTGATGACATATTTGCGATAAATGTTTACTTCGAGCAGCGTCGATACGGCAACTAGCACTCGAATCAGCCGGTGCTGTAACACTACTGTACGCATCGGAGTGCCGTATTTCAGACCGTTTGCCATGTGACAATCTTTCATTTTCAACTTGTGTGCCTGACAGCACTCAAAGTGTACGTGAACAGGCTTTTGGAGTTATTATATTCCATGCATTGTACAGGATGGACAGGACAGTCCGTAAAGCTTGTAATGGTGTTGCAAGGTAGGTTGTGCTGAGAAATAATTGTTAAGAAAAAAATCCGATACCTTGTGCCGTTTCCTATTTAATTAGCATTGTAGTTAGCCTATCAGGCCGTTGCTGGCACAAATTCAAGCGGCCATCCAGATACAAATAGTGTCAGTTGTTCTCATACCGTAGATGATAGCGCACGAGACTGCTCAGCCTTTGGCTCGTGTTCGATCCTTACTACTGTCCCACGTTCGATTTTTGTATTGGTCTCTTGTTCGGTTTTAGGAAACCAAATAAAGAACACATTTGGCGACACTGTCTCTACCGGGCAGCTTGAATTAACGCACGCAAAACCCTGATTCGCTAACTTCTGTGTTAATTAACTCGGAAACGGCGAATTTATAGGGCGCCGTATACTCTATTCTACGAGTATTAAGAACAGATCTCTGTTTGGCACGTCTTCAAACTTTAATTCAGACGTTGTTTGTCTTGAAGTATTTTATTCGATGTCAGATTTAATTTGACAAAAAATCTCATTACTCATGTTACCGTTTGCTTTTATTTCATTCTTTTTTTTCATTCTGTTCAGTCAGAATTATCTTCTCAATGAAACATTTTTCTCCTACTACAACTGTGTCTGGTACGGTGCCGCTCGTTTCAGGTGACGTTCCCACGCTACTGTAATTTTTTCGTCACGTGTCATGGTGCCTGTTACTGTAATGGTGCACAGGATGTTCGGTTTCCATTGTAGCTGGTGAATAGTCTTCCTGTCGCGTGGCAGATATGGTTAATAACACGGCTCCATCTCCGACAAAATGCCGATGACATTGTTCATATGCTAAACCCCAGTGGGAGTGTTGGGAATGCCCGTTATTGAATAAACAGCAAATTGATATAATTAAAGTTGGGAACATGTAAGTTATCATTCGTAATATCATTTGGAAGCTTTAATATAGGAATGTTTCACGGTCTCTGCTGTCGATTTGCCGCTTAAATTGTATAGCGTTCGTACAGCAAGTGGCTTCGTCGTGATCAGAATACGTTAGCCTTCATAGGAAAACCTCATATTTTATGTAACGATTCTAGTTAGAGCGACGAGTTCTAACACATTACAGAATTATACGCTTTAAAACTTTTTTTTTCTTTTTTAATTTCACGATTATCGGTCCTGACTTATGTGTCAAGACGAATAGTTGATAAAGAGGCTGCCGTTTTTGAAGGCTTTGATATGGCTCATGTGGAGTGTTCCAATGCTGATGGGTTCTCTCACTGTTGCAGTCACTCACCTATTGATAATTTTGCTGCTGGGATGATCTTCGTTTGAAGTAGTACATAGATTGCCACCATGTTGTTTACGTAGAACATTTAGAACCGCACTCAGTGCTCAACATGTCTAGCAGTCCGTCGCCAGGTCGTGCGATCTGTCCGTGAGACGCACGTGCGTGCGCAAATTGCAGATTGCAGTTATCATTCATTATTCGCTAGAAATTCCCAAGCATCCGACAAATCGCCATCGTTACGGCTGGTTGGGGTACATCCGTTTCTCTGCCTAATGATTATGTTTGTGTAGATTGGTTTTATTTCGCTGTGGTCACTTAGGGCCTAATATTAGAGTTAATTGAGCTATTCAGGAAGCACAAGTAACAGAAAAATGAAGGCGAAGCAGGAGTTACCATTTCCGTGGTGGAGAGGTACAGGTATGAAATCATTAATACCCAAAGATTTTGCAGTTTGAGTCCTGTGCTGCAGAATTAAAATTTCTAGAATGTGAACGGAATACAATTTACGGTGCTCCAGATGGTAATTTCGTGGGTACTCGTGAAACAACCTGCCGCTTCATTACAATTTTTAATTTCTGAACAGGGTGAGGTAAGGAGACTTCAATTTTTACGGCTTGTGGCACGTGTTCTGAAACTATGCTTAAGTCCCTACGCACCTCATTTGATATACTACACCTTCACCTATTTTACATAGGCTGCAGAAACCAGCAGCGCTGCTGTTGGTGACATGTGTATTAACACATCTATATCGTAAAATCGTACGGAAATATGTGTATTGAAATTACAAGGCTAACAAATGAAAAAAGGGATTCGGGACTTCAAGATATGTTTGTGAAATTAGCACTCAAAATATGCAACAGCTCTTTTGGTATTGATGAAAAATGTAATACACTCTTTAAAGAGCCCACAGTTGGAAATAAAATCATTTAGTAACAAGCTTAATAAATGTGTACACCTATTTCTTTTTGCCCGTGTTAGACGACATATGGACCTTCAACGCTACAACTGCGCTAAAAATTCCGGCTTATTTCCAGTAACAGAACTTCACAATAATAGCAAATAATAGCATTCCAACTAAGAATCCTAACCATTTTATTTCCTATAACTTATCATTTGTTAAATACAAAATAGTAGGTAAGAAAAAAGTATTGTTGTTTTGTGGTCCTCAGTCCTAAACTGATTTGACGCAGCCCTTCACAGTAGTCCATCATATGAAAGTACTGCATTTCTGCACAACTGCTCCAATTTACATCCGGGTATACTGCTTACTCTAGCCAACTCGTGGTCTCCCTCTACAATTTTTGTCTTCCACACTTCCCTCCACTGTTAAATTGATGACTTCGTGGTGCCTTAGGATGTGTCCTATACCCAAGTCTCATCTTTTAATCGGTTTATATCATACACTTCATTTTTTTCCAAATTCGATTTAGCAACTCCTCATTAGTTACTTGATTATTCATCTAATTTTCAGCATTCTGTACCACCGCATTACATAATCTGATATTTTCCTCTTGGATGAACTGTCTAGTGTCTAGGCTACAACCTTGCCTCACTCTACCGATTCCCATAATATTCTTCGACGCTTACAACAACAGTCTGGTCCCTGCAGAAGTTGTGAATGAACTTGCACCCTGTTAATTTTGTCCCTTCTACCTTCACGATTTCAAATAGTATAGTCCAATCAGTGTTACCAAAAGTTTACTTTAAATATACAAAGACAGTACACGAAACTTTGACTTTCTTTAACTACCCTCTAAGCCAAATCGTAGGGTCAGTACTGTTTTACAAGTCCCCATATTTCTCTGGAACCCACACTAATTTCCATGGGGTCAGATTCTAATAGTTTTTTCCATTACTCTGTGATTAATTTGTATCAGACTTACTAAACTCATAGTTCGGTAATAGTCACACCTCTAGGCACGTGCCTTTTTAGCGACTGGAGTTGTTATATTCTTGTTGGTACCTGAGGTCAGTTTTCGTGCCTGACATGTGTTGCTCTCTAAGTTGAATAGTTCTTTCACGACTGGCAGCCACAAGGATCCCAGTAATTCTGTGGGAATGTCATCTAGGCAATGAGCGTTGTTTCGACTGGCCTTTTAGTGTTTTCAGCATCATATCTCATGTCTCACCTTCACGTACTTCATCTTCCATAATATTGTCTTCAGGTTCATTTCTCTACCGTATCATTTCTACATATTCCTTCAACGTTTCAGCTATCCCTCTATTGCTTAGTACAGGCTCGCTGTCTCAGCTCTTGATATTCGTCCAATTAGGTCTCTTTTCTCGAAAGGTCTCTTTAATTTACCCAAGACGACACTGTACTGAAACCCTGTTATTGTGTCTTTTATGTTACGCGGATTCACACATGCAAGTGATGGACAATCTCTAACTATGCGGCGGAGATGTGGTACAATGGAAATTTATGCAGAAAGTCATGTTAACTACGCGAGTTGGTAACACATGGCTGCACTGTTACGCCCAGATGTAATGTATAACGCTACCGCACCCATCCAGACAAGAACTAATGTATAAATAATGTTGATGAGTTAACGTAAAAAGTGTTTTATTCAGACAAAGTAAGCTGTAGCTCATTTGGCTATATACCGTAAATACAAAGAAAAATAATAGATTTGTGGCGATTGTTCTTCTGTTGGTCGCAAGGAGAAGTGTATGAATCTTTTTTCATTATTTTTAGGCTGACTAGAGGTAATGTCTGTATTACAGAATATTGATTATTTTGGAATATAAAGGTGTTTGCTACACATTATAATATTTTTGTATAGAATGGTTTCGGTTAGGAAGAAAATGAATTTTCGCGAGTTTACCTTTCCAGGCTAGAACTTTAAAAACAGATTTGTACAGTTTCTTTTGCTGAGACCCGTTGCAATCGTTTCTCGTTTCTATTTCTCTTAAACATAAAGTCTTAATTGACGTTATACATTTATTACTACTTGCCGTTTTTCTTATTTCCCAGAGAAAATATTAATTACCTATGAGATACTTATATTTCACGAAATGGTCTCCATTAAGTACGTAACATACCAATTTAAAATACTACAAAGGAAAAGGACATCAAAAGAAATTATCAGCATGGTTCAAAGGATTATGTAAATTTTCGAATTAATTAATGATCTTCAAACGGTTCGCAGTAATAACAACGAAATTTAATCTGTTTCAGATTCGACAAATCTTTGAAAAATTATTTAAGTACATAGGACATGAAAAGAAAATAAAATAAAAAAGAACAGAAAAGGAAAATAGTTATCCCGAAAGAAGGAAAACATAAATTACAAATATTTTCAAGTCTGTGAGATAAAAGTGAGTAGCGCTTCATTAGCGGACCATTCATAGTTTTATAGCGTTTTATGAAAGGCGAAAAAATGAGAAAAAGGAAGCAGTTCAATTCAAAATGCTTTTAGTGACGACAGTAGTTGTCAAAACTTGAAGACAGTTCCATCTGAACTCTTGTAATACTTGTTTTACCACATTCCATTACATTCATTTTATTTATCTTTTGATGTCTTTCGACCGTCTGATACATAGTGAAGTGACACATTCTATTGACTGTTGTCATTTTCCTTACTGATTGCAGTGCTGTAATAAATGCGTGAACAACCACATTATGTGTTGTTTATCGGTGATAACACATTTGACCGCTACGGTCGCAGGTTCGAATCCTGCCTCGGGCATGGATGTTTGTGATGTCCTTAGGTTAGTTAGGTTTAAGTAGTTCTAAGTTCTAGGGGACTGATGACCTTAGAAGTTAAGTCCCATAGTGATCAGAGCCATTTGAACCATTTTTTTTGATAACACATTCGAAAGGCGTCAAAAGAGATGCAGTAATGGCAGCGCATAGCTAGCATTAATCCATAGCCAGAGATGAACCTACCAGAGTTTGAAATTATACCAGAGGGAATACTCATTTTCAACAGTATGTTAAAACTTTACTCCACCAGAAAATACTGAGAGGTGTGACCTCATCAATCAGGCGATCAGGAAATGCACTCGTTCTCTGTTCCTCGCTCTACTGACAACTTCCCGATGTAGCATGAAAAACGTTCAGACCAAGTTCAAAGCAAATAGTGAAGTTCATCCTGAGCCACATAGACATTATCTTCTGTAACAGTCTGCTGACATGTTGGATGTCATATCACACATTGTCAATTTTTGTATCGATCGTCACTGGCAGCACTAGATAATCTTATCATACCACAAAAATTGATGTACGTGCTACGTATGTATGTATGCTTGTATCTACCAGGGTGGACAGAAAAGTAATATGTCCTAAGTTTTTATGTGAATACTCTTAAAGATTTAAAAAAAAAAAAAAAACGTTATTAAGCGTCTACTTCTTTATTCTTGATTTTTGCATGTTGCCTGTAACGTGACGGTGTATTACGTAACTATGTCGATGCGTGAGATATAACGTGATGTAATCATCTTTCGAGTTCGAAGTTTTCGTGCACACATGTAACACCTTTCCTTCAGCATGACAATGCAAGACAAAACACAAGTGATGTGTCATCTGCAACAGTCTGAAGCCTTGGCTTCACTGTCATCGATCATCCTTCATAGGGTCGCAGTTAGCCCTATTCCGATTTTCACCTTCGAGGACTTCACTTTGATAGTGATGAAGCGGTGCAAGCAGAGGTGGGGTTGTGGCTCATCAACAAAGTCAAACATTCTAGACTGACAATATCAACAGACTGGTCTGTCATTGGGAGAAATGTGTGTGTCGACAGGGTGACTATGCTGAGAAAGAAATATGTTAACGTGAAGGATGAGAATGTGGAATGTTAATAGCATTTGTTTTATTTGAGAAAAGTTTTTACATAAAAAATTCTAAGGCTTTACTTGTCAGTACGCTACCGTATGCATGTATGATCCTCATCTCCTCCTAAATCAGTGGACCGATTTCAACCAAATTTGGTATAAATATCACTTATTGTCTGGAAAGTATCGTCATTGAGATAAGAACCACCTATCTGTCAAAGGTGTCGGGGGAGAAAAGAAAGTGTAGTCTGCGATGAGCCAATATACATACTTTTTTCATACAGTATTTGAGAATGAGAGCACTTAGGGACTTGCAGAAAACAATACACATGATTTCAAACCTTTAGGAAACTTTTTCTCGGGGAGAAGTCACTTAAAATGATGAAAGGAAGAAAAGTTTATCACTTTGTACATTTTGTCTATTAATGCATAAATCTGCCGCATCAGGCATGTCATTTTGATTTATTACTTCCGTAGGCTAACTGTATTCACTACACATTTTGTAGCCAGTGTTAATACACACCACTGAACATACCCGCATAATTATATCACCGTACGAAACATACGGCAATATTGCATCGTGAACATATAGCTACGCGAGAAAGAAAAGATATGGCGAAAATCGCTACGGACACAGGTGATATATGTGTATATGAGTGACATTTAAGAAATAAATGTGAAATGCATTTGACAAGTAGGTATGCGTGCAAAGCCTCTGCTACAAGAACCTCCCCTTAAATCCTTATATTGACATCAGACAAACTTGGTACACATATTACTTACTATCTGTAATGAAATAAGAATCTTCAACTTCTTATTAGGTCACGTGTGAGGAAGATGTGGAGAAACAGGTAGCCGGAAAGAGGACGTGGACACAGATATGGAGGAGGCGGAAATGAACAGAGTAAGCGGATGGGGAAACACACACAAAAATGGAAGAGGAGGAGACAGACAAGATAGATGGGGAGGAGGAGTAGGACAAAGAGATTGAGTGGAGGGAACGCAGAGAAAGGAAAGGGGAGCTGGAGAGATACAGAGGGGGGAAGAAGAGATGGACAGAGAGAGGGGCGTGGAAGATGGACAGAGATAGGAGGAGGTGAGATGGAGTAAGGAGGAGACTAGGGCCTCCCGTCGTGTAGACCGTTCGTCGGGTGCAAGTCTTTCGATTTGACGCTACTTCGGCGACTTGCGCGTCGATGGGGATGAAATGATGATGATTAGGACAACACAGCACCCAGTCCCTGAGCGGAGAAAATCTCCAACCCAGTCGCGAATCGATCCCGGGCCCTTAGGATTGACATTCTGTCGCGCTGACCACTCAGCTACTGGAGCCGGACAGGAGGAGATAGAAGGGCAGGTGGAGTTGGACTCAGAGGTGAGCAGAAATAGAGCAGATGGACAGATGCAGAAGTAGAAGATAGACAGAGATAGTGGGGAAAACAGATAAACAGAAAAAAGAAGGGGGAGTACCAGATGGACAGAAAAAGTGACAGGAGGAGATGGACAGAGAGTGAGGGTTGGAGCAGGTTGAGAGTTAGAGAAAGGGGGAGATAGAGATAAACAGACGGGATGTGGGAAGACATGGACAGCAAGAGAGAGAAGGAATGGACTACTACATCTGGAATAAATACATACATCGGCAATGCTGAATGCTCAGCAAGTACTCTCATACATCATTCCTCTCCTCATACATCGCCTCATACTTCAGATGGCTGTACTAAATTGAATGTTGTTTTTCGCCTTCACTGGGCACCACAGCCCTCGTATCGTACAGTTAAGTTCGGCTGGTGGGTCAAGGTTCAAATGGCTCTGAGCACTATGCGACTTAAATTCTGAGGTCATCAGTCGCCTAGAACTTTAGAACTAATTAAACCTAACTAACCTAAGGACATCACACACATCCATGCCCGAGGCAGGACTCGAACCTGCGACCACAGCGGTCGCTCGGTTCCAGACTGTAGCGCCTAGAACCGCACGGCCACTCCGGCCGGTGTTGGGTCAAGGAGCTCACTTTCTGTCAAAGTAATACATGGAAGAGAAACCTGATTACATGCCTATTCATAAAAAATGTTTAAGACGTCTCCTTAATGAAGGCTATGCTTTGTAGAGTAGGATTTGGTTGGAGTGGGGTTTGGGCTGGAGATTGTGCTGGTGTTGGCTTACTCTGACAAAACAGACTTCATTAAATCAAAAATACCTTCCTCGACGTTAAACACGGCAGTTTAACAAACTGAGTAGAAATATGTGACACAGCTGTAGGTTCTAAGGCAAAGGCAGTAGAGCAATACAATAAATAAATTAAAATTTCTTCAGCACAATTTTAAAACCGTGGGAAATTAACACCTGCCATTCACACAAAAAAAACGGGTGCAACCACAAGGAAACAAATAGCGCGTAATATTCAGCCTCTTGCCCAAAAGATACAATAATGTGAAAATGAGAATATTTAGCAAACAAAACCATTTAATACTGACAACAAATCAGAAAAGCAGCTCTTAGATTTAACTGGGATCTCACTACTAGCAACACTAAATAGTTAAAATACCACCTACGTAAATAACGAATTACTTTTCTCTGTACAATAGCAACTGCAGTTTCGGTTACGCTTAAGTGTAACAATAAGAGACGAAATTAATATAATTCTCGTTTCGAGAAACAAACGCACACCCAACAGCCACAGTAATCTGAACACACCACTCTGTGCATACAGTCCGTGTGGAATATGGCGGACAAATCGCTAGTCGATGCACTTCACTATATTCTAAAAATGGTTTGAATCAACTCGACCGATCAATACTCTACTGTCGGTCACTAAAGCTTAATGCTAGAGCTCCTCTTCTAAGACAGAAGCCCTTGTCTGTATATTTTCTAGGATCACTCCCAGGAAAGAGACCAAATTCTCCCATGTCCTGTATTGTTCACACTCCGTGGCCACGCCCCATGTCGACCGTTAACGAAGTGCCGGTCCCGGTCCCAAGGCACATCAGCTTTGCATACGTTGGCTGTTGACCGACTGACTGCGTTGACAGCTCCATCATCGCACCTCTGTCTGGGCCACTATGCTGCTCGGGCGAATGCTTCCATACAGGTCCAGTGCCACCATATGACTCTTCAAACAGTCGCACTACGAATACTGGTGTCATATCCCACTGTAATGCTCACACCTCCAAGTGCAGCTCGCTACATCAACCTTGGCCACCAACTCCCAATCGAAAATCACCTTGTTGTACATTGGCGATGCCGAAGGCTTCCAGACAGTTCCACTGTGGTCATGGCACTGCTTTCCGGGTGATGTATCCTCGCAAGTGGAGCAGGTGACTGACTGACGGAAGTTTCGCGCCACAAGAGGTCAGCACGTAGCGCAGCTAACAGTGGCACAAGCGTCGCCGACTGCGTCTTCTGCCCAAAACTGAAGCGAGAGTAGCGCTATCGTGGCTGGCTGAGCTGGCAGCAAGAAATATGTGTCGCAGGTTTCAAATTCAACAGGACACGGTGTCATAGGTCACTCGCATAGTGACTTGGAAACAAGAATGTCAACGATTTCAGGCATGACAGGGCAAAGAACCACAAAGGAATTATCCGAGTAAGACGGAAGTCGGTATATGTCATATACATGGACCAACAAACAGATGATTATAGTTTATAAAAAAACTTGATAGTTTGTTCAAGAAAAACAACTGTGCAAATTAAGCAAGTCAGCGAAGCGTGGCCCACCGCTGGTCCTTATGTAAGCAGACATTTGCTTGGCATTGATTGTCAGAGTTACTGGATGTCCTTCTGACGGATATCTTGCAGACTTTATGCCAGTTCGCGCTTTAGGTTGTCAAAATCTCAAGATGGTTGGAGGGCCCTGCTGACAATGCTCCGAACGTTCTCAAGTGGGGAGAGCTCCGGCAGCCTTGCTCGCAGGTAAAGTAGAAACTCTCACCGTGTGCGGGCGGGCTTTATCTTGCTCAGATGGAAGCCCAGGGTGGCTAGCCATGAAGAGCAGCGAAACGGGGCGTATAATATCGTTGTCTTTCCGCTTTGCTGTAAGGCTGGAGCGGGAAACAACCAAAAGGATCCTGTTGTGAAAATAAATGGCACTCTAGACCACCACTCCTGGATGTCTGGACGTATGGTGGAAGACAGTCATTTTGGGACCGCACCGATATCGCTGGACACGTCTTTGGCCTGGAATCTCATTGAAGTCAGTTGTCGTGGAGTGGTCGGAAACCAACCTGACTGTCGCTCCGCCATCCAGCCCAACAACCAGGAGTGACGGGATGGATGCGATTTCTTTACATAGCAGGACTCCTTTGGTTGTCATCCACGGCACCATTGGTGCCATTCATGGCTAGCCAAATGGCTTCAAATGGCTCTGAGCACTATGGAACTTAAGATCTGAGGTCATTAGCCCTCTAGAACTTAGAACTACTTAAACCTAACTAACCTAACACACATCCATGATGCCCGAGGCAGGATTCGAACCTGCGACCGTAGCGGTCACGCGGTTCCAGATTGAGGCGCCTAGAACCGCACGGCCACACCGGCCGGCTCAAGGCTAGCCTTTCTGGGGTCATATTCGGGGAAGATAATGCCCACACAAATATGTTGACAGTTTCTACAGCTTGCCTTCGTTCTTGCGAAATCCTACTTGGCCAGCCAGATCGCCGGATGTCTCTGCAACTGAGAACATTAGGAGCGTTATGGATATGACCCTCCAACTAATTCGAGATTTTGGCGATCAAAGCGTCAGTTGGATAGAATTTGTCAGGGTGACATCTAACAACTCATTCAATCAATTCCAAGTACAATAATTGTTTGCATAAGGACCAGAGCTCAACCAACACGGTTTTGATTTGCTCAGCTTGTGAACCTCTTCCTCCTGAATAAATCATCCATTTTTTCAGAAATTGTAACCATTTCTTTGTTGGTCCTTGTAGATCACATCTACCGATTCCTTCGGCCTGTGTCGATCTTTAACTTTTTTTGTTTAGAGCGTATTTGTAATCAAAAACAGTGTCCTCAACTGTTCATTGTGATTAGGCCACATTAATGAATTGCAATGACAAAATTATAGAGCCTTTTATTATTGTGACCCTTCATAATTTCCTTCGTTTCATGTACATTGTGGTTTATTTTCGTCGCAGCACATTAGCTTACCCGGTATTAGATGATTACAATATTAATGGTGAACATTTCGAATGTTCCTCATGGTATAAGTTATTTAGGATTAACACTCAGAAGTAAATTTAAATGGGATAGTCACGTAAAATCAATATGACGAAGGAGAATAGATTTGTTGCAATGTTCTGGGAAAATCATTGCGTCTGTAAAGGAAATACCATACTAGATCCGACTGTGGCCAATTTCACATTATTGTTCCAGTGTCTGGAGCTCTTATCGAGTAGTAGGGAGAGCAGACATCAAACAAATTGAAAGGCGTATAACTCGGATTATAAAAGGCCATTATAGTCAATATGTAAGTGTAACTGAAATGCTTGTGGCAATTAAATGGAAATTCTTCGAGTAAAACACGCTTTCGTATGCTCGAAGAAGATTGTGCAATCGTTATGCTGTCCTCACCGTGTACCTCGTGTAGGTATCATGTGAGTAGTATATGAGAGATTAGGACGCGTACAAACGTATATTCAAAGCCACTTTACAGTCACCCTATGCATGAATTGAAGAGTAAGGAAAATGGGTACTACGAGTGGCGCTCAGTAAGCAGTACTACGCTCTTTTTTCTCAAGGAGGGTTGGTTTCATTCAGGCTTCCTATTTTCGAATACAATCTGCGTCGAATGCGATGGTCTCACGGCACATTACTGGGAGGACCTGTATAACCGCATGGTACCACTTTGTAGGGTTGATGCGGAAAAAACAGTCCAATGAAGTTTTGTGAGCTCTAGGGTGCGCTGACTTGTGTGAGATCTCACGTTATCATTGAGAAAGAAAGGCCCGTTTACATTTTTGTGGCGACGGAGACAGTGAAGTTCTTTCTTCAACCTCCTAAGGGTAGCGAAACACACTTCAGCGTTGATCGTTGCACCATAATGGAAGGCATTGAACAGAATAACCACTTCAAAGTCCTAGTAGACCGTCGCCATGACTTTAAAGGCTAAGGGTGTGGTTTTGAACTTTTTCTTCGCAGGGGAGGTGGTGCGGCTATCCAGCCGTTCTTTTTCTTCCAGTGATGAACCTATGTTTCATCGCCTGTGACGAAGTTTGACAAAAAGTGGTCATGGCCAGTCTCGTAACGCGCAAACATTTCCGTACAGATGGTCCTTGGTTGCGGTTTATGAACTTCCGCTAGGAGGCGAGGAACCAAGTGGCCACACACCTTTGATTATCCCAACTGGTGGACGAATGTGGCAGCATTACCAACAGAGACGTCCAAATGAAGAACGAGCTGTTTGATCGTGGTCCATCGATCACCTCGAGTGCGAGTGTGCGCACGTTCCAGCATTGGAGGAGTCTGAGCTGTGTGCGAACGGCCCGCATGCGGGTGATCGGTCAGGTCTGCGCGACATTGTCGCGATTATGTCTGACGGATCGCTCGACTCACCGTGCTTTTGTTCACTGCGAGTCTCCGTAAACACCCTGAAAACACCTACAAATATCTGTGACGTTCTGGTTTTCCGTCAAGAGAAGCTCAATGACTGCTATCAGCTAGGAACAGACGCCGTTTTGAAAGCTATGTACAGCGCTGCCACCTGGCGGAACTTCATGGAACTATAGAGGCTACTGCGGAAACATTCGGCCATGACCCACTCCAAATTCTGGGTATTTTCAGTAAAAATTCTTATTTGTGCGATTACCCTCCACCATCCGCTATGCAGTCGCGTGCTGAATTCTTCTTTACATATTGGTGAAGAAGAAACAATGTTAATATTTGCTCTTCGGATAACAATTACTTGCAATGATATTCCTATTAGTTAACTTGTTTCAATAAAGATAGAGCTTACAGTAATGCAAGGCTTAAGTGCCTATGGATACTTCCATGGATTAGATTCTGATATAACATTCCATACTAGTATCATGTGTTCTGGGGACTGACAAAATTGTAGTCTGCGGTACTTCTCATTTCAAACGACACAAGTTACCAAAAAGAAATGAACCGAATGCTATAGTAAAGGGGATATAATCTCAGTAATCGCTTTAAGGATACAGGGTACTTTTCCGGCCGAATATTATGTGAAAATCAGTACCTATTTCTTTCAAGCACTGTTAATAATGCGTATGTTTTACAGATTTTTGTGGATATCTGGTAATGCAAAACACTTTCTAATCAAATTAGAAGTATTTTTAATATTTTTGAAGCTGCTTAGGGTTTTTAAAAAATTACAAAGAAATTGGTGCAGTTTTTTTTTCCAAAATGCGTCCTCATGTTGACGCACCATTCAATCCAATGTTACACACTTGAAGGAGACCATATTTTTACCAGATATGCACGACATGACGGCTGAGGTACTAGACCTGTTTAATTCCACCTATTATATGTATTACAAGGATACAAAATATAGAGCAATGCCTTACAAACTTTAGGAAATATTTGTACCTGACTTCTGAAAAATACAACTTGTGGGAAATTGCGAATGAAGATATGAGTGCAATTAAACTGTGTCTCAGAACATTCATGAAACATAGTCTTCATCCTGCATCATTTCTTCATCTTCAAACTTCTGCGTGACATTCCTTTTAGCACTTCTTGCTTCTTTGGTAACTTTAAGTGCGAATCTTTCAGTTTCATGCACCCTTTGTCTGGCACATGTAGGCAATTGATCTTCCATAACAGAGCCACATTTTATGCATAAATTTCTCAGGACTTCCAACCTTCCTATCTCTCCAGTACACATAAATAAACATAAGTCATCTGTGCAAAAGCTCCCACTCCATTAGACAGTACATTTTCCTTAATACAGAAAATAACAAACTGTTTGTTGAATGAAACACAGGCAATAAGCAGTTCTTAAAATCTCCAGCACGGTAATACATTACTACCGTACGAATAACAAAGAGAAGCAGAGGATCCGTTAGTCATCACCCGTGGACAAAGGATGCTTTAATACCACCAGAGAAACATTGTATACGTTGTTAACAAAGAACTCACACGTGCGCGCTCTGGTTCCAGACAATACGAATTTATGGGCACTGTGACAGTTGTACAAGAAAACATAGTCTGCATCACGGCCATGGAACCAGTTACTTGCCGTGTTTGTCAAAATAAGTGGTTGGCACTACAAAGATACGCTTAAAATAAACAGCTCTATCGCTGTTCGGCATCCGGTTTATACAACGTCGAGTTTTCGTACAGGAAGTAATACTGTTTAAAACTAGAAGAAAATTTCCTTTCATTGTATGTCCAGTAATCAATACTTGTTGAGATACGGGGCAATCAGTCCTCTCCTTGCCATCTGACTGTTACATAGAAATAGTTTCTATACGCAACGTTGTACGTAGTTACCATTCAGTTTTCACAGTGAATTAGTACCCTTTAGAATGCGTCTGGGTCCTTTCGGATTGCGTACATTTATTGGTCACGCCATCGACTAAGGATTTCATATTGCCTGTCGGCTTTGCGTATGCCAATGCCTTTAAATGTCCCTATAGCAAGAAATCCAATGGATTTACTGAACGTCTGGTGAACGAAGATGCCAGGCTACCAGATGTTTTGACAAATCCATCGGACACGAAACGATAGCAGTGAGGTACTGTCGCACAATCGGCAGAAAATACGCTGGTGAAACGTCGTACATAACCAGCAGTCGTCTATTTCCAAAAGCGCTGGTAATTCATCTCGCAGAAATCGATGATGCACAGCACTTGTTAATCTGTGTGGAACAGCGTATGGCCCTATGGTTCTGTCACCGATAACTCCCGGCCACACATCGATACCGAACCAGTCCTCATACTTCATCTCCTCGACATTTCGAGGACTTATATCTGCCCGCACCTGCGTACTTTTCTATGTCAGCAGAATAGTTCAGCAGGTCCTGCCTCACTCGTTTTCTTTAAAAACTTTACCCAAAACAGTCCAGACTACAGGTCGGACTCCCTTATTTTCGTTAAAAAAACGAATATTTTATTATAAAATACATAGAGAATTAAGAGGGATAAATATTTTTACTACCTTCGCTTATTATAAAAAGGTATAATTTTTACCAAAATCGAACAGAAGAAAATAAATAAAAACGATTTTTATACTCCGAAGCGTCAAAGAAACTGGTATAGGTATGCATATTCAAATATAGAGATAAGTAAACAGGCGGAATGCCACAGTGTGGTCGGCGACGCCTATGAAACACAAGCGTCTGGCGCAGTTGTTAGAGCGCTTACTGCTGCTACAACGGTAGGTTAGCAAGAGTTAAGTGAGTTTGAACGTGGTGTTATAGTCGGCGCACGAGTGAGGTAGCGACGAAGTGGGAATTTTCCCATACGACCATTTCACGAGTGTATCGTAAACATCAGGAATCCGGTAAAACAACAAATCTCCGACAACGCTGCGGTCGGAAAAACATCCTACAACAACGGGACCAACGACGTCTGAAGGTCTCGTTCAACGTTACAGAAGTACAACCGATAAGCTAATTGGTGCCGATTTCTGTGAAGGCCCATCACCATGAGTCAGCGTGCGAGTCATTCAATGGAACATCATCGGTATGGGCTTTCGGAGCCGAAGGCCCACTCGTGTACCCTTGTTGACTGTACGACACAAAACTCTACACCTCGCCTGTGCCCGTCAACACCGACACTGGACTGTTGATGTCTGGAAACATGTTGCCTGGTCGGACGAGTCTCGTTTCAAATTACATCGAGCGGATGAATTTGTAAGTGTAGGGAGACAACCTCATGAATCCATGGACCCTGCATGTCAGCAGGGGACTGTCCAAGCTGGTGGAGGCTCTGTAATGGTGTGGAGCACGTGCAGTCCGAGTGATACAGAACCCCTGATAGATCTAGCTACGACTATGACAGGTGACACATAAGTAAGTATCCTGTCTGATCATTTGCATCCACTCATGTCCATTGTGGATTCCGATGGAGTTGGGCAATTCAAGCTGGGCAATGCCACACCCTACACGTCCAGAATTGCTACAAAGTGGCTCTACCAACACTCTGCTGATTTTAAACACTTCTATTGGCCACCAAACGAGTCCATGTCGCACTGTGTTGCGGCAATTGTGGGTGCTTGAAGGGGACCTACACGATATTAGGTGGTGTACCAGTTTCTTTGGCTCTTCAGTGAATGTCCTATTCCATAGCCAAAGTTTTCCTTATTCTTTCTCCTTAAAGAGACCATAGATTTTAATGAACTGTCGTTTAACGATGATTTCATGTACATTTGTAAGCAAATCTACTACATTCACATATAGCTTACATTTTCATGTATTTGTTTTTACGTTCTTTACAGACAGTCAATATACGTGCGTTCAATACTTACCTTTGTAAAATTCATTAGTATTGTTTTAATTCAGACAGTCTCCATACTGCTTCAGCTGTTTGGTTTTGTCTATTTAAAGATTACGAAAGTTAACAGGAAAATAAGATTTTTAAAGACTTGCACAGAGTAAATTCCAATTCATTCTTTATTTAATCTTAATTTAACATTGTCTTCTTCATTACTAATTATGTTTAAATATCTATTAGTAAAATAATTTTTAATTCATTATTGAGTTCCAAAGATAGTATTTCTCTATATCTGGTCAGTAAATATTCACAACCAGTAGTATTATATAATGCATTTACATGTAACTCAAATAGTCCCTCTAAGCAAATTAATGTTGCTAACATTGCTGACCTTGCTAAAAAATGTTTCCATTTATACAGAGAAATCTTTATTTGATTTTTCTTACAATGTATGACATTGGTATGGTAATGTATCTTATTATCCAGTGTAGACTTCATGGTTTTCACTTTGAATGAAATTCATCATCCTGTATTGTTCTCTATAGTTAAACGAACCATATTTACAATCTTCTAGGCTTATTCTACTTTTAACAACACATTTTTTACTGCTTTAGTTTTTTCTCTTCCTTATTGCCAACTTCATAAGCATACAGTTTTGATCTCAAGCCACAGAATTCTTACATTGTTTTTCCATTACATTCGTATTTCACTACTCCTAAAACTATCCTTTTTACTTGTAGAATACTGTAAATAATATCTGACGACCAAATGTAGTTGAGTGCAGAAATATAATACACCATTTCATAAATGTTTAACAATAATGTAAAACAAGACATAACAGTTAATCAGAAATGTTATATATAGGTTTTAAACATCTAAAAATATGAAACTTGCTGGCAGATTAAAACTGTGTGCCCGACCGAGACTCGAACTCGGGACCTTTGCCTTTTGCAGGCAAGTGCTCTACCATCTGAGCTACCGAAGCACGACTAACTCCTGGTACTCACAGCTTTAGTTCTGCCAGTATATTGTGTCCTACCTTCCAAACTTTACAGAAGCTCTCCTGTGAACCTTGCAGAACTAACACTCCTGAAAGAAAGGATACTGCAGAGACATGGCTTAGCCACAGCCGGGTGGATGTTTCCAGAATGAGATTTTCACTCTGCAGCAGAGTGTGCGCTGGTATGAAAGCTGTGAGTACTGGGCGTGAGTCGTGCTTCGGTAGCTCAGTGGTAGAGCACTTGCCTGCGAAAGGCAAAGGTCCCGAGTTTGAGTCTCGGTCGGGCACACAGTTTTATTCTGCCAGGAAGTTTCATATCAGCACACACTCCGCTGCAGAGTGAAAATCTCATTCTGGATTTAAAAATATATTGTTAATGTTTTTGCCTTTTTAAATGTTACAAAATACGACACAGTGATTGTTAAAGAAGGTAAACAAAACTGAAAGAAAGCTGAAGAATTGAAAGAAAAATTCGAATTTAGGAAAAAACCAAGAACAGAACATGAGAAATACAAGAAAATATCAACTTGTTATCAGTGCAATTGAAGAAGTAAAATAAGGAATCGAAGGTTTAGGCGATAATATTCTGAAAACTATTGAAGAAAAGATAGAGGCTGAAAGACAACTGAAAACCTATTGTCATCATACAGGTCGTTTAGGAGATTCATTGCTGATTAGACTACTACACGAGTGGTCTAAAGATGCTACTGGTAAGTATGATTATACATCAAGTGAATCACAAATGTATTGAATAAAGACACAGAAGAGAAAAAAGATAGTTCAGTCCCAGGGTCAACTAAAAAAATTAAGTATAGTGATGTTAAAGAAACACAGCAGAGTGTCATGTTAGAATAATAAATATAAATGAAAGAAGTTTTTGTATGTCATGAATTGTGAATATTCAATCTTTGGAGTAGGACCCTTCTGCCAGTTTATATATTTTAGTAGTTTACCAGCTACATTCAATTATGATAAACCACCTATTGGTCATGCACAATATGAACTTACAGATGGATTACTGACTCTTTTAACTAAAAAATATATTACTATGGGTGATATGGGCGAAAAAGTTCAATGGTGTTGATTTATCTAATGATGCAATATACTGTACCACTCAGAGGCATTATATTCTGATAGTAATCCAAGTAAAATAAAATCAAGTAGAGCTAAATAATTTAAATCTTGATAAAACAAATAACTGATAATTATTTTCCGAACTTAAGAAGAGACAATACAGTTGACACAGACTCAAGTTCAGATGAAAAAATAGTTGAATGTGTAATTAAGAAATATTTAAAAAAACGGATTAAACATGTTTGGATGGATGATGTCTATCAGTTAATAGATCGATTATCAGTAATTCATGGTGAAGAATTATCCAGAAATAAAAATTATCATAACAAAAAAGTTGGAATAATTCAAACTTATAACACAAACATCTTGTGACTACTGTACAGCAGCTTGTTTTAAACAGCAGCACTACTGACAACATGGCTTGTGCATGTGATGTTATTTATATGTATTTGACAATGCTGCTGCTGATTCCGCATTTAACATTTGCCGATGCCACTATGGCTGCTGTACATTAGGATTTTGTTTTTATGAAGCACGTATGCCTCTTCATATTTAAAGCGCGCAAATGTAAATTTTGTCAGTACTTCTTTTCATTATGGTCTATGTATTGTTCTTAAACTGTATACAGTTTGTGAGTGTATTCATGTTTCGCCCATTTTTGCTGCAGATCTGATGATGGTCATTAAAGACTGAAACCAGTAATCATTTAACAAAAAGTTTATCACCATAGACGTAAATTAAAGGAAACTTATTTCATATAGGGGTGACTGTTTTTCGTGACGATGTTGCAGCTTGTAAAAATCAAATACTTTCGTGGAGTGATCATGATTGGTGAATTACCCAATAAACCAAAAAAACCTGTAAAGTGGCAGAATTAAATTAGATGCATCTGATCATGTAGGTACTCATTGGGTTTGTTATTATAAATCCCTAAATATAAAATATGTTTTTGATTCATTTGGTGGTAATATACCTAAGGAATTAGTAAACTCTTTGGGAAAAAATGTTCTATAATATAACATTGAAAGAATACAGACATTAAATGAAATTATTTATGGTCATTTCTTTTTATTGGTTTTAAGACAGCTGTCATGTAATTACAACATAAATGATATTTTAAATTTAATAAACTGACTTTTTGGAAATACACTACATCAACCAGAAGATGGTATGATTATTGGAAAAATGAACTTAGAAAACATAGAAAATGAATGACAAACATTCTTAAGGAATTATGTAACATTTTCAGAGTAACTGAAGGCTATATTAACTCTAAAGGCAGCAGACTGGTAGATTGAAAAGATCCTGTAAATGGTTATGATACAGTTAAATACCAATACATAGAAAATGAGTTACCAATCTTGCTACAAAACATGAACACATAAATTTTCTAACACAATTCGGTAATTATGTTACTACAAGACACTTCAATGAAAGTTCAATCAATTTAATAAAACTAACCTACTTAAATACTTTGCAAATTGGGATGTAGAGAAAACTTTATCAGATTACTTCTCAAAGGCAGATTTAACACCATTCCTCAGTCAGTCAAATAATCTTTAGGACAGAATGTGTGACAAATAGAAAATGAAATTTCGTTTTGCTAAGGGTAATGTAATGTTGAAGTATACATTTGGATATGATCTAAAAATAAACAGTATTATTTTATTTGGGGCCAATATAGATGGTGATTAATCACTTAGTCATTTCAAACCAGATATACAAAATATAATTTCGACAAATTAGAAATTTTGCATCCAAATCAGTTCAGCAATCCATTACCTGATATGTAAATGAATGATAAAATCCTTATAATTCTAAATTAGTCTCTTAAAACGCTACCTATTGCAGGTGAATTACTCATATTTGGTAAACTTATTATAAGATGATATTATGATGAAAGAATGGAACAATAATTTGAATCTAATTAATGTCACATCTACTGTTTGAAGTGTAAAAAAGTTTACTGAGACACATAGTCCACACAGAGTAACAACTAAAGATGATAGAAAATTTTTAAAGTATTTGTACGATTTGTAAAAGTAAAAAAAGTGAATTTGTCAGCAAAATTTTATGACGTGGAAGGGTTTACGTAATAGTTGGATACATAAAAATAATATTACTTTATAAAAGTTAGACCCTCATCCAAGAAGGGACAACTTCATGATTCTGAAACCTGTTCATTAACAAGATTTCTGTCTGGATGTGAGTGTAACTACTGCTGACATTATAATTCTACACATCTTTTAATACTTTTTAAAAGATTTCTTATATTTTATAAAAGTTTGAGCTGGTAATTTCGCTGGCCTAGCAGGAACAATATTTTTACTAATTAAAATATTTTATATATATGTAGAGCATTATTGATAGTTTAAATAATTTTTGTATTGATTATAAATATCATTCTGGTTATAATATTATTAAAGAAGATAGAGTAGTTTTTGGTATTAAAAGAAATTTTAACAGAAACGATCAGAATTATTTTAGAAGTAAAATTTGTGTTGATTTAATATTACTATACCATACTTTTGTACCACTAAAGTGATCAATTTCCACTCTGTCTGTGAAATGCACTCTAGTAAGACATAATTAAATTTATTTGTATAATTGCCTGAAACTTTATTTCCTCTTCCAATGCCTCATTCTAAACATTTTCATCACCTAATTGTATTTTGTTAGGTGTAAATGGATCCATCTTGTATATTTCTGTAAACTGATTTCTAGTTGAATCATTAATATAATCAAAAGGCTCATTTATATTTTCAACATTACTTTAATTAATCTTGGGTTATGGTGTTTAATATAATACAAAAGGTACTATCTCTAAAATCATCAAGTAATTCACGAATTAATTTTTGTGCACTATTTACATAATATAATTCTTCATAGTAACAGGTATATAATTTATCTTGTTCATTATGTTAAGAACTGGAATCAGAGTTTCCAATAGTCAATTGGTCTCGTTTTCCTAATTTAAAATTATTGATTAAAGAATATATTTTTTGAGGTAGCTTTGGAAATATACAAAGTTTTGGTTTTTATGTTTAGCCTTAACCCTTAGCTACACTTGACACTGAAAATTATGGTAGTACACATGCATGGCACTCTGTGCTGCATTTATATTTTCCAGCAATCGTACCACATAACATTTTTTAAATATTTACTGAGCAATAAAATTTTAGCAGTACAATTATTACAAATCACTCATCATGACAAATATAATACTTTATTAAATATTTCAAATATAATTGATTACTTATGACTAACTAGGAATAAAGTTGCATTAAAATATAGTGATGAAGAAGTATTTAGAAAAAATAAATACTAAGATGTCATGCTTCATCTAATGGAATGTTGCAGACATTGTAAATAGTTTATCAGGTGGAATGCTTTTTGCACACAAATCGCATTCACTCTGAGCATGTTATTGTAGTTTTAGTGTTGTGATGTTTACTGCACTATGGCATGTACAAGATCTTGGTCCTTCTCCTGAGGCTTCAGGGATTACTGGTAAATCAGAAAGCTCCTTGTATTTGACCAGGTATGCTTTTATACCTAGGGGCAGTGATTTCTTTGAGCTAACCTTCAACTATTCTAAATCCCAAGTTTTCAATAAATTCTCCACACCTTAGCCTTTTTCTATCTAACATTGCTGGCAACAAAAATAATATGGGCATTTACAACCTACTTACCTCAAAATCTGAAAAATAATGCTAGTGGCCTCCTCCTTTTCCTTCGTCTCGTAGAGTAATTGGCTCATTTTTGGTCATGTGAATCAATGACACCTTTAGTAGCACTATAATCAAGAATAATGTGTGGTTTTCCCGTTTCCTTGCATATAGCTGGCTTATCGTGCATTGTGGACAGTAAAATTTCACTTCAATTTTTTTTTTGGGAAAATGAGACACCAGAATGCAACAATCTTCGTAGCTTAATAAAACTGATCCTACTAGGCGATTTCGGTTAGGAGGGAACTCAAGAGGGATGTCTGGCTTGTTCTTCTTCATGGTAGCTAGAAGGCGTGTAGCAAGTTCGTAACTTGAATTATAGTAATCAGTTGTTAAATTTCTCTTTGAACCTTTCAGTGGTGCTACTAATTTGCTTACGATGTCCATCAGCTTATTCGATAGTACATACTACCCTGGACGCTGAACACCACAATAAATGTCAAAATGTGATACGTAATACGTTTTTGCATCACATAAGGCATAAATTTTTTTTGCAATGTTTGCCTAGCTTATGTGGCATACAGACGACGAAGCCACATTGGCCTCGAAATGGGTGGAGAATTTCGTAAATAGTGATAAATGCAGATAAACTATAACTTTTCTGAAAATTGTCATTTAGCTCTGAATAAACCTCTCTAAATGTGGTTAATTTATCTACCACACATCACTCTGATATACTGCAGTAATCGTCAAAGTGTAGGGATTGTAGTACAAATCGAAATCTGTTTACTCCAAAAGCAGCCATAGCCCCCTTAAGACCGGCACCATTCGTCTTCCAGGCCAGCGAAGCATCAGCTCTGCGACTCTTGTTGACATCTAAAACATATAAAAGGCCTAAAAGACCCATGACTTCAGACTGAGAGGTGTCCCTACAATCACCATCTCTGGAATAGACGAAATTACTTCTCTTTCTTTCTATATATAGATTAGTGTAATTTACAATTTTGTCTATAATATGAATTGTAAAATACTTCATAAAGCATCAATTTCTGTTTTACAATCCTGTGAGACACGTGCGGGTCTAGGAAAATTTTTCAACAAATCCTTTGAAGACGTTTTCGAGGTTTGGCTCACTGGATTGCTTAGCCAAAATGTTTCAGACCTTTTCCCCTGCTCAAAAAATAACTGAAATTCACTTGACAGTTCCAGAGTTTTTTGGCCTTCGGCCCCCAACTGCTTACTCTCGCTGGAATGGTCATCTTCAATAATTCTCTCTTCTTCATCACTTTTGTCTGAAAAATCGAAAGTATCTTTTTGTTCTAATCTGCCTTCGCGCTCTTCATCAGAGAGCTCTTTTAGTAGCTCCACAATCTCTTCTGTCGTATTATGAGGTCTAGACGTGAAAGATGAGAAACGAGGGAATAGTGAAAGGAATACAAAGCAAATAAGCGATAAAAGTCAATAAAGCAATTAGACAAATAAAGCAAAATGTAGCTTACTTTTGTAATTGAAGTAATAATAATTATTCGTTTATAAATGTATAGTACTAAAAAAGCAACAAAGCAGTAAAAAAATACTTTCATCATCGTGTATTACAAATATAACTGTAGAACACCTATAAACACAAGCAGTACAGGTTGCCACAACGAGGAAGTGTCTCAGTTAAGAGTTTGCAGACAGCTAGCTGTAAATCACACAGGCACAGGTATCACCAGGAGATTCATGATGGGGGAATACCTGGAAGCTCAATCTCAAACCTCCCATAACAGCTGCCAAAACCCAGAAATGCGCAGTTTGCGGCATGGTGTGCTGCTAAGCAGGTAGCTAAGGGTTACAGTCTTTCATATTCATATTGAACTGTTGTAGCTTTTTTTATTTTTGGTTTCTAATTCTGCTCTTTCTTTACCTTTGATTTTTAATTGATTTTGAAATTCTGAGGCTAGTTGTTCTTCTTCATGTTCTGATCTATATTTAGTGTAATCGAATAATGTTTTGTCAGGAGTCAGATAATATTTTATTACAGATTACTATACGGTTTGTTCATCATCTGATTTTCTTAAAAACGTTCAACTGATAGTTTTAGCCACGTTTTCTGAACTACATTACTTTCGCATATATATTGGTAATTCATCTTCAAGAAAAAGGTGTTCATCAAATGTAGTATTGTAATAAGTGGTTAATTATAATTTAATTACATTGTTTTGCAGTAAACTCTTATAATGTTTTTTTTTTTTTGCTTATGAATATCTGCATTATTGCAGTGGATTGATAACTTTTAGTGACATAATTATATAGAGGATAAATGGCACGTTTTTACCTAACACCTGCTTTGTTTAACCAAAAAATCTAAAGGGAGTGGAAGGGCTGACCCAATAAAGGGAAAATTTCAATTCCAATGTGTTTATTAACTACCAGAATCAAACTCACGTAAAAACTGACAGACACTGCGAAGGCTGAATTTGACCATAACTTTAACAGAACAACTGTAGTTAAGGCACATTATTTAAGACCCTTTCAATTCCAATACTTTAACATTACATGTAAAATAACAGTGGACACAAAGCCTCAATTTTAACATGAATACTTAGAGCATATTTATTAAAATATAACTTGGGCAATCTTCAAATTACTATACTAGACACATTTGCAGAGCAAACCTCGAAATTATTCAAATGCCCACTGGCTCGTAAGGTGGGCTTTTAGATCATAGAAAGTCACAACTTTGTACAATCATAGATGTGTAACAACAGATAAAAGGCCCTAGTTTGTAAGGCCAAAGTTTAACCACGAATGGTGGAGCTGACTGAGGGAAGTAATACTTAACTTCGCACCAAGACGTGGCTCCGTTTGCAACCCCACATCGAGTGGGCCACTGAAATGTAAACCCAGCAAATGCTACTGAAAAGGAACACATGAACTCAGGCCAAGTCCATCAATCGTAAGACAAACTTGTAATTTAAAGGGAAGCTCTGCGCTTTGGTTGTCCACTGCTTCAGTTCACTGAAACATAGACCATACCTGACAACAGGAGGCCAAAAAAACTTTTCTACACTTTAACATGCAAGATTGACCAGTAAATTAACACTATAAAATCAAGGCAAAACAACAACTAATTTCACTCACACGTCCATTCTTCAAGTAAAACGGTACCTGATAAAGAGTCGCTAAGAGTGAGAAATGAACTGGCTCACGAGAACCGACAGTCACTAGAACTTAGTGACACAGGCATTGGCCACCTTAAGTTCGCCTGTAACTCACAACACGGTAACCCTTAGTAATAAAAACTAAGATTGCCCACAGAGGACATATTGACACGTAATATCCAATATCATAAGCAAATTAAACACTTGCTAATAATAACTAATGAACTAACATTCTGTAAATTCATCAATGTTATGCAGAAGCTTAGTAAGAGGCATGAAATAAAATTGAACACACATAACATCACACGTCTGGCAACGTCTTACTATACCAAGAGCGATCACAATCACAGTTAACTAATCATTCTTAGTAATTAGAGTACTTAACTGGGTGTCTTGATATTGCGGCGATTGTGCGAAGATGTCAGACCGTCATTTTGCAAGACCTTAACAGCGTGTCCCTCCAAGGAAGCGGGCATATCCACAGCTCAGCGAGGTTGCCGGAGAACACTCAGTGCTGGCCATCTCCTGCCACCTCCAGTATAACCACGTGATAACCGCCACCTGGCCTCAGGCATGCTGTCTTCACTTCTGCCCACCAGCCTATCGCCGACTCGTGCACCGCCGCCTTCTGTTCCCAAAGTGTAGATCACCTAACTCGCGGTCAGCTCTCGCTTAAATCCTGAACCAGCCATAGCCCCACGACAAACCTCTGTATTTGTAAATCAATCGTACTCATGTCAGAGATACTACTGGCGCCGACCCCAGCACGGCGAAATAAGCATTTATATATCTGTAAGGAATGTAATAAAAAACGCCAAAAATAAGTGTAAAAATCACAAAGTTCATTTTGAATATTTTTTATCTTACTGTGATAATGAATTTCGAGTGAGAATTTATCGAAAATATTATTGTGAATGAAAAATGATGAAGAACAATAGACAGGAGCTTCCTCAAAAACTGTATTGGTTATCAAGTAGTTGAAGATTCTCATTGTTTTTACTCGAATCCTACATCTAGGGATATGCTCTCAAGCAGATCCAAGAATTGTCTTAACGACTATTGTAAAAAGAAAATATGGAAAAAATTGTTATGTTTCTCATTTTTGAAAAGTGCAACGTTTCTCATCTTTCAAAAATTTTATGTTTTTCGATATATAAATACAAGACTAAAATGGAACAGACTTTGAGAGGTTTTACAGCTGCCCAACTTCATCATATTTGTAGTGAAATAATTTAACCAGTTACAGCAGACTGCAAAACATGAATTCCATTAATTTAATTACTTCACAAAACTTATCTATTCTTACAAGAAATATCGATAATTGGAAAGCAGCAGAACTCAAAGTTAGAGTTCAAAATCTTGGTAATAGAGGACGCAGGAAATTACAGAAATCACAATTAATTCATTTAATTCTTTTATAAGAATTTCCTTTTCATCTAGAATTATTCTGAAAGCCTAGATCAAGGCAGAAACATGTGGCAAAATAAATTGTCTTGGAGATTTGATGACCATAACTTTGAAAGAACTCGACCACCAAGAAGAGTAAAAGACATTTATCCATCCACTCCTAAACTATATCAAGAAGAAAAAGAGAACATACATTTGAAGAATGATTTATTCAATATTAAAGATATGTGACGGTCATTTAACTAAAACTTTCAAGCTTTGTCTGTTGCCTATAAAGTTGTTTTTAATGATGATAAATTTTGTAAACTCGATACAGCTATTGAGGAAATTGGTTATATAATGAAAGCACTTATTTCTATTCTACAAGTAGCTAAAAAAAGAAGTAACTTCAAATAAGGAGGTAAGTGAAGCATAACAACTGCTAATCCCTAACTGCATTATCCAGTTTCAACAGGATGTAAAGCTTTGCTATTACTAAACAATATGTTCACATTTTATGTAATAAACTTAAAAATATGTTAAAATCCAATAAATCTATTGATATAACAAATACTTCATTTAATATCCAAATGTTGGCTATTCCAAGAGGTGGCAGAGGCAGTAAAATAATAAATTTAACCAAAAGGCATATTACTATAATTAAAAGTGGTGATAATCTGTGTTGTCCTAGAGTAGTAATCGTAGCATTAATATATCACACTAATGTTATCCTGGGCAGAGAGCTAATTGATGCTAAAACTAA